>NC_056572.1:23744836-24424836 GCF_018340385.1 Cyprinus carpio
GTAAGTTAGGGTTTTTGGACATTTTTTGCATAGTTTTTAAAGGCATTTTGCCTCATGAGATATTAACCGAATGATTCTCTCTTGTTTCAGCATGTGTTTGACTATAGTTTTTACTATTTACTTATGTTTTTATAGATGCTCAGGCCACTATAGATGCACACTATAGACAGTCAGGTTTGACATGTTGGTTTTTCCAAGTTATTTTTGTGATCACACCCAGAAAGATGAAAACGATAAGGACACACCTTATCAAACAAGCTATTTCAGTGGCATAATAGATGACGAGTTGCCTCCTTTTTCAGCCACGTCATTCCTACTTTTTTCAGTTCACACTAACAAAAAATACCCATTTATTATGCTCATGGTACCATCATAATATCATGATTTTTGTGATGTAACACCATGGGAATTGGAAGAAAAATAGAAAAAGTGCACTGTTTTGCAGTACATTAAGGGATGTATCTTATACCCTTTTCACTCAGAGGACAGTTAGTACTAAAAAGGTAATGTGCTGTACTCTATTACTGATGTTCCAGACATTAAGTAGGATCTGCATTATGCCAAAAATTCAGCCACCAAAACGTGGTTTGGCCATGTCACAGCTGAATGATAAGTTGCAGTCTCTCTCTTTAACTCTCCTCAAGCTGGAAAACTGGATTATCTGCCTGAGACTGCTTTATGAATTCATACAGCTTCAGAAGTGGCCTGAGGCTTTAAAGTGCCCCATTATGCCATTTTAACGGTTCCTAATATTGTTTTGGGAGTTCCTAATATTGTTGGAGAGGTATTGTCCTACAATAGGATTACATGCATTCAAGGTCAAAAAATGCTTTCATTTTCTCAAAATATGCATTTAATATCACCTCATTTTCCAGCAATTCTTAAAGATTCGTTCGAAGCAGTTCAAAGATTCAGTCTCTCTTTCCATGAGCCTGCTCTTCTTTGATTAGTCAGATGGCCTAGTCTGTTGTGATTGATCTACAGCGTATAGCAGTGTCGGAAACGATACACCTATTTCAATAGTTCTGTATTTTGAACGCTGTATAGAAAACATAAACACGAAACATCTATTATTTATCATACTTGCGGGTTGTGATTCAGTGGCGCAGCTGGTCCAAATAAATACTGATCCATCTTTCAACAGCAAGCTTTTTGTGAATCCCGGGTTGAACTCCGAGAGATTAGAGAAGCAGTCGTCAGTAGAATTACGTGTTTGAGGGCGGGGTCAAGTTCTTCGCGGCCGGCCAATGTAGAACGTAGGTGCGCATTATGCAAATGTGTTACCCCATGACATGTAGCCATCACGGAAGTGGGGTTCGAATTACTAACGGCTCGTTTAGGCTGTACAGAGTCGATTCTTTATTTTGGGAGCCAATAACTTTATTTATCGTGCACTTTCAGCTTTACAACTTTGCACATCTTTTACATTCACAAACAGCTACATTACACACTGCATGAAAGGCAATATTGGAAATGGCATAATGGGGCACTTTAACAACAGGTCTAGCTTCATGTGTTCCTGTGGCTCAGTAGTAGAGCATTGCGTTAGCAGCGCAAAGGGTTGTGGGTTCGATTCCCAGGGAACACATGTTAGGTAAAAAATGTTAGCCTGAATGCACTGTAAGTAACTTTGGATAAAAGTGTCTGCTAAATGCATAAATGTAAATGTAAATGTTTGACCCCTGTAGTAGGTCGTCCAGTTTGCACACAAACTTGTTGCTTAAGAGGATTTCTCTTCCGGCATTATTATAAAATGGTCGCAGTCGCACCTCACACTTGTTATACGTTGAGTTGATAGTTAAAACAACATACAGCATTTTTACCATCAGCAGTTTAATCATTACCGCAGTTTTATGGTGCTGTAGTCAGTGTCGTTTCTTTTGCAGAGAGTCTGAAAGGTTGGTTTTAAAGGGATAGTTCACCTGAAAAAAAAAATTTGAGAATTTTTTGAGAAATGCATTTCATTGTACAGTGGAAGTCAGTGTTAAACCAGAGTTACACAACCATGCAGGTTTGGAATGACATGAGGCTGTGTAAATGATGACAATGAACTTGACCAGCATACTTTCTTTAATCTATATAAATTTTTTAAAATGCTTTTGTCAAAATACATACATACATACACACATACTAATTCAAGGTATGCACTTTATTAGTACGTCTCTTCCCTGGGGATTGAAGTAATGACTGTGGAGTTGCTAGTAACATGTTGTTCAACAGCAGTATTTGCACTAAATGTTACTGGGAACTTTGGTGCCATTGTCATCATTGGTTAATGACCCTTTCAAACTGATCAGGTGTGTGACCTTTAAGAGCACAACAGAATTCTCTTTGGTTTAATGTATTTACCTTTCTCAGACTCATTTATGCAGATTTAGACCATAACATGATTACGTTCTGGTATTTGTGTTGAGTGAATTTCCTTTTGAGATACTGAATTGTTGGTGAGTGTACACAGTGATACCAACTTTTGTCTGAAGATGTCAGTGTTTTGTCTGAAGTGAGGTTTTGCTTCAGTTTATAATTTAATCATGCCTTCCTCATAAGACAAACAAGCTGAAACATTTTAACAGTGAATCATTTTGTCATTTTTAATCTGATATGTTTGTTGGGGCATCCGGGGTTTTAAGAAGCAATCACTTCGGCCCTTGTGAAAATGACATCACTCACTGCGACATGAAAGGAAACAAATAAGGAAAAATATTCATCCATTTATTTCATGCATTTAGAGCCCTCCAAATAATCAATCTCATATATAACATATTCTAGCATATAAAAAAAAGTCAAAATACACTGCTACCTGTGAATGGACGTCAATTTGGGATTTGCTTTTTGCTTTGAGGAAAATAAGGTCAGTGGTTAACATTACCTAAGAGACCCTAATTCTAACCTTTGTTTTAAATTTCAAAGCCAGCTTGCTAAATGAAGACTTAAACCACCTCAAGGATGTGGGTGATTCTGACAACATTTGTAGTTCTTCTTATAGTAACTTCTTAGCAACTTAAGTTATTAAAACTCACATTTGAAATATGTGAAATTTATATTCTACAACAAAACATGAAAGTCTCTTCAAGTAATTTCTTCAAGACCATATTTTACACACAAATCAAAAACTGGTATTCAAGTAACCCAATAGAAATTCTCTTGTGAACACATGTTGAATTAGCCCTCTATGTGGCCTACAAATTGACATCACCACTGAGCATTCTATGCTAAATTTAGCTAAAACATGTAAGTAAATAGCATCCGTCGCTGTAGTTTCAAAGAACAGTTAGCATTAGCACTAAGATGGTGACAGCTTGTTTATGAGTAGTGCAGCACACCCCGATCTCCATTGAGACTGAACATCATGGGCGTGAGTTGCTCTTCCAGTTGAGTGGCTTTACTGTGCCATGTAAGACAAGTTAGGCCTTATGACTTGTGTTACATGAGACTTAACTCTGATGCTAAAAGATGCTAAACTGCCATTGAAATGTTGTGTTTGTTACAACATATAGACTAATGAGTTTAATCTAGCTTATATCACATGCTTCGGCAGGTCTATGTCCTATTTACTTTAGGCGTCAAGAGTATCCTCATGCATACATTTTGTATTTTCTAAGCTGCTTAAGCTTTTACTTTAACACTGTTGTTTGCACCATGTAAGAATTTGTACATAGATTAAACCCTCGTGCAAATAACCCACCTGGAGCCTACAAACTAAGCCAAAATGGTTTTCATTGTTATGTTTTTTTTTATGCTTATTCTTCAATTTCATAGCTCAAGTAGGCCTGTTATTGTATTGTTTTTCCAACTACCTCTGTATTTCTATTATATGAACTGAGTTTGAGTTTGTGCAATTCATACTGTACTTTAAACCGCTGTTTTCCACACACTACTGTCTCTAATCTACTGAAAGTGAATGAAACTGGATGAAGAAAGTTTAACTTCGAGCTTCAGTAGAGAATGAGGAAGTGTGACTGGGCATTGCTCTCCCCTTATTTAGAGGAAACAGTGTGCAAAGTTGCTGTTTCCTGTCTCACAAATTGCTTCCACAGGATGGAGGTGGATGCATGTGTGTAAGAATCTACCACTAATGCATGCTATACAGTGTGTGCATTTGCTCTTACAGAATAGTGTGCTTTATAACTATGTATATTTGTCTGTAGGTGTAAATACTGGCACTATGATGAAAACCTCCTCACCTCCAGTGTGGTCATTGTCTTCCATAATGAGGGCTGGTCCACACTCATGAGGACTGTGCACAGTGTCATCAAAAGAACCCCGAGGAAATACCTGGCTGAGATCGTCATGATTGATGACTTCAGTAACAAAGGTTGTGTGAACATTTATTTTCATTTCTTCATTAAATATTCTAAATAGCACATGTGTGTACTCTGTGCTTGGCATTTTTAAAATTCAGCACAGGTACTGGCATTATTTTGTGCAAAAAAAAAAAAAAATGTGTCGGGGAGAAGCTAAATAAACTAAAATTAACATTGTTCTGCAGTGTGAGAGTAACTCAGCTGCTTTCAAATCAGTATAGATATTTCAATAACTGGAAGTAGTGTTGCTGTTTTTTAAGTCCCTTGCACATTTTATTGTGTTGCAACAGACGAGTAAACAGAAGCAATAATCAAACACACTTTCCTGTCCTCCTTATCAAAAACTATTAGGAAGTCTGAATCAAAGTAAATTGGTTATCTTGTCCATTGGGTAATTTCAAAGAAATGATTTAAAACAGTTTACCAGTTCATTTAAGTGAAGTGTTCATAACTGTTTTCTTCTTAGTTATACACTTTGCTGTAGAGAGTTTTCTAATTTTATTGTATTTATTGTGAATTCATCTGTAAAATACAAAGTGAATTAAATAATCTTATGCCCATTTCTGATGCTGATTCTCAGTGAATTAAAGTTGTGAAATATAAGTAGAGATGTACATCAGAGTAAAGCGGATTATAGAAAAAATGTAGGGCAGGAACTAGTTGTTTGGATGGAGGCAAATCTGCTGAATACAAGCTTGGGGTCGATTATGAGAAAGGGGTGGGGTTTAAGCAAACAAAATTCAGGCATACGTCACCATAGAGAAGTCTGTTGTTTCACTGGAGGATTGGATTTTGAATTTTTTTTTATTAAGAATTTTAGGGTTAAAAAAATTTAAGGAAACTTATGCACAGATGAATTAATCACAATAAAATAAAATAAAACATTTGATGCTGACTTTAATATCAATATCACTGATTTATATTACGCAGTTAGCTCATCATTTTAATGTAGAGAAACTACAAAATAACTAGAAAAGCTTAATGTCTGTTCCTATTTGAGCTCATTCCCCAAAATATGAATACAGCATTTTTATGTGGCTTTTTGATGGTCGTCAGTTCTCTAAATACTGATTTACATGTTCTGGCTGTTTTGGATTGTCACTGTCTTTCAGCAGTTACTGGTTTTTCAGGTTTAAGAAAGTGAAGCATGGTTTTAGTTTTGATAACCCCTCTCTAGAGAGTCTATTCTGTTCTCCTAAGTGAAAGAGACGTATCGTTGCCACAACCTGTAGGCGGTCTGCCTGAAGACTAATGCTGAGTGCTTGTTCATTAATATGGGGCAAGCAGACTGTTAGTGAATGGAGATCATTACTCTTTAAGAGATCGCTCACAGGGGAGCTTTGAATGAATGCAGTGCTGCGACTTGGCCGATAAGAATCAATAAAGGGCGTATAGGCTCAGAATGTTTTGTGCATTTAGTAATAAAGGCCAGTAAAACTTTGTTCAGGCCGCACACATTTTCGATTTGTTTTTCAAATGCAATCTTTAGGGCTGAGTGTCTGCAGTTTTTTGCAAGTGGTCAGATTGGATCCACTTGCTCTGGTATAATGAATGTAAGGTATATCTATGCTGGTTGCTATAGTAATGATGTAGGTGTGAGCAATATGCCAATAACTTTCTTTTACAACTGAGTAGCAAGCTATAATTAAGATGTGCACTCAGAAAGCAGGAAATTTTGCCTCGACACGTTATATCGCTCATGCCATATTGCCAGGGTGCTCATGAGGTACATTTTATGTATAAAAGAAGTGATTGTTTGTATGTTTTGTGTCGTTAGATCATCTTAAAGAGAGGCTGGAGGACTACATAAAACAGTGGAATGGGTTGGTCAAACTGTTCCGCAATGAAAAGAGAGAGGGTCTCATCCAGGCCAGGAGCATAGGAGCCCGTAAAGCCACTCTGGGACAGGTTTGGGCCCCATAATCAGCATAATGTTTAATGGGTCTACATAAATGTGATTTGTTTGTCACACTGTGGTTTTGTCCTCAGGTGCTGATCTACCTGGATGCTCATTGTGAAGTTGGGGTGAACTGGTACGCCCCGCTGGTGGCCCCCATTTCAAAAGACCGGTATGATTTATGCTCTAGGATGATTTTGTGCCCGCTGAAAGAGACTAAGTTCAAAATGCAAATGCTGGGCTATAGAAGTGTTCTTTTCTATTCATGTTGATTTCATATTTATGAAAAATTGCATACAATGACTTGATAACTCTAAAAAGGTCATGTGGTATAACCTTAAAATAAATTGCAATATTTTCCTTGCACCTTGAATACAGGTAAGTGTACACATAAAAAAAAAAAACAATTATATAAATATCATGAATTGATAAATATTATTTTTGTGGAGTTGCACCACACAGCATTACATACAATCTGAACTCTTTTATTGTCATAAAAAGGTCCAATTATTCGTATCAATTATTGATACTTTTAAGAGTGTCTGCAGGGGTCTCCTCTATGAAATAATTGTTTTATGTTTCTGCATGTTGATTGGAGCACATTTTTCAGGACAAGTTCAAGGACAAGTAAAATATTCATATAGAATATCATTTAATTTTTAAAATTTTCTTTCTGATGTAATTCCCAGGTATTTTTTATTTTCTTTTTAAATCTTAACCTAAATGTATATTGTGTTAATGTTGCAGAACGGTCTGCACAGTACCGTTGGTAGATTACATAGACGGCAATGATTATACCATAGAGCCACAGCAGGGTGGGGATGAGGACGGTCTGGCGCGAGGCGCCTGGGACTGGAGCCTCCTGTGGAAAAGGGTCCCTCTCAGCAGCAGGGAGAAGGCTAAGAGAAAGCATAAAACAGAGCCTTATCGGTAAACTTCCACCCTCCAATAAGCATGATCATTAAAACCATTCTGTCTCTCTCTTGTTTTGTCTCCCCCATCCCCTTGTATTTGTGTGTGTGTGTATGTCCATGTTTGCTTGCATGGACCTCCCCCTTGCCTCTCCTCCATTCTCTGTGGCCATGTTCAGAACGGTGTGCACAGTGCCTCTCATAGACTCTATAAACGGCAACACTTTCATCATCGAGCCCCAGGGTGGTGGCGACGAGGATGGCTTTGCCAGAGGAGCATGGGACTGGAGCATGCTTTGGAAACGAGTGCCTCTTACTAGCAAGGAGAAGCAGAAGAGACTAACTAGAACTGAGCCCTATCGGTAATTTAGAGCCGCAATCCTGAGCTGATTAGGGCTGACCACAACACACATAAGTGGAGAGCTTGTCTCTCACTTATAAATACAGGTGGTGGTCTGCTTCATTCTACTTCTTTAACAGTTTGGCTTTAACAATGCTTATTAAATACTTCCCGCAAATTGCTTAAGCTGTATAGTAACTGCTTTGAAGTGGTCATAAAATAATGAAGTGATTTTAACAAAATACTTCATATATTATGACTCCACTATGGCTGGTCTGGTTGAGTCGCTCAAATACTAGAACTACAAACTAAGGACTAATAGACCTTGTATCTGCTTCTCTTTGCATGCAGTCTCCATTCTGTCTTGGCTACGAGCTTATCTTTCCTGTGGTAGTGACTTGGCATAAGTTTACCCCAGTGCGCATGTGCCTAGTCACCAAACAGGAGAAAGTGTGTATGCTGCTTGAATTTTTACTCAGATTTCTTTAAAATGTTATGATATGGTGCTTTCTGTACTTCCCTGCAATACAATTTTCAAAAGCTGTTTGTTGCTACAAGCAAGTAGAAAAGAAACACCGGAATTTTGCAGAAGGCACTGAGACAAAACATGGGCATTTTTATTTAAATGTTTTTTTTTGTTGTTGTTGTTTTGTTTTTAGGTGTGAAAGCATTTTACTACTTGTTTTGGTGTCTCTTTTTGGCTTTGTTCATACTGCAGGAAAAATCTGATTTTTCCCACAAAAATTTGATTTTAATATGTATTTTTAGACACTGTTCAAACTCAAGTTACCTGTGACAAAAAAAAACAGCAAATCCGTTATGAACATTTAGGCTGAGACATATTAGCAAAAATTTGTAAAGCTTGTAAAAAATGTTTTCCAGACCAAAAGAAACTAAATGCATTTCAGATTTTTACTGCCAGTCTAAACAAAGCCTGTCGCTTAATGTTGTAAAATACTGTACTGTGTGGGTGGAAACATTCCTGACAGGAAAATATGTGTGTCAGGTCTCCTGCGATGGCTGGAGGACTCTTTGCAATAGAGAGAGAGTTCTTCTTCGAGCTGGGCCTCTATGATCCAGGCCTTCAGATCTGGGGAGGAGAAAACTTTGAGATCTCCTACAAGGTACTTTTACTTTAAAATGGTTTTTACTTTACTTCAAATTGGTTGTGGTCTCTCAGCTGAAAATTGTACTAGATTTTTTTTTCTTTCACCATGTTTGCATACAAGGTAATTCTGTGTTTGTATGGTTATAATGATCTTTGTCCAGGGCAACACTTGACTGCTCAACATTTTTCTTACATAGCTCTGCATGTGTTCAGTCTTACCAGCTGTCTCTAGTAGGATAATAAAACAATTTTTACTCATTACAACAATTCATGCCGATACATTGATTTAAGTTATATACAGTCAGACAGTCTTTATCACAAAATAAAGGGTTAATGTTGCCATGATTATAGCCGTTGTTGCTGATGTGGCGTTAAAACCGAAATAAAAAAAATGATTACAAAATAAAAGTCTTCAGGGCAATATTTCTATAGTAATTGCACAGACAGAGCAACATATTTATCCAAATTCGGCAGTTTATTTGTGCGTGAACACTTTCTGAATCCCTGCCATGTGTGTATGTCCCATGTAGATATGGCAGTGTGGTGGGCAGCTTCTGTTCGTGCCATGTTCACGGGTGGGGCACATCTACCGTCTGCAGGGCTGGCAGGGAAACCCGCCTCCTGCTCATGTAGGCTCATCCCCCACACTTAAGGTCAGTTCACCTCTTTTTTTCTATAATCACAATTTTATGAATCTGAAAAAAAGCTGGGACACAGTTATACTTCACACTTTAAATCCAGTCTGTAACCTTCACTCTCCTTTTTGGCTGCGTGTAGAACTATGTGCGGGTGGTGGAGGTGTGGTGGGATGAGTATAAAGACTATTTCTACGCCAGTCGGCCTGAGACACTGACGCTGGCCTACGGAGACATCAGCACCTTGAAAAAGTTCAGAGAGGAACATCGCTGCAAGAGCTTCAAGTGGTTCATGGAAGAGATCGCTTATGACATCCCTGTTTATTACCCACTGCCTCCAAAGAATGTGGAATGGGGAGAGGTGCATATATAATCAATAGAAAGAAACTGGTTTAAAGATACTGGCATTTGTCATCATTCAGTCATTTTCTTTCAATAGATTCGAGGGTATGAGACCAGCTACTGCATTGACAGCATGGGCCACACCAATGGAGGCAATGTGGAAATTGGGCCTTGTCATAGAATGGGTGGGAATCAGGTAAAGGAAAATGATTTAGCAGCAGTACTTTGCTTTTTACAGTTCTTATAGTGTTTTTTTTTCTCTTATGCCTTTTTCCAGCTCTTTAGAATTAATGAAGCAAACCAGCTCATGCAGTACGACCAGTGCCTGACAAAGGGAGAAGACGGATCTGCTGTCATCATAACACACTGCAACTTAAACGAGCACACAGAGTGGAGATACTTTAAGGTATGTCACAGGAGGTATCGAGCCTCTTTTGGCAAAGGTGCCTAATCAATAAAACTTACATTTTTACAGCAAAGGTGACACTTTAAAATAAGTTTCAGTAGTCTAACACTAGGTTATGCAATAGCTAGTAATGGTTAATGATGGTTAAAAATGTATTATTGTCGGTAAAATTCCAAGTTAATATACTTGGAATATATATATATATATATATATATATATATATATATATATATATATATATATATATATATATATATATATATATATATATATATATCAGTAAAAACATAGTTCAGGAGTTTAGTGTCCAAGATTTTATAGGTTTTTGAAAGGAGTCTCTTATGCTCTCCAAGGCTATATTTATTTGATGAGAAATACAGTAAAAACAGCAATATTGTGAAATATTATTATAAATTGAAATTTTATTTTTGAATATATTTAAAATTGCAATTTATTCCTGTGATGGCAAAGCAGAGTTTTCAGCAACCATTGCTCTAGTCTTCAGTGCAACATGATCATTCAGAAATCATTCTAATATACTTATTTGTTGCTCAGGAAACATGACTTATTATTATCAACATTGAAAACAGTTGTGCTACTTCATATTTTTCTGAAAACCTTGATATTGTAATTTTTTATTTTTTATTTTGGTGAATAGAAGTTTCAAAAGAACAGGATTTATTTGAAAATATATATATTTTTTTTTTTGGTAACAAAGTAAAAGTCTTTACTGTAATGAATTTTTGATTAGTGAGTCCTAAAAAAAAAAGTGTAACTTTTAGTGGTTCATAATAAACAAAACTGCATGCGTCTCATTGAAGAACATGTTCACTCTGTTTATGGTTATGACAAGTGATGCAGGTACTGGGCTACTCTGCAGCCGTTGTCATCCTGACAGGTCTAAAGTTGTCCTAATATTATATTTTAGGCATTCCGTAGTGTAGTAATTCAGGATAAGACAGAAACATGGTATGGAAGATGGAATCATGATTTACTTGCTCATTACATAAATTCTGTACTAAAAAAAAAAAAAAAAAAAAAAAAAAAAAAAGTTACATAGTCTTACCTTTAACCAAAAAAATCTACATAAAGTTACCTTTAATGAAAAAGTATTAATTTGTTTAAAAAAAAAAATCTTTGGACAATAGTAAAATGTAAAAACATAATATCCTTTAGTTATCAGATTGTTAACTAACATTAAATAACAATGAACAATAGTCTATAAATGTAAACATAATACAGTATTAGTAATAAATACTGTAAATATAGTTTTTTGTTAGTTTATGATGCCTAATTTAAGAACTTTATTGTAAACTGTTGGCAAACTTTACTCTGTGCATTGCTATATCGATTCTTCAGTGAACTTTTCCAATGCTTCTGATTTCTCATAGGATCTACATCGATTCACACATATACCTACAGGGAAATGCTTGGATCGCTCTGATGTGTTGCACAAAGTTTATATAGCTGACTGTGACAACAGTAAGAGCTCACAGAAGTGGGAGATGAACAACATTGTGGCAGTTTGAGAGCCATGCTCAAATGTGCTTTAAAGAAAGACACTTGACTACAGCAACAGGTTTTACCAGTATACATGGGACTAATTAAGTTTTAGTCATCACTCAAATAACTCATAAACAATCATAAACTTTTTTTTTTTTTCTCCATGGAAGACTATGTTTACATCGGTTCATCCCCAATGTCCATCTCATGGGTTTTTCTTTGGAATCTGTGGATCGGAGGGATCTACCTAACAGAATGATTTTCACTGAATGTGCACAATGTGTGCTCAGATAAATTCCACTTTTGTTGCTGTTTTATTATAAAATACTGGGTTGCATATATTTCTTAACACTGGACCTCCATTATGTTTGAGATGACAACCTGCCACTTGAACTATTTTCGTCTTTGGCACAATGGCACATTTTTTGCCACATACTATGGATAAAGAATGGTAGTGGAGAGAAAAGGGAAATGGGGACATAGGGTCAACAATGAAGAAAATATAAATTTATTTTTGTCTACTGCATAAATGTTTGATTGGTTGGGGAAATATGTTTACTTGTATCTGAAAATCAACGATTGATCATAATACTATTCATGGCCAAAAATAATCTCGAGCAAGTGGAGCAAATTTATGTTTCAAGGGCAAGAATGGTTGCAATGTGTAAATTTTTGTTTGTTTTGTACAATGTAAATATGATTATTTCTAAATTAACATTTTGAGATATGGTGGGTTTCCCAATGAAGGTGTAAATATCTAACTTATAATGGCTGTTTTCTCAAGAAAATAAATGGAACATTTTTACCAGTCTTGTATTAAAGTGCTGTTTTTAGCAGGTTAAATGATTGTTCAACTATTTAGATGATTGTGAGGATTAAGTTAGAACTTTCCACAAATAGGTTATGCTTCAGTATCCTATCTTTTTTTCTTTTGAGGAATAAATCACCTTTCTGTAGCAAAATTATGTTAGATAAAATATTATCTAATGTAATACTGAACCATGAAAAGTAGGTAATTTTAAATACATTTAATGCAGAAGCCACGCTGTTGTTTCTTGATTAGAGTTGTTCTAAATCGTATTCAAAAGTTGCGAAGCTAAAATGTTAAGCCAAACAGTTCATAATTAGTTGGTCAACATTTTGTTCCTTAAATAAAGAACCACCTCCATTTATTGATGAAAAAAATATCATGCCATTTTGGACTATTCTTGTGCCTACTAAAGCAGAAATGATCCCAATGCTTTTGAAGAATTACAAGACAAGTGCTGGTTAGGTTGTTCAAAGCTTGTGGAAGAAAAGGATCAGCTGTGCAGCAGTCTTTTGGATACAGGTGAGCAGATGTCATATGATATACAGTACATCTTATTGTGACTGCATAGAACAATATACCCAACCTATATATAGGACCACTTATCACATGACCAAGCTAAAAGACATCTCAGCCCGAACATAAATCATGCATGTACTTAAGCACAACTCTGGTTACAGATGAGGTTGCATGTGCATTTATGCCACTTATTTTTCAGATGTAGTCATCCACCGGAAAGATCAGTATTTCCTTTTGAGTCATCCAAATGAAAAAGAAAAATCCAAAAATAAACAAGTTTCAGATGACGGTTACACCCCACCACAAGAAACTAAGCCTAACTGGAAAAATAGTTCAGTGTATTACAAGCACAAAGCTCTTAATTTAAAAATACCTGCTTGTAAAACTAGTGGATGCGGAACTGCTTTAAGAGATATAATACTGCTAAAGCAGAACAACGTAAACTAAAAGGTTATTTTAAACTAAGTTCCATAGTTTTCCTAGCCCACTAATAGTTAATATTACAATAATCTCAGTTACTCAATCAGCACTAGCTGAAATTCTGCAAAATTCTTTAATAAGTCACAATTGCACACAGTGAAAAGGGGAATTGGTCATAATGTACAAAATTTAATTAAAAAAAAAAAAAAAAAAGTCTACACATCTTTAAAGCTCATTTTAAAAAACAAAACACTACACAAATTGTTCCTTATGTCTTAAAATGGCAGCAGAAATAATATCAAACTGGGAAACCTAAGCAACCACAGCTATCAAGACAAAAAGCAGTGCTTTAAAAAAGCTGTTACATTTACAAAACAGCACATGACCTCAATATGTATTCAATTATACACATCTCTGTACATGTATTGGGAGGAAAAAAAAAAAATGCTAAAAAACGCATTCACATTGTTTTGCAAACAACTCAGCTCAAGTTTTCCTGAAAGTTTAATCATCATCATCATCATCATCCTCATCGTCGTCCTCTTCTACATCATCCTCGTCCTCATCGTCGTCATCCTCATCATCATCAGCTTCTGCCTTCTTTCCTGCTGGCCGGCCAGGTCCACCCTTCTTGCCACCATCTGCTTTTCCTCCTTTGGCACGATATGCAGCAACATCCTGGGTTGGAAAGTGTGTGTTAATGAGTGCAAAACAGCAAATTGTTATTGGAAGTACCTAAAATTGGGCCACGCTTTACCTTTTCATACTTCTCCTTGAGCTTCATGGCCTTCTGCTCATATGGAGCCTTTTCCTTTGGAGAAAGCTTGGACCACATCTCCCCAAGCTTCTTTGCAATATCACCAATAGAGATGCCAGGGTTTTCGCTCTTCACTTTTGGGCGATGGTCAGAGCAGAAGACGAAGAAAGCAGATCTGATGGTAGAGAAAAAAAAAGTTACCCAAGTCAAAACTGCAGAAATCTCATGGGTCTACTTGTGCGCTACTCACGGTGGTCTCTTAGGAGCATTTGGATCCTTCTTCTTTTTCCCTCCCTTTGCACCTTTAGGAGGCACGTAGTTTTTCATCTCCCGGTCATAGCGGACCTTGTCGGTTTTTGCCATTTCCTCAAACTTGCCCTTCTCCTTTGAGGACATGGTCTGAAACACATGAGACTGTGATTAGGTTCTGCCAGGCGCAGCGTGTGGCGCTTAATCCTCCCGCCCTACATTCGCCTCAGTCCCTTGAGTAACAGATGCATCGTGTAATTCTGCCCCACCCCCTCCCCCTCCTTAACAACAATAACAACCACCACCCCCCGGAAAAACACTGCAGCCCTGCTGTTCAACTCACCTTCCATCTTTCGGAGCACTTTTTGGAGAACTCTGAGAAGTTCACTGAAGTCCCTGGGTTTTTCTTCTTATGTTCCTCTCGGCAGGTTTGCACAAAATACGCGTAAGAGGACGTCTTTCCCCTGGGCTTGTTAGGATCCTTACCCATGGCTGTGATACGCTAAAAGTGATTTTAAAAACTTGTTAGAAAAAGACTCAAAGCTGCAGCATGCATTTTCAGTAAAAACCCTGTCAGAGTATTGCTTTGTACGCGGTTAAAGCAACGGAGAAATGTGTTCGCTCACTGAACGCAGGTTTAATCCGATCAAGTTCCTGCTTCGTTTCCACCAGATCACTCAACTAGAACAATAAGCGTCCCTCCATTTTGTTTTCCCGCCTAAACTGCAGGAAATATGCGCTTGAATGTCTGTCGAAAGCTAATGGTTTCAGGTTCTACGCGTTAAAAAGCAAATAAACCCACCACATTAGCGAGGCATACTACTTCGGAGGACTTTTAGCTGCTTCGGGCTCCATTTCGAGCTCACACTCCCGGCCAGTCATGGCTGCTTACGCTCTTAACTTCACAAGATCACTAAGCTGGCAAAATCCTTGCAACTCTACGCGTTCACAAAACCAACAGAGCTACAACCAAGGCGCAAGCATCATTTTTCATAAACAGCACTTTACTTAATTTGAACTGCAAGAGTTAAGTTTTATGTTTAATATAAAATACTTAATTCGTACACAAAAAAAAAAAAAACACTACCATATATCATCGTCTTTTTTAGACATGCGCGATAAAAGCTCCATTTAAACAACAACAAAAATCTACCGGAGAAATAAAGACACGCTTACCTATAATCAGCCTCAACTGTTCGACAAAACGGACGTAGTCTTCTGCTAAACTGTTTTCTCGCTGTGCTGCAGGGCGCACAAACTTGATTAAATGCCCATAGACTCCACCCTCAGAACTCGCGTCTGATTGGGTGGGGTAAGTTCAAATTTGAATCGGCAACGTTCTAGGCGCGGTATTGAATTTCTATTGGCTGTCGGTGACCGCAGTCAAGTTTCCTCCAGAAAATGAGATCCAAATGACGACACCGCTGATCTCCTCATCTATTGGTTAAACTGGGGATTTAAAATAATGAGCGGTAAGTCTTTGAATTAGGAAAACGCGCCTCAGTTTTATTCTCATTTTGAAAGGACTTTATGTAGCAAATATGAACACGTTGCACACGCAGAGAGAAAGTGTTTGAGGGATGATTTTCATGCAAAATCGCATTCAGGTTTTGTTTTGAAGTTTTAAGTGGAGTGAACGATGGCGCGCCATTCGGACAAAAGCTGGCCGTTGACGCGAGTTTGAAGACGCCACCCTTGGGTCTCGAGGCTGGAGGTCTTGCAGTTCACACATCAGTGTTGTTAAAACCATTTCATTGCTTTTCCCCCCAATTACTTTATACACACTTTTTAATGCCTTCTTCTGTACTTAAAAGTAACGTGGTTTCGTTTCTCATTTCTTAGTGTATAGCTTTACTTAAGTGTTCTTAATGTTATTTACTGCTTAAATAAAAATATATATTTTTACGTAACTCCATTTTCAACCAAGAATACATCGTATATGGTATAACATTTTTTTTTATACGTGTGTGCCAATATTGTTGCCCTGCCCTACACATTTGGTGACGTTATTGTTGCGCTCCTAAACATACGTGATCACGTGATACTTTGACCTCTTGTGAGGGAAAGGGCGTTTTTGTTGTGTTTGTTGTTGAATACCATTAATTATTAGAAAGTATTAAAACAGTATAATGAAAAATAATGCATTGCATAGTTCACGAAAACATACTTAAAACTTATAAAACAAACAATAATTTTCTTCTAATTCTAAATATATTAACAATGTTGAATCATTATTATAGCACAATAAACAGCATTGCCTATAGGTATTATTTTTAGCTGCTGTTTTTGCTATTCTCACCAGTTTGTAAGTAAATGCTACGAATTTGTGCCTGTGTTAATATCGTAGAACGCACACATACAGTACATGTAATAAAAATAAATAAATAAAAATATATGCCCTTTGTTTAGCTGTTTAGACAAATCTGAAATTTTAGTGTGGGCAGTTCAAGCCAGTTCCATGCAATGTGTGGCTTTAAAGATTCATTGTGGAAAACACTCAGCTGTTCTGTTCAGACAACTGATAGGCCAAGGGGGATGGACAACTGGATCTGAAATGTTTAGGTTAGAACAAGGGCTGTAGTTGGATAGTGTTTAACGAAAAGTAATGTTTAATATGAAAAAAATGTGTATTTTTACAAACTTTGGAAATATTACTAAAATTACACAAACATCTGATATCTTTGTACAAAAGTACATATTTTAGACGTTACTGTGATGGTTGACTAAACGAGGACATCAGCATGAATTAGCATGACACTGTTACCACCTATATTTGAGCATTAAAACAACACCCCTCATTCTCCTGAATAATATCTCTCTACCTTTTGCCATTCGATTTGAATAGGATAGGACAATACAAGTGTAAAACAGTTCTGGAGAATTAGCCAAATGTCTCTTTAAGTACCCTGAGCACAAAATGGCATGATTGATTTGAGTCTAAACTGTGGTCAAATAAGAGGACTGAGTTGACCAATCTACACTGAAAACCCTTTGCTTTTCAGTTGCTAGTATATTTCACAAATATGGCAATTAAGGCACAGCAAATAACACATTAAATGTGAAATTTTTGAACATGCCTTGAATATTTTTTTTTTCAGGGTTTGACTAGTTAAGGAAAAGGTTATTTGAGAATAATAAGGTGTATAGTGAGTATTGATGGTTGTGTGTCTATACCAAATGTCTAGCACAACAACTAAAGCTACTGGGTTTCTGGTCTTTGTTATTCTATATCTGTTGTCAGACTTACCTTTTTGTTGTGGACTCATGCAGTTTTAATTTTGAAAAATGTCATTCTTTCGACTTATGGATTTCTTGGGATAGAAAAATCTACAGGTGAAACATTGTCCCCTTTTCTTTCTTTTGTAGCATGCCCTTCAGTTTAGATTTCTACATGAAGCATATCCTGTTTGTATCTGTGGTGTGGTGCTATTGTGCTCCAAGTTCTGGCAAGAGCAGACATGCTGATACAAACCAAAACGATACACTTATCGGAAATGTGAAGAATGCTAGTTAGTTTTGGTTGACTGTACAGCAAGCTCATAGCAGTGTCTTCTCTCTCTCTCTCTCTCTCTCTCTATACTTGAAATGCCTATACGTGTCCATATTGGCAGAATATGATTCCTATGACATTCTGGTTTCCCCCAAGTTCTGTCTAAAGCATCTTAGTTCTTTTCAGATAAATACACCTATATTCAAATAAAGGAATGTAATTAGTAAAAACAAAACACCAAGACTTTATTATTTTTTATTATTATTATTTAAACATTTCACGGTTAGGGTTAGATTGTTAAATTGTATTTGCCAAATGCAAAACACTAACACAATGGCACCATTTAAAGCAGGGGTCTCCAAACTCAGTCCTGGTGTCCTGCAGAGTTTAGCTTCAACTTGCCTCAACACACCTGCCTGGAAGTTTCTAGTATGACTAGTAAGAGCTTGATTAGCTGGTTCAGGTGTGTTTAATTAGGGTTGGACTCCATGACAGAGTTTAGAGACCCCTGATTTGAAGCTTTACATTTCAAATACTGCCCCTAACAGAGGCTGTTTAAAACAGTGCCTCGCAAAGAGTCTCTGTCGAAATATCTGTCTATTCTGTATAAATATCTGTCTATCACGCTGCCGAAGGAAAAAAAAAATGTTGACCATGTGCATGTATTAATAGATTGTTCAAAATAGCTACAAAGACGCTTCTGTTCACCCACCGACCGCGGCTGACTAGATCCGGTGTGCCTGTAAACTTAATTTGGCGCCCTCTTGCGAAATCACTAAAGCCTACAATGGCGAATCTGAGCTCATAAATATTAATTAGGCAAGCCTGACTTTGCTTCGAAACCTTCCAATGGTAGAGGCGAGGTCCTGAATATTAATAAGACAGCGTTGACATTGCAGCGCAAATTAGAAGTATTTTCCCCATTCATTTTCCCAAAGGGACTTTTTTTTTTAAAGTCTTTGTTAAAGCGTTATAAGCCATTAACCAAGCCAACTAGCTACGAGAAGAATCACAACATTACAAAGTAAATGAAAATCTAACCAATAGACCCCTTAATCGCCTACGTCACTGTGACGTCACCGCTCTAGCTGGAGGCAAAACATAAGGAAGAACTCATAGCAGGCGCGCTAAAAGTTTGAGGTTTTGACTTTAAAAATGTGAGACAGATTGTGTTTTTGGCTGCCAGAATAGAAGGAACAGCACTTTTGGTTCAAAACTAAAGTTTCACCGGATCCCGGCCGACATTCCTTCACAGAAATCAAGAAGACAATTGTGGTTGAATGCAATACAGACTAGACAGAGACGATCATAAATAATGCTCGTGTTTGCGGTGCACACTTCATATTAGGTAAAATAATCCATGAATATGTACTGGTGTGTTGGTTTTATCTAGTACAAATCAGCAAGTTTATGTTTTATAGGTGAAAAGTCGCCAACCTTCAGCGCACTAGCTAGCTTAAATGTTAAACAAACATACAGCGATAGATGTGTGTGTGCCATCCTTTGAATGGTCTCTTAAAATAATCCACATTGCTAATCATAGTTAGCCCAGCGATAGGTTACATTAGACAATAAGCCTTGACAAAACTCCCCAAACCACCCGAAAGTAATTCATATGTTGTCTAGGAAATATCCAAAACCTGGTTAAAATGTTTCCCAATGAGAACAAGATACAAGAACTACACCAGGCTTAGCTAAAAAATAAATAAATTAGGCTACTGTAATGTTATCCACTCGTCATTATATTTTGGTCAGATAACCAGTTTGGTCAGTGAAATAAGTGATCAACTGAATTAATTGATAAATGTATGCTAACTCCCACTTTTTTTATTATCATTTTTTTTGTCACGGTCCCGCAGAGTCAGTGACTGTACATATTCGGACAGTTCCGAACCCTCTTCTGCATCCATGTTTAATAAATCCCTCCTAAAACGTGCTAGTTTACGCTTGTCAACATTGCGTCCGCGCCTCTTTTTGCCTCCAGCTAAGCCCCGCCCACCCGGAGACGTTGCAATGTTTACAAACTTTTAAGGGGTCTATAGACAAAGGTAAAAATCTGTAGTTAAGGCTTTAGTGAGAGAAGGAACTACAAGGCCACGAATTACTGCGAAATTACGGGGAAATATAAAACTATTAATATAAAGTTGAACAATTTAATTTAAACTCGAACAAGTTAAAACAAGTTCACTGCAAAATATGCATGCACATCCATATATTTATACAGCCGTTTCATACCAGATCTCTAGCACAGCTTTTCCCAGTCATGGCACCACTGATCTATATATATTCTATATTATAGATCAGTGCATGGCACCCTTTCAGATTTGAAAAAATAATAATAAATTGTGGCACCTTACGCAAACACTATACTGCTCTACTGGCCCCGCAGTCTACCCGCTCTGGGGTGCTTTTCCCAAAAGCATCGTTAGCTAACTATGGAAGTTAATTCCATTGAAATCTTGGTAACGATGGAACTTGAGACAATAGTTGCTTTTGGCAAACGCACCCCTTGGACTGCTGCATGAAGATGAAGCTGATGGTTCAGAAGCATCTTAAGAACGCTTTAAGTACTTAGATGCCACAGCAAAAACTAGAAGCCTAACTAATAAAGTTCAAACATTATAATTGATAAGTGAACAGTCAATATAAAATAAATACAAACAGACATTACAAGCACAGAAAATAAAACCGAACAATTTTACTAATAAAATAAGTTAGTATTCAGGTACAGAAATGTAATAATTTCATGAACTTTCACTCTATGATGATTAAGCTTTTCAACTAATCCACGAATCACATTCATGCGGAACCGTGGGTCCTGCTCTCGATTTCCCCGGTTGGGCAAACACGCTGCCCTCTAGCAGTTGGCTGTTGCAGAGACAGTCCACGTCACAGTCGTACCAGTGCGTTGACAGCACACGTCAGTCGTTGCTGTTGCAATTGTACGCTCCAAAGTTAAGTAAAATTCAATAACTACCCTTTAACACCTCATTTGTATAAAACCACGCAGTAAGAAACAACTACTATAATAAATTCTTTGTACAATCTAAAGTGAAAGAGAAAGTGAAAGTGACGTGACATAATTGTACAAGTTTTTTGGACGTGACATACAGCCAAGTATGCATCTCGGAATTCGTCTCGCTCCCATCCAAAGGTGCACACACACAGATAACACACACACACTGTGAACACACACCCGGAGCAGTGGGCACGACCTTTTATACTGCGGCGGCCCGGGGAGCAGTTGGGGGTTTGCCTTGTAAGGGCATCTCAGGTGGTATAGAGAGAGCCGCCATTCACTCCCCCCCAGAAACATTTCGAACTCATTGGATCAACTCTCTAACCATGTACACGTTCCCCCTTGTGTAGCCTACTTAATATTTATGCAGAAACCATTCAAATATTTGGGGGGAGTGTGTGTGTGTTTAATAGAGGTGAATGTTTTCATTTAGCAAATATGCATATAAATTGATCAAAAGTGACAGTGAAAACATTTAAAATTAAAAAAAATACAAAATCAAAAAAAAACACATCAAAACCCCAAAAAAAACCCAAAAAAATTTCCACAAAAAAATAAAAAACAAAAACTGCTTCTATTAAACACTGAAAATAATAAGAACCATTATTAATAACTGAGCACCAATAATAATTGAGCAGCAAGTCAGAATATTAGAATTATTTCGGAAGGAACATGTGACAAAGGCTGGAGTATGATGAAAATTCAGCTTTGAATAAGGTGTAATTTACATTTGTGACTATATTCAAATAGAAAATTGTTATTTCAAATTGTAATAATATTTCACGATCACAACATCTTAGGCTAACATATTAATTTGCAGAATAGTGAAATGTTATCCTTTTTGTTCTTATCATTTTATTGGATATTACTGAAAGGTAGAAGATATAAGCAGAAAATGACAATATTGTGTGTGTGTGTGTACAGGTTTATGGTTTATATTAGGAAACAAATGTGTATAATGGCATGTGTATAAAGTATTACAATGTAAACATTAGGCCAAATAGGCCTTATATTTCTATCTAATAATAATAATTATTAGTATTATTATTACTGTTTTTTTAAGAACATATTCCTTTATATTGTAATTAGTCATTTATTTATATAGCATCATTTTTGAAGACTGCCGAATATCTTTTCAGAGCATGTCTCGAACAGTGGCTATGAATGCAAGGATATCGTTTTGTTGTTTTGCCTATTTAAATAGTACGAATGTACTTATGGACTGCTTGCCACTTACCTAATAAAGCTTTTGAGAGCCTTGTTTCTTGTCACTGGAATTGTACTATAACTAGCAACGACCACAAGGTGGCGCGCTTACCCTATTTTCTTTATTTCCTGAACGCTCTGGATAATCAAGATCTATATTCTGCAGTTTATTCCGCACAGACACTAATCAGTGGTTTAGAAATATTTATGGGCCTGTTATGCATAGACACAATATGACCTAATTCTGTTCATTTATTTATTTAATCATTTTATTTTTATTTATATTCAAAACATGTATCCTATTTTACGTCTAGAGACTGTAGGAGAACAGAAAACTATTTTGATATTCCATCATGAGCATGGTTTTCGCCTGTTTCCGCCACTGAATAAAATAGGGCAATTGCGAGTTTTTGATCTCACAATTCTGATTTAATTTCTCACAATTGCGAGTTTATACAACCCTATTCTTACTTTATAACGTGCAAATGTGAGTTTATATCACGCAATTCTGAGAGGGGGGAAAAAAATCAGTTCCAGGAACGTGCTTCTATAGATTTCAGTATGAAAAGAAAAGAAAATTTACGGTGCAGTTTACTGCTAGTGATTGTGAACAGTGGCAGATTCAGGAGTGACTATTTGACAGCTCTAATCACACAAGTCTCGCTCACAAAACTCTCATAAAACACATCCATAACAAACATCCCTCCTAAACACACAGACTGAAACACAGATACAAAAAAAACGCTCTAAACCACACTCCTCTTTTCTTTACTTTTCTTTTCTTTTCTTTTCTTTTCTTTTCTTTTCTTTTCTTTTCTTTTCTTTTCTTTTCTTTTCTTTGCAGCCTACCAATATCATCCAGGTTTCCTAAAACAATCACCTTCATAAAATTATTATAATCGAATAGTAGGCGATATATATATATATATATATATATATAATATATATATATATATATATATATATATATATATATATATAAACCCCAAGCAGAATCGAAGTGCATCTCAATCAGAGTCATTGCAGTACAACAATTACACCTAAATGACACAGTCTCTCATATCAGGATACTTTATATTTTATTTACTTTTATTTTATTAATTATTTGATTTAATGCATGTTTTTGCTTTTATTTGATTTGATCTATTCTATGATAATTCATAAAAAAATGGAATAATAGGGGGAGACTGGGGATGATAGTAACACTTTTTGTTTGAGGGTCAGTAACTTAGTGGCTGCTCATGTTAGACCTCTCAAACTTTGATACATTGTAACCACATTTGTCTACTACAAATAAATCTCACTTGAACTTGTACTACACAATCACATATTATGTGAGTTAATGTCAAATACAAAGATTTCTGTTGTTACAACCTACCCTACTACTGGGGAGAGTTGTAACACTAGCTGGGGATAGAAGTAACAATAAGAGGTAATTTGGTGAAACCATATCCACACTTTCCAGATTACGCAAGAACTTTATTGAAGAACAAAAATGAACAATTTAAACTAACAAAAATATTCTGGAATTTTAAACTCAAGTCTATAACAAATTGCTGTGTGTGTTGTAGTTTGTCAGAACTTTCTTTTTAACACTATATCAAATGTGTGTGTGTGTGTGTGTGTGTGTGTTGTAGTTTGTCAGAACTTTCGTTTTAACACTATATCAAATGTGTGTGTGTGTGTGTGTGTGTGTGTAGTGTGTTTCCTTTGGAATTTAAAACTATAACAAATTTCTGTGTGTGTGTCAGTGTGTGTTTCAGTGTGTGTGTGTGTCTGTATAGTATATTCGTTTAGGAACTTAACACTTACATGGGTGTGGGTGTGGGTGTGTGTGTGTTGGAACTTTAAACTTAACAATATAACAAATTTCTGTGTGTGTCAGTGTGTGTTTCTTATGGGACTTTAAACTTAACACTATAACAAATTTCAGTTTGTGTCAGTGTGTGTGTGTGTGTGTGTGTGTGTGTGTGTGTGTGTGGTGTATTTCTTATGGGACTTTAAACTTAACACTATAACAAATTGCTGTATGTGTCATTGTGAGTGTATGAGTCTGTTGTGACAAATGTAGATGGCTGCCCCTGGGGTGCAGGCTTCGTGGGCCCAGAACTGACAAGAAACACACTTGACCCACACTTCTTTTGACCTAGAGTTTCCAAAGTGTTCCATGCACACAATGCAGAAATTCTCATCATCAGACGAATCATAACACTCTTGGTCATTGGACTTAGGCTTTTTGCTTGTTTTCTATGATTTCTTCTTTTGTCCCTTCCCCTTTTTTTGCCCTTTTTCCAGTGTTCCTAACATTATATGACTAACTCTTTTAGCATGTGGGTTTGAAGTTAGCTTTAATATGGCTATATGGCTATAGAGAAATGGCTACTTAAGATTATGTAAGTCATTTTTTTAATCTACATTACAATGAATGCTATAAAAAATTATCTTGATTAAAAAAAAAATATATATACTTTCTTACCTGAAAATCACTTTTTTTGGTGATAAAATTCACAATCTTGCTCACAGACACATGCCACTTCTCCTGTTAGATCTAAATGGAGATGTGAGTGTATGATATGGATGACATCTCCATAGTCAAACTGACAGTGTTAAAACTAACCCCATGTTATTTTAACTCCCCCTAATAATATTCTTAATAATAAAGAAAAAAAAAAAAAAAAAAAAAAACATTGTTGGTACAAACAGTTGAAAACAATTGCTTCCTTCCACTGCCAGGATCAGTCAGGGCTTCAGGGGTATGGATCCAGTGACCCTGCAGGAGGCTCAGGCTTGAAAACTCTCTGTACAAATCTGAGAAAATTAAACAGATTAAATAAAATGGATAGAGCTGTGATGAGCAGGCTATGTAATATAGGGTGTTCTGCACAAAACAATCACATACATATTTGTGTAAAAAAAAAAAGTTTACAACTTGTTTTAAGACAACCTAGCCTGTATTGTAAAGGCTATCATGAATTCACTTCAATGACATTTAGTCTGAAATAATCTGATTGAGCCAGTATTACATAGGCTTTGAAGTTGACCCTTCATCACAGAATACTTAAATTGTTGCTACAGTGTCCTAAAATTGTGCCAGCTACACTGACCACCCTCACCATCATCATGGAATCAAGGTGTTGCGTTTTCCTTTGACCATGATCATGACCATTCTGCTGCAAGCAATGAAAGCAGTGGGTGTGGTGTATCACAGTGGCCTGGCCACCCGTGAGAAGTCCTAATACCAGCAGACCTGTGGACTTGTGTGCCCAATAAACATGGGGCCACTCAGTCCCAAATCAATCTGCCACCCACTTCCTAAATCAATAAGCATGCATGAGTGGGAGCAGCAATGATGGCAAACAATTTAGTTGCATTTTATAGTGGTTTCAGTAGGCTAGAAAAAAATATGTTTTTCAGTAGCTATTCCAGCCATTCAGCCATGTGCAAATTGTAAGAAACATTCAAATGTGCCTTATCTTTTTTAACGTCTATAATGATGTCTGAATTGGATCAAGCCCTATCCCACAAAAAATTATTATTCATAAGAAGAAAAAAAATAATATTTAAAAAATTATTTTTTATCTTTTTGATTCAAATTTACAGCCATTATCTGTTAAAAAAAAAAAAAAAAAAAAAAAAGAAAAGAAAAAGAAAGAACTCAATTTGCAGGCAAATACATAATACGCCTGGAAGACAGTGTTTTGGTGCCCCGTACCCGACTCCGGTTTAATATGATCAAATAACTTTTTCACAAAGCACTATAGAGCAGTAGCCTACTCGAAGGTTTTCTGGAGCAGTCATATAGACCAGTGCTAGTGCATCACAAGGAAATCTATGCAGGCACCTGCAGGACAAACGCAAAATTACACCAGAAAGAGATTTAATGCCAAGTATGTTTAAACAATCAAGGAAATTGTTTTGGTTACAGAAGAAGCTTCTAGTGCACAGAACAACAGCAAAACACAGTAATAAATAAATAAATAAAGATAAGTAAAAAAACAATAACAACAGATAAATTATATGTAGCCTACACAATAGCCTACATCAAACAGACAATTTTAATAGAGAAATATGTATGTAATATTGTAATCCAGTGGATACATTGTGACTATAACATCAGTAGTTTTAATTTTGCCAAGTGATTGCAGTAATGTTAAATACATGTAGAAAAACAAAACAATTAACAGATATAAATGGAACAAAATAATAATAAATAGTTAAATAACTGAAACATATTCAAGGAAGTTGTATGATTGTTGTAGACAACTGGATTAAATTCAGAGGGAGCGTTTAACGGGTCTAATAAACTTTGCAGGCTGATGAACAGGGGATTGGCGAATGTCCCAAAAGCGCAGCTTCTCTAAATGCACTCCAACGAGGTGAATGTCGTGCTCAATATCCTTATCATTATCAGGTTCAGTCACAGGGCCTCTGTCTGCGCGGACCCCCGAAGCTTGCACCCCGACTCGCAAAAGTAAGAAAGTGTGTTAAAGAAATACATCGCTCTGCACAAAATTAGTTAGCCTAGTTAATTTAGGTTCAGTATTTAAAAGAACAAACATTTTCCGTCCATGAAATTTGCTAATATCTTGAATGTCACGCAGAACCTATTAGCACAAACGTTCAGTTAGCATCAATGCTAATCCCAAATCTTCTAGGGTATACATGTTCAATTAAGAAATCGTTTTTAATAAATAATAATAATAAAAAAGTACAATAATTTTGGTAGTGACGCTGTCTTATAGAGTCATATGTCATAGCCTACTCTGGACATTTTATGTTTAGATCTGCTATAGCCTATAAAACGAACACACTTTGAATGTGAAGGGGAACACAAACTGAAAATGCATATTCAATATGATCAAGCCAAGAAGTCTTTGTGGTCTAAAATAGAGGGCACCGCGCATGATGAGATAGGCTACGTTAGGGAGAGTACCAGAAAGAGAGAGAAAAATAAATGTGATAATATACAGAGAAAGAAGGGTAGCTCAGAGCAGGAGAGCAGATAGACTAGCTGTCATCGCTGTGGTTTAACACAGTCAGCCACAGACTGCTCCAGAAACTCTCCATTACTGCCCAAGATGGATGGGAGAGGAACCTATCCCCGGATACTGCCCTGAGGGGCCCCTGAGTGACAGGAGAACCTGGGGTTGCCATGGTACCACTGTTTCCATGGTTACACCCTGATCTGCTCTTCATTATTGATTCATGAGTTTGCTGTCCTTCACTCTTCCCAAAAGTCGCACGTTTCAGTTGGGCACCTCTCACTTACTCTCAGCTCATTCTTCACTGAATCAGCCACAAGAAGTGACTGAACGCTTGTATTTTACCACATGCCATATGAGGTTATTTTTACAGTATGTTGTTGCATATTCAAGGTCTGTAGTGTGCACAGTAACAGATGTTTTCATGACTGGAAAACTGACCGGCCATGTGAATGGCAGATACACATAAAGAGGGAATTGGTTCAGCGCTGTTAATGTTGGAATGCTAGTTTTAGCTCTTGCCCATCTCTTTGAATATTCATGAATGAATTTTCATACTCCTCAAAGACTGAAAACTGATTTTGTAATTAGTTGTCACACTTTTGTGATGCAGTTATTCATTACTCATTTCATATGCATTCATTTCATTACGTGACCATTGGCTAAATATCATGATTGGGGAAGCATATTAATAATGCAAAACAATTGCGAGCAACAATTCTTACATCCCATTAATTATAGGCCTATCCAGTGAATAAATGTAACCAATCAGTAAAAAACCGCAACAATGTTGCGCTTGCATTTTGCACTGTGCACACGTAACTTTAATACAAAGGCATGTGGCACGCAGTTAACTATTTTATTTTGATAAAAAAAGGAGTTGCTTTACGATTTCCTTCTTGATAGGACCACGAGAGTACAGAGGGAGCTTAAGATGTCTTTATAGAGAATCGACCTTTAGCCAGCATCGTATAATGACTTTGGAACCCTGAGTAATAGTGTCTGGCGTCTACCTGAACTTTTCTCTTTGTTCTCGACGGTGGATTTCGTTTTTCTAAATGCATGTTATAGGCCTACTGAAAATAGACGCTGCGCCTGTTGTAACCAAAATAAACATTTCCTGGGAGCGCATCATTTTACACTCTTTATAGTGTTATTATCCATTAATTTGCGTAGATTTGACCTTGAATTAAATTATAGACCCTACTGTGTTTTTATTATTATTATAATTATTATTATAATTATAAAAACACGTTAAATTTTACATGATTTAATCAAAACGTCAACAGGCCACTAGTTTAGTGAATGGTTGGTTTCAACAAAGCGAAAGAAATTGCCAAGACAAGTTTAAGGTCATGTTTTTTAATATTTCCTTTTTTTTAAAAAAAAAATAGGCTATAGAATCACAATCAAAAATCACATTCGCTTCGTAATAAAAACTCAAGATTATTTAATTTCAGCACTAATTTCACTCTCACAAGCAAAAATCACATTCGCTTTGTATCAAAAACTCAAGATTATTTATTTTCAGCACTAATTTCACTTTAGTTATTTTGTTGGTTTGACTGGCATCATCACGGCGAGAAGTGAAGTTATTCGATCTTGAGTTATTAAGCGATGACAGTCCATTCCAACTAGGCTACTCTATACCAGTGCATGGTTCAAATAGACCTGTATTAATTTTGTTTAATTTGTCAGTTTAAAAGGTTAACACTGTGAATAATTTGTGTCTGATGAACGAAGTCTGTTTATTATTAACTGAAGATGTATTGCACTACCACTTCTATGGGTTCCATTTAAATGAAAGGGATGAAAAAAAAATGTTCAAAAAAACGTATTTGGTGAGGGTCAGGCAATGTCAATCCTGGACGCTTAGTTGAAAAAACATTACTATTAGGCTTAATAGATGGTAATATGAGGCCTACCGTTAATGGTTTGATCGCCGTCTCCTCACACGACCAACAGTGAACGTGAGAAGATGAACATATAAAATCTTCACCACCGGGAGATAGGCTATAGGCCTAAATTCACAACCACGTCCATAAGCTGTAAATGCACCTTTAAAAGTAACATTTGTCATTACAGTATCCCTGATACATATATTGCATATCCTATTATTATACTCGAATAATATGCAGTTACATCTTCACAACAATAACTGAGTTGTAGCCTATTAAGTAACACGGTTATTAGAATTACACTTAACTACATTAGGCTATGTATCACTGAACACTATAATGTAAAGTGTGACCCTTTGTATTTCCAGCCCGATCTCACGGCAATTCGTACATATTTTACGAGGTGGCTAAATTCGTACGAATTTCGTACGGCACACTCGTACAAATTCATACGATTTTTGCCAAAAGTACCGTATTTTACGAGTGCACCGAATTACCTATTTGCTAGTGGCAAATCGTATTTCGAGTGCTTGCTTAGCAATTTCGTGAGATAGCGTTGGTATTTCTACCTGCCGCTGTTCCTTTGTTATTGGCCTCAAGTTCCCGAAGACTGCACCGAATTTATTTGCTTATTTCAGGCTTGCTCAATTTTAACATAGGGCCTATTTTAAAAGAGGCACGTAATAAACCATTATTTCGTCGCCTGTTAAGATATCTACTCGAAGCGCTCAGCTCCGTTATTTTTGACAGGTCGGTTTTTCAAAATGCAGCCGTTTTCATGTGATTTTTTCCCCCATCTGGATTTATGCTCTCGTTTAAAGGTTTTAAATGTTTATCACCGACGAAACAGAGCAGTCGCCTCATGCTCGCAGGGATAAATGGAGTGTTAGAGGACTCGCTTGAAATGACACGCATGCCCTGACCACTTGGGAGGTCTTCATCTCCTCTCACAGGCTCAATGCGTGACCGTTTAAATGCAGTAGCCTATCCTATAAGCTTTTTCTGAAATGTCTGTGAAGGAGTCGTTTTGCTTATAGCCGTGAGGCCAGCTGAAAGTAAATTCAGCACACGTAAAGTAAATTGGAATTTTTAGCTAATTTGAATATTTTTTTTCAGGCTACGTGTCTATAATAGCCCATGTAACATTTTATATTTAACGGTCCAAATTTTTGTTGTGATGTTCTTTAAAATGGTGTTGTAAGGTGTTAAAATATAACATTTACAATCACATTATTTTTTATTTATTTTACAAACATCATTTGTTTTAGTGCACTGAATCTATTAAAACATAAAAATATGCCAAGAGTAGGCTACTGTGCAATCGAGTAATTGCTCATAATATTGAATTAACAAAATTTTAAATCGTTATCAGTGTTGAAGGGCCATCTGTAAAAGCAAGTCTTCTTCTTCTTTTTTTTTTAAGGAAAAAAAGGGGTTTCGTGATGTATAAATAAATGTTTTTCAAAGCATTTTCAGAACGTTGTGCACCGCAATACAAATATACGAAATCATTAGGCTACAAGTACAATTCAAAACAACAAACACAGCACAGCAGTGATTATTTCAAACGGCTGAATTCTTACTTACACCTTTGACAAAAGAGATTATCAAGAGATAAGCAAGCTCTAAGTAGCTTTTTAGTTTTGTGCCAGTTGTTATAAGCCAAATCACTTTCCAGGAGGTAAAACCAGTTTACCGTAGTAAACGCCAGTGATCCTGCCACTAGCTCTTCATGCAGAAGTAAAGGCTATCTCTTCTCGTCGAGCATAACCTGATGGAGCGAAGCGTCTTTATTCCTTCAAAACTCGTTCAGCTCATTCTTTCCGCGTTACCGTTGTTTGAGGAGTCTGGGCGCAAGAGTGCCTGAAGAACTTTTGGAGGACGGTTTGGAAGAAGAGGGAGTTGTTTCTGTGAGAAACTCAATCTCGCATACAGTAGCGGCCTCCATCTGGGAACTGTCACAACTGACAGCAACACGGGCACTGGCCTGATCTTCCGCGCAACATCCAGCAAAACACACTCTCTCAGAACGGTACATTGTCTGAAAACAGCTGATAATTTATTACCTGATACAGTGGCGCCGCAGTATTTAGCCTACTTCAATCAAGAACAAAAGACGGTTTCTTAACTTATATTTTATTCAGAAATACTTAGCCTACTTAGAATATGTTTAGCTACACTTTACTGATCTTTTTGAAAATAATATAGAGTGTTTAATTTTCTATTTTACTTGTTGCAAAAGGCTAGGTCAAAATGGCTGCACATGTCGGCGAAACGCACCCAGAATTTTAGGCTAACTCGCACAACCCAAATTAAGTTAGATTATTATCTGTGTTATATTGGGACACATTTATGTAAGTGTAATTAACGTTTAATTACACTGGGATGATCCAGTCTAATGAACTAGCCTATATTAAAATACGACATTACACACTAAAAAATGCTGGGTTGTTTCAACCCAACTTTGGGTCAAATATGGAATGACCTAACCGTTGGGTTACATTTTTTAAATTAATTTTTTAATCCAGAAGTTGGGTTAGTCCATATCTGACCCAAAGTTGGGTTGAAACAACCCAGCATTTTTCTACAGCTGTAGGCTACGAACTTTAAGAACATAGCCTACACGACGTTGCTTGAAAAAGGCCTGCATATTTGTTCTGCATTTAAAATTAGATAAAGACTGCGACATTTAGTTTTTGGTGCGATCGTTTTTAATATAAACGGCGTAGGCCTATCTGAGATCGTGCCACTTAAACAATTATTTATTTATTTGTTTATTTATTTTAAAGCTTAGAATGTCGTATAAGTGATTCTCCTGAATGGTTATGATGCTAGGATTTTGGTTGAGGTAGGATCACAGGCATTATACGTGATTACGTTCACCATATAGGCACAGGATGGCTATGTTCTGACGTCAACATGTCTACTACACTGCTGCAGACAGAAAAAAAAAAAATGGAGGAGGGTCTTATGAGCTAATGGTTTACAGATGTCTGTAATACCAAGAAAAAGATGTTTGGTCCATGCTTTAAAATATAATACGATCCTATAAGTTCAAGCACTTTAAGATCGAGTTTTGGACAATTACACAAAAGAGACCCAGTCAACTTATTATGCTGAGAAGTGTCTTGTGCCATTGGCAAGTTGATGTTTAGAAGTCTTTATTGATTTATCCTGGTCAGGATTCGTACGCTTTAGAATTAGATATATTTAACAAAATGGGACATGAGGTGATGGGAAGTGAGAGATAAAAGCTAGGATATATACAAACTAAATTGTATTGCTTGATCAGACTACTTCTTTTGCCTTAGTGCCAGAGGAAATAAGGGCTCTTTACTACTTTGGGCCTTCAGGAATCATGGTGTCGAATGTAAGAAGTGTTCTCTTCCATTTAGAGAGTCATTCGTGTTACTGGAGCGGCAGAAGGTCACAATGAGGTCACAGTATTATCTGTATTCTTAATCAAGGGAGTACGGACAGTTAATTTTATCTGAGACCCCATCTTTACACTCTCAACAAATTATCTACAATTATTAGTGCATATAACCTGTGGAATCAGACAATTCGATGTATCGTAAGCGGTAATTTAATGCAACCGGATAGGTCTTAAATCGTTTGTGTGTCTTCCTATCTAAGCAGATTTACTCTGCGTGAGATGTCAGTTTAAATTGCATGCCTTTGCATAAAGAAGACGAAAACTGAGGCCTGCACCCAACGAAAAGCACGTAGCAGGTAGCACCCCCCCCCCCCCACACACACACACACACACAAAAGACTGGTCTTGATAAATATACATCGAATGCATCATTTGAAAAATCATTCAACATGAAGAATTTGTTATAAATCACTGACGTCATTGTATTATTCCATAATTCCAGCGGATACTAGGCTACTGACTGTTGTTACGGCCTTTGCCAAAATTTGGTTCGATGAACTGCGGTGCTATCCCCCCTCCACACCAGTGGGAAGTTTCAGCTGCATATTTTGATCGGCACCTTATCAATCATTTGCACATCCGAGCAAAGTCTGTCCCTCCTCCGTATTTTGTTGTTAACGTCATTTGGGCATTTTCCACAGGCTCCAGTGGGTCTACTCAATGATTTATTTGAGCAGTTATGGAATTAAACGTCTTGCAATTCCCCCCTTATCGCGATTAAACAGCGTAGGCCTATAGCTAATTGTGTTTTTTACGACCTATAGCCTTGCAGTTTCAATGGTAGAATCGTGTTTATTAAAAAAAAGAAATGCTGTCAAGGGTAACTTAATTAACCTACATGAATAGCCTTCTTTGAAATTTAGATGGTAGGCTATTCTGAATTTTCCTTTTTTCTGTAGCTTATTACATATAAAATACCATAGCCTATAAAATACCATAGCAAATCATAATTTTTTTTTTATTATTAATTAAATTATAATTTTATCTCCTTTTGGCACCTGCTGCAGAAACCGTATCACCTGTTAGTATTAATTTAATGCTGTACTTCATTCACCTCCCGATTTCGTCATGTACACTGACATTTCAAATTGAGTTAAATTAAATACAAATCTTATATTAACATAATAATAATTATAATATTTATCAGTTTTTTTTATTGTAGTTACTTGAAACTACTAACAACATCGTTACTCGAAGCAACCTTTCTACGCCTAATGGTAGCCTATAAGCCTATGTAAAAATTAATTGGCCAACCTGTACACAAAGCATATAGCTACTGCTAGCATTACCTGTTTATTTATAATTGTTTTATTTATGAATTATTATATTATTATTATTATTATTTTTATTATAGTATTCAGTGTTACATGCATACATTGACAAACGGTTCACAACTGCCACAGTGTTGTACAGCAGTTTTTGTAAAATGTAAACATTTGTCTTCAAAACTCTAGATACCTTTTAAAAGCCAATATGTCTCAAAGTAGAACACAGTTTGGGCTGCTTGAATCATTCTGTTTGTGCTGGAGGAGCTGCTGGGTATGCATCGCGTGAGTGCTGTTTGATTTGACTGTCACGTCTATGGAAGTATAATTGCAAATATATTCAGCAGCCTCTCTAGGCCCTAAAGCTATCATTAATTTCTACTGTAGTCTATGTTCTGCTAACGAACAGCACTTCTGTGAGTAATTTAGTGTGCAATTTACCAAGTGGCATCTACAGATTAAATTACATTTCAATACAACAAAAGGTCTAAGATTGATAAAAACAGTGGTTTATTGAATTAATTACATTGTTTACATCTCCAATATTATTTAAATTTTGTGTCTCTGGACGGAAGTGCACTGGGTGGACTCAACAGTTGTTTTAGACACCAGCATTGTACGACCACAAAATTACATTATAACACTTCATGACATTTTCAAATAAAACATTTACTATATCATAACATCGACTAATCTTCCTCATTACTAAAGGAGAGAGAGGCAGAGAAAAGATACTGAAAGTGATAGAGAGACAGAATGAGACAGAACTTCACGTATACTCCTTAGTGGCAGATATCTCATTTTGATTCACAATGGGACAAGAAAACAAACAATAATGAACCAATATCAGACAGCAACACACAATCTCTTACCAAGAGAGTATCCTCCTTCTAAAATGGAATGGTTTTTCCTCAAATATCCAATGTCCGTAGCGGGAAATTGCACATAAATATTCCATTAAATAATGTGAGAGAACAACTTAAAATGAGTTCAGAGGGCCTCATTTCGTGTCTTTTGCATTAGTCTCATTGTTTCAGTTCCAATGCCCATACATGCTGCGGCCAACCAGTTCTCCCTTTAGTTTTCTTGTCATTGCTGCTCCCTGAATTTTTCAAAACGTCGTTCTGGAAAAAACAAAACAAAAACAACAGCGAACAAAAGAGATTATTTGTATAGCTATTGCACATTACCAAATCTGATCAACGTACTGGTCACGATAAAGACAGCAAATGTAATAAGTAAATTTATACAACAAAGATAAAGGCAGAGCAACGTTCAACAAAACACCGTTTTTCCACAGAATAATTTTAAAGCTTTTATATCAAATTAGTTAAAAGTTTTAAAAGTTAAAGCAAGTTTCCATTATACGTAAGTCTAATATAGCAATAATGTTTATCGACTTTTATGAAGATCCATTTAGCCTACTTTAAGATCTTACCATTTCTTTCTTTCGCCTTTCTTCTTTGGCGTCTGTTTTTTTGAATTCCGCTTTGAAGGCCTCTGCTTCCCCGTTCTGTTCGTCTTTGTCCAGAATGTCCATAAGGTAAGCAATGTAACTGGTAGCCAAACGAAGGGTTTTGATTTTGGACAGCTTCGTATCCGCAGGCACGTTGGGAATGCATTCCCTGAGTTCTGCAAAGGCGCTGTTGATGCTCTGAGTCCTGCGCCTCTCCTTTCGGTTTGCCGTGGGTCTACGTTTCACTGGTCGGGGTCCCATTCCAACGGCGCCGGCCCCCGGTACTCCTCCGAAGTGCGAGTGGTCGAGCCCGGGGGCTCCTGCTGAGTATTCGGGGCTGTACGAGGGTGCCATACTGTAGTCTGGAGGAGACATCTCCGGATGGCTGATAAGCCACCCATGAAAATAGGGGGGTTCTTCATGACAGCGACTGGCAGCAGCTGCAGCAGCGAAGGAATAGCCGTCATGATGCATCACCGGGTGGTGAGGAAACCCTCCAACTAAACTCATGGCGACAGACTTGTGTACCCCAAGGCGAACCACAGAACGGAGTAGCCTACCCTTTGGCTCTCAGATTGTGGGTATATTTTGACTTGACGATTTAGACACCGGCTTTCTCTCCATAAAAAGTATTCATTTGTTGATTTCTAACAGAAATTAAAATTCAGTTCTGCTTAATTGGCCATAACAAAGATACCGCTGAATTTCTAGCAGATCATTAACAGCCGAACAAAACAGGCTTCAGCTGTAACTGCACTTGAGTTATTAGTGAAAAGTCGTTTACTTACACTTATATTCTCCACTGCAAATATCCATCACGAGAAAGTCCCATTGCTATAGTTATTAAAGTTTTAGCGGTGTTCAGAGCCTTTTTTTCTGAATTTCAAACTTGTTATAGAATCAATGAGGTGGAGCGTTGGATGGAAAAAATTTCAAACCCAGTCGATGTTGTGCACGCAGTTCGCAGCCTGATTCACTCTGTGGAAGCAGACGAATTCCGCCGTTTGATCTTCATGTCAGCTACATCTTTTGAGCTGCCTTGGTTCATATATGTCGTCAAAACTGTTCTCAGCCAATAACGTTGTAGAGGAGGAGGGACATGAACTGCAGCTTTAGGATGTTTATGCTCCCAAATTGCACGAACCCTTGCAAAGATAGCGTAGCTACTATAGCTTGTATATACAACATGTATAAAATAAATTTGCAATACATATGCAAAAGGGACTGGTAACGTATTCCATGTTTATTTTCCCGTATTTATCTTGTGTGTGTGTATGTGTGTGTGTGTGTGTGTGTGTGTGTGTAATAGCATTTAGGCTATATTTTTTTTTAATTCACTGTAAATGTAGGTTAACTATACTATGCACAATCCCTTCAGTCATTCGTAAGTTTAATTTGAAACCCTTTATTCAGAAATAAAATTGGCTAAATTTTATGATAAGCTGATGGTATACACATTAGTATAAGATGCCTTTTTAACAAACAAAATAGAAATTGGCCGTATTTAAACTACAAGCCTGGATATGATTTTATTTATTTATTTATTTATTTATTTTATTTTGTTTTATTATTATTATTGCTTTTTAAGTATCACTGCCTTTTGAGGGAAAAAAAACAAAAAAAAAAACAAAGAAAAGTAAAGTGCAGAGCAACAGATTTGACATTTAAACAGACGTTATAACTTACATTATTTAGACCCTCATAGCTACTGTGAGCTATGCTTTTTATATCTGGCATATAGGCTATAAGAAGAGAGCTAGATCTAAATAATTATTTGAAGTAGCTTAAGTCGGCTGAGATAGATAGATAGATAGATAGATAGATAGATAGATAGATAGATAGATAGATAGATAGATAGATAGATAGATAGATAGATAGATAGATAGATAGATAGATAGATAGATAGATAGATAGCGTTTAGGGAATATAATTATACTTTTCGCCTTGTCAGTACAAACGAGTTCAAATAAAGCGTGATTTAAAATACTAATACTACTACTAATAATAATTAATAAAATGCTGAAATCGATTGTGTATATATAGATTAAACTAAATGTTTAATCTATATACACATTCAGCATGAAACGAGACATGTGTTTAATTTGGCAGTAGTAAGATAAATGTAACACTTTTCCTTTCCGTATTAGGCCTATAACTTGGTGTTTTGCGTGAAATTGTTTAATTGACCAATAAAAAACACATTATGAACACATAGAAAAAAATATTATAATAATGTAAAATGTATAAAATAATATCGTAAAAGCCTTTAATCGTTTTGACTGCATTTTATTTTATTTTGACTGAAATTATCACGCCATCCACAGCTTATAATAGGAGTATTTTTGTTAAATAAACATCAACGCTGTTTCAAAGTCCAAATAAGCGTGTAGTTGAAAAATTATTTGTGCCATTAAAGTTTAGACATCATCAAAAACAGGACAGTGATTTTGACTGTAATATAGGCTATGTTTAAATCGTATGTTTGTATACGAAACACTTTACAGGAATTATGTTTCCTGGATCTGTTAATCATCACTTGGCCGTTTATTTTTTTCACGACATCCATGTTTTAGCACTTATTTTGAGTGAGATAAAATTTATAAAATTTAAACTGAATACAAAAGACTAATCCTAATTCTGAGCACTGTTGCTTGTAATGCCTCTTACACCATGCGAGTATCAGTGCTGGTTGCGAGCCCTTTCTGTGGAACTTGAGCTTACGTTTGATACTTTTAATTTTGACGGTTCACAGTGTATTGCTCCAGGTGCCAAATATAACAACGATGTTAAACAATGTGTGAATATCTATGGCCATAGCTATTCTTGTCTGTGTGTCAGTGTGTGAGTGAGAGATAGAGAGAGATGAAGGGAGAGGCAGAAGGAGAGAAAGAGGGAGTGGTGTGTGTGTGTGTGTGTGTGTGTGTGTGTGTGTGTGTGTGTGTGTGTGTGTGTGTGTGTGTGTGTGTGTGTGTGAAATTTCACAAATTTCACAAAAGACGGGTGATTTATTCAACGCTATCTGTATTTTACGAGGTGTGAATTCGTACGACCTCACTCGTCGTACGATTTCATACGTGTGTAACGGTTAAGTTTAGGGGCGGGTGTGAAAATTCATACGAATGTCAACAAAAATACGGTTGGCATGATTATGATTTGTACGTGTGGTTTAATTGTTGTGTGTGGGGTTTAAAAGGTACGAATTCCGTGAGATCTGTCTGAATGGTTTAAGTTCTCGAGTTCAGGCGTAATTCAATCTGTCTGAATAAGTTCCGAGTAGGCTAAAGTTATCCTCTCCAGTTAATGACATATAATCAGCCTGCAGGTCACTTGGTCAGACTCCTAGTATAGACCCCTCCTCCACTTTCTGATCTCCTTTCAAACCGAATTTTGTAAAAATAAATAAAGTTATGCAGAACCAAATATTTGAGCATGAGAGATGCTTAATAATCGCGTGAATCGAAACTAATGGATTATCTATGATCAGAATGTATGAAATATGTTTTGCCATAAATAGGACTGAAATAAATGATGAAAGGGAAAAAACAAAAACAACAATAACATCAATTAAACATTAAAAATCTCACTATAACTATATCATTCATTAAGAGCATGTTTTATTTTATTTTATTTAACCTTTATTTATTTTTTATTTTTTATAGAAATTCCTAAAATCGTGTCCTGTCCATGTTAAATATATAGGCTGCATATTCATCTATCTAGCCTATATATATATATATATATATATATATATATATATATATATATGATATATATATATATATATATATATATATATATATATATATATATATATATATGTAATGATTATATCTCTGCTTTCAGTTTTCCTTCTCAGTTCTGAATGTTCATTGCTGTTATGTTTCATGATTAAAGTATCCCACTGAACTATCACATGCTTTTCCGTTATATTAGACAAAATATAACTGCAAAAGGTTGAAGCCTAATGCCCCATCCCCCAGTCAATGCAGTGACCGGTGGACTCCTTCTTTCCTCTGGAGGTCTCATTAAGAGAGTCGTGTGCTATTTTCAACATTTCCTCAACCCACTGATTTAAAATAAAGCCGCTCAGTCACACCGGCGGAAAATCCACTCAAATCACGTTACCCAACTTCTCTGCCAAACGTTTGTTCTCTTTGCCGATGTAGGCCTAGTTGTGATAATTGACCGTCTCTGAAAACTGACATGTTTTCCCACCTTGCCTCTCCACTAATATGCCGACAGGTAAGCCGTAACAAGCGCCTCAGCTTAATTTATATCTGTATTAAGCCCATCTGATATGTCAACTGATATGGAACAGGCAAAAGTCCAGATTTAGGGGACATTTACGAGATTTTAATACAATTCATCTGCCCTCATGAATCACAGTCATTATAAACAGGTTATTCTAAACATGCGGTGAACTTATTTGCTGCGGTACACACCTTTCTTTCTTTCTTTCTTTCTTTCTTTCTTTCTTTCTTTCTTTCTTTCTTTCTTTCGGTGAAAAAATATTAAATACTAAAATACAAAATAAATGTTAAAAATTGGCGTTAATATTGAGTCATCTAATTACTTTAAAGAAGATAATTTATTTCCCTTGATTTTTAAAGTAATTTTTAATTACTTTTTTTCTGTTGATTGTCTATTTTATTCATGCATTTCACAGTTTAATGTAAAATGTAATTTGTCAATTAATTCTTCATAGACAAGTTTTTGGTTTAATGTACTTTATGTGAACGAGTATTTGAGATTGATTGATATATACTTAATTATTTATTGACCTTTATTTGATTATTGATTATTTGACAATAAAAATATTAAGCAATGTTTAATTTACCTAAATATCTAGAGATTAAATACTTAAATGACATGTAAGCTGTAACAAGCGCCTCATTAAAAAAAGGCATTAGGGATAAACAAAACTCCCATCAAAAATTGTCATTGTACAAGTTTCTTTTAATTTTATTGAGATTTTATATATTTTTAATTTATTGCTTAATTTAGAAGCTGTTTACATAATTAATAATAAAACTAAAACAAATCTTTAAAATTGATTTAACTTTAAGTTATTTTAATACTAATGAATGGGAATTTGGTAAGTGGGTAGAACTCAGTTAACAATGTGAGAAGATTTCAGAGTTTTTAAATGGACACTAGCTGAAGGGTAATTATAAGACCATATATATAACTATATATAGCAGTTTCTGTTACCAGTATGCATTTTTATATATTTTCAGATCTCTATGGTTGTTTTCACAGTTCCATTCATGTGCAACACTTTTGTCAGTAGCTGTAGCTCTTGTGAATTGTTGCAGTCGATTTTCAAATATTCATTCTTGAGAACCCTCCTCTCTTTCTCCTGTCACTCTTTTCCTTCTCTCCAACCCATCCATAATTCTTATCTATACTAATCATCACTCAGAAGCCCATGTCTTATAACACCTGTTCACCCCCTAACACATAATATCTCATCCTCACTTTCTGAGCCAGCCTGAATGATGTGCCCAGATTCTGTGGATAGGCTGGTTCTGCTGGTTTCCACTGATGTTTAACTCGCTGTCTGATCAGAACCACTGCCACTATCTCCGTTCGTCTCCAAGTTATCTTCATTCTTTGTTTTTGCAGACTTCCCCACTGAACCACAGACTTTGCTCTTTTTTCCCTCCTCCTCTTCATCTTTCCATCACCACCCACTTCTGTTTTCATCCCCCCTTTCTTCTTGTTTTTGATGGTTCAAAGTCTCATCACCTCTCCTTCACCAACACTCACTTCCTTTCACCACATACACAGAAACACAGGATCAACCTTTCCATTGTTTCTTGCCCTCTTGAGTTACTCTCTGATTACGTAAAGCAGAATGTGTGAGAAAAAGGGCTGAACTGAATAGAGGGTTAATCTCCATGTGCTTCTTGATCAGGCTGCTGTCCGTTTTGCATCATTGAGGTCAACGTTGAAGCCCTACAGACAGTAATATGATCAGCACACCTGACACATGTGGGAAATACAGGCCTTGGAGCCAATGCGGTCAGACAAGCCCCTGTGTAACAGACACGGACGACTCATCCGTTCACACACCAGACTCGCATTCATATTCGCTCGCCATGCAGCCATTTCCTCCTGATGTCTATTTGCAACCACATTAAGAATTATCACCAATAAATCTCTACCCAAATAAAATGAGAGAGAAAAATCATTACACTAATGAGGACAGCTTGAGACTCACTTTTCCAGTCATCATCATCATCATCATCAGTCTGTCCAGTGTTTCTGCTGTTGCACTAATGCAGCTACACCACCTAAAGCAATTTCACCTCTCAGACTCTCTGAGTTTACCGACCAGATTTTTTTCTGGAGCTCAGAGTAATTTCAGAGACAAATGAGATTCATAATTCACATTCTTTGGCCCTAACACAATACTACTAACCAGTTTATGCAATACATCCCAAATCCAATAAAAAAAAAAAAAAAAAACCGGGGATCTGGCCTTTAATCAGAGCCATATGTGCACATGCTTGGTGCACATCGTATGCACAACAACATGACATCTTACACCAACCGGCAAACAATGCAATGTGCTGTAAATCACCTCTTCCTCAGTCTACACCACAGTTTCTGAGACAATAATGCTTTTCTGAAGTGGTTGTGGCATTATTTCTCAGTTGAACTTAAAAAGGATAGTTCACCTCCAAAATTTAAATTTTGTCCTTATTTATTTATCCTCATGTAGTACCAATCCTTTCTTTTGTGGAACACAAAAATTCGATAGTCATGATCAAATTTTCATTTTTGGGTGAACTGTAACATTAACCAGGCTACGCAATTTTTTGGGTTACATTATTTTTTGCCATGCATGTTTGAGGTTAAACATCAGGGAATCTCCTTTCTCAGTTCCCCATAGTACAGTCTCTGTTAACAACCTTCAGTTTATTGTGTCCCTCAATCAATCACACACTTGTTGATTACTCTGCTCTGCATCACATCCTCCTGGACTCTGAGCCACACATGTCTGAAAGCCCTACTTATACAATCATGCCACATGGATGAGAGAAACTTTTTGATGATCAGCTAATTTCTTGAGTGTTACTACAGCTGGTGTATTCCCTAGAAGATTATGGACTGTTGCATGTCTGATTATTAACAAAACATTCAGAAATGAATCGTGTGGCCATGAATCACTTTATCTAATGCAGCTGTTTAAAACCTTTTAAAATCTGACACTCTATTTGTGGAGCCAAGTTGCTGTAATTTTCAATTTAATTATTCTGAACGCCAATAGACCAGCTCCTTCATTTTGGTAAGATGATGGATGGGAATTGCCAAGCAAAAGCATCTTTTTGCAATGGCTCTGATGTGCCAAGCAAAATAGGGGCTTTACCTTGCTTGTCATTGGCTGTTCTCTTAACAGGTGCTTATGTGGCTTGCTGTGTATTAGTTGCTAAGGCCAGGCCAGCTATTGTTTTCCCTATGCCTTGGACTTGTCTATTTGTTTGACTTTTGCACTAGGGTTTCCAGTAGTCTTCTTTGAGTCCTATTTGGCAATGCTTTTGTTTCTGCGAAGCTGAGAAAAAAAAAAAGAGAGAAAAAAATCCCATAGCTAAACTCTGAATGGAATATATTACAGTTAGTGTCTAGACCGAATCTTCTGTATGTAGGGTCAGAACTAATAAGTCATTGCTTTCCTTTTGGAAAACAGCGTGTAAACCACTTTTAGTGCACTGGATATATCTTCCCGTTGTTGTCTTCTCAGAATTTTCTTGTTCCAACTCTTTTCATGCCATTTCCTCTTTCTCTGTTTTCATGAGGGGAATAAAAACAAGCGAGGATTAGTCTGTTATTACACACTTTCACAGCTCATTAATAGACATATATTTTTATGGCAGATATTGCAAGACAAAAGCAACTTATTTCCAGGATTTACTTGACTAAACAATGGATGTGTGTCAGTGCCTGTGTTTTCCTTCCCTCTGAGTGGAGCCATTAGGCTTCGTGAGACTTCTGTGGTGGGTCATCATATCAAACCGTAGTGGACAGACACCAGGCACACCAAACATTCAGTCCATTATTAATGCGGTGAGGGTAGACTGTCACAGTGGCTATGATAGAGAGTTTTTCTTGACTCTTCAGTATTTCACCTTAGTCCATCCATGCCTCCACCAATCATGAAGTGTGTCTAGTTTACACGACATGGTCTTTATTCATCAGGGAAAGTGGGTGGGTGTCTCTGTTTGTATGTGTAGGGAAGAAAGACAAAGAGGGCTGCTGTGGAATTCCAGAGAGATAAATACCTAGATATGAGTCAAATCCCAGGCATCCAGCGACATCTTTACCGGACTGTTTGGGCATTACTTGGTCTGCGTTTGTGGTCCAGGCCGATTTATAGCAGTGCCGTTCGCGTCAAAACCGACATATATCATGGCAGGGCTCTCTTGGCGGCCATTATCCCCCCAACAATGTAATCCATGCACACAAGTGTGCCTAGCACTAATTTATGGCATACTGATGGATTTACACCACTCTCCCCATTAGTGTGTACATTTTGTTGGGCATGTTATGTAATGGTGTTAGGGAGATTTGGGGAAAGGATAACAAGTAATAAATTTGAGCTCTTCTGCAGTGAGAATGAAGAGTTCAGGCTGGTAAGAGCCACAGTCTCTTGGCTCACTGACAGTGCTGTTTCTTTGTGAACTGTCATGAATTCTGTACCATTGAGGTGTTAGAACTTGAAGTAAGATGAGAGGCATTGTGTTAAAAGTGCTAAAACTAAAAATCATAATGTCAGATCAATTGACAGCAGTCGGCATAATGTCGATTACCACAAAATTATTATTTAAACAGCTGTACAGCTAAAATAATACACACATTTTAAAAGAAGTAACGTAAGTGCATTTTTTTTTCAGAATTATAAGGCTTCACATTTCTGCTTCCAAACAATTCTTCAAAAAAAAAATTTCCATTCCATTGTTTCTCACTATAACCTCAATGTGTATGTGTATGTGTGTGTGTGTGTGTTTGTGGGTTACTGAAAACCTGTTACATTTTTTAGTATTTATCATTATTCTACAAATGAAATTGATTAAGCTTAATTTCTGTTGAACCCAGAACATTCCTCTAATTACTATTGGACGTCTTTAAAATAGCATAGTAAGCACTGTAACTATTCCAAACATGTCTTTGAACACTTTGAACATGCTATGGTATTAATTTTATGCAATTAAAAAAATCTAATAAAATAAATGTGAGCTTACACTCTCATCATGACTCATACAACATAAAAAGTGAGTGATGATTTTGAATTAGTAGGAAAAAAATGTGTATACCAACTGTAATTCAAGCCCTTTAATGACCCAGAATCACCAAATTTCTCTAATTTAGATGGTACATCACAACTGAGGAACCTTTCAGACTAATTCATTGTAGGATGTTCTCTTGTCACTGATGGCTTAGAGCACTTGTGGAAATTCTCAATGACATACTTTCCTGCACCTTAGTGAGTCATTATGCCTGAAACAGGAGAGATAGAAGAGAAGAGATGTCTGATTTCCAATTCATCCTTCCCTAGGCGCATATCTGAACAAATAAATATTAAAACAATTTACTGAAAGTGTACACAGTAGAAGTGCCAACATTAACACTTCTCTGCTGAAGCACAGTCAGGTCATTTTTTCAGGGCAATGTTTAATGTGAACTAAGATGTCCTTTCCATCTGAATAATAATAATGGCTTTTCCTATATTTGGCCAGGGACATCAAGACCTGTATGTTAGTTTCTCATATAGATGATTAATTACTTTCATTAATTTGTGTACACATGACAGTTTAAGTGTTTCTCTGATAAATTTTGCTTCTTATTGGCATACTTGCGATGCCAAGCAGAAACGAATTACACATACTCATTGATTCATATTTTCTATTTGGCCAAAACTTTCAGAAACACAACGACAAGATTGAGCACCCCGAAAAGTTCAGTAATGGGAGTAATGGCAAAAATCCAGGTCGCCCGAACCTGTAACGAATTAATCTGAGTTCTAAACGAAACACCCTGCTTAGAGATCCAGTTAGACAAGACTTAGATCTTTGAAGATAAAACAGTGTATTTCAAAAGTAACAAATGGCATAGACTTTAGATCTAATTTGGCAGAGATAATCTTAAAAAAAGGGAAAAAATGATGAATGAAGCTGGGGGAACTCTTTGGCCCTGCGTCAATGGCACAAATTAGAGTAAGTCTTTGAAACTCTGCTAACCAGTGGATGGCACTGGCTTCCAGAGTGAGGAGCGGTGAATAATTCCTATACTTGTAAGGAGAGTGTTTTAATTTGTGAAGACGAACAAGATAAATAATTTATGATTCAATCCTACGCATTTTAGAGAACACAAATCTGGCTCCAGTGATTTACTGCCATGGCTATAACTTTCAGAAATGTGCTAAAATCTTTTGTGGTGAGGAAGTGTGCATATTTATGTCGACATCTCCCCAAAGATATGGTGACAGAAAATAATCCGTTCCGGTATAAGCAGTCATATTTTCTCAGGATATAGAACTAAGTCGAAGGTCATGTAGATGCTAAAATATTGTTAACAGAAACACATACATCAGTGCAGTGGAGCAACACCCAAGAAAGTGTTTTTGGGCATGCTGGACATTCTTTCTCAGGGCTTTACACCAAGATCTTTCTTGTGAGGGCCTTAAAAGCAGCACTTTTAGGAGTATGAGCATATCATGGAGTGAACTTTAAAGTGTAAGGGAAAAAAAGTAGGGAGAGGATACAGATAACCACTGGGATGGAAGAGGAGTAACTGTGGGAATTATGACCAGCTCACACTGATGGTGTTTGCATGAACCACATTGACACAGTGTTGCCTAAGCTGGAGATACCGGACCCCTGTGATCACACCACATGTGCTGTTGTAATATTCAGAAGATGCTTGCATGCACTTTTACCCTTTCTGTGTTGGAAATGGTGCTAATGGGTGTTCTTGTTTTTTTGGCAAGTTAAATATATATTAAAAAAATATCATTTTAGTCAGAGGTATGATCATTGATGTATAACAGTGTTAATTTGTAATTTATATCTTTTTCTTTGTACTTTTCTGTATTTTAAAGATTCATATTCACAGTTACAGTAATGTAGTTGCTCACATCTCCATAAGTGTACAAAGGCAAGGTCACATGGCTCTTTTTGAGATTATATAATTAGTCATTATGAATTATTTGAATTTGTTGCACTCATGATTTTGAAAATGCGTTTGATGTTTTGGTTTTATGAATCCCACTTATCTTTCAGACCACTTCAGTGTCCCAAACGTTTGCTGTGTTTACATCTGAATCCCTTTTTCCAGGATTTGATCCAACTACACATACAGGGACTGCTTGCTCAAAGCCGAAAAGGGGAAAGATATATTTTTTGTTTTGCCACAAATCATAAAAGTTTGAGAAGGCTCAGGATGTGGAACTGTAAAGACAAGCTCCAGACTCTGATTATTTTAGTGTTGTCACCACAGTAAAGGAATGTGCTGTTGAACTTTTAAAATAACAATAGATGTCTCATAAAGAAGTGTTTTAACAGGGTAGTGGAATGTAAAATCCTTCTTACTTGTGAAAAAAGAGATTCCATAGATACATAAAAATCAATTTATTGTATAAATTCACTGAGAAACATTTCTATAATTGAGCTATTTTGATGTCAGTATGATAGAAACATTTAATACCACATTATTTGAAAATGACCAGATGGTGCGTACTACCTCTGTTAATGCAACTGTTATTAATATCAGAGACTTCTCCTAGTTTAAACAATGCCTGTAATGTACTCAAACAAATATCCCATCGGCTTTGTTGCACATTGCTGACTATGCATTTAAGAGCATTTTTTAAAACTCATTGATCATTGTAGGTACTAGAGGTAGACAGGTTGGTTTCAGTTTAATGTATTTTAATTATTTTATAAAATAATTACTTTTTTTTTTTTTTTTTTTACTTGTTAAGTTAATCATTTATAACTAGCATCATTCCCACTATTGGTTGATTTTAGCAGGTACTTCAGGGAACCATATTTAGAACCATATTTATGAGTTATTTTACAACTTTACTTAGATTTATTATTATTATTATTATAGTTATTTTACAACTTTCAAATAGCCATGTTTAATAATGATAATAACTGAAACGTGAAATCATGATTTCTGTCCTCTGTAATAACTGTCAGCAAAAATGTACTGGCTCTTGTTATGCAGAGATGTCCTGTTGGAACTTCTCATATAAGAATTCTCCCTTCCCCTCTTTGGCGATGAGCAGATAATTCTTTTAGCTGATGATGCCTTAGGATCTTCCTATCAAGGATGTTGGCAGTCCAATTACCAGAGCCTCTCCCTCTGTACATGTTTACGTTCACATGGACGTTCAGGGAGCCGTTTGAAGAATGTCAGACAGATAAACCAGTATGCAACATTCTGGCATAGTATGAGAACCATAGCCAACATGTCCAATTTGTAAACAAGGCGGCCCATCGTTTGAGGATGAAGAGGGAGTACATCTCCATCTCTCTTTGTCTTGCTCTCTGCATGAACTTTTCTCCTTTCCCTGGAGGGCTGGAGTCATCTCCAGCAAGCCTCTGGATTCAGAGTTCCTTTCTAACCGGGAGATGGATGGTCCTGTTCTAATTCATGATAGCTGATAAGCTCTTATTTGTTGGGAGGTTTTTAGAGGTTAGGGAGGAAAACATGACCTCTTGAATCACAAAAAAAGTTTGGAGTACTTGAAATGACTAGTTCCATGTAGAGATCCACATATAGGGGTGTCAAAGATAATATGCTAAATATTAGCCCTAAATGTTGTATTTGATGCCACACACTGGTGTATTCCTTTCATCATTAATTCAGCTGCAGCAGGAGGTTGTCGCTAGTGGGTCTTCTTTATTTGGCTGCCAAAAGATGAAATGAAGAATTTTGCAACTCTAGGCAGGATGTATTGCTCATCTTTCGCGAGAGCAAGAAATACTTAGGCACTTTCCAAATGCTGCTTTAAACCTTGGCGCCCTTTGATTTATTAAAACTTCTGTTTTTAGAACACTGTCCAATATGAGCCAAGAGGCCCATAGATACATATTTAATGTGCTGGTTGTATACAGCAGTGATTCATATCACCATATATGCGGTACTCTAGGTGAATGTATGTCAACCTCATTGGGTGAATGGCGAAATATAGCATGGAGAGGTCCAAGCAACAAAAATCAAAGACTTATTCAAGGCACAGGCCTACTGCCACCATGCATCTCTCTTTCTCTGGCGCCAGTCAATCTCTATGAGTGCACGGATCCCATGATGTTTAAGTGTTGTTGTTCACCCAGGCCGAGAGGCAGTCATGTTCATCTTGCTGGAGCGGTTTTATGATGACTTTATTTCTAATGACTTATTTGGTGGGGGTTTATAGAGGAGTAGTCGGCAGAGAGAGGAAATGAATTAGCCTCTGCACAGATGGCTTTTAAGGCAAAAGACTGCATGAAAAATGTTCCTTGCCATCCAGACCCCGAGCCACAGTATAACAAATTGAAAATGAAGATGAAAAAACAGTAACAGGACACTGACTTCACAGTGCCATTGTATCTCGTGTCTCACTACACAGCATAAATACATATAGTAAAAACGGGAGCCTTTAATCTTTTAATACCTCCGCCGTCCACCCCCTACTGACTTTGCACATTTGTGTCTATGTATATGTGCCAAGTCTGCCTCATACTGAGGGAAATAGTAAGCAAACCCAGAAAGTTACATAGTTGTATGATTCTTGTATGGTGCTTTTGACCGTGTTGTATAGAATGAGTTCTTGTCCAGTTTAATATATTCAATGATAATGTTTTGTGTGATGTTGATGTGGCCACTAGGTAATTGGAGATAAAATTCATGCGTTTCTATGGAGAAGAGGTGTGTCTGCCAGCTTGTTCTCATTTAGAATAATGATGGAATCCTCAGACCTTACAGATTTGACAAAAGTAGAAAGTTCTAAAGATTCCCATGTTTGTGTTCTAGCAACAGAGATGTTAAACCATCCACTACAAGGTGCAGTCACCATTTACATGGACTTCAAAGTTTTTATTTCTCTCAGACTAAACCAATAATTCATCTTTTTTAAAGAAGGGGTTTCCAATTCTGCTTCTGGAAGGCCAATGTCCTGCAGAGTTTTAGCTCCAACCAGCTCCAACACACTTGCCTGAAAGTTTCCAGAATCCTGGAGACCTGGAGTTCAAGTTTGTTTGATTCAAATTCAACGTAAACTCTGCAGGATATTGGCCTTTCAGGAGCAGGATTTGACAACCTTGTTTTAAAGTGACATGTGAACGCTTTAGTCCAAATGAAATGGTACGAGTCTGATATTTGTAAATAGTTGAATTAACAGACTTGAATAATGTGATTGTAGCTTGGTTGTTCAAACTACAGTTGTCCTTCACTACTCAATTATGAAGAAAGGTTGATTGTCAATGTGGGAACTGCCTTTCACAGTCTGTGCAGTCTAAACCCACAGGCCAGTTCACAAAAGCCTCCAAACATTGTGAACCAGTTATAGTAGATGCATAAATATTGTGTCAACTTCCAGTTTTTCATTCAGTAATTTCTTAAGGAATGTTCATCAGCTCTGATGTTGAGGTTCATTTCCCTCCTGCTGGTCTCTGGCGGTGGTCCCAACAGGGTTAAGAGAGTGCTGGATCTGTTCGGGACTTTAATGCTCCACTGCCCAGGAAGAGTCTCTGATAGTGGCTCTTCTGATCTATGAGGCTGTCTCTGTCTTGTTATCTGGATGAGAGGCCGACTGGAGGCCGTAGACTTATCCTAACGATCCAGTCGCTCCGGAGAGGCCACCCCCTCGCTTTCTCTCTCCCTCTCCCTTTGTGGAACCTTTCAAACTCCGATTGACGCTTTCCACTTCCAAATTCATTGTAACCAAGCAAATGATGCCATTATGTCAGACATGGCTTGTTGTTCTTTCTTTAATCTTGTTTTGAACCCATAGGATCAATCTTTGCCTTCTGTGGTCGTTTTAGTATGTTGATCTCCAATTGAGAATGAAGGAAGAAGCAGGTCAAGGACTCACCATATCTTTGCTCTGGATGAGATTTGACGGCTGTTATTATTATATCACTGGGCTATCCTTTTGTGCTCAGCAGGGCTACATTGGGGTCTCTAACTCCTGCTGGGACTGTTAGCAGAGTCCTGCTGTTCAGCCACATGCCAGGAAAGCACTGTAAACCCATAAACAGATTTTCAAAGGCATTGCTATGCCCATGACACAGGTTCAACCTCAAAAAGAGGACAATGATGGACGAGAAGAGTACAGAGAGGGGTTGAGGAGGGAGAGGGAGGAGTGAGGTATTCATTTTGACATGTTGTGATGCGTTAAATAGGCTCCAGTGCTCCTGCTAACTGCTGCAAAAACACAAGGTGTAATTTTTAACACAGATGCTGTCAAATTAGCCACTTGTCCACATTAAGCACTAAGCACTAAGGCTAGGTAGCATTGATTAGGCAATGCTGATTGAGACCTGTATAAAGCATCAATGGCCTCATTTACATCTGACCATCCATTTGGTCAGTCTGATCACAAGTGGTCAGAACTACAGATGTAAACAGAATCAAAAATGTATTGTGATCTGAAACATGATCTGAAACATGTAATCAAATTGCATTTGTAATGTAACAATAAAGCTTCCTGAAAGTCCTTCTTACCTGTCAATCATTCATTCCAGGTTTCAAACTTTGCTGGTTATGTGGGGTCCTAACCTGTAGATCAAAATATTTGGAAACGTCCAGATTTCACAACACATCAGTATACCATGTACACTGACATAAAAAAAAATTGCTTTAGATAAAATTGTTTCTTGTAAATAAATAAATGTAGACCTGCTAAAAAAAAATAAAAAAAAAAAATCTGTGCTTTATCAACAAACACTAATATTATAAGTGATGTATATAATTACACGCCCCCTTGCCAAAAATTGGCACAGGAAGTGCATTTAAGTCAAATGTACATCCAGGTGTAAAAATGTTGTCGGTCTAAGTTAATTTAATTTTATTAAATTTTTAAATTTATATATATATATATATATATATATATATATATATATATATATATATATATATATATATATAATTAATTAATTAATTAATTAAATTAATTTAAATATTTTATTTTATTTTATTTCTGATGGAGAGATGAACTGAATGTTTTCTATTTTTGGATGTTCAGATTTAGCTTAAATCCTGAATGGTCCTTTGTTATAAAAAAAAAAAAAAAAAGAAAAGGAAAAAAAAAAGCATGAAACTCACATGTGTACTTGGACACATGCATTCTATAACTCACAGTGGGGCATTTCAGCAGGAGTCCAAGGACATTTTAAGGCCTGGATAAAATGACCATATCTGACTCCACAGGGTTCCATGTTCATGCTTGTAGTTCATACTGTTTTCCAACGAACCTCAGTTATTATTATATTTATTAGCTAGCTGTATTGTTAAATGTGTTCTCTGTTAAGTTGATTTGTTGAGCTTCAAAGTTTTAATTTGTCATGTAATATTGATTATTTTTGAAAATGCAAAGAGAAACTGAATCACTTGTGTTTTGTCTGCTTGTCTTAGGCTGATGAGTCCAGTGATGGGAAACCATAAAATCCCATAAAATGAAAGTTTATTCATTTTATTTCTGACAACTAAAAGAATATTTAAAAGCAGTATATTATGGTGAAAACCCTTCAGTAATATTAACGTGCTATAGCAAAACTTTTTTTTTTTGAGTTCTTATGGGAGATACAGTTGGTTAATACAATTTAGTTTTTCAGCCACTGTTACACTCGTCCTCAGACTGTAACACTTAGGCATTCTCTATTAAATTCTATATTTTGAGCTAGTCATTCTCATTTTAGGTCTGTTAATAGTTCAGTTACTTTTTGGCATATTTGTTTATTTTTTATTCCATGACAGAGACATAGATTTGTAGTAGTTTGTGATTTATAGGTTTAGTCTAATAGTTTTGCATGCAGATTCCTGCAAAATACAACATTGCAAATGCTTGATTAATGTTCCACTGAACAAATGGCAAGTCAGCAATAACACATTAAAGTCACCATATGAGATATATCAGATTCAACAGGGCCTGGAGCCAAAAATGTCCAAAGAGTTTTAAGAGAGATGTTAGATAATTAATTTAAAATTCAAAAGTTTATTTATCTAAATGTCTGGCTAAGACCATAAGTTATTGTAAATTTATCTTAAAGTAAATTGCCAGCAAAGATCTTTAACTACATTTATGATGTAGTTATGTTCCCCACTATGGTAAATCTATCATAACTGTAAATGAGGGCTGTATAATAATTGAATTGCTCATTACTTTGCAAAGTCTTGAATTGAGAGGAATCACACTCAGTTAAATTCTCCTTTAAAATTGATGCTCAGACCTTGGTTCTCACCTTTGGCAAGTTTGGAACGTGTGAAGTGTTTCCAGATGTGTAGCTTTGCCAGCAATCCTGGACCCGGAAGGCATATTGTGAATGATAGTCCTTGTTTTTTAAGGTACAAAACAAGTTTCATTACTAAGTATGGGAAAAGGAAAATGCTGCACCGTTGGAGCATCACTGTAGTGTCACTCGGGGGAACAAAGGCAATTTTAGGGTTTAATGATCATTACCTTATATATTCATTCAGTAGAGTTCAATGCATTGTTCGATTTGCAAGTATATTCCAGCATTCACAAATGTATATCTTAGATGTTGGCTAGATACTGTGCAGTCTTCTAACAAGCTTTTCTGTGAAGAAATATAACTAGTCCATGGCAGAATATTTTCTCCAGCCTATTTCATGAACTTGATGACAGATCTTTTCCTGATTAGTATCACTCTGAAACATCCGCGAAAAAGAAGAGATAAAGGGAAAAGGTTTTTTTTTTTTTTTTTTTTTTTTTTTTTTTTTTTTTACAATTTTGACAACTAAAATTGTAAAAAAGAGAGACCAAATTATTTACTGAATTTAGAAATGAATTATTTACTCCTAGATTTGCAGCATTATACATGCTAATATGTAGACGTACATTATTTTTATACGTTGTTGTTCATCCCGTTGCTTAAACAGCAAGAGTGAGGAAGTCTTTCAACGAGGTGCAACATCAACAACATTCCTATAAGTAGGCCTGCTCCACATAGTTCAACATCTCTCGATAAATCATAGGCAAGACAGTTAAAGTTAAACTGAGGTGAAAGTTTGGGGTAAATAATCCAAGACACCCTCAAACCCTCCTTTTTAACTGTGTTGACTTGGCAGCTGAAGGTTCTGGGCAAAAACATTGCTGAACTGAAAAGGTTTCACCTCCTTGAATATTGAAAAGCATTGCTTTGCATTCAAGAATATCCTGATTCAAAACAAGAAGGTCCAGATGGCAGATGGATATCTTTTTTTTTTTTTGGTGGTACCAGGATGTCTTCTCTGAAATGCTCTGTCCCTTTAAGGGCCCCCTGAGGACAAACAGTGTTCTGCTGGTGGACACTCATACATAGTCTTTCATAAACTCTACATCAGTACCTGTCATGTGCTTCCATCATTTTTCCTCCAGCTTCTCCATTGTTTATACTACACAATTCTTACATCTATTCAAACATTTGCTTTTCAACAAATACACATATATAGGCAGAGACCTGAGCAGATTAATTTATAATTTGTCACCTGATATATGTGAGTCCAATCAAGTTTTACTTTCCTGTCCTTCTCCTTCTTTCTTTTTTCTCTCTCCATATTTTATGCTTCATTTTTAAACTCACAGCCCCATGAGGGGCCTGTATGCTTCAATTCACTGGTCGCATTCAGCCATGCAGTCACTAAATCAGTGAATGCTGCCATTTGTGGGATTGCACCCACAACCAAAATTAGCTTTAACAGCAGTTCAACAAAAAGTAACTACTTATCTGTGTTTAACATGCATTCAGTTTAATCTATTGGGGGCATAAACATCCCATTGATAAAAAGTGCTCAGCGGACAGATTGCAAAATAATTAAAGGGAGAGTTTGGTACGGAATGTAAACTTTACAAGGGTCTCCATTTCTGTTTATTTTGAAACAGCTGCGAAGAGCCAGCCCGCCTGCCAAGTGTAAGCAGCTGTTTGTCACTTTCATTTTTACCAAAGAGCCACTAGAAACAGAAAATCCACTTCAGCTGTCTGCCGCTCTCTTTTTTGCTCTCGTCTCGCTTCAGCGCTTTCTTTCTGTCACTCCCTCCACCCTCTGATACATTGAAGAGCTTCTTGACTGGTACCACTGAGTGATTTGACATACACAACTCTATTCTGAATGGCTGTGAAGGTCATTCACTCTAGTTTTAAACTTTGAAAAAAGATAACAGCATCATTACACTACAGAGTGTTCAGCAGCAGTGGAAGATTTATAAGCTTTTGGCTCAAGGTCCCAATAAGAAATTAAAATGGATTGAGAGAGAAGTTGAAAAAGACTGAGAACGAGCAAGAGAGTGAAAAAAAGGGTTGCAGACCAAATTGTTTCCCTTTCATTTGTAGATGTATCTGGTGCTGTGTGATTCCACAAACTCTTTCTACTATAATCCCCTAAATTTACCTCTCCACTTGCAGTTTTCAACTCAGAGGGAGTGTGCCAGCGAGCTATAAATCCACCCTGCCAAGGCAACCCGGAATATCAGGGCTCAAATCTGCCGTAACGAGTTATAACTACACTAAACTGGATAAATCTTGTGGGTGATACAATCTAATCGTCGAGTGTCAGAGGAAACAACCTGGTCCAAAGGGAAGTCAGTCTATAATCTGCGAAGCTCAGCGTGGAACAAAACCGTCTGAGACTGTTTACATACCTGCCCGCTGATTTATTTTTGTATATGATGAGCGGTCCTGTGACTATCACCCGCACATTTTATTACAGCTCTGGAATGTTCAATCTTGGAGGGAACAAGGTTACTGTTTTATCTATTTGTCTCCAAATATGGTGTTCGCTTTCTTTCAACTCTGTAATCCATCATAACCTTCTTCTAATGGCTTTAGGCATGGCTTTTACAAGACAGCGCTCTACAACTCTCAATGCAGTCCATAGCCTCAGAAATAATTATTTTTAATGTTTCTAAATTTGTAGAAAATTTGGAATAATAAGATTTTTCATGTTTTTAAAAGAAATGTCTTATGCTCACCAAAGCTAGATTTATTTGATTAAAAACAAAGTAAAAACAGTAATATTGTTATTGAGCAACACATTAAAATATTTTCTGAAGAATCATGTGACACTGAAGACTATTAAAAATTCAACTTTGCCATCACAGGAATCGATTACATTTTAAAATATATTCAAATAGAAACGACTTCTTTTAAATTTTAATACAATTTCAAAATAGTACTGTTTTTATTGTATTTTGGATCAAATAAAATCTTGGTGAGCATAAGAGACTTCTTAAAAACGTGAAAAAAAATGTAATTATTCCAAACTTTGATCAGTAGTATAGGTTACTAGCATCATTAGCTTCCATTAATGTCGTGCTTGTGCACATATATTATTCTTCACAGTGTTAAGCTAGCATTCTTACCTGCTTTAATTCCCTGCATGTCCCAAAATGCCAGTGCTAGCGCTAACTTACAAACACAAAACCATGTACTGTATATGTGGTACGTTCCAGAGGTCAATCTGTGGTCCTCTAGCTTGCTGGAGCCTTTTAGCCCTCTGCCCTGTCTGAGCACTGAACCCTCTGCTGGGCTGGGTCACAGCGGAGCCAGAGCGCTAGCCATCGATCAGCTCTTATCAGTTCACAACTGACAGTTCAGAAGCGCAGCGGAGGGGCTGAGTGAAAGAGCCCTGAGAGAGAGAGGAAGAGAGAAAGAGAGAAGAGAAAGAAAGATTATGCCAAGTTATGCTAAGTTATGGGTGCCTCGGGGCTCCCTGATAAGTCTGTAGTGGTCTGAGTAAGACAGAAAGAGGGAGAGATGAGCACTGAGGTATAGCTCTTTGAGAACAGATGACAGACTCTAGTCTATGATTTGATGTACTTACAACACTATTTAAGAGCCATGCAGAATTGTCAGTTGTACAGCATTGTATATAAAACACATATTTCCAGACAGTGTTATTTCAGTTATTTAATTTGAGTGGTGTATATAATTAGCCTATTATGTATAATACACATAGAAAGGAAGTGCTGAAAGCTATGACAGTTACAGTGCTATATTCTTACAAGAAATAACAGGGGAAAAAGCATGATCTTAATATTCTATTGACGCAGAGGAGTGTTTGTATAATAAAAAGTGTGTGTGTTAATGGGACCAAATGTCACCACAATATAGTTATACCAGTAAATTTTGTCCTTGTGGGGACGTTAGGTCCCCATGAGGTAACAATCATACAGAATGAAGTGAAAATCTAAAAATGCAGAAAATTCTGTGAGGGGTAGGTTTAGGTTAAGGGGATAGAAAATACAGTTTGTACAGTAGAAAAACCATTATGGAATGTCCCCATAATGATAGGAATACCAGTGTGTGTGTGTGTGTGTGTGTGTGAGTGTGTGTGTGTGTGTGTGTGTGTGTGTGTGTGTGTGTGTGTGTTTGTGCATTTTTATGTGTTTATATAGTTAATAATATTTTATAGTTTATACATTACCATTCAAAAGTTTTTTTTTTCTTTGTTGGAATAAGTCATCTATGCTTACCAAGGCTGCTTTTCTTTGATCAAAAATTCTGTAAACACAGATATATTGTGAAATATTATTACAAATTAAAATAACTGTTTTCTATTGTACTCTATTGTACTTTTCATACGTACAATATTGGATGTATATTGTAAAATATAATGCAGTATATTTATTTGATGGATAATAAATAGAAAGTTCAAAAGAACAGCATTTATTTGAAATCAAAATTTTTGTCACATTGTTAAAATCTTTACTTTCACATTTGATCTATCTTTATCTCTCTCTATATAAAGTTGGATCAATGTGTTCAATGTGTATCATTTAAGATTTAAAATGCATATACTTTGTTATTTATTGAATCAGATCGTTGTTTATGATCCACAGTTATCACTGAAACAACGATAACTACACGTGCTTCACAATCTTGTCCTCACCACTGCATATTAAATAAATGTAATAATACAATTTTAGTAGAATATTTTAAGTATGTTTAAGAGTTATTTGCAGCATTTAAAGAATAGGCTATATGCTCAGTGAATACAATGATTGCCCTCAAGTAACATGAATACTACTATTTTTTGGGTGCCTTTCCAGCAGTGTTACCCTTGGTGGTCCTGTCCATCCCTGCCAGTGATACACAGTTCAGTAACACACCAAATTATTCTCTGACCCTCTCTCGGCAGCAGGCCTGTGCCAGCAGAGCTAATTAGGCCAGTGACACAATGGCCAGCTCAGACAATTATGAGTCAGTGGCCCCGCTAGAGGAGAATAAGTGATTTGTTTAAAATGTACAGGCGTTTTTTTGTGGCTCTTTGAATGAGAAGAGATGGAGAAGGTTATGGGGGGTAGTGAGCTGGATTAGTGCATTTGTGATGATGGTTTGCCCACTTGAATCTATGAGTAGATAAGTTATGTGTGGACTGATGGATAGACTTATCACGGGTCTGGTAAAAAGGAACTGATAGGCTAAATAATCAGAATCTCCAACCAACAATTTTCACTCAGAAACTGCTAGTAAATTTAACATATAATTACAAACAAATGGCAAGTAATGGACTGAATTAAACATGAAATTTTGAAGTAGAAAGACTGAAACAGTATTTTCTTGTAAAATGTTCTCCAATAATCTGTGTTGTATTTACAACTTAAAAAAAACAACAAACAATTTATACAGTGTACATTGGCTGTGCAGGGACAATATTTTAAGATAATATAACATGTTTCTGAGCACTATTAGCTTAGAAACAATAATGCACTAAAACATCTTTACATATGCAAATGTAATGTATGGACATTTAATGTATGCACATATATGAAATATGAAACCTTTTAGAAATTAAAACAATTTACTGTATTAACATATATATCTAGCCCATGCAAACATGTATGCATCTATCCTAAATCCCCTCAATACATGTTGACATTATATAAGTAAATACAAAAGATAGACATTTATTACAAAAACATATATAATGATTTTTTTGTATACATGTTGTTTTAATAAAGTTGCATATATAAATAAAATATATATTGTTGACATATATGGTTGCTACATATTACCATATAAAATCATCATATAGATATTATTAACACATTTTAACTATGGAGATTGTTGAGCTGTAAACTTATATTTTCATCAAAACACAGAATGTACTAATGTATAAATTATACATTTATTTGTAGGTAACATAAATGTCAATGGCACTCTTGATTTGGGACAATATGTGTCATATATTAAATTTCTGTATGGTAGCTACACAAATAAGGAACATAATTTAAACTTCATATATCATATCATATTTCGTACCAACTGAGACCTTTCCAGTTGAATGTAGATCTTATCAAAGCTGTTTGTCGTTAATGGATAACACTGAATTCTACTGTTTATAGAGACCCAGAACAACAAGTGGGATGAAGAACAAAGCAAAACATAAAAAGATCAATCTTCCATAGAGAGTCCATTGCAAATCCAAGTACCTCATTATTCTCTGCCATTCTTAGCATAGCTTGCTGCTTTGTAGCCCAAGGCTAACTGTAAATCCTAACTTGTGTATAGATAAGTACACGTGTCCGTAGACAGATGCGAGAGCTAATCTGCACTTGAAACTCTTTCCTGGCAGACAGAAAGACAGACAGGAACTAGAAAGGATGGCTCCCCTTTGTGAGCCTTGCTGTGATGTGTCAAGTGAAATTTGACCTTTATTCCTTAAATGAGAGCCTCCTCCCATTGTGATGCATCAGCCCACATCACACTCTTTATGATGAAACTAAAACTTCAAGCGCTACCGAACTTAATTTGCAACACGATTACTGTAGAATATCATTGGTTCTTTTTGAACATGACTATTTTGTGCTCAGTTTATAGTGGCATAGCATTTTTTTGTAACCGTAAGATATAGATTATATTGATTGTGAACTAATCTAGATTATCTGAGTGTCTGTGGTTCCCTTTCAGTCGGTCACTTTCGACATCACGTCGATGAACGACAAATTGTGAATCTCGCTAGAGAGACCAATCTACTTCGAGTGTAAACTAAACAAGCTTATGATTGCATCCAGAGCCCGCTGATCGCAGCGCGAGTATAAATAGGCAGCAGATGCACCACGTCCTCAGCTTTTCGCTTTGGAGCGGAGCGGTTGTTTCATTCTGCTTCTAAATACTGCTTTGTGGAGAAGAAACTCAATGAGTTCAGTGCGCTCTTGGTAAGCTCTGGTGCTGGCGGTATGGTGCTTCAGCAGCGGTGGTTCTTCCTGTGTCGAGTGGGTTGCACACATCAGGCTGCACTACCCCCTGTTTGTGTTGCAGGCGGCCATCTCCCCTGTGTGCTTCAGCACACTAAAAGAGCAAACTCTAAAAGAGCATTCACGAGTGGACGTCTTTTTAAAGATGAGTCTTTTTAAAGTTTCGTTTCCACCCGTGCTTTTCTGGATACGGTCGTTCCCCTGGTGCCGGGTGATGGTCACGAATGCTGTCTAACATGTCTGGGCATTAGGTACACTGAGGCAGCATTTGTGAACGAGTCATGCTCTCATTGTGGGAAAATGATCGTTGCAGAGTTGCGGACCAGGCTCCGTTTCCTGCAAAGGGGCGGGGTGCCCATGCCTCTGCCTATAACTATGGTTCCCCATGGCGGCTGCCGGGGGGACGCTACTTCTGGCAGTAGCCAGACTGCTCTTAAGGTGACGATGAGGAATTCCTCTCCAAAGTGCCAGTGGAGCTGCCCAGGCAACAGGCTGGACCCTCTCGTGGGGTGCCACTTGTATCTTTCAGCACTCCCCCGCGTGATCGGATGTCGATCGCTGCATCGGAGGGTGAGCCGGACCTTTCTGTAGCTGATGATGATTTGGCTGCGCTGCCGCCTTCTGGGCGGCCAGCAATGCTGGATACGGAAATGGTGGCTATGCTTGCCTGAACCACTGAGAGGGTTGGGCTCAAGTGGAAACCTCCACCGCATCCCGAACCCCCGAGGCTGGACGATTGGTTTCTCAGGGAGGCTCACACTGGTTCTTAGGGCCCATCCCAGTACCTTACTTCCCAGAGGTGCATGATGAGCTCAGTGGGTTGTGGACGTCACCTTTCACTGCCAGAAACCGACTCGGTGGCTTGTCCTCCCTCACCACCCTCGATGGTGGGACAGCACGGGGGTATACAGAGATCCTTCTGGTGGAGTGGTCAGTTGCAATGCAATTGTGTCCAAATACAGCAGCCACATGGCGTGGCAAGCCGTTGCTCCCCTCCCGGGCCTAAAGGTACTCATCTGCCCTGACCGGCAGTGCTTATGCAGCCTGCGGAGAAGCTGCCTCCACCCTACACATTATGGTGTTGTTGCAGGTTCATTAGGCCAGGGCACTGAAGGACCTGCACGAGGGTGGGCATGACCCAGAAGTTCTTAAAGAGCTTCGCACCGCTACTGACCTTGCGCTATGAGCGACGAAGGTCACTGCACGGTCTCTGGGCCATGCAATGTCCACTATGGTGGTCCAGGAACGCCATCTCTGGCTGTGTTCCTGGCAGCAAGTGCAGCAGCCTCCAGCAAGGCAGCTCAGTGAAGCCGGCTGCAGGGCAGAGATTGCAGTCCTACCGGTGAAGGATGTGATATAGCTAGTCCCTCCAGCCGATATGAAGATGGGGTTTTACAGCCCTTACTTCATTATACCCAAGAAAGGCAGTGGGTTAAGACCAATCCTGGATCTGCGCATCTTGAACCGGGCCCTTCACAAGGTTCAAGTTCAAGATGCTCATGCAGAAGCGCATCTTTAGGTGCATCTGTCCACGAGATTGGTTTGCAGTGATCGACCTGAAGGACGCATACATGTTTCGATCCTTACGCAACACAGGCCATTCCTGCGGTTCATGTTTGAGGGACTAGCATACCAGTACAAGGTCCTGCTCTTCGGGCTGTCCCTAAGAGAACAGGGCATTCGCGTTCTCAACTACCTCAATGACTGGCTCATACCGGCTCAGTCTCAGGATCAGTTGCACAAACACAGGGACTTGGTGCTCTCGCACCTCAGCCAATTAGGCCTTCGGGTCAACTGGGAAAATAGCAAACTATCCCCAATGCAGAGGATCTCTTTTCTCGGTATGGAGTTGGAGTTGGTCGAACAGACAGCACGCCTCACGCAGGAACATGCTCAGTCGGTGTTGAACTACATGAACATGTTCTAGAGCAGGACAGCAGTCCCACTGAAACAGTATCAGAGGCTCCTTGGGCATATGGAAGCTGCAGCGGCAGTCACTCCACTGGGGCTGCTTCATATCTGACCGTTTCAACACTAGCTCCATGGCCGAGTCCCGAGGGGCATGGCAATGTGGCACTCACCGGGTCCAAGTCACACTGGCCTGCCACCAAACCTTCACCCCGTGGTCAGACCTTGCATTTCTCCGGGCAGGAGTGCCCCTAGAACAGGTCTGTGGTTCACACAGATGCCTCCACCACCGACTGGGGGGCAACATTCGATGGGCTTGCAGTCTCGGGGGTTTGGACGGGCCCCCAACTGCACTAGGCATATCAATTGCCTAGAGTTGCTGTCAGAATGCCTTGCCTTGATCCGTCTCAAAGTGCACTTACAAGACAAACATGTACTGGTTCGCATGGACAACACTGCGACCGTTGCGTACATCAACTGACAAGGTGGTCTACGCTCCTGTCACATGTCGCAACTCGCCCGCCATCTCCTCCCCTGGAGTCAGAAGCATCTGAGGTCGCTTCGTGCCATTCACATTCCGGGCTTGCACAACTGGGCAGCCAACGAGCTGTCACGAGCTGTGCTCCCCGGAGACTCCATCCCCAGATGGTCCAGCTGATTTGGAGAGGTTTCAGAGCCACTCAGGTAGACCTTTTTCCATCTCCAGAGACTTCTCACTGCCAGTTGTTTTACTCCCTGAACAAAGGAACATTCGGCACAGATGCACTGGCACACAGTTGGCCGAGGGGTATTCGCAAGTATGCTTTAATGTCTGGCTCCAGGCCCTCATTCGATGAATCTGTGAGAACAGGTAGAGGGCTGGGTTCCATATGTAGAGACCTAAGTGGATCCCATATGTGTAAAGTCCAAGGTATAACCTCAGAGCCCATGTTTCCCAGGCAGACTTCTGCCATTCCAAGAGGGTTACAATCACCTCTAATCTTCTATATGCACCTAAACGGTGGTTCATATGTGTAAGTGCTTCTGAAACTTCCTTCGGGAAGGATGGGGCTTCCGCAATGTTCCTGTTCCAAGTGGAACAGGAACATTTTCCCAGTTTTCATAGTTTTATCCCACTGAGTGGGTAGTGCTACGACAACAGTGACTTGACTTATTGTTGAGAGCCCCGGCCTACACTGAAAAGGGGGCGCCCGAGGCTCACACAGGACACGGGAAAGGGCAGCATCCATGGTGCTTTGGTAGGGATTCCCAATTCTTGAATGAAAGGGAACGTCTTGGTTACATATTGTAACCCTCGCTCCCTGAAGGAGGGAACAGAGATGTCACATCCCGTCGCCATGCCTGCTATACCACCGCTGAGCGGCCGGGTCACCGGCTCGGCTCCTCAGCGAAAACCTGAGTATACGGTGCATCTGTTGCCTGTTTATACTAATGCAGCAATCAGCATCAGCTGGATGCAATCATTACATGCCAATGTGCATTGGCTCATTTAGTTTACACTCAAAGTAGAATGGTCTCTGTAGCGAGATTCCAAATTCGTCGGTAACCGATGTGACGTCTCCATTCTTTCCTTCTGGAAACGAGGGTTACAATACGTAACCGAGACGTTCCCACAGTCGCGACTTTGCAAACCCCTGTCTCTCTCTCTCTCACTCACTCTATTCCTAGATGCCTTTGAGCCAAACAATGCTGAGACAAAGTCCTCAGTGGAGCCAGACTGATAAAGCTATCCACAACTGTCAATCAAATCACTAACAGAGTGATAATGAACACTTTAGCTCTGCCACACCAACTCCGGTAAACCTCTGTCATTCTCCCACCAACACTCTCTTGTGAGTGCCACTTTTTCTCTTACCTAATTTTCCTCTTGTCATCCATCCCATTCATTGCATCAAGATACCACACTGGTATCAGACAACAAAAGCAACAATGAATTGTGAATCATTTTGGGGAATTAGGAATGACCTTCTTAAGAGACATTATAGACTTAAAGGCCACTTGTGTTGCTGGAGAAGCTGAATGAGTACCATAACTGGCACTTATTTATTTGCAAATGATCCATTCTGTAATCCATGTGATGAACCTTCTTGTAAACAATGTACTGAGTGAGGTTTACTAGCTTTTGCAGGGCTTAACAATAATGATGGGGCCAGTGTATCACAGTATTGTATTGGCTGATGGAACTTTTTCTGGTTCACCCATCTTTTCAAATTAAATTTGACATTTGTTGATCTTATACATCTTCTTTACACATCACCATCGGACACCCCCACACGATCTCCATAGACAAGAGCATATTTTGAAAGCAATTAAAGGAAAGGGAAATACCGTAGTTTGCCTCTGCTGATTTGACACTTTGTGGCTGAGTTTGTGCAAGACACACCTGGTGGTCAAACCAAGGCGTCTTTGGTCTCAGAAGAGCATCATAAAGGGAATATACAACTATTAAATCTATTTTTCTTTGTCTGTGGAATACAACAACAGTTATTTACCAGGGTGTCCAAAATGCTCCATACAGTGAATAGTAACTATGAATGTCAGCTTCATAAAAACAGCAGCCTGAACTTTCTGGTAAATAACTTCCTTTCCAAGAAATAAAATAAACATCATATGGGTTTTAGTTTCATGATAAGTAAGTGATTTTTGGGTGAACTATTTATTTATGTCACATAAAATGCATTGTTTTAGGTCTCAAGATTGATCTTATTGTCATGCACCTTGTAAGAAAAATACTTTTTTTGTTTGCTTTATGAGGAAACTTTTAAAAGGTTTAGATTTTGAGGTTTTGGATGTGGTTGATAGACATCTTTGCAGATAGCAGAAGAATGTTTCTCTAGTCCTCTTTCTCACCTCAAGCACACTCATCCACAGCTGTTGTGATACTAAATATCTCCCAAATGAGAAATATAAAAAATAATACATGGGAGTCTCTTATGAGTTCATGTAAGAAGTATTGCTCATGAAGACTAGCACATTTACATTGGTTGAAAGCCCACTGATAACGTTTGGAGGAGGTTAATGAAAGGATTAGCCATCATTTAAACCTTGTGACCATGCAGTCATTAGCAGAGGACTGAAATCTTAATTATCATAAAATATCACTAGTAACAGAACACAGACCCACTTGAGACACTAATTGAGAAACATCAATACCTTGGCTCCAAAAATAATGAGAACATATGTTCCTTTCCAATATCTCTGTTCAGTCAAACATCGTATCCTGTCTTACTCCCCCAGATGAACTCACAGAGGATGACTACATTAATCTGTCAATCTGTCTATTATAGAGATTTTGTTCCTGAGCATTTATGCTAATTTTATAAAAATAATAATTAGATTTACTTTTCATATAGATTTATAGACATAACTGTGAGATAAAGTTCAAAATAAAAAATACAGTTTATGAATGAAGTCACAATTCCATACTTTAAAGTCACATTGTGAGATATTTGGAGATATAAAATTTACATTTTTGAGAAATGTCAGTAAAGCAATTGTAAGATATAATTCATTCATTCACTGATTCATTCATTCAAGAACTTTCCACATGTATTTCAACAACTTATTTGAAAGGTTAACTTGTTATGAAAACATTCTGATCTTAGTGTCCTTGAGATGGAGATGATCATAGATGATAGAGTTGAGTGTTTTACTGAGTAATGGACTAAGTCGCAGTCATTGGATCCATTTTAGGGTTATGTTTCACTATTTCCTGTCCTTTCTGTCTCTTTTTCTGTGGAAGGTGGCTGATCAGACTTCAGTGAGAGCCTTAAAGAAAACCCATAAAACTGCTTTTATGGATACTTCCCGACCTCATTCCTTCATCTCTCTATTAGAGGAGACAGTGCACCGATTCAAGGCCACAGTTTTCATTTTAAACAGCAGTCTGCCTAATGGACCCAACAGCAGCAATAACTGTGCTGTGAAAACAAGGCCATGTAGCTCTAAGACATGTCACACTTGCTGTAAAAACACATATGTAACTAGATAGCATTGTGTTATTTAACCACATAGTAAAAGCGAGTATATTTTTGCACAAACTGTTCATAAAATATTACAGTAACACTTTACAATATAGTTCCATTAGTTAAAATTAACGCATTAACTAATAGCTTAAAGTAATACATTTGTTACAAAATGTATTAATCTTTGTTAACATTAGTTAATAAAAATACAACTATTCTTTGTTAAATTCATGGTAGCTCAAGTCCATAAAATAAAATTAAAAGATATAGTTTTTGATTTTAATAATGTAAATGTTGAAAATAACAACATTGTTAGTTCATGTTAACTAAGGTAGTTCACTAATGTTAACAAAAAGAACCTTATTGTAAAGTGTTATCAACATTACCAAATGGGTAATATAAATCATAACATAATTATTTTAGGCATGTCATGCCTTTAAAATGAACTAATGAATTACAAATTGGCTCTTATCTTGATATGTACCTCTGCCAGTCTCACTAATGATGTCAGCAGCATGAAATCATTTATTTGTTTGGGCATGTGAGGAAATCTCTGAACCCTTCACTATGGTACAGTAAGCTCTGTGGTCATTATTATTAAACATTATTCCAGACAGAACATTATTTTTGATGTGTGTTATCAAAAATTGGAATAAGCATTTGATAGTGAATTCAGACATTACCTCAATGGCGGTGTTGTCGTTTTTGTCGTGACCTGAAATTACAGGCATTCATTGATTAGTTTATTTAGTCATTTTTATCGCTTTCTCCCACTCTCTTCCCCCTCCCCAAACCCCTACACTCCCACAAAAAATGTTCTATTCATTGTTTCCAGTCCTTGGGTAACAAGGGCGATCTTTAGAGCAAATTATATGGATGCATTCCACCTCATATATTTGTCAGGCATTTCAGCAGTGGAACACTCATTAGGAGAGGCATTAAGGAACTCTGACAGGCAGCTTCAGTCCACCTCAAAGCACAGTCCATTTACGCAGGCCCTCAGGAGTGCACATATATGCTGCTCCTTAAAAAACACACTCTCATTACACTCTCCTCACTCTGGAGTGTGTGTATTGTGACACATTCGACACAGATGTGTGATTTAGATGAGGTGAGTTTAGGGAAGTGATTGGTATAGTTTGACAAAGGTCAGCAGAGTTGTCTCCGGTGTGTGTTGGTGATTTATTTCGGGAGTACTGTGGTTTGGGTGAGCCGGCTGGAGCTGTGTGAGAAAGACATATTTTTGTGGATAGGAAGCTGGGTTTATTGGTTGACGAAACCTCAGTGTTTCCCAGCTGTTTCCGAGCTATGAGTAAAGGTGGACAATGTTACTTCAGCTCCAGACAGATTTAGGAGAGATGGAGAAAAGCTGGGAAATGGAAAATGATTTGGCAAATCTACTTTAAGATAAATGCTTTCAGATCCTGTACATGTATCCTTCTTAAGACGTTCCCTCTCTAGAACAATTTATCTAATCACCTGATTTATAAATTGCAGCTGCAATATTTCCATCAGAATGGCAAGTTCACACACAAGTTTAAACATTTCACACACTATTGAGTCTGTAACTGCATATTGACGCCAAAACAAAGACACAGTGGACCATTTCACGTTGCATTCTCCCAATGAGCCATCGAGCTGCATTACGATTCAAAGGTTTAGACATTATCATTGAATAAATAAGTCTAAAACAGCAGATAAAGCATTGACAGACTAGGAGCTCTCAGTATTTCCTCTGGTAAACACGCTCAAGTCACCAGTCTTAGCTCAACTTTTGGTCATATCATGGGAAAAGTTGAGTGAAGCATTGTTTGAGCTTGTTCTGCTATCTCTGTCTTGTTGGTATGCAGCAGTCATGTCTGTATTCAGTTCAGCTGTCACAGTGTTGCCACAGAGGAATATTGTCTGCTTATGTGATTACAACATATCAAAAGGCATGTTATCAGGTTGCTTACCATGACGTCTTGAAGAACAACAGCGCATTATCTAATTTCAAGCTTGGGCAATAGTGCAAATTATATAAACTATATCAATTTTTATTCCTAGTTATATATGTGTATTATAATGCAGTGTAACATACTAGTGTAAATAATTATAAAAGAATTATAGACTAAGAGATAAAAATCAATATAGACAGGTCTGTCTGTCTGTCTGTCTGACGGTCTGTCTATCTATCTGTCTGTCTGTTTGTCTGTCTATCTATCTATCTATCTATCTATCTATCTATCTATCTATCTATCTATCTATCTATCTATCTATCTATCGTAGGTGAAACATTAAAATGTAAAATCTGATATATATGGCATAAAATATTGTGCAAATTATAAAAATGTGTCAGTTTTATTTAATCAGAATGATTTTATAATAAGTTAAAATTTTTAAATGATCATTAAATAATTTTAAAATATGAAATCTATATTCAAATTCATATTCCATCCATTCATCCATCCATCCATTCTTCAATCTGAAATGCTCCGGGTCACAGAGGTGCTGGAGACTAACTCCTATAATTTTAAATTAACCAAATAAAATTCTAAATGCATTTCAGTGGATATATATATATATATATATATATATATATATATATATATATATATATATATATATATATATATATATATCATTTATTTATTTATTTATTTATTTATTTTAAGGAGCCAGGTTACATTTTGTATGGATCTATCATGTCATCCTTTTCTTTCTTTTTTCTTTCTTTCTTTCTTTCTTTCTTTCTTTCTTTCTTTTTTCTTTCTTTCTTTCTTTCTTTCTTTCTTTCTTTCTTTTCTTTCTCTAGCAGTTAATGTAACACAAGTTATTAGGTAAAGTTACCGTTTAGTTTACAATTAATTTTCTTTGATAGTAAACGAACAAGAAGTGTGCACAATAGGCTACTGCGAATATGCAGTGGATAAACATTGCTGATGTTTACAAACCACTTGGGAATTTGTCCATGAAAATAGATTATGTCACACCTGTCTTTGTGTTCTATTCTTTGAAACCAACCTGCTCTCCAGGTGTTTGTTTTTCAGCGCTAGCAATAGGACATATACATGAAGTGTGTGTTTGTTTGCATCTACGTCTGAGATCCCTTCCCTCCTCAGGCTGTGTGTCAGGGTGAAAGTGCTTCTGGTCATCAGCTAATGCTGACATCTGCCCCCTGCCAGCTGACTGCCCTCTGGGACAGAGATCTTAACATGCACCAGCCACACACATACAACCTCTTTCCCTTTCCCTCTTTCTCTCTCTTTATCTCTATCTCTTGCTCTGTGGCTTAGAGCAACAGGTGGTAATGCAACTTTTATTACATTTAATGGGACTATCTCCTAACCTGTCCTCCTACTTTCCACGCAAACTTATCTTTGTATCTTCTACTGAAAACAAAGAAATAAAAAGCAGTAGACAAAGGCTAGTTACTTATAGATCCACTTGCGATTATGGTAACAAAGTTTCAGGCAGCGCTGTCTGAAGGTGCGTGCCGAATCAGAGGGTAAAGAGTCCTGGAGCCAACCTTTTTTTGAGCATCCCACGGTCCCTGAGGGCTCCAAGGAGGGGAGCCAAATTAACTTATCTTGTCCATTTGTTTCTCCTAAAACAGATTACAGCGAGGGAGCCCACATTGGATGCACTTGGGCCCCTCACTCACTCACTTACTCCCTGACTAAAGCCCATGGGCGCTTGACCAGCTTTTGTTCATGGTGCATTAACTCTTGTCACACATTAGCTCTGACTACAGCTAATTGACTGCACTTGAGTCAATTGCTGTATAGAGTCTATATTATCAGCTTTAAAGGGTCTTTAGCTTCAGCTCCCTTTTAACTAACCGTGCTCCTATGCAGTCAACAGGAAAGCTTCATGGGAATAAATATTTTTAGGACATTTATGCAGACTTCCAGATTTTGGTCACTAGCATATCAGTTTAGTACAAAAACACAGAAGTGTGGTTTATTTCAGGGAGCTTCCAAAAGTTTTCTTAGCACTGTCAGGAGAGCAAACAGACTGCTGGCAGAGAATCAGACATGAGCTTAGGAAAACTGATGAGTGTCAAGGACCCTGAGCTCCAGCACGCAGACTAAATGGCCATATTTATTAGATGTTTCAACAACAAATGGATGCTTATTGCTCTAATGGCCCTGATTTCCTTCTTGTCTCAAGGAAATTGAAGAGCAGATGCACAGTGCCATTAGTAGTCAGTCATCTGACCTTAGCTTTAAAACATTTAAGTTATGCACATATGCACTTAGACACAAACAAACAGAGAACAAACTCTCACATAAAGATTTTGCCTGTTATAGCATGCATATTTATAATTATTTGTTAATATATATTACAGTTGTCAATTTAATGTGTTAATTTAGTTCAAATAATAAAAAAATGTGTTAAAATACAGCTGAACACACTGCAAGATTCACAAGCTAAAGAGGTCTGTCTGCACATGTACATAGACAATTTATAAAACTGTGCAGATGGAATGCAAAAAATGTTTCCTGTGTATATGACCACAAACATCTCTAAAATTGAGAGAAAACCAAATGGATTGTTGTGGACTGTAGGTTCAGCTAGGGAATTTTACATGAAAAAAATATTGTCATTTTTTCGTAAATGCATTGACTGCTTGTACAACATCTACAGCATTATACTTCTTATGGCTCTTTCAGACAACAACATTCATGCAGTTATTCAAAGGAAGGAAGATTTCTACTTTCAGGTATCTACTTTTTAGAGGTGCCAATTCACTAAAACATCCATGTTTTTTGAAATTATGTCTGCACATGTACAGGGATTCAATGAAAAAAAAAAAATTAGTTTCATAATGTTGTTGAGTTCAATTTAATAAAAAAAATATATAATCAATTCAATGCCCTAATTCACACTTATTTAAACATACCAATGACCAAAGCATCATGCAAACAACATAATGATTCTTTGAAAGGAGAGTGTATGCGCTTACATATGTGTTTGCAGATAATGCATATTATCCTCTTGTGAGTTTCTCCGTGTTCTATAAACAGCTCAGTGCTATTTAAATCTGGGTGTGACTGAAAAAGCCTTGCAGCACGTTTAAATAGAGGCCTCTCAGTGCAGTAATTACTCCCAACAGGAGGAATTGTTTGACAAGGCACAAGGCAGGGGTCAAAGGTCACGCCCTGTCTGCCTCCCTTGTTTGCCAACATGGACACAAGATCACAGCCTCCTTCATTTCGCCTCCTTGCAAACAACAACAGCTCTCAGGAACCCTGTGTCATTTGGAAACACGAGTCTCAGACCTACATGTTCTGGTTCTGTTATGTCACTCCTATGTTTGCCATTTTCTTGGTCTCTTAGGCAGCCTCTCTGAATGTGGCTGATTAGTAATTATGATAAAGTGCTTGTTGCCGCGAGCAAATTGAGTCCTAGGAGTCGGCCATCTAGTCTGTGATTGATCATTAGTCTATAACTGGCTGTGTCTCAAACCAGGGGTGTATTTTTAAAGCCGATCACTGGTAAAGAGAAATGTGGCATGAGGCATGGTGCCTGAGGCCATAGTCACAGAGGAGATTGTGTGTACCTTTATCTGCTGGTATGCTGACTGATGGAATATGTAATACGAACATGGTCTAACAGATAGTACAGAAGTAATTATGTAAATGAATGGACAACATTTCCTTATACTCTTTTGTAGAACAATATTCATCAGAAGGCAGTTTGGTTCTACTTTTCAGAGCTGTCAATTCACTAAAATAACTGACCGGTTTTTAATTGTGGTACTGTGGCAATACCTCAAATATATATTAGTGCATTAATACTTAATTTATATATATATATATATATATTTACTTGGTTTCAAATTTACAATTTACTGTAAAGGGGACTATTCTCCATCATTTACTAAGGGGAGTTAAGAATTTTTTTTAAATTTTTTAAGTGTTTTATGCTTATTAAGCCTGCATTTATTTGAACAATAATACATTAAAACAGTAATATTATAATGTAAAATAACTGTTTTCTATTTAAGATTTCAATGTAATTTTATCATGTGATGGCAAAGCTGAATCTACGGCAGTCATTACTCCAATCTTCAGTGTCACATAATCATTCAAAAATCATTCTTTTATGCTGATTTGGTACTCAAGAAACATTTCCTGTTATTATCAATGTTGAAAACATTTGGGATATATGTTTCTAGAAACCGTAATATGTTTTGTGATGAATGTTTGATGAATGGTAAGTTCAAAAGAACAATATTTATTTGAAATAGAAAATTGTTGTAAAAATTTAAAAGTTTCCACTGTCACTTTGAACCAATTCAATGAAAAAAAAAAAAATGTATACAGTATATATACAAACACACACACACACACACACACACACACACACACACACACACACACACACACACACACACACACACACACACACACACACACACACACAGTGTTTGTGTGTGTATACTCTATGTAGATAGATAGATAGATAGATAGATAGATAGATAGATAGATAGATAGATAGATAGATAGATAGATAGATAGATAGATAGATAGATAGATAGATAGATAGATAGATAGATAGATAGATAGATATATTTGTGATTTGTAGTTCAAGCTAATCTGTGGTGAAATGTCTGCTACTACCAAGGGGTCAAAATTTGGCTGGTTAGCATAGTCCAATTAGCCCCTGCTGGTGGACGCTGTAACTACCCATTTAACTTATAAAGAGATTTTTCTTTATGAGCATCTATGTATTCTTCACCAACTGAGCAGCTGCCATTGAGATGATTGGGAATGCTAATGGATAGCTTTCTTCAGATGTTATAGTGCCTTTTGGAGAAACAGTGAAATGTTTTTTTTTTTTCTTACAATTTACAGTACCAGTCACTTTCTCACATTGCGTGGACTGGCTTGAAAAATGTACACACAGTAAAGTTTCTTTTTCTGTCACCGAAAATGTCTGTATATGAAATCCGCTTGCAAACACTCCTCAAAAGTGGCGATTTGGGAACTAGGCAACTAGTAAACACACATAACCAGAAACAAGTGAACCACATTATTTCAAACTGAATGTGGGTCATAAAACCCAGAGCAAGCAGTCCATTCAAAAGAAGAGTAACGGCACAATCTGTTTCAGAGTTCAGAGTGAAATTCAGCAGAAATCGATGCGCTGCTCTTTTCTAGATTATGACATGGTGGAGAACTGTATGTTTATATATGTTTTTTGAATATGTTGTTTTAATAAAGTTGCATTTGTTGACATGATTGCAGCATATAATACTATATAAATACTATATAAAAATGATCATAAATATATTATTAACATATATACATACAAATTTGATTATGGGGATCTACCCGGAGAATGTAGATTGGAAAATTATATATTACCTTATAGGTAACGTAGAGCTTAATCACTCTTGGCAATATATGTTATATATTAAATTTCTGAATGGGTACATTCAGATTTATTAATTCTGCTTCCAATAAGCAGCGAAAAATGATCAATATAACAAGGGGGCTGACTTGTAAATCCACAAAACCACTCAAATGGACTGCCCGCTGACCTTTGCCCACTAAGCATTGTTAGCGAGCACTGAAGCTTTGGACTACAGGTGAGAAAGCTCTGACCTGTCAGCGGTGTTAGACCCCTCTTCTCTGCACTCTTCAGGGCGCCAGAGCACATGTGAGCTAAAGGGAGGAATGTTAACAGTCGTCATTAGTATCTGGGCTTCTGAGGGGGAGAGGGGCCCAGTGGCCCTGCTACGAGTATTACACCGGCTCGCGCCGCTATCTCTGTTTGGGTTTTCCCACGTTATGTCATGCATAGACATACATGCACGCTGAGTCGTGAGAAGCAGGTAGGGATTTTATTTAGTGTTTAGAGTCCATGACTCCAACTGAGATTTATGGTTGCAGCAATGTGTAGATTTCCCAGGGGGGTCTGTAGCTCATGTTCAGTGTTTAGAAGCTATGCCATTTAAATGAATAATTTTAAATGGAACTTAAATGAAAAAAAAAAATAATAATTAAGCAGTACAACTGTTTTCAACATTGATAATAATAAGAAAAATTTCAAATCAGCATATTTGAATGATTTCTGAAGGATCATATGACACTGTAGACTGGAGTAATGGTGCTGAAAGTCCAGCCTTGCCATCACAGGGGTAAATTGAAATATATTTAAATAGAAAACAATTTTAAATTGTAATAATATTTCACAATATTACATTTTTGCATCAAATAAATGCAGTCTTGGTGACAAAAGAAAAAAAAAAGAAAAAAATTCAGCAATAGTATACGTATACATTTAATCTTTTTGTTTGATCAGATGTAGCATTAAGAAATATTAGTTTAGTAGACTTAGATGTAACTTGGATGTAACTTGACATTTTGTGTCAACTTTAAATTTAAACTCTTTAAACTGCAAATTCCAACCTCATCGTATGTTCACACAAGTGTTTAGATGGGTATAAACCCTAGAGTGAACACTAACAAACAGAAAATGTCTCTTTATAAGGAACGTATTACCTCATTACCCTGTGTGACCACCTTCATGAACAGCACCGTCTTGATTAGCAAATGTGTAACATTCCTTTGAATGCTTTATGGACACTTGTGCACTGAAGTCTGAAACCTCGATCCCAGTTTGCAACATTAACAGCATGTAGAGTGAATTTATGGTGCGGTACACTGGAGGGTGAGATGGGCTATCCTGGAGGTCAAGCTGACCAGGGCAGATAACAGGAGCTGATCCTGGGCACTGCAGGCCACTGACCCCCCACCCCCCCCCACCCCCCCACCCCCCCAGCTCATTCCATGGATCTTCAGCACCATCCATGTCTCTTTGAAGTACCTGTGATTTAAGGTTATGAGAGGAGGACTCATTGATCTCGGAGCGTATCGACGGCTGTGCCACGCTTTTGTTATGAGGAGATTGACCTTGTTTTCATCTGTCCATCAACGTCTGATGACCGGACAGTGGATCCAACCTCTGACATCTGGCTTCTCTGAAGTGATGCTACAGAGTGAAATACTGAGTGAGCGGGATAAACATTTGCTTTTATGCTGGAGGTGCCGGAATTTGGCAAGCAGATCTCAGACATCGAGGAAAGCACATGTGTGCTCTAATGGATGGTTGGCTTGAAGATGATTGTGTGCTTATGTGATGAATAGGATTCTAGATGAGAATAGGAACAGCATGAGATTCCACAAATCCTAATAAGAAAAAATTGAGCAAGAAAACCTATCTAGATTCTAGTTACTCCAATTAGATTATAATGGTTAAAAATATCAATATTACTGGCTTGCTTGTTGTTCTAGCGTCACTCACAATCTTAAGCAGTTGAGGATGCATGCCATGCAAAGAAAAATGGCTGTGGTAGTTGTTCTTGTCAAATCCATACAGCCGAGCTGCTTTGAAATTTAACAAGCAAAAGAAATACAGCTCCCAAATGTCAAGCGGTTTGTTCAGTTTTAATGCTACAAGAAGCAGCTGCCATCTACTGTATGTACACAGCTGAATCTCTATCATCCATACAGGAGAAAACCCAGTACACTCTGCATCACATTAGGTTTCTGCTACAGTTTAGGAAAGCAGTGTTATTTTCAAAAAGACACACTGTCCTATACTCTGTTGTTATTTGAGTCAAAAAAAATAATCAAACAAAAAATAATAAACAACATTAGTAGTAAATTGTGCACACCATTTTCTAATTTGTTTCCTCGATTTGTTAAATCATGCACACAATTTATAAATCGAGAACGAATTAGTTAATATTTGCGCACAATTTAGCAAATTAAGGGAACGAAATAGTAATTGCGTTTTATTTATTTTTTCTTGCATGTCATGTGCGGGGCTCTGTAGAAAAAATACAAATCTTTAAAAAAAAATTAAAATAAATAGTTTGACACATGCCAAGTTCTTAGAAATGCAATATTTGGTTTCATATTGCTTTGAAAAATCTTTATACAATTTAAAATAAAATTATAAATTTAATAACTCTAAAAATGTCATGTGGTATAACCATTAAGTAAATATAAATAACATATTTTCCCTATACCTTGAAAATATTTTTATGTGAACATGCAAATGTTTTCAGTGTTTAATTTTTCTAGGTTAATTTTTTTTGTTGTTTTTTAGGAATTAGTAAATATAAAATATCACTAATTATTACTTTAAAAATATCATCAAGTTTTGTCATAAAAATGTCAAATTATCTGATATTGTATTGACATACAGTCATGAGGGTTTGCAGATGTCTTCTCTGCTTTATGTTGGTCACACTACATAAATTTGATTTGACGGACAAAAGTTTTATCAATAAGCAGTAAAGAAGTTTTGTTAAAATATTGACAAAACAAATTATTATTATTAGTAGTAGTAGTAAAAGAGTATGCCAAACAAATAAGATTTATTTTCCAAAATGTTTCCTTATGATATTAAGACAAAATATTAAAGCCTGTTATTACAAAAATGATGTGGCTTTTTAGAATTCTAAAAGGGTTTGTGGAATATTATTATTTTGTTGTCAATGCTACATTTTAGTACTAGATCCGCTTGAGCTTTAGACGTTCAGCTAACAGCTCTGTGTTAGCTTTTCCAGGAAGCAGTTGTTAGTTATTGTTGTGACTGGATGTATTAGGCTATCAGGCTTCACAACAGCTCTCTAAGGTAATTGCTTGTTCATAAAATAATTGAATTATGAAGTCACTTACCACACAAAGCTCTGCTAATTCCCCTTGAACTCGGAAATAGTTTAGCTTGTAGCAGCACGGCAGTCTGTCATGGCCGTTGAGAAGTCGCTATTAAAAAAAATGAGTTATAATTGTGGGAAAACATAAACTCTTCATGACCAGATGATCACAGGTGGGGTCTCCATGGCAATATTACCAAGGAGATGGAAGTTGATGCAGAAACAAGAGTCATTGTGTTTACTTTTCTCGAACAAGAATGAATGGATTTTCACATTGGTGTCCTTGGTGTCACCACATTGACATTCCATGCCTATATTGTGAAAAGCTGCCCTAAAATTATACTGCATACAACAATATAACTTTCCAGAACAAATTCCCAAGGGCTCAGAGCTTAGAAACCACTCCACATTAACATGATCTAGCGGTTAGGTTCTGTCACCTTTCAGCAGAGCCATAACCACGGCAATGCTTGATTTAACTGTCAGTAGCACTTTGCAAATTGGGATTGTTTCACTGGATCTTCCACTACAAATGTTCTGTTCAGTAACATCACTTCCTAAATCACAGCTGTTTGGTAGACAGAGGGGAAAAGTTTGAATAGACGGGTCCCGTTCCAACCTCTTGTGTAACTCTCAGTCTGAGATCAAGGTCTGTGATGTTGTTTGAGCTTCTCTAAATTGAGTGTGATTTATATGTCATGGGGAAAAACTGTCGGTTTTTGCAATTTTGACAATGATGACCTTATGAGTGGGGAATGGTGGACTCCAAAGGGCCTTTTGGGAGACAAGCTGCTGCTTCATCCCAGACAATGGAGCACTATACTGCATTTCCTATTATTGCCTTGGATCGTTTTTAAACATATTAGGTCACTGTGATGTGGTCGTTACATATTGCTGCTCTAAAGATGACCCTCTGAATGGATTCAAATGAATGATCGTTCTGAGATCAAAAGATCATCTGTTTTTCAGAGATGGATGCACATATGAACAATTAAATTGACTGTGTAGAATGATATATATATATATATATATATATATATATATTATATATATATATATATATATATATATATATATATATATATATATATATATATATATATATACACGGATGAATGATTAAACATCAGCGCCAGGTTGTCCACTTATGAGCTCTGATCACATTACCACAAAATTTCCTTTTGGTAAACAACTTTCTAGGATTCACATTTACATCATATTTCTTCTGTTTGTCCATGTCTAATAGCTGAAACATATATCTTTTGAGTAGTTCTTCTTGGCAGTCAACACTTACTGGTCAGCAATGGGATGAATTTGGAGCAGATTGCAGATTAAATGTGAGGAGGTAATTAGTCCTAAAGAGGAGATAATTTTGCTCCAGCCAGGCTCCTGTTGTTTTAAGTCCTTCTGGAAAATGTGGATTTTCCAATGATGGCCATTTAAAGGTGTCACTGTGGAGCCACGGTGAATTAAAGGGAGGCACTACATAGTCTAAACAAGCAATCTTCTCCATTATCAACAGCCTGACAGGATAATAGAGTACAACTGGTCATGTGACAGAGGCTATGGTGACAAAAGACCGACATCTATCATTTAGCCGTCTGCGTTGGTGTTCGCTTTTCATGAGCACAGTTTGATTTAAATGAAACAAACAGGAAAGCAAAAGAAAGGAGAGTGATAAGAGAGGCTTGAAGTTCATATGCTAATATCAAAAACATTTTATGAAATATAAAAAAGTAAATAGTTTATAGTCTATTTATCTATCTATCTATCTATCTATCTATCTATCTATCTATCTATCTATCTGTCTATCTGTCTATCTGTCTATCTGTCTGTCTATTGTTCATTTGTACCTCTAGTTTTTTGTACATATTTTGCTATTATATTTTACATGAAGTTGTTCTTGTTCTTGTCATAGACTTAATCTACACTAATTCAGCATCATTACCTTGATGAACAAAGCAAAATCTACCACAAAAGTTCAAGATGTTATAAAGGTTAATGATTTCATCTGCCTGGCCCAAACTACGGCAACGAGCGCGGGCCAATAGCTGCACAATGAGCCGGTCCATTCCTCTCTGAGGTGAAAACTGCTAGTTAGAGTCCGTAATCTCCAGAGACGCCTCCAGATCGCCCCATTCCTGAACCCCCCTGCCAGGGGCTTTTAAGTGGAACCTTCTGAACATCGAGCCAGCGTTTGCTGGATAGCAGGCAGCTGGACTTTGTCATGCATGACCAGGGACATTCTTGTTAGTGTAATGTAACCTTTTCTGCACTAACACAGATAACACTGGCACCTAGCTGGGTCCTAATCTGTGTGCAGTGCCCAAGCAAGGGGAGGGAGCTAAGAGGTGGTGGGGGGAGTTTAAATTATTCCAAACAGCAGGCCAGCAGTGGTGGCTAGGGACTCTGGCACCCCCAAAACCAGTGGTGATCTCACCGCGCTGAGAAAACAGAATCCCATTCAGGGACATTTATTGCATATCTGCTTGAGATCCTAAAGCCAAACTCCTACTGTAGAACAACACTGGTGCCGTTCCTCAGTCAAGTGCTTGACATTTGCTTCCCTTGTTTTCCTATCAGAATGCTTAGTTTGTCAGTTTGCATCTGCTTTATGCTGTCTCAGAAACCTCGAAAATGCAAAGTGTGGTTGTTTTTCAAAAGCTGTCTCGACAGCATGAAATATAAATGAGTTATAGACAAGTTGCCGTAGTCTGTGTATTTAACTTCTTGCCGCTTGTGCAGATGATCCACCGGAGGATCAAAGCATCGGGAGGTTCTCTATCACATTGCTAAAATGTTCATCTAATCTCAATAGTGGTGCGAGGGATTCACTGTTGGTGTGGAGAGCTTAGCTGCTTCAGGGAGAGGGGCCTTCAGACAGAGAGAGCCAACATGTGTACTCCAGATGCCCAAATGCGGAGGTGGGTGTGAGCCATGCTAGTGCTGACAATAATTCGGGGACAGCGGGTGTCAGGCTGAGAGAGGCCTACACCTCATCACCCCTCCGACTAATTGATTTCCAAATGAGCCACGGTATTTCTGCACAGTAATCTTGAAAGGGGGTCATAAAAATGTCCAGGGATACAGGGTGTGCCGCGCTTTTATCTGAAAACCTAAAATGTCTCTTGCTTTCCTCTACTCTCTTATTTCTACAGCTGCTAACCTTTCTCTCTTCCTCTTTTCTTTCACTCAAGCTTTTTCCTCTTTAGCTCTATTTACTATTTCTCTTTACAAGCTGGCACACCTGAATTACTCTCTTTTACATTCAGCCCTTCTCTTTCGGAGGAAACGTCTGAGAGAGCAAGAACATACAAATCAGAACCATATTGGTGCTCCCACTACACTCCGTACAGAAATATGTGTGTATAAGAACAAAGTGAGCATGCATGAAGAATTCCGAAAAGTCTTCCAAAAACTATGATACATTGCTTTTTCCCATTTAGCTGCTGATTAGGTGATAAATCAGTATGGGGTTTGGTGTTGTGACATTGGCCATCAGTCTCCAGCATATTGTGGTAAATGAAAAACATGAACCGTGAAAAACACGCCTCTGACATCTTTATCTTTTGTTTATGTCATCTTTACTGTGAAAATGTACTCTCATTTTTATGAAGATACTTTTTAAGCTTCTTTTATTAAACCATTTTTTGAGAGTAGTGATACAGCTGTCAGGGTACAGTGAAAATGTGGGAAGAGTTAGGAAACGTGAGCAAATACCACCTGAAGCATCAAAAGGAAAATGTCTTCTTTTAATTATTTTGCCACTTTTTCAGTGTTTCTTTAACTGTTTGAAAAGTGTAATTTAACATTGTTTGCAAAACTCTTTCTCTCAGTGAATTCCAGTGAAACAGCAATAAAACACTCAAGTACAATAATAAGCAGTTCATCATAATGATCAAGCTGAAACTAATTTTTAATTTAGCTTTTGTGTGTGGGAGGTGGGGGTAATTTACAGTGCTTAAAAATTTGTTTAGTGACAAAACATTCCCCTGGGAACTTGTTGGAAATAAAAGCATTGTGTGTGTGTGTGTGTGTGTGTGTGTATTTACATTTGCATTTGCATTTATATTTATATTTGTATTGGTATTATATAATTGATTTTCTGAAATAAATATATAAATTGTATAAAGGGTCTACCTTGTCATAAAATCTGAATGTATATTTACAAATTGTAATTTTGCTTAGTGCTATAAATAGACACTATATAGAAATTATAATGCAATGTTTGACACTGCAGGATGTTTCTTTGATTCTTTTATACACAGAAATGTAAGTGATAGGCAACAATTTTTTAAAAAAAGTATTCATAACACTTATTGCCTTAACTAAAGTTAAAATGATTTGTCATGAGCTGATGATCTGTCATGGTCTAGAATATCTCAAAGCAAATGTTTCCACAGAGTACCCAGATCTGCTGTCCACAACATTGGAACATTTGAACTCTGCAGTATCCTCGGCTAATGCAGATGTTGGGCAGAGACATCATACCTGGCAGAGCTGACAGCTAACTGACCACATGCAGCTCTGCTGGCATTTTTCCTCTATCCCTATTAGAGCCATCCAAATGTAAATATTTCCTTAGTTACGTTGCTTGTTGATCTACAGACTATTTCCATATTTATATTGGACTCAAAACATTTATTGGAGACAATGTGAATAGACTAAGGTGGTGTTCCATTAACAATAACAAAACAGTTTACACACAACTCCTTTTCCTGGGGAGCTACTGTTCCATACTCAAATGAGTCAAACGTGTTGCAATAAAAGTGCATTACTACAAGAAAATACTATTTGTTACAAAATAGTAGTATTACTCGTTATTATTTGCGGTCAAGCCCTATAGTGTTTTTTCCTTGACAGCTAAATCCAACAAAAAATTAAACCCAGAGCCTGATCAGGGTCTGCATTCTGTGAACCTTGTTTCCTGTTTGTCTTCATGACACTTAATACACAATCCAGACCAAACTCGCAGTTTAATCAGCAGCTTTCTGGAAACCGATACAGTTCATCTAATGACTAATCTTACATGGAGCAAAACTAACTAAACAAAATTATAATAACATTGATAATATAAGATCAATAAACCATAACAAACTTGTCAATGAGAATACATTTAACTTTTAATATTTGTGTGTATTTGTGTGGTGGTATAAATAAATAGAAATGACAATAATAAAAAAATAACACTATAACATACAATATGTTTATATTTTCATTTTTAAGATTATGATAATCATAACACATTTCAAATGTCAATCAAAGCATGTTTTTAAATCAATATTCTAGAGTGTAAATTTCTTTTATCTCTGGACTGATGGCTTCAGAATACGCAGAGCTTGTGGCTCCTTCTTATCAGAGCCTTGCTGAGCCTATCATCACTTTTAGGAACTACAAGTTGAACTTTGACCTCTGATCCCTCTCTTCTCTAAGATATGGATAAGAAACCTAGTTCTCCCAAAACTACTGATAATTGCAAACTTTTAAAAGCGCATATTCACAGAAGGAGTGGAGTCTGGAAATGTGGAACTTTTGTCTCCTCTTAAAAGTCAACAGAAGCATTAGTGTTAATAAAAACAGAATTTTAAGTACAGAGGCACGTATTGGCCAAATGAAGGATTTGAAGGGTCATAAAAAAAATTATGAGATTGGTAAAAGCAACATTATGCCATTGATTCAATAAATCACAGACAGACCACATCACACGATGCAGAATGGACAAATAACAAAGTCAGCTATGACACTGTGTCTGTTTCGCATTACGATTAATCGTTGCGTATACAATATAACCATGTTATCAACTCTCCCTCTCCTGTTCCAAGAACAACCATGTACACTGGCATCAATTACCCATCCCAAAATTCGGTTAGATCTTCTTTTCACAAAGCCGAAAAAAGCCGATGGCTACACAGAACCACAGTGGGGCTGAGGCTAAATGGATTAGCACCGGGGCTGCTGGGTATCTGGTGAGTGTCAGCGGTTGCCTGGCCAGGGTTTGAGTTTGTGAGCGTGTGTTCTTGGACTGGCTTTGGACATTCTCTCTCAGCCCTACGGCTTCATTCACTGATCCGTTGTTTCGCAGAGCCAGTTTTGAAATCAGGTTAGGGCGACAGGGAGAGAATTCAAGCATTTGCTCGCTGATTTGATTTAGCGGGGGCAATCAGTCGGGCAGTTTCTCTGATTTATAGCTTCCTGCTTCCCTTTTGCTCCTCACGTTGCCCTCTCACATACTGTATCATGCTGCTAGTGGAAGAGGGCACTCTTACTGACCAAAACATACATGCTTGCACACGCAGGCTACTTATCAGTGGTCACCAAACACTGGGTCAGTGCTTAATGTATTTATTTAAAGATGAAATATGCTTCCCACACAGCAGTTAGGGAAATCCTCAATGGCTTTCTGGCAGTCGGCATGCAAGACTTTTCGACTCAACAATATCATTTATTTCTGGTCAGGCAGTTGCGAGGCCGAATAATGGCAGTCTTTATCAGTGCCACCCGCAGACTGAGAGGGACAGTGGAGATGAAAGCTGGCATGCTGCTAACCTTTGTGTTACAGAGAGATGATTCTCCTAATTGCTTGTGACTGCACGAATAGCCATGAAGATGACTGTAGTCCTGGACAGTATTATTAGGGTGTGCCCAATGCTTGTGTGCCCACACACACAGTCCCATACAAAAGGCCTTCAGAGCTGCGAAACCAGAGGAGCCATTGTATAGAACCGCTATGATTTACACATGGAAACATGGAGCCTAGAAACAGTTGCCAAGATTTTCAGTGATTGCACATTTTTCCCACAGATACCACAGCATTGGCAATAAACTCCAGTGTTCTCTTTTTTATCATGGAACTTGCTGATGTTGGACATTTATTATGATAATTTGTTATACTATTTATATTTTATATAGTGCACTGATAAAAATGAATCATTGAGGCTGAAGGTATAACATTTTAAAAAACATTATTTTTTACTAATTTCTTAGGTTCTTTATAATTCAAGTGGTCCATTCAATATGAATTTGTAATGAAAAGCATTTTTTTTAATGGTTATGTATTGAACTTATTATCTTGAGTAATCTAGACAAGGCTTTGTAGACTGTTTTCAAGATACTATTTAAATTACATTTATTTAAAATATGCACTTTTTATTAGATTTGGTTGATGCAATGAACCCTTTAAACATTTGATGTAATAAAAATAATGATTATAATGCATGTTTACTTTAATAGTAACACAGTAAGTTATTAAATAGTATATGTTCACTTATAAACATTAAAAGTGATATATCATTGATTAATATAATCATAAGGTGTTTAAGAACTGTTTTAATATTTTATGAACAGCAATGAATGAAAAAATAACATTTTGAAATCTTGCTCTATAATACGAACATTTTACTATTTATTTACTATTCTTGTTATTTATATTGTATAGTCATTATTGAATTACATATTTTAAATTATTATTAATAAATAACATAAAATTGTGGCCATACTGATAAAATAAATCTTATTTTGTTCAGTAAGATTTTATTAAAATAAAATACAATAACCTGTAATTTGTAGGTTGAATTACTTTGAATTTACTTTGAAAATTAATCAAAATAATCATTTACTCACCCTTAAGTAATTCCATTCCTTTATTTTTATAATTTTTTTAGTCCATACAAGTGAAGTCAATGGTCATCGAAAACTTTTAGTGACCAACTTTCTCCAAAATATCTTCTTTTTATGCTCCACAGAGGAAAGTAAGTTGTATAGGTTTGGAACAACATGAGGGGGGGTAAATGATGACAGAATTTTCATTTTTGGGTGGACTATCGCTTTAATGTGTTGATCATTTTATGTCTGTATTCAGTTAACACGCTTAATGATTATTTCTGCATTATTACCCGTGAGAATTCAATTTGATGGTAACCTGTTCAGTGTTACTCAAAGGCATAAGAGCAATGGGTGGTCCAGTTATGGCCCATTAAGAGCCTCTTATTTCCATCCACAGCTGTCCTCAGCCCAGCCTGCTGTCCAGAGTCCAGCCACCTATCTTCCAGCTGGCTTTCAGTGCCGCTAAAGCCTCTGGTTTTAGGGTATGTGACATCAAGGCATCGGCGCAAAGGCTTAATCACATTTACATCCACAACCAGACACTCCACTCATTTGACTAATCAAAGAGAACGGCTCGTTCAGAGAGAAGAGAGGCACTGTATGAGGTACTTCCTATCTCTTTTTCTTATCTGTTTATCCCTGTACAGCACCTAGGCAGCATGCACTTAATGTGGCCTGGACTCACTCATTAGCTTCCACATGTTACCTGAAATGCTCAGCAGTGGGGGAAGGTTTGCACTGTATGTATTGATGTTTTGTAAAGGCATTTAATATTATTAATGTTGTTTATCTAAATACATTTTGAATGCAAAAAATAAAGCTGTTTTTAAGCATATGCATTGTTAATCACATTTTAAGGTCAATTCACAAGGACAATAAATATTAGTAAATATTTAATAGGTAAAAGCAATGAATTTTCACATGCTAATGTGCTTTTTTTCTGTGTTGGATCAGAGCTTCAGTATTCTCTGTTATGCCTACATGATTTTAAGTCAGAGTAAATTGAATTTGTATTATATAATATTGTATTTTAAAAGGGGGGGGGGAACCAAAATTACTATTATTTTTACACATACAGAACTCAAAAATAAAGAAAGATTATATAAATTTAATAAAATATATAATAAAAATAACTTATTTACCATAATTTCGGTCATCAGTTTTGTAGCATGGACAGCATTCCAACATCAGTATTTATCTGAAACTTTTCAGCAGGAGCCATTTCTGCACAGAGCTAAGATTGGCCCTATCCTGGTGGTGAATGATGTCTATAATGTTAAGCACAACAAATGACAAAACCATCCAGGCGCGCACATCAGCACAGGGGTCAGGGAAGGTAAGGAAAAAGAGGCCCTCCATGACATATCTACTGTGGGAAACGGGCTGCAGAGATAACCGAGCTTTAGTGTTTCATCTCTCCTTCATCCCATGCACATTATCACTGACCTTTCACCCTGCAATAAGAAAGGCTATGTAACCCATAGATACACACAGCCATAAATCTCTTTATCCACAGCTGTAAAAAATGCAGGATTTTCAAAATCATGTGAATTGTATTGAAACAGGAAAAAAACAAACAACAACTTAATTTTATCTCTTATTATTAACATATATCACAGGGACACTTTGCCTTTGTCCCAATGTGGAAAAGTATCTCTCTTAATTTTTTTTCTGTCCCACTTTGTCCCTCTCTTTCCTATCTTCTAAAGGAAAAGAATACTGGAGACAGAGGAACACTTGATTAACCTTAATCAGAAAAGACACAGTTAAAACGAGAAGACACGCAGCCACAGGAAATCCCACATAACAGCTAACATACACACCACACAATGATAACAAAAAAATGTGATAGATCGTCTTAGTATTTGGTCTAATGAGACCAGTTTCCCATGAGAAAGTCACAGTGAGGGCATCTGTTAATTGGTACATACACAATCATAGTGTGAAGTGCAGTAAACACAACAGATATATCACATATGATAGTATCATAGGCCTATTCACTAATATCTTATGGGATCCTTGTGGAATTTTTGCTTATATTTTATTTTAGTCTCTTTCTTAATATGAACCATAAAAACAGGAATTAATTTATCGCTTTAGATTTAGAAAGACTACGCTCTTAAAAATAAAGGTTTTGCAATGATGCCATAGAAGAACCATTTCTGGTTCCCCAAAGAATTTGATTAAAACATACACAACACACAGTGATAAAGGAAAATGTGACAGCTAGATTGTTTTGCCCTGGGCATAATCAGATTTTATTCCTGCTTATTTCTGTTTTTATGCTTTAAATTCCTGATAAGTGCTGATGTTGGAATGGTGATGACCAGAATTATAGGGGAAAATATATTTTTATTATGCCCTTTAATAATTGTATATACATTCCATTATATGTGGTTTATATAAGACATAGCAAAAAAGATTCCAAAAGGGTTTTTTTTTTTTTTTTTTTTTTTTTTTTTTTTGCAATGATGCCATAGAACAGGGTTCCTCAAATCTTCCCCTGGAGGTCCAATGCGCTGCAGAGTTTAGCTCCAATCCTGATCAACCTCACCTACCTGTGATTTTCTAATGATCCCGAAGACACTGATTAGCTTGCTCAGGTGTGTTTGATTAGGGTTTGAGCTAAACTCTGCAGGAAAGTGGATCTTGTGGTCCAGATTTGAGGATCCCTGCCATAGAAGATCCATTTTGGTGCTCCACAGAACCTTTCTTAAAAGAACTTTAGTGTGAAAAATTGTAATAATCTAAATAACATTTTTTTTCCACTATAAAGAAAATTAAAAAACTTTTGCGTAATGGAAAGATTTGTATAAAGAATCTGTATTAAAGAAAAATAAAGAAACCTTTATTTTTAAGAATGCAGACTTAGGGATAGCTCACCCAAAAAATGAAAATTCAGTCATAATTTACTCACCCTCATGCCGTTCCAAACCTCTACACATTTCTTTCTTTGCTAAAACACAAAAGAAGATACTTTGAACAACATGGGTAACGGTTTTTGTGACAACTGTATGGGAATATATATATATACTGATATACTGTGGGTGTGTAATTGATGATAACATTTTCATTTTGGGGTGAACTATCCCTTTAAATACAAACAATAATTATGTTTTAAGCTTTGAAAAGTCGTAGCTGGGACATAAACTTGACATACTTGCTTTATTATTGCAAAAGCAGGTAAAAAAGTCCTGGCCTCACTCGTTCAAATGCTTGGATGGGTTTTATTTCAGCTAATGAGGTGTGAAGCCTTACCCTGTGTGTGTGTGTGTGTGGTGCTGCCCATAAACCAAAAGTGAGAAACAGCTTGTTTGATAGGAATTAGGGGTTTACGTTTCCCTTTTTCCACTCAGTGAACGCTTGTCTGTGTCTACATTTTATGTAGATTTGAGCATGAATTTGAGGAACTAATGGTTTTTGTGTATATATTATATTAAGCATATCCAAACAAATTGTATAGAATTTTAATTTTGTAAGTGAAGTGGACAAAATGATTTCTTACCATCATTTTGCTTTCCAAAGATTACTTTTCAAAGCTCTTTAACATGTCTATTTTAGGAAGATATCGCTCTCAGTGGTTGATTAGTTGCCTGGGCCTCTCTTATTGTCATCTCATGCCTGTCTGTGTCTCGCAGACATGGGGCCCCTTAGCCATGCAGCCATTAAATAAGGTCATTACAGAGAGAGGCTTTGTCATTAAGACCACATGGGTTCTTCATGAGTCATGCAAATGACTTTTTGCATTTATCGTTTTATTCTGTATATTCTCCTTCAGTATTGATTTCTTCATGGGTTTAGATGAATTTGAATGAAGAGGTGTCTGGGTCAATGTCATCCTCTCAGACAAACATCCTTTTAGCAGCTCTTTGAATAAAGCATGGCTATTGTTCCACATTGACAGCACATACTTGGACCTGTCAGTCAAAGTGTCACAAAGGGCATATTGACGAACACAGAGGTTGTGTTATCGCTTAGAGTAATAAATCCGATGCCGTTTAATGCAGGGCATTTCAAGTATTTTTACAGCTATGTAATCAGTGTGACAGAAACTGTGCCAGAGCTGTTATGACATGGGAAAGTTGCCTTACCACCCAGGTGCTAACACCCTTTTGAGCAGCTCTGCTTAGCATTGGTGTTTCCTCCAAAGCTTTCAACAGCACCGTTACTCAGTGGTGCTTCACAGACTTGCAAAGACTTCTGGGAGATGTAGTCCTTCAGAGTCTTTCGGAAACCCAACAGATGCAAATTTGCATCACTTGTATGAACTGAAGTATCTTGCTTGTATAACATTTCGCTGTTGTGTTCAAAGGTTAGCCTTGAGCACAATCACAGGCTGGAAAACACAACAGATTCCTCGTGTTCATTGTAGCCAAGCTGGTAAATGCAAGTCGCCATCTGTTTTTTTTCAGTGAATGGCAAAAGTAACCCAAGGGGATGGGCGAAGCCAGTGATTGGGTCGGCACCCTGTTGCTCCAGAGGCCTGGTCGCCATGCTGGAGGAAAGACCCATGACACTGGAGATACTGTTATGGAGGCAGTGACCTGGATGTGTCGGTAGGGAGTGTGCTTTATCTCCTTTCTAGTTGTCATTTGTTCTTTTCCTTTTTCTATCACTCCTCCCGCATTTCAAAAGGGCAGTTTTGCTTCCCTCCTCTACGCCTTCTTGTTTTCCCTCTGTTTTTCCATGAAATCACTCGTCTGTCATTAGATCCTAGCCATCGTACGCAATTCAATTGTCTCAGAGGACGTCGCACAATGAGTTCCTTGTCCTCTATGATGCTTTTGACTCGAATGAGGCCTGAAACAAAAGCTGCTGTGCTTTTAAACATGTTTTAGCCTCTGTTTGTTTTATTTCAGTCTGAATTGAAAGTTGACCCGAGTCTCAGTCTTATTGCAGTGCACCATAAAAAAGCCTCATGGACTCCTGGATTTACAACTCACGGTGTTCCTTCAGGGCTTTGGAGGCCATATCATACCTGACTCAACTGATCCCCCCATCCCAAAAAAAAAAAAAAAAAAAAAAAAAAAAAGGACCCCAATGCATTCTAAGCCACTAGGCGGTCAAGGCCCATAAAAGTCTAACAGTCTCTGCTGTGGCTGTTGGTGGTCTGTTCCTTGGCCTTTAGATGGCAGAAGGGGCCTTTTTGACTTTCTCTCTGTGTGTAAGTATACCTACCTACTTTTGCAGGGACGTCTAAGAGAGAAAAACATCAAAGGGCAACATAATCCAGGTACAGGGCTTCACTTTTAACTTTTCAGTAGCTAGTGTCTGAAGCAGCTATAAAACTGCTATGAAACATGATTGATGCTGAGCAAAGCTTGATTCGGTTGCTTGTTCATAATATGCTGAAAATATAGGGGTTTGGTCAGTACTCATATTTATTCACAGATGTATCTTCATAATTTATCTTTCACACACTTCAGTGTATAGGATACTGAGAGCTTTATTCTTTATGTTGTAAGAATAAAGAATGCTTAGGTTAGCATTTAATGTATTGTTTCCATCTCTTCATTTCCTTTATGAATTTTTATTAACATTCATAGAGGTGGGGAACGCATCTGGGTAGCCTTTGTGTGGCCACCTGGGTTGTTCTCAAGTCTAACCCACTCACAGAGCACCCTTAAAGGTCTGGGTGAGTAAGTGGGTTCCTTGGGACAACTTTTCCTGTAAGTATACAAAGTCTGGTTGGAAAAGACATATAGAGGGAGCTGTGGAGTGGGTGGGGGAGGGGTTGGGGGTAATTCTGCATCATCGAGGTTGACATGAGCTTACAGTTTAAGGGTATATGACTGCATAACATCCAGTTTTATTTTTCTCTTTCAGTGTCATTCACATGCATGTGGATTTATGATGACCTGGTTTTATTTTGATCCAGTCTGGTATGTTAAAGACATCACTTGAAAGTCTTCCACTAAACCACATGGTTGAAGGGTTTTTTAACGCCACCTAGTGGTTTAAAGGCCTTAATACTACAGGTGAATGCTTTGCCGTGGAACTTCTCAGTGGTACATTACTGTAGGAAAGCAAACGCATGGAATATAGAGGCACATTTCAAAGCAATATTTAAACCGAACCGATACTGAAAGCAACAATCAACTTTTAATTTAAAATCATAACACTGATGCAAGAGAATGGTCCGCTATATTATGTCTCAGTGTTTTTGTAAACAGTTATGAAGGTTGGTGTCATTTTAAATGTAACTGTAAAATTGAATTAACCGTAAATGCAATTTTTTTTTACTGCTCATTAATCCCCAAATGAACGCTGTTTTCGGTTTCTTAAAAAATTACAACAAAAAATAACCAAAAAATAAAAAAAAACAAAAAAAAACAATATATACTGCTCGATTACAGCTTCGAGATTGGAGAAAAAAAAAAAAAAGTTACAATACAAAATGACCAAAAACTAAAATATAACAACAACAACAGCACAATTTTCAAATAAATAAATAAGTTTTGATAGAAACAAACACCAGTTGTCGTGTTGTCATCACAAATCAACATGCATGCAATATCTTTATACTAAAAATATTAGCCTACATTCCAAGGCATGGATGGTTGAATTGTTTTTTAATTTATATATATATATATATATATATATATATATATATATATATATATATATATATATATATATATATATATATATAGGCTATATATTATATTAAAAAAAAAACATATATCTGGATTTACGGCCTTTACGAAACCCAATCCAAAAAATAAATAAAAAATACATAAATAAATAAATAAAAAAGCATTGATATAAATGACTTAATGACAATTTCCGATACCTGAGGAGGTAATATTATGGTTTTGGACTTTATTGTTCAATCTTTCTTCGTAAAACTGCACGCGCACTCGAAGATTGCACATTAAGGAAAGCGTTTATAAAATATTATTGAATCAGTTTGTAAAATAATGTAGCCTAACTTTTTGAAAGAAAGAAAGAAAGAAAAAAGCTGTTATAATCTCTTCATGTAATATCCACTTGATTTATATTTTCCTTTAATACCCATTTTCTCATGTATTACTTTTTTTTTGTTACATTTTTAATACGATAGTAGGCTAGGCTATATATATGTGTGTTTGTGTGTGTGCTTTTAATAAAACGAATAAATATAGTTATATAGATTTTTTTTCATTATTATTATTATTATTTTTTTTTTTTTTTTTGCATTCAAAAAACATTTTTAATTAGAATGTTTTCACACCTAATTGGCCGTCTGTGGCATCATCGGCGATTACGGAATGATCTTGTAGTCTAGTCTTCATATTTTGTGATAAATGTTTTTGACAGGCCACTCTTGACATTCTTACTCAATATCCTCGATGAAGCCATAAAGGAGAGAGCTGGAGCTGAAGCAGAACCTGTTCTTTCTCAATGCACATCTGAGTCACTCTGACTGCACAGTGATGGATACCCACTCCAAAATACTTCCCTTCACATTGCTTCCCAAATATAGATTTACAGGTGTACAAAAATAGGGCAAATGTGGCCATTTCGGCAGTTACTTATGGCTCATCCCCCAAAAATCTGTGTAAACAATTTATGACGTAAATTTATGATGTATTGAGTAATGTTAAATGAGCGATTTTTTTGCTTTCGTTTTGTAATTAATTAGCCTACAGTAATGATAGTAGGCTATTTTATGTATAGGCCTACATTAAATGAAGGGTGTTAAATATGAACACCCAAACATACATTACTCACATTCCATTTAATTTTTAATATAATATATTTTTTGGTCAATTTAACAAGGATAAACACCATGGCAAATTTTAATACGTTAATAAGAATTCAACTCATCATATAATTATTACTGTATTTATTTTGAATAGGATGACAGAAATCGTGATCAAACTTGAAAGAGAAATGGCTTTAAGAGCCTTGTGTTGTAGCTATTGGCGCTGTGTCTTCTGAAGTCTTTATGAATGTGCTTTCCGTATATAATGCACACACACCTCTGAGTTTTATTAACTTGGTTTCTTTTTTTACAACGTAGTAATGTGTGAAACCGGGGAGGGTTCATAGTCAATTAAGATTAGAAGCAAATCTCCACAGTGTTGCACTGAAGAACTAATAATAATAATAATAATAATAATAATAATAATAATAATAATAATAATAATAATAATAGGCTAATAATAATAATAATTCAAACAAACAATCACACTTCACCTAAAACCAGCGACATCGGAAACCTTAAATTAAACTGTCAAAATGAAATCCGTGCGCTGATATTGGCAGATGAGATAAGCATAATTGTGATCATCAACTTGATGAGAAAATTTGATAGGCTATTAAATTAAACCCTTATTAGAAGTACAAAGCTAAAGATTGATCGAGCAGATAAAACAACGCGCATCAGTCGTAGTCATGTTGCGCAAACTTTAGGGTCAAAAATAAATGAAAACCAAAAAATAGGCTATAGCCTACGACAAATATGCAGTGACGTTATCTTTGTGCAAAATAATGCAGCTGTGTCGGTTTTCCAAACAGTGGACTTGCGAATGTAGTATGTTTCTCCAGCATTGTTTCCACTAGAGATCAAACAGTTTGACACTGGCGCAATGAGCGCAGCTTATGAAGGGGATCCGAGTGCTGTGTTGGGTGCTGGCTGGGGAAATGTTATGATCTTGTAATTACGGGTCTTGGACAGATGCATTATCCAGGCTCAGCGTTGGAGCCACTGGATATTATTGTAGCCAGAGAGCCGGAGGGCCAGACACCTACCATCGGGGAGAGGGGCTGACCCTGCTGGCCCTGCACTATACGGCTCCTGAGCCATACTGCACATTTAAACACCAGGGTTTTCCAAGTTCACCGGCGTTGTTGATTAACAGGCCAGCTTTGGGGGAAGATGATGTCTGCATTCTCCAAACGAGTTCCCAACAATCCACACGCGGTGAGGTCATGCCGATGCAGGTTGTGGGGCACTGGAACGGCAAACGTATCCACATAACGCGTTTTGTTCCATGACATCCCCTTTAGCATTTGCTCAGATGTTTGCAGAGAACATCTAAAATTACTATTGTATTCTTTCTTTGTTCATTTATTTAATTACTTGAATTTTATTGCATTGCTTGACAAAAACACCGAGTTAATTGCAAATGTTCTAATGTTCGTATGCTGTTGGCGTTGCTTTTGGTTTACAGGGGAGTAATGACTAACTATTTATTTATTTAACTGATAGCTGCTTTTCTCAATGTCTGCAACAGAATTTTTAAATCAAACATTTCCCTAAACGTAAACGAGTTTCAAATGTAAAGAGTAGGCTACCTATTTATAGAGTTTGCGCGAGTATTGTAGTAGTGAGTCAAACCTATACTTCAAAATAATTATGTTGTCCCAAACACTAAATAAAATTGGAAGCAAGTTAAGAATATATCAAATTAAAAAACAGCATTATATAATTTCAACCTACTTCCTTTTTGTTATGTGTAGATCCATATATTTTGTCACCTTAACGGTTGTGTGATATTGATAGATAATTTATAATGATTTAAAATTATGGTGTTACAGTTTGGTGTGCCTATATGCAGTGGCAATCTTCAGGTGTATTAAAGAACAATGCTCTAAAAAAAAAAAACAACAACAACTAGAGAAACAGCTAGTGCATTCATTTGTGAATATTTCTTAATTTTGAATCGCTCATCGTTATGGACTGTGCAGGATTCATTGTTAATAACGTGCAGATAACCCAGCTATAGCTATTCATTTAAATCCACAAGACAGTCAGAGCAGTGTTATACCTCTATATAAAATGGCATGGACTATATTAATGTCTTCCATCGGCTCTGCGGTCCTGGATGGAATAATTATTTTCTTAATCCCACAAGTGTCAGACACCGGCGAACGTCAAGCGTTCTGTAGCCTATGGCATGACGTGACAGTGGACAGCCCCTGTCAAAGGGATACGGCTTCATGCATAAACAAACCATAAAACATAGCCTCTGCGATCACAGCCTCGGTAATATTCAAGATGGGTTTCAATAACTCTACTTGCTTGTGAAGAGTGCTTGCCCATGTCTGACATGAATAACTCACCTCAGACAGGTAAAAGAAACAGCTCTCAGGAGCGTTTGATGCTCTTATGCTGGTTTTGGCACAAGCTCACAGCTGTGGCACACCTGTGTAGAACTGTGCGATGGACAGAGTTCGTGAAGTCCGTTTATTACAGAAGACTCTATCTGCGCATCACGAACCTAAGACAGGCAACATCAGCTCGTTATTCTCAGCTCAGCTCATATCATCTCCATTGTTATTTTAGATCTGATCTTATTAGGTGCGCTCATAAATAAGAATAATTTGAATGAAGTTCTGTCACATTTTTTTTTTTTTTTTGCTTCAAGTTCCCAAAAGTAAGTTCATATGCTCACTATACTTTCACTATTTTCACAAATTGTTAAAATGTTATCACTACATTATGCAAATTTTGTATTAAAAAGTCGTTTTTGCAAAATTGCTTATTTATTTATTTTGAAAACGAGGCTATAAGTGATAGATGTACAGTCTGTTCATCTCATGCAAAAGGAAATGCTGCAGTTGCAGGCGTGTCCATCATCAGCACCACAGTTGATTTTATACTGGCCTAAATTCCTGCATTCAAACGTTCATGTCAATGAAAACATGGGGTAGCTGAAGCAGGTAGACAGTAAAGGCCTATATTAAATCAAAGCTTATTCAGCATGTTCTTTTAGTCTGACGAGTTTGAAAGTGACCTTTAAAACCAGCCAACAGACCAGCCAGGCTGGGAGACCAGCAAACAGTTTTGACTGGTAACCTTTATAAATAAAGTAATTTATCGCATTGTCTCCACAATGATATATGACTGAGGAAGTCAATCAATCTAAATAATCAGTCACTCAGAAATTCTTGATTATTTAGTATAGAAACTACATTGCGTTTGAGATGGTGGTCGCCGGGTGATGGTGGGGGTGGTTTGCAGGAAGCAATTATGGAAACAGGGGCACTCCTCAAGCACTGGGCCTGGGTTATAGCCGCATTATAGACGAAGACACTTCGAAAGAGGGCCAGCCTCAATAACCTGCCGTCATCATACAGAACAGTTATACCCCATATCAATATTTGAATTGACGTACTTTACATATAGGATTGTTTAAAAGCTCACACATGTGTAGCCTAGGCTATCATAAAGAATGCAGAATATCCACAAGACTGTTTGAAAATCAAATTCATTTATTCGAAACAAATTTAGACGATATCCAGGGTAAATCAGGGCACAAAACTAAAGAGAAAAAGAGAGAGGGGGAAAAACCTCCTTGTGACATTGTCTCTCTTTCAACACGCACGCACACACAAAAAAAGTCAAAATTTCCGACTTAAAAGACAACAGATGTAGGCTAGGTGGAACCAGCCTTTGCCATGCACGACAATAAACGTTAATATTAAACTAAACCCAAAAATCTAATTACTCAAGACATTTGCTATAAAAGCGGAGACCTTTATGTTGGCAATTGTGGTTGTATTTTTTGAGCATCATGACGTTTGGCATCTGCTGGCTTTCATGTCGACCAACGAACTCTCGTGAGAGAAACAAGGATATTAAAATACTCCAAACAAATTCCCAGGAAAAGCAGCATTTCCACAATATTCCAGATCAGCTCCTGCTTTCGGTATTAATTTTTAGCTATAATAGGCTAATTCTCCAATGACTTGTTTTCTTATTTAGATTTCATGATATTTCTTTATTTCTTTTATATATTTAAAATAAAATTATTATTTTTAATATTATTGATTGATTGATTTATATAGTTTTTAGAAGGATACGGTTACCATTTCTCCGTCATCACAGAAGTGTCAAAATCACATTTTCTCCTCGGTGTCAGGTAAACCAGACGCGATTTCAGGCGTCAGAGAGGCTCGCGCTGTTGTTGAGCCAGTTGTATTGATGAAATGCAGTCATAGCGAAGGCAAGGACTTCATCAATCAAGCCAAATTATAGCCAAAACTATGCCATTAGACCTGAGAAACATAACGTCCCCACAGATCAACAACAATGTAACGACAAGCCTTTGATAAATCTGTGGAGAAAAACGAAAAGGTATGGGCATACTATTGCAAGAAATAACGTGTGTTTTGATTAAATAAAACTTTTATTGTTTTCACTATTTAACTTGTTGATTATAACATATTCGAGGTCGGGCAAAGTAATAAAACGAACCATAGGATATGGCATAGTTTGTTTTATTAGAAGTAATGGGAAACCGGCGGTTATCGCACTTTTTACACTAGCCTATTTGTAAGAGTAGGTTTATTTTTGAAAGATAATTTATGTGCGATTAACTAAACATTTAGCTAAAAAAAAGGACTGTTTTTTTTTTTGTTTTTTTTTGCTGTTGTTATTTTAAACAACAACTATTGTAGATCTCCTAATCATAACTGCATTTTTAAAACGCATGACAACTCGCCCTACTTCACAGTGCAGTCTTTTCAATTAAATATATCAGTTTCTCGTATTCAAGCTTAAATCCCAGTGTGAATCAAGTGAATTGTCTAATAATCACATAGCCTACTCTTTTGCTTCAAATGAACTGGGAAACGATTATCTTGTGATGTCTTTCCTATGCTAAATCATCTTGGAAATATATATATATATATATATATATATATATATATATATATATATATATATATATATATATATATATACACATACACACACATTCAATGCGATAATAGTTTTGTATCCGGTAAATGTGTGCTCTCTAATTTCTAAGAAGAAGTGGCCGCATATAGATTGTTTAAATTAAGGTAGTCTCGGTATTTATTTAAATGAATTAAATTTACTAAAGAACATTCCTAACGTAAGTTAAAGGCATAATCTAGGTTGTTCAACGCGTGAACATGTATTTTCTATGCTAAGGATCAGTGGACACACAATGAACAAGTGACTATGCAAACAGTGATTTTCAAAGTTTTATTTTTTTTAATACAATCTATAAGTGCGTTAGTCCAGTGTTATCAGTCTGAAATCTTATATTAAACAAATCATTTCTGCAATTGAACTACAGATAAGCAGACTTGTTTAAACAGAATTGCATTTACTGGATAACCCAATTAATAAAGAGCCCATAATAATAATAATAATAATAACAAAAATAACCGGGACAGATTAGCTGTAATCTGTTATTAAAATTACAGTTAATTCAGCACTGAATAACAATGGTCAGAATTATGCAGTAGTTGCCATAACATTTCACAAATAAATGCGGCATCAGTTTTCTGAGGGTTTGAGTGTTCATAGTATTGTGACAAATATGCCAAAAAAAAGAAGTGCAAAAGGAGAGAATTTACTCTTTTACTTAAGGGAAAGACCACAACTCTTAGTTAAAATAGTCCAAAATAAAATGTAATGTTTATAAATCTCTATATTAAATATATACATTATGTGCAAATAAAATGTCCAACATTAAATTAAACTATGCAGTGTGTGTGAATAATAATAATTTTATGTATTATTGTGTATATATTTAGTATTTTATCCTCACTATTGGCACCCAATTGTAGTATGTCTGAATAAAAGAAAAAATACCCACATTTATGAGCTGAGAGTAAATATTTAACTAGAAGACATGATGTCCAATGAATTATCTGAGAAATAGTAAAAGGCTTGTCTCGAACATACTTAGATGTTCAGATGAAACAGATTTTGCTTGTATATAAAGTATTTGTGTATATCATTAATATGATTGGAAAATGGTCTAACAGAATGTGATGAACAACAACAAAAAAAGAACGTCAAAAAATTGAAGAAAGGAAGAGGACCAAAAAAGGTACCAAACCTTTGAAATATACATAAAAATTCAGTGCATACAATGTCTCACAGGATTTCAATCTTCTCAAGAAAGATGAGACATGTGACAATGCACAGACACAAAGCCTCCTAAAACAAGAAAGTACACACGGAATTAAAATAAAAAATGCTTTTGTTCATAATCAATATTATAGGTGTGCTGTTTTAGTCTGTCAATTCTTTAATATCACAGTGAATGCAGACTGAATGTCTTAGACTTGCCTGAATTTTGTAGATATGGCAAAAAAGCTGACATTCATTAGATAAGGATGAGAGATTTCCAAATTATGAAGAAAAAAAAATAGATGTCTTTGTAAATATGTTGCAAGCCCCATAAATTCTACATTCAGCTTTAACTGATGTCATAGCTTATCTCATATATCTTCATTGTAGCTACATGGTTCTGCACATTTAAGTGGTTTGTGGTAGATAAACCTTGTCGCTACCATTGCTAGCCTGCTAACAAATGACTTGCTTTGCTGATTCTTCACATTGTGGCTGTCCTCCACTCCTTTGCAATGCAGCACATCATATCAAGGGCTTCACTCACAAGACTTCAGTTTAAAATGACTTGCAGAGTTCTGACAGTGTTTCTTCCAGCTTCAAGCAGAATCCTTCCTAGTGCAGTTGCTAATGTTTTACGTGCCAGCAGTCTCTCTTTAACATGTCAAGCGCTGTAGTGCCTAGGCTGCCACGTGGCCGATCAGATAGATGTTGTCATAGAGGTGCCCTACAAAGTCCTCGCTGATGTTCTGAGCAGCCCGCCGTGTGTTTCGGATAAACTCCCTCTTGGACATCTTGTTCTTTACGTGAGGGCTGGTCAGATCGATGGAGAGAAGGATGAGGGAGTAGCACAGAACGTACACTGCATCTGCAAAAAACAGAAGAGAGAGGTGTGTTAACTTGTTCATTTAAACCGTAAAAAAAAAAAAAAAAAAAAACAATTCTACCTTGAAATAAAAGAATATATATATAATTTTTTATTTCAGCCGTCAAGGCAAAATTTCTAAATTTTTATTTGATGTACTAATATATGATGTATTAGTTTGATGTACTAATATATATATATATATATATATATATATATATATATATATATATATATATATATATATATATATATATATATATAATAAATCAATTTCATTTCACTAATATAAAAATCACAAAGCAGTTGCTCATTTATATTAATGCAAACTGTGTCTATTTATCTTTACATTTTAACAGACAATGGTGGATTATATATATATATATATATATATATATATGAGTGCAAAAATTTGTACACATGCTCTTTAGTTGCTGTACACATAACATTTTCACTTGAGTTTTTCCCTTTATAAATCCTGATTTGCTCCTCACGTTTGACGTAGGATAAAATCCATTGAATTTAAGATCAAATCTGATTGTACATGCATTTTCTATATGAGGTCCCTGCTCTGCATACTTCTGAGAATTTATCCAAAATTCTCTTTCCATCATACCTACACACTTCTGTTTAAATCTTTAATGTTACGAAGAAAACGTAAAGATTGAGAAAAAAAATAAAAGTATGGGTAAGTGAGTTCTGTTAGTAATTTATAATAAATCTTCCAGCTTGTACAGTAGCACACATGCACTACAAGTCACACGTTATTGCAGAAGATAACTCTAAATGGTTGGAAACTGATGAGTTGGGTCCTCATTTGCTAACACTTTAAGCAAGCATGCTTAGCTCAGCTTTAGAAGCAAATGACAGTGTCACTACAAGGATTTCTCACATGTTGTTTATACAAAGACAAGTTCATGCAGATAGATCTACTGATTATTAAAGTATGGTTGAAAAATCAATACATGACAATACAAATCCTGCAAACTGTGATTTATATGTACCAATACCAGAACCAGTATTTCAGCTTTAATATTTGCTTAAGGCAAAAATCAGCGTATGTCATTTGTGACCTGCTGACACACCCGACAATCAGCAAAACAAATCACAGTGATCTTGATGTCACAGTTACACACTACATCACTCTGTAGTATACTGTAAGTGCCAGTCCGGGATCTTTTATGAGTGTGATGTACTTCACTTACCAGGACTTAAGCCCACTTCCTGCACCAGAGTGGGGTTGCAGGCACAGAAACGATGAGAAAACTTAGTGATGAGGGTCTCCAGGTACTCGCCCCTCTCCTCCGGGGCATGAATGTGTCTGAAGAAGTCTCTCAGTGCATTAGGGAGGAACTGGTTACTAAAGTTATGAAGTGTGACAAGCTCATCCAAGACATCTCGCCTGCAAACACAGTAGTTTTAATCCACATTTTAATTATTATCAGCAGCAGAATGGTATTTTTCCCCCTAAATCAACAATGTTTGTAGTTATTATCAGCTGTACATTATTTATTTATTTATTGTGTAAATTTGTGTGTGTATAAATATATAAATTGACTGTGCCCTTATTTGTTGTCTTTCAAATATGAGCAAGGTTTGTGGTATTGATATACATAGCTTGGTCTAACAAGTCTTCTACATTAATAAAATACATTAATAATATATATTTAAAAAAAAAACAATAAACTAACCGTTCATCAAGATAAATCCGCAGCATCTTCCAGTTCAGCATTCTGGTATAGAATATAAACTTGGCAATTTCCTTCGGGTGGTCCACAAGGATACCTCTGGACATGAAGTAACTGACACCCTGAATGAAAGAACCCACATAAAACAGGGTGTGGGGATTATTGGGGGAAGAGAACGAGGGGGCACGCTTTTTTTTAACCAGACACCGCAGTTTAGTCCGAAGCAAGGCTATCGCATGTCCTTTAAGTGGACAGCTAAAGCTTTGCTAATCTAACCTAAGACATGAGCGAGGGGGAGTCGAGACATTCAAATGCATCTTTGAACAGAAATTATGTTTTAAGAGCAGCTTGCATGAGAGAAAAGCCATCCATTTAGTTTTAACCCAGGTTGTGGTCTAAAAGCCTATGTCATGCACCATTATTCATTCTACGTGAGCTATAATATATTTAGTCTGCAGTATGAACATTTCGGGTTATGTGGGAATTTACAGGGTGGAGGAGGAAACCGTCATATTAATCATAGCTAGCTGGTCAGAATTGTATTTCCAAAGCATATTGTGGCTATGATCATTTCTCTGTTTCTTGCCCATTTAAACATGAAATATTTTGGCCTCTAATTAAGAAGACATTATTGTGGCAAGACAGAACAAAAGCTTGTATTTTTTTGTACCTCTTGCGGGTTGGCGTTGAAGGTTAGACTTCCTTCATCTAACTCCATGTAGAGTTTTCTATATGAAAATCCAGATGGAAGCCTTCGGTTGTATATGGAACAGTGACCCCAAGTGGACTTGCACAGGCTAGAGGGCAGACAAAGAAAATCAAGAACATGTATAAGAGAAATGCTAAAACATAAAACACTTTCTTCATTAGTGAATATTTTTTTTTAATTCTTTTTTTTATCCTCACAAAGACTGCAATTAATATATATATTATAATTTTTTTGAAACTATGATACATTACAATTCAAAAGTTTGGGTTAAGTTAGATTTAAACAAAAATTATAAAAATAATGCTTTTATTATTTATAAGTGAAAATATAACATTTCTAATGCTATAATCAAATAAATGCTGTTTTTTTGAATTTTCTATGCATCAAGGAATCCTGAAAAATCCTCATTGCATGAACGTATCATGATTTCCAGAAAAATATTAAGCAGCATATAATATAATTAACAAAAGTCATTAATAAAAACTGTGTACCAAAAATATATAATTAAGCAGCAAATCAACATATTAGAATGATTTTTGAAGGATCATGTGACACCGAAAATATCCATATTTCAATAAAAATATCCATATTTTGATAAAATATTAATAAATATTTGACATATTAAATAGAATACAGTTATTTAATTAGAAATAATTTTTGACATTATTACTGTTTTACTGTATTAACTAAATAAATCCTTATTAAATCCCCTTTTAATTGCAGCTTTGGTGAGCATAAAAACTTTATCAAAAACATTAAAAAAAATTAATTAATTAATTATTTCACACTTTTTTGTAGTTAATGTTTTTCTTGCCTCCCTTATGCAGTTCTCCCTCAATTATTATTGAGAAAATAATTGAAATATGTGGAAGCTAAACAAATCACTAACCCCTGCCACAGGTACTCATCATTGCCCAGGTCCTGCCACACACAGGAGGCCAGGCACAGGTCGGTAGCATCCAGGTAGGAGAGGATGGTGATGCTGAGTTCGGGTGGCAGCATCTCAAGATCGATGAAGCCCTGCTCCTCTTTGCCTTTGCGGACACGCAGCAGGTGGCTGATGTCGGTGCCGGACACCTGGCACTGAGGTGTGCGGCGCTGCTGCAGCGGCTCAGCCAATGGGGGCCCCGCCCTCCGGCCCCGCTCTCTGTCCCGCTGGAGGAGGTACTGTTCACTGTACTGCTGCTGCAGCTGCTGGTTCCTCACCACCCTCCACAGACCCTGACCCATCTGCAGATCTGAAAAATGTTGCATTTGAGTGAAAATTCAATACACACATATATGTCTTCAGCCCTTAATGCATTAAAATAGTAGTTTGTGTATTTAAAGCAGCATTTACACAATTACAGTTTGGAAAAAGTGAGATTTTGTTACTGTTTATGAAAGAAATCTCTTTTTGCGCACCAAGGCTGCATTTATTTGATCAAAAATAAAGGAAAAACAGTAATATTGTGAAAAATGATTACAATTTAAAATCACGGTTATATTTGAATACATTTTAAGTTTTCTGTGATGAAAAAGCTGAATTTTCAACAGGCATTACTCCAGCCATTAGTGTAACATGATCCTTCAGAAATCATTCTAATATGCTGATTTGGTGTTTGATCATTGTCAGTTATTGGTGCTCAATTATTAATGGTTCTTATTATCACCAATGTTGAATGCTGCTACAATATAAACGTTTTTACTGTCACTTTTAAACAATTTAATGTGTCCTTTATTTTTATTTTTTCTTACCCCAAACTGTGGAATGGTAATGGATGGCAGTTTCGAAAATATTATAAGCAGCAAAAACTGTTTTCAACACTGATAATAACAAGAAATGTTTCTTAAACAGTACGTCAGTATATTAGAATGATTTCTGAAGGATCATGTGACACTGAAGACTGGAGTAATGATGCTGAAAATTCAGCTTTGCCATCACAGGAATACATTTAAAAAAAAAAATTAAAATAGAAAACATTTTTTTTTATTTTAAATTGTAATAATATTGAAGTATTGCAAATAAAATATAAAATAAAAAAAGTATTCCAAATGTTTGACAATTTACCTTTTCAAATGTAAATTTTAGTTTGAAATTGATTAAACTGAGTTCCTGCTGAGCTGTAGAAAACTGATATGTTGCACGTGTAACACTTTTTTTTTTTTGTTATTACTGAGAGTTCCGGTCTTACACAAGAAGCTGACGTAATCTCAGCAACCTGAGACATTTGATATGGACAGGCAATCCTGCTTTTATTTCTTGGTTTGCTGAGAGCACTTGTATATGATGTGATCTCTTTTTTGTATTTATTCATTATTAAGGAAAAGCTTTGTGTCTAAAGCCTTTTCTCTCTCCGACTTCTGTTCCTATAAACTAAACCAGAGTAATCCAGAGGCCTCAAGCTCTCTGCACTTCATTCTTGGTAAGATCATTTCAGTTAGGTCTCCGAATCCTTATCCCATCAGAGCAAAACAGCCTCTAGGAAACTGTTTTTAGTGCTAGTGTGCAGAAGTCAGCTGGGAAATAAAACCCCTGATGGCAGCTTTATCTCCACTGCAGTAGCACTAATCCTCTCGTGGAGATACGCATTAAGCCTTTTTATGTGGCCCTGTCTGACTCCCTCCAAGGGCCTTCCTCTCTAAAAAACGACTCTATATATGAGAGGCCTTGTTATTCTTGTCTTTAATGGCCTCTCGAATGCTCTCTGGTTGCTCTCCTTGTCACAGAGCCTCTAATATGGCAGCCTTACTTACATGAACTTGACATATAGTTGCTCAGAACTGATGTAATGATACTGCACCTGCTCTTTAACATTCAGTAGGAGGAGCTTGGGAATCCTTAGACCTGCTTAAAACATGGACCGGAAATCTGAACAAGGTCAATGAACTCTTACAAGAAATTTTCCTCTGCTTTGCCTAAGGGCAGAAGCGGCTCAAAAAAAAAAAAAAAAAAAAAAGTATATATTTTTTTTAATTATTAAAGTTATTATTTTGTTATATTTTTATTGTTATATTTATATTAAAGTTATATTTTTAACATATTTTTTGTCTGCAAGGTGGATTAGCTAATCTAACTTTTGTTGTGTTTCTATTAAAAGTGAAAGTAAACAGGTCTAGCAACATCATGCATGTTCTGTTTGTGTTACTCTTGACAACAAACTGTTTACTGTAAATTCTGACAATACCATGACAAGCACAAAGTCATTTTTACACTATATGAAAAATACATTAAAGGTCAGCTGATTAAGCTAAAAGTACTTAAAACGTAGTAGAAAACCTGACCTAAAATTCCTGTCTTTATTTGCATATCAGTAGCCTTTAAGATTTTATCCCTAACAAAGAAGAACTCATCTGACATATTACATAGGTGTACAACATATAAACTTAAGCTCTCAGACGTTATATATTAAATAAATACATCTTATTAGGGTTTCACTCTACTAATCTTGAGAATGTTATGAGTGACATACAAATCGAGGTTTTTTACAGCTTTTATTTTCAAAGCAAATGTTTTCCATCATGTTTGGCTGAAGCACAAAGTCCCGCCTCGCTCTAAAACGATTGGTCAAAATGCCAATTTGACACATAAACTCGAACTCTGATTGGACGCTGCGCAAAGTGACGCATGGAACTCTTCTGTTTTTATTTTTACAGCGTCAATCGTTCAAAGCAGCACCACCCACCTCTGTGTATAGAAATACTTCTACCGCCGCCGCGACGAAATGATTTGCTGATCTGCCACTGTCTCACGGATGAAATTATCACAGTCCTTTAACAGGAGCCCAGGACAGCCATCTTGACAGCTCCACCGCTGCGCTGCTGCTCGAGGTGAGACAGTCCTGTGACACTATCATTCATCAGCTCTCTCGCTCCTCCTGTCTGTCACTCCCATAGACAGTAAAAGAAATGGACACAGCGACCCCATTGGAACTCAATTGAGACAAGTGAAGCCCGTTTTTAGCGATTTTTAGAACTGTCCGTTTCTGACGCGCAGACTCAAACTAAGCTTGATGACGTCAGCAACCTGTCTGACAGATGTAAATCTTCTAGTAGCTGTGCGTTCAAACTGCCATCGTTAATCTTGCAGAGACGGGGAGCTTGAGCGGGGAGTTCTTTGGGCGTGAGTGAGCAGGAGTAAGTATTCTGATTAATTATTTTGTATAGTATTTTAAAATGTAACGCCAGTACGCCATATCTCTTGACGTCTCCCCGATTGCCTGCGAGCTTCTCCTCCTGTCTGTACGGTAATTTCTCTACTGTGCGACAGAGAGTCGAGTGGTTATGACGCAATCGTTAGCCTATTTTTACAAAAACTGTTTCTACGGGGCCATAATGTAAACATAGAAGGTAATGGAGCCCTTTATACATTGTCGTGTATCTTTAGAAATAAATAATGGACAAATGGAATCTTTAAACGCCTCAGATGTAAAGTTATTCGCTGTCAAAGTGACGCAAAAATGAACGGGAGTCAATGGGATGCTAACGCAAGTGAAGTTCTGCTACAAGATGGCGGCACGCGGCCGACTTCAACTTCCGGTCGACTTCCTTGCCCCCTGGTCCCTCCGCCTCTTCTACCACTCTGGCCACTCTGACGTTTCTTGTTATTGGTGGAAGTGACGCAAATCTCTCAGAGTAAATTTACCACAGGTACATACACTTGCACTTTCGATTGAAAAGTTTTTTTTTCACCATATTTGTCAAATTCGTCAGCTTATTTAAAAAAAAAAAAAATAATAATAATAATAATAATAATAATAATAATTATAATTGAAGAAATTGAAGAAATATATATATATATATATATATATATATATAATAAATACATGGAATGACAGAAACAATGATTAAATCAATAAAATAAATACAAAAAAAAAATCAAGATTTATTAAATACGTGAGGTAATGATTACTAAATAAATAATTTAATTATACTGCAATTACCAAATTTGTAAAAAATGTGCTTTGCGTTTAACACAAACCATATTTACTGTAATGGAAAATGTTAAAAAGAATTAATCGAAGGCGTGAATGTGTAGAAGTGAAACACTGGTTTTGATCCGGACGTAGAAACCAATCATAACAAACCTGAATATTTCTGCGGCAAAAACAAACGGGAGGAATTAGCAATAACTCTGGATTACTATAAAATTCAACCATCGGTAAAACACAAAGCTGTTAATCTATTACAATCGCTAATCGGGTACGAAATATAATAATCTAAAACAAGATGTAACTTACTTGTTAAAATAACATGCAATATCTTTTTTTACATTGTATGGCCAATAAATGGTTAATTGACAGCTGTAACTTATGTATTTAAACATATTAATAAAAATGCAATTGCTGATGAAATCCGTCCTGACGATGACAGAGATGAGCACTGGTGATCTGAAAGCATGTCTGAGAAAGCTGGAAGCGGCTCTCCGTTCTCTAAAGTATCCCAGAGAAGTGGACTATCAAAGGTATGAAATATGATGCTTGTTAAAGGAAGAGACACCAAAAATAACAATTCTCTCCTTATTTACTTAACTTGATGTTTCTGGAATGTAGAATAACTTACTATCTCCCGTGGAACACAGATATATGGAGATGTCAGTCCCAAACAAACATATATATATATATATATATATATATATATACACACACACACACACACATATATATATATACATACAAAATATACGTACACATGAACTTTGCAATTGTCCTTTTTTTGTTCATTTTTCATTTATTTATTTTTTAAATAATTTTTAATTTTTTATATATGATGGATTACACAGTAATAAAATTCTGCTCATGAATTTGATCTTTCTGTGGAAGACATTTTCCAAATTCATTCACATGGGCTTGACTCTGATGATCATACAGTACCTGTGTAAAAATGACTGGTAGTGAAAAATTTGCAGAGTGAGCATTTAATAAATCTTAATTCTTTCGCAGCATTCATGTTAGCGCTCTAAAAGATAATTAAACAAGATCATTGCATGCTCTAAATATTATTGTGAATGAGTCTTATGACAGCCCTTTTATGTTTGGGTGACCTAGACGGGGAGAAGGAAGTATTGGCTGGGGGAGGTACGGTTCAAGGGGTTGATCTGCTGTCAAAGAGACAGAGGTATTCATTGTGGAAATGGGGGAAAAAAAGTGTGATATAGTGTTCTTATAGCCATGTCATGTACGGGGTCTCACAACATCAGTTTAGCAGAATTAGTGATTTGAGTTCCACTGATTAGAGCAGGGCTCTCCTGTCTGTAATTCAAGTAGCCCTGAACACCTTGATTAGCTGGTTCAGGTGTGTTTGATTGGGGTTGGAGCTGAAATCTGTAGGACGGTATAGCTCCCCAGGAGCAGGGTTGGAGACCACTGGATTAGAGTCTGGGTCTCTGCACAGGATCGTTGACAGTGGTCCAAAATATAACTTTTCTGCATACTTGCAAACATGCTTATAGTAAATGAAATTCAGAATGTTTGTTTACCTTGTATATCTTTGCCATTTAAAGCAGGTTTTAGCCTCTATTGTTTCCTTGAAAATGGTACCCCCTCTGATTTTGATTAGATACAAAAATCCTTCACTTCACAAGACACTTCATGTCCCCAGTTCCTCCCCCATTTTTTGGCCTATGTTTTAAACATCTTGACTCGTATAAACATCCAAAATGGGGCTCTGCCAGTGTTTCGTGTCCCATATTTTGTTTTGAAGCTTGGAAAGTTGAAGACTTGTCCGGAGCCTCTCCAGTGCTGAGATATTTTGTAAACAGGCTTTACAAAAACCAGCTCTGTTTCGCCACCAGGATCCCAAGCTGCACATCAGATGCTCAGTGAAGAGGTTTTGAAGTGAGATCCATCAAACACAACCATGCTTCTTGAAAAAGACAGATCCATTTGGCTTGTATGTGCTGGAGATGATCCAGAAAGATGACTTAATTGGTCTCCAGCACGACACTCAAAATAGCTTGCAGACAATTTAAGACTGTTATTTCTTGCTGCCATGTTATTAATAAAATATTATATTTGATTTAAAACCTTCATGTGGTGTTGATTTTGTGAGCCTTTTTAATGAGAGGTTTGTCAGTACCAGTGCTTTATAATTTGATGTTGTGTTTTACTGTTCCAGATTGGCTGTGGGAGATCCATCAGCTTGTCTTCCTATTGTGAGCTTTGCCTTCACGTCCTTTTCCCCCTCACTCACAGAGCACCTGGTTGATTATGGCGTGGAACTAACCGGAATGAATGATTTACGATTTATTGAGAATGTTTACAAGGTGAATTGCATTAACCATATATTATATTTTTTTTATTATGTATTATGCATATATTGTACATATAGCCTTTTAACTGAACTTTGACTTAAATATTTGAACACAAGTTTCTCCCATATATCCAAATTCATTTATTTGTTCATGCATTTCTTTTTCTTTTTTTTTCTTTTTCCTGCAGAAAGCAAAAGAACAAATTTTAAAGAATGTTGTAACCAAACCAAATGTTTCCATTGACAAAAAGAAACACATGAAAACATTGTTTCAAAATATCTTCTTTTATATTCCACAGAAAGGACATTTTGATTTGTGAACTATCCCTTTCAAATATATTAATATATTCATGGGGATATTGGATCCTTTTTATTTGAAATCAACAACAGATCTTTTATTAGCATGCATTTTTTGCACCTCCTTTAATTAGATTTTTATTAACTGTTTACAGTTTCTTTCAAGAGCTAGTGGTTTTAAGGAATTGGTTGTTTTAAACAGATCAAAGTGGTTGCAGTTGCTTTTTGTCTCATTTTTGAGGACAGAAAGTTATTTTTCGAGGCTAAACAAAGAGTTTAGAACTATGAATGAGTCATTGATAATGTTTTTTACTCTGCCTTTAATGAGGTGGATTTCTTTTTGAGAAAGCAATTTCACATGTAATGAAATTCACAAAGCCAGGCTTTGTGTTGGCTTTGTGCCTAATAGCCTTATTTATTGGCACTGTCCATGACCTGGGAGGGTTTTACCCCCACATCAGAAAAGCAGGTCTCTCCACAGCTCTGTGATTCAGAGCATCTGTAGACCTATTCCCCAGCAAAGCATTCAGATGTTCAGCTGGCAGCTCTTCTCCATCAAGTCTTGAGTAATTACAATTGTCTGCTCACGTTTCTCTCCTGCATTGAGAAAACAAAAAAAGAGGGCAGGCCTCCATGTTAGTCCAAGTTGTCTGATCTCAGATTAACTCAGAGCCGATTCTGTACGTTTAGCTGTGGGACTGAAGCGCTGCTCTGTCTTTCAGCGCTTCCTTCTGCTCATTGACCTTTCATGCAGTTCTAAAAGAGATCTGGCCTTCATCCCAGGATAATGTGCAGCTCACATGAAATATTCAGGGGGGAATAAGTGATCCCATCATATTACCTTGAGGACTTTGGTGGCATTTAGCAGGAAAGTGGTGTTTAGCAGTTTTGTCATATTTTTCCATTCTTCATTTTCCCTTTGTGCTTCAGCTCACTGTTTACATCTGGCTTATCCCTGAGATTGGTCTTAGTGGCTCCTCTGGAGTACCTCCTGAACCAGAAATTCTACAAATCCAGTTTTTGTTGTGATTGTGATTTTAATCCATTTAGGGGAGCATTTCCTTCCAATTCTTTTAATACATTAAACCCTACAAAAAGTAATATTTATTTATTTATTTGTTGGTTTGTTTGATGTATCTGCATTTTCATGTGAAAATCTCTTAAAATGTAGGTCTTGCGGGAGGTTTTCAGCTATAAGCCACTGTTGACCAAACAGCAGTTCCTTCAGTTTGGCTTTGCTGAAAGGAAAGTCATCATTCTCAGTGATATCATTGGCCTTGTTCTCAACAAACACAAAGAACTCACTAAAGATAGCAAGGTATTCCAAAGATTTACCCATGCAGGTTTTCTTATATAGAGATATAGCACCATTTCAATTATTTGCCAATATTTGAATTTTTTTTATGAATATTTGATATTATCTATTATATATTAATTTAATTTAATTTAATTGATATGATTTATTCATTTTATTATCATTTATTAGTTATTGGCCATACTGTAATAGGAAAATAATTATAAGCTTATTAATTATATTATATTATATTGTGTTAGTAAAAACATTGTTCATTTGGTTTTCTTACAGCATGTCAGTAAGGTAAAAAGAAGACCTCAGTTCAAGAGCTGCAGTAAAAATGAGATCCCTTCTGCTGAGAGTAACTCACTGGGGTTAACAGCCCTGACAGTAAGTGTTCATGTTTCAGACAATAAACATAACTGATTTGATTTGATTAAAATAATATTTATTATTATTATTGTTGTTGTTTCTATCCCTCTTAGGTACCTCAGAAGCAGCCACTGGTAGAAAGGCATCTTGGCAGCAGCTCAGTACCAGCTCAGATCAGATGCTCCTCAGAAGAGCAACCACAGCAGGAAGAGGAAACAGAAAAGGACTCGTCTCAGCCTGCAGATTCCATTGTGAGAATGCGCACCCTGCAACACATTTACACCGAGGGAAGTGCATGAGAATCAACTAGTCGAGCATATATTTTGCGCAAAGTATGGTTGAAAGAATGTGTGAAACGCTACAAGAACCATCATTGGTGAGAATGGTTGTGATTAAAACAAAATATAAATTATACATACACTGCTGTTATTTTATTTTTTATATCTTTTTCACTCCAAATGTTTTTGGGGGAATCATTTGCTCATTTTAATGTGTTAGAGAACTCACCTACACAGTTACTCAAAATGCCAATTCCTAGAACTCAGAATCTTCTGAAAAGTTCTGAATTTGTTCAACCCAATCTAATGTCTCGTCTTGTTAGGAGTGTGTTTTAGAGAGCCGGCTGAGGGGTGTAGAAGCAGGTCTTCTGGAGAGTGTTGGCAGACTGGAGCAGCGATTGGCCCTTATGGAACACAGGATTCATGCTCTGGAGAAAAGCTTTGCTGGCAAGATTATCATTGAAAGCAACCAGTGGGAGAACATGGAGAGTCGCGTGCTGCTGCTGGAGACCAGGCTGGCACTGACCTCAGCACAGGTACATGAGTTTAACATCTGTTTGGAGGTTTGGAACTGTAAATTTGAATTTCTATTGCAATTGTGGCATAATGCTGCTTTTTCCCTAAACTCACTTTGATGATGAAGCTTGCATTACGTGATGAAAAGCAGCAGTGACATTCTCCAGCGCAGATACACATGCACTAGCAAAGCTCTCACATGTGTTAGTTTCAAAAATGGGAAATTCATTTGGAAAATACAGTATTTTAGGAAGACTGCAAACCACTTCTTTCAACAGGGCAAATGCCATTATACAGTAACTGTTGTGTTCAGGAAAGAGTCTATGAGCATGCTATTTTAGAATTTGTTTTAAAATGGCAAGTTGACATTGCAGAAGTAGTGAATATAAGTTAATGTGATTTAGGATGCTTACAAAACAAAGTTTTCTCTACTTCTGTAGGGTCTAACTTCAGGAGATGATGTCCTCAGCACAGACAATGGTAGATTCAAAGAGGACACAGGTACTTGGCAACATTTTAGCTTTAAAATTGTAATAATTTGTAAAAATAAAAAACATTTGTATCTGTGTTAAAGTATCTGCAAGTGGCATTTCTACTGTGATTCAGCCACCATCTGCCATCAGTAATAATGGACACACTCCAGCCAGTTCTCCTCCGACAGCTCATCAGGTGACCGTCCATCCATCCACCAAATTTTCAAGAGAAGTTTAATAACTGCTCATAATTTTTTTTCTTTTTTTTCTGTGTCTTAGAATTTTAAAGAAAGGCTGGACAGAATAGTTTACATGTAAGTGTTATTTTTTTTTATAAATAGTATAGCATTTCTCTTGAAGGATAGTGATTTGTGTGTGATAAAGAAAAACTGTCAATTAGACACAGGACTCCAAATCAATACATTTTTTTTCTGTCCCATTTCAGGATGAAGGATACATCTAACATTCTGCAAAACAGAACTGACGATGTAAATTTGATCACAGTCCAGAGAAACGTATTTTAAAGGAATACAATTTCTGTCATTGTTTTTACTCACCCTCATATTGTTCCAAAATTAGTGTGACGAAGACTTTCTTATAAAGACCAAAATGAATTCATTAAAAGTCTTGCCTAACACCATAGGGTTATGGTATGGTGGCACCTGTATTTCGAATAAACCTGATGGAAACTTTTTATCAGTCTTCATTCGTTTTTGTGTCGCATGACAAAAAAATCATTAGTGCCACATGTGGAAGTATCAGAATTTCACCGAAAAACTCCTAAATTTCAGTCTGTTTCTCACACAAAGGTGTTTATAATTATTATTATTAATAATAATATATTTTTTTCAGTTTTGGAATTTTGTGAATTTTCATGGGAAAGAGCTGTGTGAAGGGTTCCACTGCGAAAAAAAAAAAAAACCATAGACGACCAAGGGTGAGTAAATGCTTTTTTTGGGATTCTGATTCTGCAGTTGTAACATAATAACACGCGTCTTGTCCTCTAGATGTCACTGCTACCCAAGTAAACACCTAATGGTAAATTAGTTCATGGCGCCCTCTGAAGTCAGTTTTCTGTATTGCACTCTGTCCTGAAAACAGCATCAGTCCATTGCCACACAATAGTTGTGCATTCACTATAATATCAGATAACGTAAAAGTATGTAATGACTGGATGATAGCTTTGTGTATTACTAAAAATGCCATGTATTTGTTATTGTTCTATTCTTTCTTTAGAACATGCTCCAAAATAGAGAAATAAATCTGAGTGTATGAAGTTTGACCAGTTGGGTTATGACATGATCATTCCAAATCTCCCAAATGTTTTCCCCCCATTACTTAACCACCATTTAGGTGCCATGCTGGATTTAGTCAGATGTATGTCGTTTTTCCACAATGTATATAAACATTGTGGCCCTGTGGTGCTGTTAAAACAGTGCTTTGTATGTTTGAGCATCCTGAATAGTTTAAGGCATAGGCTCAACTAATGGCACGAGCTTTGGACGTGTGTTTGGGGGCATGTTTGTGAAACTTGTTTAATGATTATTTTCTGTTTGGTGATGTTAGTAGCACAGAAATACTTCACCTGATAAACATTCTCTTGTTCTGATCCAGAGCTATTTTACCCCCATATTTTCCTTTTACATGGAGTTAAATGTTGTACTTGTTTAGGCGACAATGATCTCAGAAAGGGAATTGCAGCAAATTTCCAGTTTATGGGTCGCTATTAGCAGAATTCAGGAATCCTTGACTCCTGATATAGGACAAACTAGCAATGTATATTTTTCAGGTATGGCTGCCACACCATGTTATTAATATTTGTTAGTAATTTGAGCACATTTCTGAGGTCATGTGACCTTTGGATGGTCTCTTGGTGTTGGGTGTCATTGTACAAGATATCACATTTATCAGATTTCAGTTTGCGTAAAAAAAAAAAAAAAAAAAAAACTTGAAAGATCTGGCTTTGACCTAGAAATGTCTCATAACAAGACATCAGAGGTCTGACTTGTTGGTCTCACTGGACAACTTTACCCTTCTCATATTTCTTTTTTCTGTACAAGGCAATGATGTAAAACTGTTTTTCATCAGTGGATTTTCTCTCTGCAGTTGACAACACAGAGTGGGTCACTGCCCTCTGTATGTTCTTTTAGACGTTTCCTTCAGTGCCCTATATACTGCAGACTCTGAGAATCACTCTGTTGAGATCAGTCGGACACAAAGCAATCATGGAGAGGAAAAGAAAGGTCAGGTGACCTTTGCAATTATGTTGAAGGAGAGTGTGTGCATGTGTTTGTGTGGTTGGTCAACAGAGCATGCCTGTGCCTTTCTTGTATGTATGTTTGGTGTGTGTATTGAATAGGATTCAGAGTTGGGAGGGATGCTCAGACAGATTGTTTGGCAACTGATGTGTGTCTGTCTGAACAGCTGGAGCTCACTAAACTGAAGGGGCTGCTCATTGTCTTCACTAGCCACAGGGTTTTGCTGATGCCTGCATATGGCTCACTGATGTGTTTTTATTATTTTTAAAACAAAAATATATGAAAATGCAATGTTTATAAATTGCGATCAAATTTTTTAAAATGTCACAAAAATTTTCACAATGTTTAAAATGTGAAATTTCTGGGCTAAAATTGATCTTGATATATATATATATATATATATATATATATATATATATATATATATATATATATATATATATATATATATGTATATGTGTGTACTACATCATAGTATTTTCTTAGTTTTATATACACACACACGCATACATACACATATACATATACATATATATATATATATAAAACTAAGAAAATACTATGCAAGTAGTTTGACAATTTTATTTTTTCTTACTTTTTATCAAAACTGCTCTACTTTTTAATATCTGAAAATGTTTAAAAACTTTTTTGAATCCAAAATTTCCAAGAACTTGGCAGACAACTACATTAAAAGTTGTGTTCATGTTCATACATGTCATTGACTCATATCCTGACCTTGCTACATAGCATCATAACTTGGGCCCAGAAACCCCCTGTGGAATCAACAGGCCTCTGATAGGTGCCAGATGTGAATAGAAAAGGCTTAAAAAATCAAATAAAATTTGTGACTGCATGCAGGCTTTCTCAGTAGTCGCATCTTGCAGGAGTAAATTTTACAGTTGTTTGTTAATTTGTTTATTTATTATTATTATTATTTCATTTTTAATCAGTCAAACTATAAACAACAGTTTTAATGGCTTTATACAACAAATGCTTTGAGAATGAAATAAATTTGGATTTGTCAATGTAGTAGCAAGTTAATTAGATATACTAATTAGAAATATATTATTTAAAATAAATTCTGTTCTTTTCAAAAACATTAAAAAACCCAAACTTTTGTGAGACTACAACAAATGATCTCATAATTTGATTTTATTAAGCTCATCAAATCTCCATTCCATACCATCAACTTCTGCAGTCAGTTTGTTTGGGCTAAACTTTAGAGCACAGGAACATTTTGACATGAAGACTGAATTGAGTAAAAAATAAAGTGTCCCACAACATTCAAGACAATTAGTCTTTTAAACTGGGAAGTTTGCTTTACTTTTCTACTGTAACTGGATAGTTTGGAGCTGGACCATGATGTAATGTGTTACAATGATGGTTGAATACGAACAGATTGCAATAATAATCCTGCTCAGGTCTTTATTTTAAAAAAAGGAAACAGTGAATGAAAGATGAGAACAGGGATCCATTCATAATGAATGTGTCATTAGGTTTTGTTGACTGGCCATTGAACGCACAGCTCTGTTGCTCTCCAGTGCTGCTGTTATCCCCTGCTCTCATTAATCACTGTCCTGAAAGAGGGGTGGGGGAGATGAGAGAAACGACTTGAAGTGGGTGAGAGGGAACACTTTTTGCATTCCTCCTCTTTTTTTTTTTTAAGCATGTATGTTTATGCAAGCTCTCCTCATTCCATTCCACCAGCCTCACCATTCCAGATCCCTCTACATTAGGTTCATGCTCACTCCTAATTAGCAGTACCTCATGCATGTCTATGAACTCTTTACCTTCCTGATTAATTTGTCGCGGCCATGCAGGCATCTGAACCTCTTGAGCAGCACAAGGCTAATTGAGCTAATCACTCAAGTTAATGAGAGTATTTTTTAAGGTTGGAGGGCATAAGCAAATGAGATGAAGAGAGTGAAATGAGAAAGAGATAATTAGCATCACAGATGAGTTTACTTATTATGTCCTTGACTTTGAGTGATATGTAGATTTAATATGTTAAAAAGCTAACCAGCTAACAGGGAATGTTCTTAGAACGTTTTTGAAAGGTTCTCTCAAAGTCATGAGCATACGTTCTTCCAATAATATCTATAGAACATTTGTTCAAAGTTATCTCATCTTTAATAATGTTCTCAAAAGTTAGCGCAAAATTATATTTATACATCATTCATTAAAAGTTATTTTCTGAAGTGTTTTAGTTGGATGTTTGTCTAACATTTTCAAATGTTACTACTACTGCTTGTTTCAGAACTGTAGAGAACATTAAAAAAGAACTCTCCCATATTATTTGCAAAATTATAAAATGGAAAGTTTCCTTAACATTTTATATAACATTCGCATAACTTAGAAAAACATTCAAACATTTAAAAAAATGGATGTTTTGAATGTTCAGAGAACAATCAAAAATAACGTATTCATAATTTAATGAGAACGTTAGAGGAACATTCTTAGAAAATTTTTGTGAGACTTTTTTTTTTTAATGTAGAATATTTGCAGATGTATAATGAAGAACATTTACAATATTAATAATATCAAGCTAATTACATTACATTATGTTGCCCTTATGAACTAAATATTTGTTCCACTGGGAGGCTCTTTTGCTAACCCCTTAAATTAGCGTTCATTGTATTTCATAGTTTTGTTCCGAAAAGAATTTCCTCCGAGTCACTTGATTACAAATTTACACCGTGCACTCTCAATGCTTATTTTCTTTGCCAATAGGAGCCGAGTTATTATCCTTGGCCAGCCGCCAAGACTTCATTGCCTGCCAGTCAAAACAGTTTTCACATGCTCATGGGAAGCCCTACAATAACATCTTATCATTAGAAACAAGCACACAGGCAAGTATTTGGGCCACTTGGCTCCCTTGATGTAAAATAAACAGGGGTTCTCGGTAAACCTGCAAGCTGATTGAGTCTCAAGTCCTTAGCAACACCACTGGGAATGTACACAGTGATACTTTGTTCAAGTTGCTCTGTGCATATGTCTTTTTCTGTGCAAAACATATCATTTAGAAGTTTTTGCTTTCAGTTTTAAGATCTCAGATCATGTCAAAATGCCCTGTTCAGATGTCAGGCTGCTCATACAGTATTTGGCAAAGTGTGCAAAAGCCGCAGAGTTTACAATGCCTACTGACACAATCCCAAGAGACCATCCCTGTTGTGTTTACATTGAAGGTATCTCCTGTATGCACTACTGGAACTGGCAGAAAATAGAATATTGTGTTAGATTTTCCCACCATAGTCTGTAAAGAATATATGAACTAAACACCCCTTGCTTATCTTAGATTTGTCTGCCTCTCTCCCAACAACAATGGCATGTTTGCACATTTCCTCTTCCCTCTGACAAGGGAGGACACTTTTGAGTCATCTAGAATTTTGCTTCTTAAAAGTCATATGTTTTGTCAGCTACTTTGTGACTTTTCACCTAATATCTCTATAAATGTGTGTGTGTGTGTGTGTTCATTCATTTATTTAAATTTTTAAATTTATTATTTTTCCTTGCCTGTGTTATATATTAACTAAATAGTAGATAAAATTGTATTCATGGCATATAACTTTTATTTATTTATTTATTTATTTATTTATATTTAATTATTATTTCAAGCGACAGATGTCATATTTAACATTTATTTCAGATTTTAATTCACTATTAATAATATTTTTTTAGTCAGCATTAATTTAATGTTATGTCTACTGTAAAGTGATCCAAATACAAAATATTTTTTTTTCTCTCAGAAGGAAGTAAAAGCAAGTAAATCAAACATGAAATAATCACACACTGAAATACTAGCCTATATATATATATATGTGTATGTATATATATATATATATATATATATATATATATATATATGTATGTGTATATATATATATATGTATGTGTATATATATATATATATATATATATATATATATATGTATATATATATATATATATATATATATATATATAAAATTGCATATATTTTAATATAAATAATAAGTACCACAATGATTGTTGGCCTTGGAGAAATGCATCTTCTAAATGCATAAGTGTAAATGTAGATTGGAGAAAAAAAAATACAATGTTTTCTCTTTTTTTTTTCTGGTGCCAAGTTTATTTATTTATTTAATTAATTATGTTACATAGTATCTCATTCTTGGTATTAAAATGCACTTCTTCATTTAGCAAAACCTATCAAATCTGTGACATCAAGCCTTTTTCCAGGAAGACATTTAAAGTTGCAATACTTTGATAATGACTGAGGCATGCTTGCCACTGAAATTGAAGATAGTTTTTTGCTTAGTAGGAACATCATTCAATCTTGAATAATTCCAAACCAGCAGTTTACTGGCTGTGTTATTACACTATTCCTTTTCTGACACTCTGACATCTATCTATCTATCTATCTATCTATCTATCTATCTATCTATCTATCTATCTATCTATCTATCTATCTATCTATCTATCTATCTATCTATCTATCTATCTATCTATCTATCTATCATATAAAAGTCAGCAATTGTATATTAACATATGTACATATACAATTTTTCATATGGAGATTTTATTTATGTTATAAACTTTTATCTTCATCTACCCAGAGAATTTAGCTACATATGGGATAATTATATATCGCTTTATATTTAACCTATCACTATTGATATAGGGCAATATATGTCATATTATATTTCCGTATGAGCTAAAAATACATTTAAAGGGATAGTTCACCCAAAAACTAATATTTGATGTTTATCTGCTTACCCCCAAGGCATCCAATATGTAGGTGACTTTGTTTCTTCAGTAGAACACAAGTGAACAATTTTAACTCAAACCGTTGCAGTCGGTCAGTCATATAATGGAAGTGAATGGGAATCACGGCTTTCAGAGTAAAAAAAAAATACACAAACAAAACCAAATTAAACCATGTGTCTCATGATGATACACTGATGCGTAAAGACACGAAACGATCGGTCTGTGCAAGAAACTGAACATTATTTATGTTACATAGTATCTCATTCTTGGAATTAAAATGCACTTCTTCATTAAGCAAAACCTATCAAATCTGTGAGATCAAACTTTTTCCCAGAAAGACATTTAAAGTTGCAATACTTTGATAATGACTGAGGCATGCTTACCACTGAAATTGAAGATAGTTTTTCGCTTAGTAGGAACATCATTCACTCTTGAATAATTCAAAACCAGCAGTTTACTGGCTGTGTTATTACACTATTCCTTTTCTGACACTTTCCTGTCCTACAGATTGCTTCATACTGTGCCAAGATTTTCTCCCATTGAGAATTGGAGTAGAAACTTAAATTAACTGGACTGGTGACGTACAAGGGAGTGAGACATCCCAGAGACTATGCAGACTGGCCTGACATCTTGTGTGCCATTTAATCTTAGGGGAAGGGATGTCTCATATCACAGCTTTTATCCTTTCTGTGTTGCAAATACTTAAGTCTATTTTTGTTTTCCCTCAATTTTAATTTGTTTTGTCAAGGTCAGATTTGGATTTGGAAACTAAAAAGGCCTGTCAGATATTTCATTCAGACCAGAGTCAACCTTACAATTATTAAATCATTTTAATCTGTCTTTTCAATTTCAAGATCTGGTTCAAATGATAGTAAATAACATTGCATATCTATCTATCTATCTATCTATCTATCTATCTATCTATCTATCTATCTATCTATCTATCTATCTATCTATCTATCTATCATATAAAAGTCAGCAATTGTATATTAACATATGTACATATACAATTTTTCATATGGAGATTTTATTTATGTTATAAACTTTTATCTTCATCTACCCAGAGAATTTAGCTACATATGGGATAATTATATATCGCTTTATATTTAACCTATCACTATTGATATAGGGCCATATATGTCATATTATAATTCCATATGGGCTAAAAATACATTTAAAGGGATAGTTCACCCAAAAACTAATATTTGATGTTTATCTGCTTACCCCCAAGGCATCCAAGATGTAGGTGACTTTGTTTCTTCAGTAGAACACAAGTGAACAATTTTAACTCAAACCGTTGCAGTCGGTCAGTCATATAATGGAAGTGAATGGGAATCACGGCTTTCAGAGTAAAAAAAAAATATACAAACAAAACCAAATTAAACCATGTGTCTCATGATGATACACTGATGTGTAAAGACACCAAACGATCGGTCTATGCAAGAAACTGAACATTATTTATGTTACATAGTATCTCATTCTTGGAATTGAAATGTACTGCTTCATTAAGCAAAACCTATCAAATCTGTGAGATCAAGCTTTTTCCCAGGAAGACATTTAAATTAAATTAAATTAAATTAAATTAAATTAAATAATAATTTAAAGTAATAATTTAATTTAAAATAATTTAATAATTTACATTTAAAGTTGCAATACTTTGATAATGACTGAGGCATGCTTGCCACTGAAATTGAAGATAGTTTTTCGCTTAGTAGGAACATCATTTACTCTTGAATAATTCAAAACCAGCAGTTTACTGGCTGTGTTATTACACTATTCCTTTTCTGACACTTTCCTGTCCTACAGATTGCTTCATACTGTACCAAGATTTTCTCCCATTGAGAATTGGAGTAGAAACTTAAATTAACTGGACGGGTGACGTACAAGGGAGTGAGACATCGCAGAGACTGTGCAGGCCAGCCTGACATTTTGTGTGCCGTTTAATCTTAGGGGAAGGGATGTCTCTTATCACAGCTTTTAGCTTTCCTTTGTTGCAAATACTCAAGTCTATTTTTGTTTTCACTCAATTTTAATTTGTTTTGTCAAGGTCAGATTTGGGTTTGGAAACTAAAAAGGCCTGTCAGATATTTCATTCAGACCAGGGTCAACCTTACCCGAAAACAGATTATTGGGGGGAAAACGAGGTAGCGCATAGTGATTAAATAATTTTAATCTGTCTTTTCAATTTCAAGATCTGGTTCAAATGATAGTAAATAACATTGCATCTCTCTCTCTCTCTCTCTCTCTCTCTCTCTCTCTCCTCTCTCTCTATCTATCTATCACATAAAAGTCAGCAGTTATATATTAACATATGTACATATACAAATTTTCATATGGAGATTTTATATATGTTATAAACTTTTATCTTAATCTACCCAGAGAATTTAGCTACATATGGGATAATTATATACTGCTTTATAGGTAACCTATCACTGTTGATATAGGGCCATATATGTCATATTATATTTCCGTATGGGCTAAAAATACATTTAAAGGGATAGTTCACCCAAAAAAGAAAATCTGATGTTTATCTGCTTACCCCCAAGGCATCCAAGATGTAGGTGACTTTGTTTCTCCAGTAGAACACAAGTGAAGATTTTTAACTCAAACCGTTGCAGTCAGTCAGTCATATAATGGAAGTGAATGGGAATCACGGCTTTCAAAGTAAAAAAAAAAAAAAAACATACACAAACAAAACCAAATTAAACCCTGCGTCTCATGATGATACACTGATGGTTAAAGACACGAAACGATCAGTCTGTGCAAGAAATTGAACAGTATATATATATATATATATATATATATATATATATAATTATTTTTTTTTTTTAACCTCTGATTCACTGAAATGTCTGAACTATCCTGAGCATGTTCTCAACAGCCGATGGCTGATGTGTCTTCTTCTTCTTGCTTTACGGCGGATCACAGACTTATTAGTGCATTACCCCCACCTATCTCTCAAATGGACTATTGACACTTCTCAATTAGGAGTGTCAATGGTCCATTTGTGTGACCCCCCCCACCCCAGGACTACAAATGAATTACACCAATGCATCTAGGCAAATAAACATGGAAGTAGTGGATCTAGACATCTGCACAGAATGAAAATCCCAAAGAGATGTGAAAAAAAGCTAAACAAACATTGGCAGATGTTGTTAGAACGTGTTACCGGTACTGTCCAGATGTACACCGACACTGTGGGACTCAGTATGACGCATCAGCTGCCTCAGTGTATATGAATCAGACACAGTTTAACCACGATTTTATAAAGTCACTGTAAGGCATCTACTAAGAATACACAGGGAAGTGTTTTCAAGAGCAGATCCTTTTGACAAACTCATACAGCTTAAACACACACTAAAACACACAATACATAAAGTCATATCTATATCTATCTCTATATATTTGAATTATGTATGGCTTACGGTATGAAAGTATGAGAAGATATAAGTTACTTAATCATGTTGTTTGGTTTTTAAAACTAATTTTTCCTGAGGGGGGCGCCAATAAACTATCGACATGCTGACTAAGATAAAGACTATTTGTGTAAAATGACCTGCATAATCCCAGATTATCACATTTATTTAGTTAGTTAGTCAGTTAGTTATTTCAGGAAACTTGATCATGAAAACTTTGTTCCCTCCATCTAAGACAGGATTAGACCAAATGCATGTGTTAAATCTGCTGGTCTTCTTCTTCTTCTTTTGGTCTGTGACCAAAACCTTTGCAGAGATCACACACAAAATGCCAGAGACACAAGGAAACACTCAACAGCTCTCCTTTCTCAGAACTATTACTCACGGACGAGTTCCAGAACACTCCAGTTAAACTTTCAGTGGAAGAAGATTTCTGCTGCTTTCTAAAAATCTGTTTGATTGCACATTGTTTGCCAAAGTGAACATAAGTTGCATACACCAGTATCAGGAAATGACCAAGGCTTTGGGTAAAAATATTAGTGAAAGTTTAGTACCTCTGCAAACACCACAGTGAGCTGTCTGACACACACACACACACACACACACACACATATATATATATATATACAAATAGAAATTGCAATTACATCTTAATTTTAGTGTGATAGACGAAGCTGTACAATCTAACAAAGAAACCTCTTTAAAATGTATTTGAGCAGAGCACTTATTTTATTTTATTATTATTATTATTATTATTATTATTATTATTATTATTATTATTATTATTATTAACAGCCCTAACCAGACATTATTTCATTTCAACTTGAACTACATATTCAATGCAAAATTAGGCTCTGAAAATCAAGGAGCATATATTGCCCCATCATGAAAGAATTTTCTGACAAACAGTGAGGCATATCATTCAACACACTCTTCATTTTCACATCATAACTTCCTGCCTACATTGAGCTAGATGCATATCTTTAAGCTGAAGTATTACTTTCTCATCTGTTTAACCTGTACTCAAACCGCACCCAAGCTTTCTCAGGGCCTTCAATGTGACCTCAATGGCCTGGCTCATCTGGTCTCATCTCAGTTCAGTTACTGATAAAAGTGTGCCAGAGTGTTTTCTCTGTTTCCCTTGAAAAGACCTAAAGGAGAAATCCAGCAGCCTATATATATATATAAAGCTTATAGTAAATTTATCATGAATTACTATATTTGGTATAATGAATGAACATATACAACTTTTAATGTTATAACATGTTATGGTATATGTAAAAATGAATGTTTTAACAAGTGGAGTAAAAGTTGTGCATTGTTTTGTTTTTTGTGTATTGCTTCACCGAAACTGATGATGGCACGTTTTTGGTTCAGTTGTGGCTTTTGCAGGAATTCAATGAGGAACTGTTTGTAGAAAACCGATAGCATACACTTCCTCCATGAATTCTTCAGATGTAGGTAGAAAGCTCTGACTATCAAACAGTCATCATTCAAACGAATCCCTCCCAGCCCTCATAGACGTTCATATCAAAGCAGATTCACATTCTTGCCAATCTCTGTGATGCTTCATCAAAAGAATTTTGTCAAGTTACAGTGTAAAAAGTACATTTCTGGATACTCTAAGAACTGTCATTGTCAAATTGAACCACTATGACTAAACTAGGGCACCTGGAAACTTGGTAAAGTCGGTAAAGTTATAAATAAACTTGGCACTTGGCAAAGTTTAATTATAGAAGTAGACTTGTGACTATACTGATGTCTGATGAATGTTTTTTAAAACAGATAAGCCATGTTTAGATTGACCAAGTTGATGTGATGTGTGCCATATCACAATATGTACTATTACTGAACCATTTGCAATTGATATGTTTTAATTTGGCTGCATTTACATCAGTTCATGGGAAACCATTTATTCTTAGTTTGTATTTAGCAAAATAGCAAAACCGCACTACTGGATATAGAAAGACTTTACATAAGTAATTAAAACATGAAAGTTCAGGAATTATCCATTTCTGGTAATAATTCATATACACTACTGGATATAGAAAGACTTTACATAAGTAATTAAAACATGAAAGTTCAGGAATTATCCATTTCTGGTAATGTGGTAAGTGTAGGCCATTGAGCAGATTCCTGGACATTACAACTTCATGGACGTAAACACAGCTGCCAGGTAACACTTGTTTCTGGATTTGCATTCCAGAACATTGTTTATAGCTGCTGGTCTCAAAATCAACAAGACTGGATTTTGGATTAGGTTTGGGTAAAACAGAGCCTATGCTATATGCATTTAGCTGCAACAAACAAATAAAGTAGGAAACTGATAAAAGTAGAATAAACTAATAAGCTAGAAAATAAAGAGAACATTTTCTTCGTATATTCAGAAGTTTATTCTTTGATTTATACATAAGGTATAAATAATAAAAGACACTCTCTTTGTCACAAAGATATCCATATATCTAAAATATTATACAAAACATATACAAAAATTGTATGAATCGTTGGTTTATAATATTGAGGTAAGATAGACATAAAACAGTAACTGAGTTATTAATAAATACAATATTTTTTTCTCTCAAAACCAATTACTCACAGTTAAAGCAGTTACATACAAATTAATGTTCAAGGCCATTACAAAAAAATAAAACCGGTTTAGAAAGAGGCCCAAATACTAGTAGGAGAGGAGGAAAAAAAAAGACAGACATGTTTAATGAAGGCATCACTATCAAGCTGAAAGAGGCTCATAGGTGTGGAAGTGAATGCCTTTAGAACAGGTGATCTTCATCACAGCTCCGTTTAGGCTTTCATCTGTTATGATTCGCAGCATTCCTTCTGCAATCAGAGATGGTCTGTAGATATACACAACAATACACAAACACAACAAAATCGTTGACATACTGTACATACATACTGTAATTTCAAATAACTCGTCCCTCATGTGTCTACAGAGTGTTTGAGGAAGACATAACAAATATTTTGTTGGAAAAAAAAAGAAATTAAGCAATTTCAGATACTCCACCAACACCAAAAGTATAGTACTAGAGAGGCAAATTGCAAAGGTGTGGAAAAAGTGCCAGTAATACTGCAGGTGATTTATTGGACTTGCAAAATCTTGCAAGCAAAAACATAGAGTTTAATCCAGCTTTAATAAGTGGGTGGTGCAAAATAAATGTCAAGATTTTCCAGTAAAGACAAGTTTAAAGGTTTAAAGCACTTTATCCACTGATTATTTACTTGCAGCAGTAAATTATCTAGACAACACTGTTGCTCTCTGCCCAAGCATACTGTTTATTCAAGGGACTGATTATAAAGCAAAACAATTTAATACAGGAGAAACAGGTAGTTCAACTGAAGTGCTTACTTAAGAATGCCATACTTGTCCATCCTTTGCTTGAATTCATCTTTGTACTTGACAAACTTGCCCATTGTTTCCTCGTGCTCCACAGTGCGCAGGAGTTGGGTGTCCACGAAGGCTGGGCACAGTGTGTTGATCCTCACTCCATAATTGCCCTGTTCAGATGCGTCCTGCCGACAACAAAACGTGTCCAAACACGGTCAGCCTAAATTACACACACAGCGCAAAGAATGTGTCAACACACAGGTGTGAGAGATCCTATCTGTGAGCAAACACATCTACTCTCTTGGAGGGAAAAAGCTGGGCTGTGAAAACCGCACTGGGGCAGCTGGTTTGGTTGTCAGGTGCTGGAATGTACCACATTTTAGGGAAGTGATTTACATATGGTTAGAGTAAACTTTACTTCTGATAAACTGGTTAGACAGGATTGATTTACTCACTGCAATTGCTCTTGAAAATCCAATCACCCCGTGCTTTGTCGCTGTGTATACTGGCTGGTGAGGAGAATGGAGAAATGCTAGGAGGGAACAAAACAAATATTAATTCCAAAAAGTCATTACTTACCTCAAATTGCTCCAAACCTATATACCACAACTTTTTTTTTTCTCCATTAGAACACAAAATTATATTTTTAAAGGAACTTTTGTGTATGACCATGTCTGTTAAGCTCAAAAAATGCACCATAAAAGTAGCATTCTGACACCATATGGAAGATTTGTGTGAAAAGCAGGCCACGTTAGAGAAGTAGTAATTTCAGAAGAAATCCCTCCAGTGAGCTGTTAACTGCAACCAGTGTTAACTGCAAGTCAGTGAATTAATTATTTCTTTGGACTGGTTCCACTCATTGAATGGAACAATGTTTCCTTTAGCGTTTTGTCATAATAAACAACATTTACAAGCCGCATCAAACCGAGGCAGCCAAGGACGCCAGGGGCAAATAGCTGAGATAGTATTTACAATTAAAATGTTCTTGTGTGTTCTAGATGAACAAATCTAAGCACAACATTAATGCATATGCAGTGAATAACCCACTTTTGCAACAAAAAGAAGGCTCTATTTCCCATTCTGGCTGTATTAACATCTTGAAGAGAGTCATCAGGTTTTCTTGTCTTTTAACATTTTAATTAAGGGGTATGTTCATAAAAAATAAAAATAAAAAAATAAACAAAACTATGAGGTCATCCTAAAAAGACATGTTTCCATTTAGCATGGTTAAGTGCTGCATAAATCCCTTTGGAGCAATTTAGCATTACTTCACTTGGTCACCATTGGATCCTCTGCATTCAATGGGTGCCGTCAGAATGAAAGATCAAAAAACCATCACAGTAATTCACATATTAACACTTGCTCAAGTGAAAATGTACATCCCCTTTTGTCCACTCACATCAATATCCAGACATATTTGTTTAGAACTGGGGTGTATTCCAGAAAGCAATGTTAAGTTACCGTCACGTATACCCTGAACTTTCAGTTGATTGACCAAAAACTTTGCTTACTTGAGGTATGCTGATTCCAAATACACTCAGTGTATGTTCACAGTTAACACACAAGACATACTCAACAGAGCAATGTATCAACGAGTCACCATGGAAACCGACATTAAGAAAAACCATGCTGCTTCTTTCTTCTTCTGTTTTTGTACAATGGTCATACTTAGCGCGTATCGCCACCTAATTGGTGGTTGTGCAATCATTTTTCAATCTTTTCGCCTCATCTTTAATCACTGAGAATAAGAATTATATTGTTTGTTTGATGCTGATTATGTAAGACATCATATACCATTAGGTCAATAGGTCATGCATGTGCCGATAGCGCTGAAGTAAACTAACCCTGGAAAAGAACCTACTCCAGAGCAGGTTATGTTCAGAGAGAAAGTTGCTATGGCTATGATAGCCTGAAAGTTACCTCTGTTTTTTTAACCAAATCACCTGTGTTACATTAGTTAAATGAAAAGGCTGTTTCAAATCCATGAAATATCTGTATCTGTATCTATATCTATATCTATATCGATATAGATATATGTCTTCAAAAGAATCAGTTTATCTATGTCTCAACAGCTCAATGGTACAAAAACAAAGGTATCTGATGACGGATGAATAACCTAATAATAGATATGCGGCTGATTCATGATTCCAGGGATTTTTTGGCATCTTCTGGGGTGCTTAAGTAAAAAGCTGTTGACTTGTCCCGGCTGGTATTTCTAAATTGCCTAAAATGTCTGGGTTTTGGCTTGGTTTTCCTATTGTTTTCATACTTGCTGAAGGTAATGACTTAAAAGGAGTTTGACCAATAGCGTGCAGGCATTATAAGTAAACGACCAATGGTGGCATGCGAGAAGGTGGGATCTACAGAGAACGGTCAAAGCAATGCATGTACAAATACATATAATGCATAAGGACTGTAAAGAGCATGTCAAAAGGAACAAAAAGGCCAAAACCTGAATATTTTAGGCAATTTAGAAATCCTGGCCAGGACATGTTCAGAAAAAACATGTATATATGTATATATATATATATATGTGTGTGTATATATATGTATATATATATATATATATATATATATATTGTTATGTAACCTTCCTAGTGCAACACTCTCTACAGGCTACAGAACATTTAGGCTAACTTTTTAAAAATATGCACATATTTAAGACACATGATAAAGTTATCAGTATCTTACCTGCCATAGAAGAAACGTTGATGATAACACCTCCTTCTTTTCCATGCTCTTTACTCATGTGTTCTAGTGCTAAATATGTCCCCTGTATGACAGATGTCTGAGGAAGACAACAGTTGTGTAAAACTGCTAGCACAAAAAAATAAACAAAAGTTTTTTTTTTTTTTTTTTGAGAGTGAGATTATGCTGACACTTGCCTACTATTATAAACAAACAAATAATTATACTGCATCATGTCCATTATGAAATCAATCTGCAGAGCATGATCACTTTTAAAGATCTGTAGATTATTTCATACAGTGCATCACTCTCAGAATTTTTTTTACAAAAGTACCTTTTCAAAAGGCACACCTACCTAAAGAGTCCATATCGGTACATATTAGTACCTAAAAGGTACAAAAGTGTACCTTTTGAAAAGATACCGCCCCAGTGACAGCTTTTGTACCTTTTATTCTGAGAGTTTATGTAGGCTTACAAGTGCCATATAATGGTGTTCCTTTCACTTCATAAACTATTGTGAAATCTTTTGGGCTAGAAGCAGGGGGTGGAGTATTTTTTTGTGAACTTGTAACTCCTATCCTGAAGTGTAGTTGAATGCTGTGCCCTAAAGCACAAAACGTGATCCACTCTTAGCTGTGTAAATCATGAGATGTTTCCAATGAAATGAGGTTAAGTTGAAATGCAAGAGTTTGGCATGACCTAATTATTTTTATTTTTTTGGATTTCAAGAATAATGATTCTTAACTCACCAAGTTTACTTCAATGGTTTTTTCCCAATTCTTCTCATTGTTGATTCCAGCATTATTGATGACAATATCCAACCGACCAAATTTCTTTACTGTGTTTTGAAAGGCTTCTAATGAAAGAAAACACAGCAAGGTTTTCATGTCTTGATGATTAATAACTAATGATTAATAACAATGTTGCAATAGTGCCACTTTTGACAGCAGTATAAAGTGGCTGTGCATTAAAACCAGATGAGCAGTTCACCTAATCAGTTCACTTGGTTTTTAAACACAGCCACTGTCAGCCTGTATGTGCCCTCACCTACATTGCATTCCACGAAGAAACATTTAATTAAACTCTATGGTAAGTGTGTTTTAGAAACAAGTTTAACAGGAATGATCAATCCCTTCACCACCGACTCATAAACTCTTGTCTTGGAGAAATAAAGAACTTAACCAAAGGCTAAACATTTGATAGTGTTAAAACATCAAAACCCAGTAACATTTCTCAGTGGTGACCTGAGGGCCTATGAATACCTTGTACGACCTAATTAACTTCTCAAACAATGAGGCATTGTTAAAGAATAAGATGCGCTGAGCATACAGGTGCGCAATATATAAAGTTGATAATTGTTTCGGTCTACGAAAACTAGTTTAAACTATGCCAGATTAGAGATGATGCTAAATGTCCCAAATAAAAGGCTACGAAAATGAGATTACGATTTTACCTTTAAGTTTCCCCGCGTTTGTCACGTCACACTGGATAAAAATACAGTTATCCTCTCCAAACTGGCCATCTAGATCACTTTTACATTCCTCTCCAACAGATTGGTTCAGGTCTACCAGTGCAACCTGAATTTTCAAAAAGTAAATTAATAACGTAATGCTAAAACAAATAAATAAAGACGCTACGATGCATGATTTAATAAATAAAAACAAAACATAATAATCGCCCCAAACATACAACTAAACTAATTCTTAAGACGTTTTGCACGTTTTACCAACAGTTAATTGGATAAATCCGTAGTGTCCATTTTAAAAACAAATTTGTCAAAGCGAAACCTTCGCCCCATTCTCCAGGAGATGTTCCACCACGGCTCTTCCGATGCCTTGCGCGCCGCCGGTGACCAGAGCGACTTTCCCGTGGAGACTCATGCTACTCATCGCCGAGCGCACCGCGCATTGCTTTATGTAGGAGTACAGACAGAAGGGGGCGTGTAGATGAGTATTACTACGGTAAACACAGACGGCCAAGTGTCGTTTTACAAACTGTCATTTACACCAAAGTGATGATTACTAACAAGTTTGTGAGCGCTCCCCGCTTTCGTTCTTTTATGCCCTTGGCGGCTGTCGAGCAGTGTACAAGTGCACACACGTGGAGTGCGTAACCTAAATGCACAAGAGACAAAGGATGCTTTTATAACATTTATTTTTCCGTCTTTCTCAGAGGGCTCATCAGTAAACATATGAAAATAACTTTACATTACAGCCTTTATGTTACATGGTTACTGACCAGTTTAAATTAACACAAACGTAAAATATTTTGTGTTGCAAATTTTTTATACACAGTATTATAACCGTTCCATTAGCTATATGTACTTGTGTAACACGGACATTGTAAAGTATTTACAGATGTACACAGAGGAACATATGCATCTCACCTGTATAGCCTCTTTTAAAAGCAGCGAGGAAATTTTGACTGCTGTCCAATTCACATTGAAAACGGTGTACAACAGACTTGAATTCATGCATAACATTTAATAATGTTTGTACAAAATGAATTACAAATGTTGATGTTGGGGGAGGTCTAAGATAGTTTGGTCCAAGGATTTTAACTGTTTTAAACAGTGATTATATTTCAATGCAACAAAGTTAATATTGATAAATATCGATTTCAAGTACACATTATCTCATGGCACGTTTTTGAATTTGAGATACCATTGGGATAATTAAAATAAGAGGCAGAATTACATAGGCCTATTGTTAATAAATTATATTCAGAATTCATTGTTATACAATCACCATACATGCAGTTAGATTAGTTTAAAACCACTCAAATTAAGTTCTTGATTATGAGACATTTTAAAAGTCTCATTTACATTTTTGCATTACCAATTTTATTTATTTATTTATTTATTTGTATGATGACTTGTCTCACTGCAACTTGTCCTAACAAGCCCTGCTTGAATTCTTTTCTCCATTCAAGAATTTGCTACACATGACATGTGTGACAGTATTCACTCCCAGTCGCATTATTTTGCGGTGGCATCATTGGTTTGAAGTGCCTGGCAATGGTTTTCAAACAATAATGCTTTTAAGAAAAACTTGAATTGGACTTGAAGGATTGTTTCAATTTCTTAATGGTTAATGACAGTACGCTACCTATTAAAATTTTCAAAATGTGTTTCCTTGAAGCAGTGTTAAGGTGTTCATAGGCTAGCTGTAAACAGAAAAGTCTTTGCTGGTTCAGGGTCATTCTTGAGATTAAGCTCAGAATGATTTTGGCCTGGATGCTGGTTTCTAGAGCTGGTCATCAATCAGGTTGGAGTAAAATGATCGAGTGCATTACGCTGACCAAAATGCTAATAAAAACTATTCAACACTTCCTTATAAAATAATCAACATTAGTAGTTTGTGTTTGGATATCTGTATAATATACATTTCTGTTCTTGCACTCTTGCCATTTTTCAATAGCTGTATATCAAAAATACAACACAGAACATTGGCAGTAAAGCTGTAAGACAACAGAGTTGACAAAACCAGTGCAAGACACACACATCTGTCACTACGAGGGCTCTGTAGTCAGTATCAGACTGTGCTTCTGTGTTAAACAGGTGTGTGGAAGTGCTGATCACTTTTGCTATAGTTGTGGAACAGGTGTGTCAGAGGCCCTACGGATGCTTATCCATTGCATAGTGAGCGCATTGTCCTCGTATGGGTGTACAACACAAAAAAACTATTGACATTAACCATCAGTCCGTGACATCACAGTTTTTCATAGTCATTTTAGCATAGGTCTTGGCAGGAAATGTTGCGCACAAGTTATAACATCAGAGTTCATTGATGCAGCTTTGCTGTGTTACTACCGTACCTCCCAAGGTGCAACACTCCATGTTCCATCTATGGCTTGTGCACGTCCTCGTGGCGTAGGATTTTGTAAAGAACCCAATAGAAAATATTGAAAAACAGGAAGGCCAGTGGGAATCCGGCACGGGACACAGTGTCAATCTTCTTGGCTCGGTCGATGAAGAGTTTTCTCATCTCCTCATGACTCTTGGTGGCAGTAAGGGCTGGGACAGAGGGTGTTGTGGCCGCATTATTAGCAGCTTTGGGCACGGCTCCGTCTTTCCCTGCATTGGGCGTGAAGCTCAACCGGCTCTCCTGCACATCCTCCTCAGAAAAAGGAAAGGATACAGAAAGAGAAGGAATCAAGACTCTAGTACTCCTACATTCACAGAACCTGTTACTTCCTTTATAGGAAATTGTGGGATATAAGATAATAATGTGAACAATAAATTACAGTGTTAGCAATTTGTTTAAGTTTTATAATGTACCTAACATTTTAAATGACTTATGGGGTGTTTCTGCCTGCTAGTCTGCAAATGTAAACAGTTAGTCAGATAGGTAACAAAAATGTGAAAACATTTTGTTTTGCAAAGATCATTCACATTCTTTTGTTGTCAACAATGATTTCATACAAAAAAAGAAGACTTTAGTGGAATAGGGTAAATTATTTTGGTAGAACATGAAATGCAAATGCAATTGAGATTCCCATTCGAATGATCTCTCCAGTTGCGTTGACACACTTATGGGGAAGCTCCTATTTACTCTGAAACTAAAGCCTGATTTGTTCATGTTTGTGCAGCTGCATGGATCAATGGCGCTTCAATCTGCCAAAAGGGGAGGAGCTGACCTCTATATAAGTCAGCTCTGAGTGCCATTTCATCAGAATTTTTCTCCTTCAGCAACGAATATCATCTCCTCGCTGACTCTGCAAAAAAGAAGCCGAAGAAGGAAGAACCTCAGCTCAGCCTGCTGCTCTCCGCCGTAGAAGAAGGTCCCGGCAGCGGAAGAAGCCAGAATCCTTCCCCTGTAGCCATTCGACACCCTAGGAGCAATTTCCAGAGACGTTGCAAATCTTACGCCATGAGTGTGGCTCGTGGTGGGATGCAGAGGGCTACAGTGAGTGCATCACATGTCCTGGCAAAGCCCATGCGAGCTGTGCTCACTGAGATCGCATGTTCTCACTGCAAGAGCATGAGTCTCACCCTTCTCCACTCGCAGATCGCCTTCTTTTATGAAATCTTCTTACTTTAAGAAAGAAATAGCGGAGAAGTGGGGTTTTAACACTGGGCTCAAGTAAAAGGTGAACGGTGCAGCTCCCGCATGCTTCTTTGTCCCCCCAGCTAGCGGTTGAACGACTTCTGATTTTTTAAAGTCGACTTTTATGTGACGTCATTAATGAACAAATAAGTCTGGAGCTGTGACAAACCCGTTGTGCTCAGCTATTGCATATGACACAGCGCTGCCCACATGGCTATTGCTCCTATAACAGCTAATTTTTATCAGTACTCTTGCCTTTGGGTCGTTTTATTTCTCACAGATTTCTGCTCATTCTAAATTAGATATAGATAAAGTAGCACAGTAAAGATTACATTTATATGAATGCATAAGTAAGAGCGATTGCGTGTGTGAATTAATTCTACATGGCAGCAATTCTACATAGTCTCTGTAGTATTAGTGAAACTTTTCAGTTTCTAAGCTATTTTATTGAGAAATCACAGACAAGCGCTGACAGTACATTTCTGCGCTGAATGATTCTGTGCACGCGCAATCTGCGCATGATGTACAAGCTACTGTCTGTAGCCTTTGTGCAATATACTTGGAGACCTTGTCAGCAGCTGTTGTCCATATATTTAGTGTTGAGATTTGAGCCAAGTTCACCCGAGCTGTGGATTTTTCTATCATTATAATGTCCCGAAGTTGAAACAACCACTTGAATATATCCAAGGCATGTAGTGGGAGCCAGTGTTGAGCTATAAGTTTTTTTGCAGACGTTAAACCGGGCAGGTAGACAGTTTTTTGCAGCTTAGAGAAGTCAAACTGAGAGTCATCATTCAGTAATAATACAGAGGGTGTCACTGGAATCGGATATTCAATGATTTCCATAAGATACCACATACCTCAGTCCAAAAATGTTTAACCTTTTCACATTCCTATATCATATTGAAAAAGGAACCAAGTCGTTGGTCAGGACATTTATCACAAAAAGGACTGAAGGAGGAGTCAATACGATGTTCTCCCGTTCAGTTTTGAGCAACCAGTAATATAATCACACATGTCATGTGGAGCTTTCGGAGTATACATTTATTTGTCATTTTAACTGTTCAGAAAAGGAGCGTTAATGTGGAACTCCTTCAAAGATTTATTATCCTGTTGCGCTCTCTGTATACGTCCAGCGACTAGTCAACATCAAGCTTAAAGCGTCATGGCAGAGCATTAAAGTCGAATAATCGACTAGTTGATTAGCCTGTGCAACCCCTACCCCCGACACGTCAATTCACCAGTGTGCTTCACATGTGAAGATCAGCGCCCCTTGCAGCGGCGATTCTTCGGCACATACTTCCACTTTTGACAGCACTGAAGAATGATGTTACAGCAAGATCCCTCCTCTGGAAGAGGTGGTCCCTGCGCATCTGTGCCCTCCATTGGCCCTGGGGTTGAAAGCCCATGAATCACCTCGATCTAAGCCCTGCAGGACTACCTCATCCCTAGCGAACAGTGCTTATTCAGCGGCTGGCCAGGTTGGCGTAGCCCTTCACACGATGGCAGTGCTTCAAGTTTTCCAGGCCAAAGTTCTTCTCACCATGGACGAGTCCAGCCAGAGTTCTAATGCATTTAGAGAGCTGCACACAGCGACTGATCTGGCTCTGTGCGCTACTAAGGCCACTGCGCAGGCGATTGCCAAGGTGGTGCTGTAGCGCCACCTGTGGCTGAATTTGACAGAGATCAGGGACCCTGACAAGGTCACCTTCCTAGACCCACCAGTCTCTCCTAAGGGACTGTTTGGCACTGCTGTGGATGGGTTTTGGAGAGCGGTTAACAGTGGCACAGAATACATCGCAGGTAATGCATTATTTCCTGCTGAAGTGTTCTAGTGTGGCGGCTGGTTCATGTCGCCAGAAAGCTCCATCTGCTCAGCAACTTGCCAAGCCAGTGCCGCCTCAGCCGCAGCTTAAACCTGAGCTTGGGCTTCTACCTGTTTCGTTGCGCTGGACCCAGATCCACAGAAGCCATCCTGGTACAAACTCAGAGAGGAAGAGGAGAGAGTCAGTTCTCATTGAGGCCGGAACTCCCTCAAAGAGAGGAGTGTTCGCTTGTGTTCGCTCTCCATCCCTCCATTTAACACTGAGCGATGGTAGCTCTATTCAAGCTGGGCTAATCCTTCTCATTCAGTGCCCACCCAAGCAAGCTACCACTGTGATAGTGGGCCTACATACTCAAAAGAGCATTTCTCCACTCCTCATTTACACAAATGTCAGTTCCCCACCCCCATGTGGCTACCTTCCATTCGAAAAACTATTTCAGAGATGTTATTCAAACTTTGGTGCAGAACAACAATGCTCATGTTCTCTGGTCCGAAGTACAAACACCACTTACAAAAGGAGCTGTGGAAATGGTTACTCTAGCAAACAGCAAGTCAGGTTTTTACAGCCGTTACTCCTTCATTCCCAAGAAAGATGGGGGTCTCAAATGTTAACTTTGAAACAGATCCTCACGCAAGTATGTCCCGAGGATTGGTTTCTGTCAGTGGATCTGAAAGACGCTTACATTCACATCCAGATAGCCCCCCATTACAAACCGTTCTTGAGATTTGCATTCGAGGGAGTGGCCTATCAGTAAACAGTCCTGCCATTTGGACTGTCCCTGCCCCCGTGCCCTTTATGAAGTGCATAGATGGCTCTTTCCCCTCTGAGATGGACGGAAATCCACATTTTGAACTCATGGAGCGCCTTGGGTTGAGAATCAATTTAGCCAAGAGCTCTTTTTCTCCCAGCCAGCGAGTAGTCTTTCTGGGGACAGTTATCGATTTTGCCCAAATGCGGGCATGGATTATTCTGGAATGCTCCCTTACTATTCAGCGACTAGTGGCATCATTCAAATTAGGGACTTCACGTCCCCTCAGGGCTTTCCAGAGGATGCTCGCCTCATGTCGGCCATCCTCTGGGCCTGCTCAACATGCGGCCCCTTCAGCATGGCCAAAGCCCATGTTCCATCCCACGCTTGGCGCCTGGGACATTTTCATCTCAGGGTAACCCACTGCTGCATCAGAGCCATGGCCCCTTGGATAACCTCTCGCCTGTTTCAATCAGGCCTCCCATTGGGACTAACCTCCAGAAGGAAAGAGGTCACGATAGATGCCTTTAACTCGGATTGGGGAGCTCTGTATGAGGGCAGACTGGTGTCCCCTTCCTGGTCAAACCTGGAGCAGCACATACACATTAACTGCCTTGAGATGATGGCAGTTTTTCTGGCCCTAAAAACCTTCCTACCGGCCTTAAAGGGGCATCACCTCCTGGTCCTCTCGGACAACATGCCCCCTGAACCAGGGGGATAAGGGGCACACACCTTCCATGCTCAAAGCATGGCAGCCATCGCAGCAAATCATTCCCCTGTGGTTGGCCAATCAGTTGGCAGATGTCCAATTGATTGAATTCGCCTCGTCCTCATACTGTGCCAACTTGGGACTTGTCTATAGTCCCTTTAAGTGGCTCCTAAACAGCTTGAGTCTCATTATTGGCACATGCTTACAGGAGCACCCTCAGCACGAGTGCTCCATGGCTGGGCTCGCAGAGCAGTTTTCATTCTGCACTTGCTTATAGCATGGCGTTATTAGATGCGTTCCCCAAAAGCATGTCAATGCAACGGGAGAGACCGCTTGAAAGGGAACTGTCCGGTTACTAACGTAACCTTGGTTCTCAGAGATAAGGGAATGAGCGTTGCATAGGCTGCCGTGCTATAAGGCTGTAGATGAGTCGATGAATGTCGTTTCAGTCGAAAGATTCTGACCAAATTAGAGCCAAATTATTTAGAGGTTGGTTCCTCCTTTTTTGGCAGGTTGAAGCGCCATTGGTTCATGCAGCTACACAAACGTGAACAAATCAGGCTTCAGTATCAGAGTTAACAGTAGTTTCCCCATGAGCATGTCGACGCAACTTTCATTTCCTTATCTCAGGGAACCAAGGTTGCGTTAGTAACTGGAGCATTAATTGAGTGCAACAAGATCATATGCATCAAAAGATATGTAATGCATCTTGAGTAGAAATATCATCGGTCAAAGTACTGTACATTAAAATTAATTTGTCTATTTATTTGATGCTACAGTATGTGCATTCTGTGGTCCTAAAATTCAGCCCCAGTCATCTAATAAACTGATAAAATATACATTACCATTCAAAAGTTTGGGTTTGGTAAGTTTTTTTTTTTTTTTTAAGATTTCCTAAAGAAGTCTCTTATGCTCATCAAGGCTGCATTTATTTGATCAATGATCAAATAAATGTTATATGATCCTTCACAGTACCATAACGCATGCATGTGATACTGCTGACGCACGAGCAGATGTTCTGATGTACTGAAACCATACCGAATGTGACATCAAAACGAGGTACATACCGTGTGTACTGTTACACCCCTACATATATATAAATTACACAAAAGCTTTCATTATAAATAATGTTTAAAAATTGTAAAGTAAGCTTCTAAAAATGAAAAAAACTATATTACAGTTGTATCATATGAATCCATAATCATATGATATATAAAATACTCAAATTGCAGAACAGAACTTTTAATCTTGACATTATTATCACTACTTATCTGAATGGTAAAATAGTGTGACATACTGTTTCATGAGAGCTGGACCTGAATGAACTTGGATACATGATAGGGAAGGGGAGTGACTGTATAATGAACTCATCGGTCAAAGGCATGGACAGAGATGAAGTGCTGTGCTCTCTCATTACCCTGTCATTGAATTCGTTGAGTTGGCCCATTGATCCGTAAACTGGCTCGGCACTGTGTAGGCCATTGATACGATGCAATGACTCGGTATGCTCCTCATCAAATGTTTGATCAAAAGTCTTTCAGCACAGCAGAGGGATCGAAGAGTAAAGGAAACACAAAGCATGCAAACTAATAAAATATAAAGGCTCTCCACATGCAGGATATCATGCAATGTAAATAAATAAATATGAAACAATAAGTGGTATTCAAAAATAACATTACAGGCATGTAAAATAAATAAAATTGCATAAAAGCAAATGTGTATTATTCTGAAATCAAGTGTTTTCCTCTTTGCAGTATCTAATATTGTGGCTGTGCCTGAACTGCTTTCCTGTGCATTTTTTGCAATGTCCTTTTAACATAATGGATTTTGCACTTTATTTTTTTTTTTTTCTCTGAAAATTGTCAGAATATTCAACTGGCTAAGCTTCATATTATGATGCCAATAATATTCCAGCTCCATAGTGTGAGGGGAAATAACATCTCTGGTCACATGCAATATTTAGTATATAAGCAGACCTAAATAGCAGTCTGGCCTTTGTACTAGTTATCAGGCTTCTGCCTTGAAATAATGTTTGAAATATGTTGGGTTAGTTGCAGGGTATGGCATGGACGCACTGACTACTTCTGTCCTCTAGGAGGCAGTGTTGTATTAGGACTAAAAATGTGGTGGTTTGTGGGATTCCAGTGTAAATAAATGTGACTCTAATTGATAGATATAAATGAATACATTTTTACTGTGTTATACAATCATTAATAGTCACAAGGTTGTTAATTTTCTAACCTTATGTGTTTTTCAAACTTAACATCATAGCTCCTAGCATCATATCAACTCAAAAATGCCTGCCAAAACATGCATATTCAATCAGTTAAACTGTGTTTGGCTGTATAGAATTTATCTGAGCAGAGTCGAAAAAGCTGCAGAAACTCTGTCAGTCTCCCAATCATCTGCTTCACTTACTGTCAACTCCAATTTACTCCTCATTCAGGGTAAACTTCTTCCCTTAGGACTTTTTGTTTTAGTGCTGTGTGAATGTTATTGGGTTCTCTTCTCAGTAGTTATACTAACCAATTAATTGTGTGACTGTTTTCTCTTTTAAAAGTGCTAGAATATTTAATTGGCTTTATTATTTTTTATATTATTTTATTTTATTTATTTACCTTTTATCTCTGGATTTTTATCTGGATTTCTTTTTTTTTTTTTTGGAATGTTTTATTACTGACATGGTTAAATAAATATGTTAATGTGAGTATATTATGATGTGTCACATATTATCTGCTTATGAAGTAAATTGTCATAAAGTGATCTTTTATTACCATTAATTGAACTTGAAAAAGAATTTGTCTGTTTCTGATATTTTAGAGAATTTTATTTATATGTAAACCCTAAATATCTGCGATTCCAAACAAATGTTAATCTTTATTGGCACATTCCAGACAATCTGTAGGTGACAAGTGGCTGTCTTTAAAAGTGAATCACTGAAAAAATAATTAAATCAATATGTTCAAAAACAGTGATTCATTCAGAAATGAACCAAGCGACTGTCTATAGGAATGAGTCATTGAATAATTAATTGAATCAGTTCATTCAGAACCAAGAATCACAGTTCTACTCTGGCGTTAAAAAAAAATTATTATTTTCTTTCATAGAGCAAGAAAATTCAGTTTAAACAGTTTGCAAGAATTTTTAACATCCGTGATATGAAAATGATTGCTGCCAGAAGCTGACGGAGTAAGGGGGGCTTGAGAGAGTTGTGAGTGAGGCTGCAGGCCAGATTTATTAAGCATGTTTGGACTTAATCTTTTCCACTTAATTTGATTCTTTAGAAAGTTAATAAAGTGGGAAGTTGCAGTTTCGGGTTAGCGATAGCTTTATCTTATTTACAAAAGATTTTAACAAATATATATATATATATATATATATATATATATATATTTCTGTTTTTATTTGTTTTCGTAGCAATATCTGGCAAGAGGGCATTGCCAGCACTTAAACTGACAGTAATCAAAAAAGTGAAATGAAATATGCAAACTCTATCCATGAAGAAGTCTATGGTATTTCATTAAGTATAGTAGTTACATTTTCACAAAGTCAAAACAATCTTAAGAGCACTAGACAAAGTTATCATCTATACAGCAATGGTTATTAATGAAAACTACAACAGTAATATGCATAGTTGAATAATGAATAATAAACTGATAAAATTATCCACCCCTAACCTTCATAGTAAGGTATTAACAAATTTTGCTACAATAAATATGGCATAATTTAAAAGTGTTCATCCCTCGAAAAAAAAAAAAAAAAAAAAACTTCTTTCACAAACATCTACATGTCTGTCTCATTTAAAGTGTTAGTGTATATAATGAGTTGTATTTGTAGGGGTTATTATAGCACAATTCTTAACCCCACCCCAGACCTCACTAATTTTCAAACCCTGGTTACGGCCATTCCTATAAGCAATATCACGCTCACAGTCATGTTTTTCCTTATTATATTACTTACGTCACTTGGTGTGCATCAGCATTTATATACACTTGCTTCAAAACTTTCTTTACCTTCCATGATTTTGATGGGTAACAGACAAATTCATTAACATTTGAGCGTGACACTTCTGTGTCAGCAAATTGTGTGACAAAACACAGGGATGCAATTTATCTTTCATAATGAGGATTCAGTCCATACCTTGCCGGACTTCTTTCTTTTCCGTCGGAATCGTAAGAGTTCTTTGTGTTGCCGTGAAACAAAGTTGACTGCAGCATACTCCAATAGGGCAGAAAAGACAAATAACAAGCACACAGCCATCCAGATATCAATAGCCTTCACGTAAGACACCTGCATGGAAGATAGACACAAACACATTCATTCTCATATACCTTAGTTAGCCTTTGCCTTTTCATTCCAGCCTACATAACAGCCCAGTCGTTTTATTATTGAACAGCATAGGGATCTGTCTGAATATTGTCCTTATCGCCGCTATGAATCAGAGATAATTCTCTGCCTGGTGAAAAGGCCTATTTTCTGGATGTATAATTGTTTTTCATAACTCAATGTAGCATTTATGAGCATTTTTAAAATGCAATACACACTGCATGCCTGCTTTCACACATGGATGCACTTTGCACATTCCACTCTGGGCTGCATTAATAAATGATAACTGCGAATGAATGGCAGAAAAAGAGATGTGTAGAAGTGCTAGTAGAACTTATACCCTAATACTGACCAGTGATGCAGAATCTTTTTTTTTTACAAATGTGAATAAGGGACTTGCTTTAATACTGCATGCACTCCGACCTTAGGTAAGGATGTCCTGGATCCAGAGCTCTGAGTTGTCATTGTGAGCACTGTGGTGATTCCCAGGGCGACACGGGCAGGAGCGGCATCCATGTTAATCCAGAAGGAGACCCAGGACAGGATGACGATGAGCAGACTGGGAATGTACATCTGGATCAGGTAGTAGCCCATCTGCCTTTCCAGGTGAAAACGTACCTCAATGCATGTGAACTTGCCTAGCAGAAAGAAAAGTGGACAGAGGACATATGAAATTATACAGTAGATGAGGATTTAAGTTACTAAGACCTGGTAGGTTTGGTTATTTTGTGGTTTTAGTAAGACCACCAATGCATTTTGCAACTCTTTTCTATTTGAATATATTTAAAAATGTAATTTATTCTTGTGATGGCAAATGGAAAAGCAGAATTTTCAGCAGCCAGTGTCACATGATCCTTCAGAGATCATTGTAATGCAGCTTAACATATTTGTGAAAGCCATTTTTTTTTCAGGACTATTTTATGAATAGAAAATTAAAAAGAACAGCTTTATATATACATATTGTCTTTACCATCATTTTGCTCAGTTTAATGCATCCTTGTTTAAAAAAGTATAAATTTCTTTAAAAAACCTTGATGACCCCAAACTTTGGAACGGTAGTACATGTATGTTTAGTATATATCTCAAATTATAAAGTAAAAAAGGTCTCTTAAATTAACACTGTAAAAACTGGTAACGTGCAACCGTTTCCTTAAAAACATATTTCTACCTGATTTAACCCATAAAAGTTAGTTCCCTTTTGAACGGTCTCTCCCATTGTGATGCTGACACTTTTGGGGAAACTCCTGTTTACTCGGATACTGAAGCCTAATTTGTTCATGTTCGTGTAGCTGCACAAAACAAAGGAACTTCATCCTGCCCAAAGGGGAGGAGCTGACCTCTATATAAGTTGGCTTTGTCAGAATTTTTCTCCTTCAGTGACGAAGATCATCTCCTCGTTGACAAACAAGAAGCAAAAGAAGAAAGAAGCTCAGCCTGCTGTTCACCACCATAGAAAGTAAGGAGCTGTTGAACCTTCATGTTTGACCCCTCAACGGGATTCTTTGCAGCCCCCCATGAGTGTAACTAATTCCATTTTGAAAGCAATAGCTCCGTCTACATACATCTCTATGTCATTAAATGGTTAGTCTTCTCTGATTGGTGTGCAGCACGGAGCGAGGACCAGTCCTCTTGTGACATGTCCCACGTGCTAACCTTTCTACAAGAGCTGCTGGATAAGGGGCACACCCCTTCCACGCTCTAAGTGTATGTGGCAGCCATCACAGTGAATGATTCTCTCATGGCTGGGTAATCCTGTCTTGGGCCTAACGACTGTAGAGTCGTCCTCAAACCAAGACACGGCTATGTGCCTCCACTCTGTTTAGACCACAACTCATCACACTTCTGGCGCTCCCCAGTTCAGATGGTGAGCAAGGTCCCAATCCACTCTGCCTGGTTCGGGTTCTTAGAGTGTATGTTGAACGCTCTGGCCTGTTTAGCAATAATTTGTGCGGCCGCTGGCTGGTCGTCGCCATCTACCTTCCCTAGATTTTACAACTTGGATGTCCCTGCCCTAAATGCATGGATTTTGTTCACTTAATTCTACCTAATCCCTTTATAAGTGGAGAGGGTTACATTATGTAGTCCTCAGCCTAAATGGCCTGGGTCTCATTATTGGCTCATACAGGAGCCCTCAGTAAGAGTGCTCCGGGGCTAGGCTCGCAGAGAGGCTTCGTTGTGCACTTGCTTATAGCACGGTGCCATTGGATGCATTCCCCAAAAGCATCAACGATGCAACGGGAGCTACACGAACACGAACAAGAACAAATCAGGCTTCATTTTTAGAGTAAAGAGGAGTTTCCCCCAAAGTGTCAGTGAACCAATCTCAGGGAACCAAGGTTGCATTAATAACCTGAGCTTTTTGTTGGTATAAATTAGTGTATTTAGGTTTATTCAGAGATGTTAATAATTTAGACCGGAATAAAACCAATTAATTTTGATGCTACCTTTTTGTTACATAACGGTGTTAGTAAGGGTTGTTACTGAACGATGCTACTAACAATGTTGTGAAGGATCACAAATACCTAATTTAGTCTGAAAACAATGTTTAAATAAAGATGTAAATGTGTCTGACATTGCAAAACCATAATGTCACAAACTGAAAGTGTGCTAATTTAAATTTAAAAGTAGACATTTGTTTCATATGTGGATTGTGAACGACTTTAGAGAGCTGTTACAGTCTATTACGTTTATATACAAAATGCGCATAAAAGGAAGAGAGCACCTATTTAAAAGGTTTGAGAGCTTTCAGCTGCAGTCTGTCTTTTTGTTCTCTGCTACTAAGCATTTCCTCTCTCAAAACAAATTTCTGCAAGGCTTGTCTTTTTCTGAAAAGCAGGGAGACGGCTTTCACTATTTCTGCATCTTTTGTTCCAAAGTCCCTGGGAGATTTCTTTCTTGGTATTATTCCACACTGTCCTGCTCTCTAGCTGGAGTACACTTGGGGAAAAATACACCTAAACTCAATAAAGATATCTGTAAACCAAAATAAAATATTTATATAGAGGCACATAATGAATGCTTGCTTAAAACTACATATGCAATATTTTATATGTGCCTAAACAAGTACAGTAGTTTTTTAGGAGTTGTGTAGGAGTGTGTTTGACACAAAAATGCTCCCCCTGGAATGTAACCTCAAACACACACACACAAACACACACTTATAGACTTGAATGGTTGGAGCTGTCAACGCTGTAGTTGAGGTGACCCAAGAATAAAACCCCTGAGAGACTAAGTGAGAGAGGTGAGAGAAACAACAAGAGGAGGAAGAAGAAAGGGAAAAGAACAAAAACCAGGAGACATTATGGAGCCTGACAGCACCTAAATTCACAGGACAGAAGTGGAATGTGCTTCAGGCTCAGGAAACAACACAGCAGGATAAATCATCCTGGGATAATACAGTGGATTGCAGACTCATGTAGAATAATGTATTTAATTTACCTCCCCAGTTTCTAAGCCGATATATATATAAATATTTGACCAGGTTAAATGTTGATTATTCGTAACTTAAACCCCTTTATCTAAACCTTTCTACAATTGCGTGCGTCTCAGAACCTTGACTGTTTCTATAGCAAGCAGGAGTTCTAACAGCAGCAGCAGTAACGCAATGATTTTACCAAATATCAATTGTCTCTTTTACTCAGAAGGCGGGGCTTTCTTTCAATAGAGCAGCCATATTGAGCGTTGCTTTTTTCCCACATTCAAAACTATATGAGTGACATGTCTGTGGGCAATTAAGCAATTTATGGCTGCGTTCCAGTTCACTTTTAGACACAAACTCTGAAACTTCCCTAAGCACTTACCTGGACATTTACATGGACATACTCTCGACCCCTCAATTTTGACAGAGGGAGCGAGTCTGCTTCATATGCACACTTCAGGCCGCTCTATAGACCACAATGCAGCACGACTATGACGTCATCGCAGATCGTGTTTAATTTATCCCCACTCAAAACAACTCTATAATACTTTTGGCATACACTTTTACACATACTGGGCCCTGTCATACACCCGGCGCAATGCAACGCAAGGTGCACCGCAAGTGTGTTTGCTAGTTTCAGTCTGGCGCCCTTCGCATTTTCCCGTGCAGCGCCATGTCGTTTAATTAGCAAATGCATTTGTGCCCATTTGTGTGCCCATGGGCGTGCTGGTCTAAAAAAGAGGTGTGTTCAGGCGCATTTCTGGCGCATTGCTATTTTAAGGAGATGAAAATAGACTGCGCCATAGACCAACTCAAACCTGGTCTAAAGTCTGGCGCAATGTTTTTTCTTTGTTATTTAAAGAGCGTGTTAATATAGGCGGGTCCACAACGCGCGTACATGCTGCTTATTAAACACAGGGACGCACAGCGATGCAATGCAATTTTTTGTAGGCTAATTAAATATAAAAATGCCTACATGTCATAATGGATAGTCATCACATGTATCAGAATTAGGCTATCTATTTGCTTGCACTCGAGCAGCTCCGTTTCATCTCGGAGACGCATTCTGTCTTTGCGCTTGCCAAATTCCGCCGTGTAAATAGCCAATCCGTCATGGCACGAGCGCAACTGGCTCTTAAAGGGAATGGAAGAAGAGACTCTGATTGGTTTATTGCACGTTACGCCCAAAAAACACCCATTTCTCATTAAGAGAATAGGGACAACCCGTTTAGACCATGCGCCTGGGCGTGCCAACCGTTTTTCCGTCGTTAAAATAGCAAAACACGATTTGGACACGCCCTGAGTGCACCTGCTCCGTACGCTTTACACTTTGCATTTAGATCGTTAAAATAGGGCCCACTATGTTTTGGGAAACAGTTATTCTAATCTCACATACTATTTAGGATGGATTGTATGAATATTGGGACACAGGGAATGTGCTGTTGAAAGTAAAAATAACGTTCTCGTTTACAAACCTGTTTCAGTCTCTTTCAATATAAAAGTCTTTACTGCTGACTCACTCACAAAGACAGTCTCTTGTTGCCATCTAATGCCGAAGCAATGCAATTAATCACCATCTCAAACATGCACACCGTTTCTCAATACTATTATTAAATACTACTATTATTTATATAAAATATTTTTTTTATTTATTAAAATATTTAATAAACAATAACAACAGCCATCAAAAAAAAGTTGCTATAGGCAATTCAATCAAAAGTAAAAAGGCAGCGTTTTGATACAGCATTGATTTTATAATATAACCTTATAAGATTTTGCCCTCAGCCAAAACTATTTGCTTTGGAACAAATAATAGATTAATAAGACCAAAGACTGCCCATTAGATTTACCCAAAACAAATTATATCTCATGTTTAACCACTATAGAGACTTTAGAGTCAGCTGCAAATTCCAGAAGAACTGCTCTCAGCGGGTTCATGAGTGCTGAACAGCCGCTGGGGCCATGGAGCTCACATCTCCGAAAACATCAAAGCACATTTTCAAATAAACATTATCTTCATTAACAAACTGCATATCTGCAGTCTAAACAAGTACATTCTTGCATTAAAAAAATCTTAAAACTACATTCCATGACACAAAAACAGAAATACTGCAAGCGGAGTGATACAAACGGTGAAACATGTAAACGTGAATTTCTGTCATTGAATGTTGTTGCTTGTTGATTTACATATATCCTAATGTCATGAAGCTGACTAACATATATTAGGTTTTGCTGAATTGTGTGAATGATTTAAAATACTGTTAGAAATGTCAGTTAGATATGTTGCAGTCATATGCCATAATTTTCCATTAAATGTGTGTGCAAGAACCAACATTATAGCTGTCAATGAGTTCATAATTTTCAGCTACAATTATATTTGCCAGGTGCATTTAACGAAAGCGACTTGCGTGACATTCAAGGCATTCATTCATTTATTCTTTTTGTTTTTAATATTTATAATAGTATGGGGTGAGAAGGTTTTTTATTTATTTATTCGATCAGAAATACAGGAAAAAATATTTATATAACTAAATATATTCCACAATATATTTCACATGATCCTTCAGAAAACATTCTAATATGTTGATTTGCTGATCAAGTGACATTTCTTATTATCAATGTATTATAAAAATGCTCCTCAAAATTTTTTTGTAAAAACCTACACCCACAGAAAAATAAAAAATTTTGGAGCTCTTGCAGAGATTAATTTTTTAGTGCACGGCTTAATTAACATACATAGGAAACCCAAAGGAATACTTCATCTTTTCACTGAATGGCTTGTTCTGCAGTAGCTCAGGCATGAAAATCCACTGTGACATCACTAAAGCTGTGCCATGTGGTTATTTCACATCCCTCATGACTCAACCGACGGAAGATGCGGGAGCTCTAAGCAAATGTATGAGTGTGCAGAACTACATGACAGAGCAGGAAGTCTTGTGTGGAAGAGAAGGAAATGTCTGAGCAATCATGCAGAAGGCCCTGTGTCCATCCTGTCACACTAGAGAGGGGAGATCGCATTTAAATAAGTGTTAATGAACTGACGGTGCAAGTAAAACATCATTGTGGTGTTTAAAGGATGATGTGATTTCTAGCATCTATTGTGCCCCTGTACCCTTTGATATAAAAACCCCAAGGTCATCGGGGACTGATTGTATGAGTAATAAAATCAGGAAAAGGCCTATAGGTAAATTTAATTTATACAATAACTCCAAAGGGAAAGCATGCTTGCAGTAAAAATGTTTCCTTGCATAAGTCTCACACCTCCTATATGAGGCAAATGGTTTCTCTTTTTTCCTTTTGAAAAGAAGAGGCTTATTTAATATACAGTATATGGATGCATATAAAATATATTATTGCTCCCTGTTGAATACATACAGGAAGTATTTTATCCATAAAATAAATAAATCTGAATTAATATAAAGCTACAGATATTAGCTGGGAGCTTTGCAATTCTCTTACCTTTTGTTTGGACACTCAACTCTCAAATCAATATCAATAGGCCTTTGTGCATCAATATTTATTCAATTACTAAGTGAGAAATTTGAAGGGAGTCAAGGGAATGATGTGACTGACATGTAGAAGCATATATAGGAGCACAGAAGCGTACAGTGTCCTGAACACAACTGCCAAGAGATTTCCTTTCGATAAAGAGACCTTTGAATCTTAAGCGTTTTCTCCCATCCCATTCTCTATTTCTTTCATTCTTTTTCCCCTGCAGTTTTCCATTTCTCCTGACTCTCAAGTCTTTTACGGCTGGTCTCTCTCTCTCATTTTGTCCTTATATACTGTGAACAATTGTTTGAGGCAACTAGACCTTGACCACCCAGCACCTGTCATTCATCCTGTCAGAAAGTCCCTCTGAGGCAAAACACACAGGGAGACAAAAGCAAACACCTCTTCAGCCGGGATTGTGTGGCCTATGTCTTGTGATATGTGCACTACTATGACTGATAATATCAGGTTCCAAACGTAAGAAGAATGAAAAAATGAAAGGCAAAGCAAGAGTATACTGACTGATTAATTCAATTACATCTGACAAGGTTAATGAGAACTTGGTCTCTTAAGGACTCATTTGCGATGATAATGTGTACAGTAAATATTGATATTGTTCTTGACCGAAGGCATGGAGAAAGCTCATCCTGATTTTGTTTGCTTTTAAAAATCGTTCCATCTTTCTCAGTAAGTCTAATGATAGTGTTTTAAGCAGTTTTGCTGCATGATATCATGCTGGTTTTGAAGATAAGATGCAAAGTTAAGGAAGAGCTGTTCTAAATTTCATTTTTGTGTTTGCTTAAAGGCTATTAATTGAGACACATAGAGATGCGATAACAAGCTTTTCCAATTATCATCTGATAAAAGCTGTTCCTTAACTTTGCATCTCATTAAAGCAAAACTGCTTGAACATTATCCTGGATTTATTTTCTCTCTCTTCTCTCTCGCAGTAGTCTTCTGTTCCTGTAAATTAGTGATTCTTAACTGTTGGTCATAAAAAAATGGGCCAAATGTCTGGGCTGTTAGTGTTGAGGGCAGTAGAGAAGAGCAATGATAAATGCAAATAATGAAATGCTATAATGCTGTATAATCATGCTTGCTTAGTACAGCACAATAAGAGGAGAAAACACTATTCATATACTGTAATCTATCAAAGACTATACATCCAGTTGAACTCAACCGTATTTCATTTTAGAGGAAATTCCTCTGTCACATGGCTACACGGACAGGTTGCGTGACATCCTTGAAAACCACGAATGAGACTATGCAGTGTTTTTGTGCTGTGAATGAATGGCTTTTGAAAGCATGAAACAATCAAAATTCAGTTTACATGTAGAGTAGTGGTTCTCAGTTCCAGTCCTGGAGACTCACCACTCTTCACATGTTGTATGCCTTCCTTTTTTAATGCACCTGATTTAGATCACCAGTTCATTAGGAGAGAGTTTCTTGAACTGAACCAATGCCACATTTACACTGCATGGATCAATTGAACCAATTCAGATTTTTTTTCCTCCCATGTGGCACATATCGGATATGGCATATGAACGTGTAAGCAGGAAAAAAGCACATGGATTCCAGTATTCTTAGATCGTTTTCAGGCTTCATTCATATGTGGAAATAAATCTGATATGAATCGGATATGTGCATTTGTGCCTTCCGTGTAAGCAGACAGATTGGATATTCCCCTGTTAATGCAAGTTGGATGTCATATGTTTTTTAAACATTTAGCGGCACAGATATACCTATTACAAATAAAACATCTCTAGTTGACTAGCAGAGTATTAATTTGGTTTGTTTGTGTTAAATAAGAGGCGATCCAGCACTGAAATGTGCTTTTAAAGTCATGCTGAGTGCTCGTTGCCACTGTTATCAGTGACGGCGGCTCGTGCACAGATGAGCACTTCAATCTATTGCTAACTGTTGTGAAGGCTCTCTATTAAAAATGCACACAAACTTGTCCCTGCTCTTGTATTATGGTTTTAATGAGCAAAAAAAATAATAATAATAATTATACGAGGGGGAAAAGAACTCAGACCCACTAAATTAGCACAAGTTCTACAGCTAGACTATAAGTACCCGTGGATGTGTACAGCGGATCTGTGTATATAATTACTGTTGTGAAGAATCGGTACTAATTAATGATTCTGATGTAAGGATGAAACTAGCACATTAAAAATGTTTCAATGAGTTCTGTCAATAAGTTGAACTCTTTGCTTTCATGTTCTGGACTCATCTGCTTTTCTGTACAAAGTATGCTTTGTTAATAGTGTGTGAAGAGTTTGGGCTTTTAATATCACTGTCTAATGCATTGAACCATTTCAAGTTAGGCCTGTATAGTGTAAATGCAGATATCGGATACGGGTCCCTTTTAAAAGAAGGTGTAAGCAGGCCATCCAAAAAAAAAACAAAAAAACATTTAGTAAAAAAATCCAATTTGGGCATCCAGATCAGCAGTGTAAATGCAGCCTAAGCGTGTCACATAAGAGAGACCACTGGGACCCTAGGGCCAAAGCTGAGAGCCACTGGATTACAGTATATTGTAGTAAATCTAGTAAGAAAAAAAGTTATTTTTTTTATTCAGTCTGGATCATGTAAATACTGCATGTTGCTAATCATTTGGAGTTTCTATCAGTTTATTAAAAATGTTGTTATATAGCATGTTTTGAAAATTACCTGTGTTATAGTGCTTAGTGCAGTTTCTTAAATCAGAATCATCCTTGAGTATGAACTGTGGAAGCGTCAAACCTTCGGCCACCTGTACAGGTCCCTTCTCTTGCCACTCAAAGATCAGGTCGTTCATTGTGTAGCCAACTAGTAGAAAGACAAAGAGAATTGTTTTAGATTTTACATGCTGTTTTCAGTATTGCTGTTTCATAATGCAGAAGTTAATGTTGTAAAATGAGCCTTTTCCATATTCTGAAAATATTCCAACATTTTGCACTTTCATTGAAGGAATCTTTTACCCACAGATTCTGTCATTAATTACTCACATTCAGTGTTATTCCAAACTTGTATGCACTGTATATTTAATCTTCATGAATATCCATTTTGTGTTTTGTAAACAGCATAGGTATGAATAAATAATGACAAAATGTTTGGGTGAACTTTTCCTTTAGCGGCCTTATGTCTCACATGGGACAAAGAGGATTAAGTACATATTCCTTTCTTTAATTTAAGATCTAAGGTCTGTTTTAAGATCAAACTGCAGATTTCAGTAGAATGATGGTATTTGAGGCTAAATGAGAGGGCTGTTCCAGAATGCTGGAAAATTACAAAACCATTTACTACATTTCAGATAGATATTAGCAGTAGCTTCAGAAGCATCTAATGAACAGTAATTTCAGCTTCAGCTTGACAGTTTAGACTCTAAGGCACTGGTGTGATTTTTTTTTAAAATACACATATATGTAAAAAAGAAACATGATTGTTTTTTTTTGTTTTTTTCTCCATTGTTGACTTAGATATTAAAGTAAACTAAAGCCATACAGCCATAAAGCATGCTAACTGCAGTGCATAATAAAAAGGCACACAGCTTCAACATGAAAACAAATCATATCACAAAGCATTAAGCAGTTCACCAGCACAAAATCCTCAGGGCTGCAACTGCATTGGAAAATGTGTAGTGTGATGTTGAAGTGGCAGATATAATTATCTCTGTTTCTTCATATAGCTCTGGTGTCACTTCCTTCTCTTGATGGTATCACTTTACCAGAGGGAAGGTGAGTATGCTCATTATTCTATTCTATTCTATTCTATTCTATTCTATTCTATTCTATTCTATTCTATTCTACTGAATGAGCTATTTCCAACAGAGACAATATCCTCAGTTTAACATTGCTGTCTGTCATCCAGAGCCTCTCAGTGAGCAACTCTAGTAACAACATGCACATGGCCACTCTAAAATATGTGGATATGAAGGCAGATTCCCCAGCACACGGGGCGTTTCTTTAAAAGCCTCAACCCCAGCTTAGAGCAATAGTCACAAGGGAGATCAAGTGAGCTGTGGTATGTTTTCAAGTTGACAGAATAATATGCCAAACACTTTGACCACTAGCTTCACTAGTCTTTAACCAGGCACTTGGCACTTAATCTGTAAAGAGAACTTCTTGCCTATATGTCCTTAAGTTACTGTCTAGGATGGTATATAATTTCTCCATGATGATTTTAAGGATGTCTTCAGGGTACTGCCCATCCATAATGATATAATTTGGTTGACCCTGCCAAGTGAATGCCAATGCCAAACATGCTTCACATCAAATCTGCTATTTACCTCATCCTGCCTACCGGCTGAAGTTACATTATGAAATGAGAAATAGTGTCTGTCTGCTTTCCACACAAATCTGAACAGGGGGTGGGGGGAGTTACGCAAGAAGCTCTTGATGAGAAGAGGTCAAACAAGATTACTCACAACTCTCCAGCTGCATTATGCACGTCTGCACATCCATGGGGAAATTCTTCAGATCCATCGGACATGAGAGTGTCAGAGTCAGTCTAAAAATTGAGTGGAAAAAAAAGCATAGATTTGAAAAATTATACACACACGTCTTGTTTTTAATATTTGCTTTTCCAAGTATAAAACATGGTAATTTTTATTTATACAAAAAGTGTAAATGGAATTCCATCTACATTCTCTGAATGAGTAATGTGTAAATCCACAACTCAGACAAAGAGGGGATTTAAAGTGAAGGGATTTGAGCATCTGAAGCTGCATGAGTGGTGGGATTTCTGAACGGGATCACTAAAGCAAAGACAAGTCTGACAGCTGCAGATTGGCCATGTTTTAATTACACTCCTTCTCCCTCTGGGCACCACGTGGATTTCAGTTAGAGTGAATCCTCTGTCGTCTCACATCTGCACAGCTTTCCGTCATATCTCCTCAAAAGCCTGACATCATTTACCTCTCACTATTAACTCCAGCACTTCTCTCCTACCCTCATGCTGTTTCCTATAGATTCACTGCATTGATTGATGTTGAATGACATTGTGTTTGTCCTTGCATTTGTTCTGGGGTTAGTTACATTTTAGAGTTCGAAGAAATGACTCAAATGACTCAAGTCTGCATCAGCTGAGGCATTTGATTACTGGGATGGTGGATTGTTATTGACATATTCCTGTTGTGGAATGTAATCACATGTCTCTGTCTCTAGAAATGACCTCTGCTTTGTCTTAAATGGTTATTTACATCATGTATATAATATGTTTTACATGTAAAATATCTATAAACAAAATATGTTAACATGCTGGAATTAAAAATGGTCATCAAACAGCATTCTTTTACATTTCAGTAAAACAAGGGCATTTTATTGATTGATTGATTGATTGATTGATTAATTGAGTGCTAGGCATTATCTCATTCTGAAACTCTCAGCTGCTGCTTACTGTAGTCACACTACAAAATGTTTTCTGTGACCTATAACTATTTTGATCGGTGCTGAAGAATCTCACCTGATTGAATAGAGGACATTTCCATTTTTGAATATTCTCAAGAGTTTGTTGTCAGTGGTAACCTCATGGAAGTGCGCTCCCTTCTCATTGGCGAAGAACAGATCAGGCTTCCAAATGGAGTCTAACATTGAGGGATCCAGGTCCAGGGAGTCATCTGGGTACTCGCTGTAAGCTAAACGAGGGTCATTCCACTTCTGCCGGAGAAATATGTTCACTCTGTAATCCTAAGAATAAATACTTAACATCAGTCAAGGCAAATAGCACAGGAGATGTACAACAGTCCTCTCTGTCAGTTTTAAATCAGACATAATGGGTATTTTCATGTACAAGAATACACAGCTGCCGCAAGTGAAATAGAAAGGAGCATCATTATTTAAATTTATGGTATAGTAAAATGCTGTTTGAGATTTTCACATATTCAATACACTGCTGTTTACATTTGTAGTGTTTCACAGCTGTAAATACATTAAATCAGTGGTTATCAACCGGTATGTTGCTAAGTAATGTTTGTTCTGATAGGTTTGCAATCAAGAGAAAAAAAAATCTTAAATGCAAATAATAAAATTAAGTAAATCATGCAATAAGCACAGCAAAATAAAAAAAAAAGGCTTTTTAACAATGTAGGATAAAATGTGGCCTTTTTTTTAATTTGCTGACATTCAATTCACTTGATAAAAGCTGGTCAAATTAGGCAGATGTTGCGTGATATAACCTCTTCTGAAAACCATGAGCAAAATACCTCAAGGATAAAGCAAATGTCGCAGATTTCATTAAATAGGGGTGACAAGTTTAAGAACCACTACTTTAAATAAATAATGAAACTGATATTACAATAAGGTGTGTAATATCATCAGTATGAGGTTGTGATGGGCCATGGAGTTTAGCCAACTGTTACTTGTTTTTTTTTTTAGCAAAGATTATGTTTCCAAAATGAATCCTATCATTGGGCATTTAGAGACTCAATCCTCAATGTTTGTATATATATATATATATATATATATATATATATATATATATATATATATATATATATATATATATGTGTGTACAGTATATAATTTTTTTTTTTATGTGCATTTTTTCATTAAATATGGGTGACAAGTTTAAGAACCACTCCTTTAAATAAATAATGAAACTGATATTACAATAAGGTGTGTAATATCATCAGTATGCGGTTGTGATGGGCCATGGAGTTTAGCCAACTGTTACTTGTTTTTGTTTTTTTAGCAAAGATTATGTTTCCAAAACGAATCCTATCATTGGGCATGTAGAGACTCAATCCTCAATGAGATCTTTTCTTGCCTGTTGTACACTTATATATATATATATATTTATTTTATTTTATTTTATTTTATTTTATTTTATTTTATTTTTTATTTTGTAATCATATTCATTTTTTTTTTGATGTGCATTTTTTTTGTCATTTTTTAATACTGTATGTCTATAGTTTTAAGTTTTAGTTTAGTTTTAGTACTTCAGCTTAAGCTGAATGAATATGAGAAATATTGCCCTGTAACTAGATCAAATTCAGTGTGTCATTTTTATTTTATCCTTTTATTTTTACATTTTTTTGTCAGTTTTAGTTAATGATAATAACCCAGTTGAAAATATATAACTTAGCTAGAATTTATTATATGTGCATGACTGAGGAAGAAAGTCTTTTTTTCTCTGTCAATCTGACATAGACATTACAGGCATGCTCTTACATTTGCCTTGAGACACATTCAAAAAAAATAAAAAAAAAAAAAAAAAAACCTCTTAAATATAATTTACAGCTCTTAGTCCATATTAAATTAAAGTTCTGGGGATAAAATATAATACAATTTTAAATGCCATATTTTTTTTCAGGATATTTGCCTTGAAGCCTGGCAGAATTGAATAAGTAATGAAGACAGCCTCAACAATAAGCTTGGAGACAGATTTACGATAATCTGAAACTAATAAAAGCTGCTATAAATATTAAAAATGCATCCAAGGAGAGATTGGAAATTATGCTTTTTGACAACAATAGTTCTTTTGTTCAGAATTTTGTGTAGTCAGACTGAATTTGCCTGAAAGCAACTAAGACGAGCAACCACTAATAATGAATGGAAGGTGACAGCACGTGGGTGATATAATTTGGAGAACAGGGTGGTTTTCATATCTTATCTGTGTCTTTCTAAAATACTCGAAGAACTTCATTAGAAGGTCTGTGTGTCAGAGTACATGAGTGGTGGAATATTTGAATTAAGTTCTACTATTGTAGTTTCACACATGGGAAACTAGTGTAACATGGTTAGTGACTATTGGCAAACCTCAACTGTGTCAGATCCCCCACTTGTCAACAGCCAAACAACATCTCAATGCTGAGGGCATGGCGATAACACAATGACCGCAGATCTTTAAAATATCTTAAATTCAGATTCAGTAGGTCTTAAATATTTTTGGTCACATTACCGCAGAAAAAATTCTACAATCTGATGGACCCAGTGACTGTTTACAATCATTGGACAGACTTAAGATCCCAACCCCCCCACCACTGTAGTTACTGCAGAGAGAATTGCAGTAGCAGAATCCTGTTGAACACCAGTTTAGTTGAGCAGGATCTTAGCTGCTTTAAATGTTAATGCAAATTTACTGAAAAGTGGCTTAAGAATTTTACTTGCCTGACTAGACAAATAGCCTGATTAAAACTTAAGTGACAAAAAATAACTAGTGACGCATCGAAATGCAAGAATGATTGTTCTGATTTTATTACATTCAGCTTATACAGTGATTGATAATGGATAGTGTATTTACTTTCTAGTTTCAATGTCGCACTGAGGTTTGTGTTGCCTGTCTCTGTGAGAGTCTTTCATGGAGAAATCAAATCAAATAGCATAACGGCACACATAAAGAAACTCACAGAACAAACATACTGAGGTAAAAATTGTAAATGTTTAGTTTATTTATAACATAATGTAGTTAAGTAACATACCGTGACAAGGAGGCTATTTTGCTGAATATTTTCATGATTGCAAATGTTACGTTGATTTTAGTTCAATAAACAAGTAAAGTATTGACTGTTTTGTTCTATTTCACCAAAGAAAATAGTTCCAAACAAAGATCAGAACAGAAGTATTGCACATTCTCCAAGCAACACAAGGCATTTTTGTTAAGGAATGATTCTGCGTTTTGAAGGAATTGGTTGAATGAATGAACCACCTACTGGTGGTTTAGTCTCATGTTTAAAAGTATGCATTTTCTCCCAACATTTCTTATTTGTATATTCAAAATTTTATCAAAACATTAATCTCATATTATTTAATGAAGTTGTGATTTTGCAGTGTAAATTATTTAATTTAATTTGGTAACAGCCCTATAGTGTATATTGAATTTCTTGATCAACTGTAAGAATTTGACATGAAAGATGATGCAAACATTTAATATCTTAAAAAATACTAGCCTTTATTAAAGAAAATAACTTCCTGGGGTAAATATTAAAAACATGCAGATTTAAGTATGTAATAGCTGATATAACACTGATGAAAATATTGCTTCAGAATAAATTGTTTACACTACCAAAAATCTCGGTGATGCTATGTGTGTATACTTAGTATGGGATATTGTCTGCTGAAATAAAAAGTTCACTGTATATCGTAATAATAAATAGCATTTTTGACAGCGATATTTAAAATTTTTTTTATATTAAACACATTAAATAGGACACGTATGTCTGCAAGATGTCTGTTAAAGATCGCTTCATCTGGAAAGCATCTGCTGTGTACAACACATCTAATAATGTTTTTAAGATGTCAGTTTTACATACATTCTAAATCATAAATATCGTAGACATTTTCTAAACGTCTATTTGACATCTGATAGAAAACATCTCAAACACTCTAAAAAAAAAATCATCTTTAAGATATAAATGCAGATATCAAATAGACGTCTTCATGATGAATGTGTACTATCAGGGATGTAATATAATGTGTATTTCCGTCACAGGTTTGGTCTTAAATTTCACATAAGGTGCTATTAAAAAGGTCTTTAAAATCTTAATTTAAGTTTTTCATAACTGTAGACCCCCTGGATAAGCAGAAACAAAAAAAGACGTCAAAGCATCTGTGTTCTGCTTCACTTCCTAAAACATCTAACCGTGGTGGTTTGTTGACAGGAACATAGCTGACGCTCACAGAGTACAATTCTGAACTGGCCAACATCTCAGCTGATGATGCATGGCTTGCTTTCATTATAGATGTCACACCACTGCTTTGTCAATCTCTTGGTTGCTTTGTCATCAGCTTAGCGGTTAATTCTGTCCTCTTCACATTTATTTGCGGTCGGTGCAGAGGAGCTTGACAGAACCCATGCATTGCATCTGCGATTGCTCAACCAACTGCAGGCCTTCAGTGGTTCCATGGCAATCTCCACACTTCTGCTGTGTGATTGCCTACTCAAGCGGGACTCACTGGCATTGAGGGGAAATCTGCGTCCGTGCCAACAAGCTAGTGATTAATCACATCTCCATATGTCTGTGGCTTCTGTAACAGTTAGATAGCCTTGTCAATGCATTCACTGCTTTGGTAGTGAATATTGAAACACTTAACCTGCATGTTGTCAGCATAACCATTGGCAAATTTAAGCCTGCATGTTGTCAACTTATGCCAAAATGAGCAATGGTGAAAAAAATTTGTGCCATTTACAAGTAAAAATCAAGTTTCAGTCCAGACATGCAAAACCACTCTTCAATGTAGAGATGGAATTAAAAACTTATTTTGTTTTCTTGTTTATTAAATGGCAAATTACACCATTATAACTCCACTTTATGAAGCTGACGATAATCTTGAGATTATCATTTTTATCAGATGGTGTACAGAGCTGGGCTGCTCAGATCTTAATATGTCAGATTTCCAGCACATGGACAGACAGATATGCAAGGATTCTCAAAGACCAAAGAATAATTATCCTGTATTTAGATGTTCAACAACAACTTCTTAAAAATGTTGTTTTGAAACCGTAACTACTTGAGGTCAGACATTCACAACCTTATAATCTGACAATAGTGGATTAGTGGATTGAAGCAGTGGAATTAGGAAGATAATACATGAGAAAATTACTCATATTCAAATATTTCCTTTTCCTTTCATTTTAGAGAACAGTTTACAGAAATTGGCAAATGAAGAAATATAAATGGTGTCACATTGTCATTATGAATATCAGCTTTCTGGGAACTGAGGATTGTCCAGAAAAATGTTCTGGTTATGCAGTGTCCTTTGTTCCTGGATGATATGCTTATCCCATGGCCCTAATGCTGAGGAAAGGCGATCTCCAAGGGCCAGATGGAAAGGGCAAGGAATCTAGGAAGGGTTACTATAATCCATATGTGACATATGGGTAAGCATATCTAGAGAGAATTCCTTTACATGGCTTTTTACTCTCTACTTCACCCTTAAACCTAGACTGGGACAACAAATCTAAGGGATATTGTTCATTACTGCACATTGAAATGTTTTGTGTTAAAATGTGTACCGTTTACCAGTAAGTTGAAAACATATCCAGATGTTCAGACAATTCTTTGAAATATCCCTTTTTGATAGACTTTAACAATGTGTTTTTAAGATGACATGATGTTAACAACAGTGGAGTTAATTTGTGAAACATTAATTCTTTTGAGCAGTAACTCAAACTCAAAAAAGAAAACAAAAGAGTCTTTAGAAAACTATTTTAAATCTTGATGCAATTTTTGTTGTATATATGTTGGTTTCATACATTTAAGAAAAAAAATGGTTATATTAATATCAATTTGTATAACCATCAGTTAAAAAGTAAAATATGTTCTTATGCATACAGTGTGCAGATCTTTATCATTATCATTTTCTTTATAATTTAAAAAAAAAAAAAATATGTAATAAAATATGTATTCTTTTTTAAATTAAATAATTACGTCTATATTAAAAATCTATTTTGTTTAATAATATGTATTATTATAAGTATTATAATAATCTGACCTAAACTTTTCATGTCATTAAATGATCATCTGATATTTTTACTTGTTGACCTTTATATACAGCCATAAACCCAATCTGGATGGGATTTGTTTTACAAGGGTAGATGGAATCATGTAATTTTACCACAGCACATCTGTAATATTAATAGCCTATTCACATGGGATAAAAAATCTCAGTAAAACTACCAGAAGTGGGGGAGGAAACTTGATTTATGCACCGCCATCACTTCCCTGTTATTACACGTGTTCCACATCGCTTCCTGTGTGTAATATATATATATATATATATATATATATATATATATATATATATATATATATATATATATATATATATATATATATATATATATATAACGCAGCGCCATGCTCGAATTTCCCACGAAAACCTAGCCGTACAATTTAAATTAGAAAACTTTATAACAAGCTTACCATTGTCAGGGTTCCCACACCTTGATTAACTTCAAATTCAAGGACCTTTCAAGGACTTTCCAGGTCCAATACCCTCAAATTCAAGGACTTGACGTGGGGACATATTTGAAGTGAGAGTGAGGGTACATTGTGTTATCTTGTAAGATACATAGTTACAGTTTTCATGTCTCAACATAACTAGCTTTTTTGCATTTATTTTTGGCCATCACAGAGATCTGATATTCTATTTGTTGTATTTCTGTTTTGCATTAAACTGAAAAATATTCGGTACATCCTATTCTGTATTCTAAAATGATCTGATATTAACTTTTGCATGGATTTTATTGTAAAGAGCTTAGGCTCATGTAACAAGAAGTTTTAAGATATATGAATATGCTTTTAAGTTTTTCTTACCGAAATGGGTTTACATTATCTTAACAAGCAAAGAAATTCAACATTAATTTCACGGTGTGTCTGTGAAACATTGAGGTACCATTGTAATAGTTTTGTGCGTGCATGAAAGTCATGTAGGGTGAACATATTTTAGTTTTCCAAAAAAGAGGACAGTGGGTGCGGGGCAGGGGGCTGGGGTGTGGTTGGTTGGTGGTGAAAGAAGTGCTCAAAGTAGTGCAATGACCATATCCCAAATATCAAAACTGAAAATGTCATTGCCATACCTAAAATACATATTTTACAGTTACTGTTGTGCATATTGATCATTAACACAGCTAAAAAGTTTCCTACCAGTGGCTCTCCTTCACACAGCTTAACATCTAGCACAATTTTATCATAGGCAAAATGCAAAATGTTTCAATACAAGCATTTCAGTCAAATGTAATTTAAGCAACATTTGAAACCTTTAACCCACAGGGGAAAATTAACCCATAAACAGTTTAAAAGTAGCCATAGGAAAAAAAATGCAGACTTGGCAACCCAGCATTCAACACAAGCTGAAGGAGTCAGATTTGACTGATCACAGGTTGAGGAGAGAGAGATGGCTGATAGACCAACCTGGAGGATTTGTTGCTCAACAGATCCTGAGCTTATTGACAAATATCTGATCTTACTTTACACAGAGCATGCATGATCGCGTAAATAGAAGTGAAAGTGAACAGCGAACGCTCATTCAAAAGAGATTCAGATACTCTGCGTATTGATAGATGCTCCCTGATCCGCGGAAATTATGCAATATTAGGATGTTTGCAGGAGCGGGCAGAATTGGACACAAAAATCACGGGAGTGGGCAATAATGGTCAAAAATACAATGGTAGCGGGATTAAGAAAACAGTCCCTTGCAGCACTCTAATACAAAAATGCACACAATCACTGGCGACTGTAGAGATTAAAAGCAGAATCCCCGACATTTTGGCCGATTCAGAAATCCCGGCCAGAGGCATTTTATTAGGTCCAAAAAGGGGACATGTCCACGAAAAAGAGGAAATATGGTCACTCATCCCGCCTCTAAATCTGTGTTAGTGAGCACTTCTTCTTTGCCGAGATAATCCATCCACCTCACACAGGTGTGGCATATCAAGATGCTGATTAGACAGCATGATTATTGCACAGGTGTGCCTTAGGCTGGCCACAATGGTCAGAAATACAGTGGTAGCGGGATTAAGAAAACAGTCCCTTGCAGCGCTCTAATACAAAAATGCACACAATCATTGGCAAATGTAGAGATTAAAAGCAGAATCCCTGACATTTTGGCCGATTCAGAAATCCCGGCCGGAGGCATTTTATTAGGTCCAAAAAGGGGACATGTCCACAAAAAAAGAGGAAATATGGTCACTCTAATGTCATGGCAATGTACAACACAAAGTACCTCACATGGGAAACACTTAACGTAATGCGTAAATGCATGTAACTAATGTAAATCAAGCAAGCTAGTACACAGGCCATGAAGTGTTGCTGAAATAACACTAGCGGACCAGAGAGAATAATAGATGTTTTTTTCCAGAAAACTTCTTGCGCAAAATAAATTAAAGCACTTTTAAAGACCTGTGTCAATGTATGTTTTTTTTCAACAACCTTCCAGGGCCTCAAAATTTTTTTTTCAGATTCACAAACTTTCAAGGATTTCAAGGACCTGTGGGAATGTCTCGATTACGTATGGTAACCCTTGTTCCCTGAAGGAGGGAACGGAGATGTCACGTCGGTGACCGACGAATTGGGATATCGCTTCGATAGACCAATCTACTTTGAATGTAAACTAAACGAGCCAATGCACATTGGCATGCAATTATTGCATCCAGCTGCCACTGAGTATAATAATGGCAGGTGCGATGCATACCAGGTTTTCGCTGAGGAGCAAAGCCGGTAACCCACCATCCGCAACTCTCTATGCCCTCCTGGGACCCAGAGGTAGAGAAAACAGCTCTCTCGTCTCGTCGATTTCCAGATTCTCCAATCGGCCATCCTCCAGGGGAGGGAGAGGTGCCTTCACCATCCCCTTGAAAGCAGCTACCTCTCTCTGGGTCACCCGTCCCAGGGCATCTTGCTCTTCTGCTCACCGCCAGGTTTGACGGGGGCCAGGATGGGTGGGGCGGCCTGCCTACGCCCAGCTCTACAGTGCCACTTGCTGCAGGCTACTGCAGATGCGGCGCTGGAGTGGGGCAGACGCAGGAGGCTGCCCTCGGCGACGAGCCGTCTGGGGTGGACGGGTGGAGGCAGCATCGGCCCACCGGGCAGAAGGTTGGACTGCTGGGCCAGACTGAGGCGAAGAGACCGGTCTGGGACACAGGAGCATTAAGGAACCAATCTTTGTCGGCGTCCCTTATTTCAACCAGAGATGGCGCTCCTGGACCACAAGCGTAGACATCGCACGACCCAGAGAACCCAGAGTGGTGAACTTCGTCGCTCAGAGCGCGAGGTCAGTGGCGGTTTGGAGTTCTTTCTGAACTTCTGGATCGTGACCACCCTCGTGCAGGTCCTTCAGTGCCTTGGCCTGGTGCACCTGCAGTAATGCCATAGCGTGTAAGGCAGAAGCAGCTTCCCCGCAAGCCATATAGGCACTGCAGTTTAGACCAGATGAATGCCTACAGGCCCGGGAAGGAAGCACCAGGTCTCCCCGCCAGCAGGAGGCAGACTTAGGACACAATTGTGTCGCTACCGCCCGCTCCTCTGGGGGAATCACCGAATACCCCTTCACTGCACCACCGTCTAGGGTGTTGAGGGAGGAGGAGCCCACCCGCCGGTTTCTGGTAGTAAGAGGTGCCGTCCACGACCTGGTGAGCTCGTCATGCAATTCCGGGAAGAAAGGCACCGGGGCGGGGTGCTGAGAACCAACATGGGCCACCTCAAGAGACCAATCATCCCGCCTCGAGGGCTCGGGACGCGGTGGAGATTTCCACTTGAGCCCTACCCTCTTGGCGGTCCGGGAAAGCATAGCTGTCATCTCCAGATCTGATTCAGGCTTTGCCACCATCTCGGAGGGCGGCAGCGTGGCCAAATCTTCATCAGACAGCTCTCCCTCCGATGCTGAGATCGACATCTGGTTGGGGGGAGGCCCACTGGATACCGCTGGTATGCTCTTTGAAGATGGTCCAGCGTGTTCCGTGGGTTGCTCCACTGGATCGGAGGTGCAAGAGGAGTGATGATTTCTAGAGGGTTGGTTCCCTGCGGGGTTTGCCACCACTGTAATCCTCAAACCACCCGTGCTACTGCTGGAAGTGGTCCGGTGCTGGGAGCTCTTTGTCACCATGTAACGCTAGCGACAGATGCATCCCTCACTGGTTGGGGTGCGGTCATGAGTGGCCACCCTGCCCGCGGTCTGTGGAGCGGTCACCATCTGACATAGCATATCAATTGTCTAGAGATGCTAGCTGTGTATCGAGCACTGAAATATTTCCTCCCAGACCTGAGAGGTCTTCATGTGTTGGTGCGCACCGACAACACATCTGTGGTCTCATATATCAATCACCAGGGAGGTCTGCGTTCGCACCCCTTGTACAAGCTGGCACACCAGATCCTTCTGTGGTCCATTGCAGTGTATATTCCTGGGAGCAGACATACTGTCGAGACAGTGGCAGAGGCCCGGGGAATGGAGGCTTCACCCCGAGGTGGTGAAGCAGATATGGAGAGTGTTTGGCAATGCCCAGGTGGACCTCTTTGTGACTCAAGAGACATCACAATGTCCCCTCTGGTTCTCTCTAGTTCAACCAGCTCCTCTGGGACTGGATGCTATGGTACAGACCTGGCCGAGGCTTCGTCTGTACGCCTTTCCCCCATTGCTCTGCTCCCGGGAGTTCTGGCAAGAGTACGCCGGGACGGGGTCCGTCTTCTATTAGTAGCCCCGTTCTGGCCGGGCCGAGTATGGTTCGCAGATCTGATCTCTCCCCTCGATGGCTCTCCATGGGAGATTCCAATCAGGACAGATCTACTCTCTAATTCACCCACGCCCGGAGCTATGGAAACTGTGGGTGTGGCCCCTGAGGTGGCACAGCTCATAGCATCCGGTCTTTCAACCAAGGTTGTTGAGACCATCCTCCAATCCAGAGCTTCCTCAATGAGGAAACTGTACGCCCTGAGGTGGAAACTCTTCACCTCATGGTGCAGAGATCACCAGCTTGACCCAGCTAACTGCCCAGTTGGTACAGTTTTGGAGTTTCTCCAAGCCAGTCTCTCTGCGGGGTTAACTCACTCCACCTTAAAGGTTTACATGGAGGCCATTGCTGCTTACCACGTCCCTTTCAATGATCAATCAGTGGGTAGACACCCCCTAGTTACACGTTTCCTCCGCGGTGCGCTGAGGCTGAGTCCTCCAGTACGGTCCTGTGTTCTCCCCTGGGATTTGGTTGTGGTTCTAGAGGCTCTTTGTAAAGCTCCATTCGAGCCAATACAAGATATCTCAGATAGACATCTGACTCTTAAGACTGCCTTGCTACTGGCTATCACCTCTCTCAAGAGAGTTGGAGATCTTCAGGCCCTCTCGGTGGCCCCTACCTACTTAGACTTTGCCCCTGGAATGGCCAAAGCATTTTTATACCCTCGAGCGGGTTATGTTCCCAAAGTTCCCTCTGTCACGCCACAACCCATAGTACTGCAGGCCTTCTGCCCTCCTCCCTTTCGGGAGCCAGACCAGGAAAAGCTAAATTGTATGTGTCCGGGTTCGAGCTCTGGACACATACGTCCACAGAGCTTCCCTGTGGAGAAAATCAGACCAATTGCTTGTATGCTATGGTCCCCCTAAAAGAGGCTTTCCTGCATCTAAGCAGATCCTCAGTCGTTGGATAGTCGAGGTTATCAATGTATCCTATGAGTCCTCTGGTCTTCCCCCTCCTTTGGGAGTCAAGGCTCACTCTACTTGGGGTATGGCGGCCTCTAAGGCCTTCTCAGTAGGTGTGTCCCTCTTGGACATCTGCAACGCTGCGGGATGGTCCACGCCCTCTACTTTCATCAGATTTTACGATCTAAATATGCGAGCCACTCCTGGCTCTTCTGTTCTCTCGCCTCAGCTGTGCACTTCGGATACACACTAGGCAGGGATTTGGAAGTCTGGCAGCGTGGGCACATCGTTCCCCAAAGCGTTCGACGCAGCTCGAGTTCCTGAAGAGGGACATCTCAAGGTTACACATGTAATCCTAGTTCCTTGATGGAACGAGACGCTGGTGTAACCACCATTTGCCTCACACAGTGCAACACATCTCCTTCGCATAGAGTTGATCAGGTTGTTGATTGTGACCTGTGGATTGTTAGTCCATTCCTCTTCAATGGCTGTGCGAAGTTGCTGGATATTGGCGGGAACTTGAACCCGCTGTCGTATACGCCAATCCAGAGCATCCCAAACATGCTCAATGGGTGACATGTGCTGGTGAGTATGCTGGCCATGCAAGAACTGGCATGTTTTCAGCTTCCAGGAATTGTGTACAGATCCTTGGAACATGGGGCTGTGCATTATCATGCTGCAACATGAGGTGATGGTCGTGGATTAATGGCACAACAATGGGCCTCAGGATCTTGTCACGGTATCTCTGTGCATTCAAAATGCCATCAATAAAATGCATCTGTGTTCGTTGTGCCAGTTGCACGCTCCCTCATTTGCATCATCTGTGGCATTGTGCTGTGTAATAAAACTGCACATTTTAGAGTGGCCTTTTATTGTGGCCAGCCTAAGGCACACCTGTGCAATAATCATGCTGTCTAATCAGCATTTTGATATGCCACACCTGTGAGGTGGATGGATTATCTCATCAAAGGAGAAATGCTCACTAACACAGATTTAGACAGATTTGTGAACAATATTTGAGAGAAATAGGCCTTTTGTGTACATAGAAAAAGTCTCAGATCTTTGAGTTCAGCTCATGAAAAATGGGGGCAAAAATAAAAATGTTGCATTCATAATTTTGTTCAGTGTATATTTATGAATACCTTAAAGGCACAATATGTAAGATTTTTTTAATTAAAATATCCAAAAACCACTAGAACAGTGTTATATATTTTACTGACTTGTGTACTTACATTATCCCACATTTCGAACAATGTTTAAATCCAGTGAAATAAGCAATTTTAACTAGTGAGATGGACCATGTCCGTAGTGTCGTTGTGTTGCCTGCCAATGATGTCATAACCCCTCGATTTCCGGTCTTGTTTTGTAGAAAACATGGAAACACCAAAGACGCTTTAATATGTTGTGTGTTTTAAAAGACCGGTGATGACCGCACAGAGTAGCATTATTACAGAACTTTCAAACGTATCTAGTATGATAAAATAGCGCTGCTTTTTTTTTCCCCACACACGCACGACCGGAAGGAGCGGAAGTGGTCGACTGTGGTATAATAAAAGCTCCGCTGATTTCGAGCCATGTGTCACGCTCGTTAAGCGGTCTCATTTCGCTTCGACGCTTTCAGCCTCACCCTGCTTCATTCTACTACGTTAATAAATCATTAGCTCAACCATGAACATGATTTCTGCCCGAGTCCTGTCGGATTGCATCGGCTGTGGGGATGAAGACGACAACTCCCATGATTCCACACTCAGTCACAGCGTCATCAAACTGCACTACCTGGTCTATGTTTATGTTGAATAAACCTCTAGCGGCGAAAAAAAAAAACATTGTGCCTTTAATGAACCTGGACAAAAAACAAAATAGTGTCATGCCAATTAGGCTTATTACGTGGAAAAATTATTTCTCAAAGCCAAGCTTTACCCTGGATCACAAAAAAACATTTTGTTAATATGAGTAAATGACAAGAGACCGGTATCCTGCTTGAAGGAAGGAATATTTATGAAGAGAAGTCCACTCAGAGTGAGGAAAAAGCGTTGGTAAAATCACAGTCTCTTCAGACTTAATTACTTCAGAGTGAATGTGCCATCTCACAGCACATTACTTATTCAGAGCAAGCTGAGGGATGAAGGCGACAAGGCACTCTCAGTGTGTGTGTGATGAGCCATTTGTGTTCACAGAAAGTAATGTTGGGAACACTTGTGTAGATAAGCTAAAATCACATCTCCTTGTTCCTGTGTGTAGATCTGGGTTGTAATGGGGTGTAATCCCAAATATGTGTTTGTTTGGCTGTCTGCAGAGTGAGGTGTGACCATATATCAAAAAGGGGAAAAAAAAATCAATAAATAAAAAAGAATATGCAACATGCACAGGGTTCCATTGCTAAACACTCCCGGAGCCTGTTTCTATTCAACCACGGTGGCATACAATGGACAAACAAGATCCCTGTAGGGATGAAGTGCATCAGTAAGAACAATTACTGCTTTCTGCCTCTCAGTTGCTGATTTCCTCGAGGTTTAGGATATGGCTACCTGGAATACAATCAACTCAGACCCCAGTACATCCGAGGCTTGGGTGCTTTCTTCTCCATTAACTCTTGTCTGAACCGTTCCTCCCTTTTCTTTTCCTGATATAATTCATCCCAAGGGTTGTTGCTAACCCACACTGGTGTGTCTAGCTCTACTTGTAAACCAACAATATTCAATACGTTTTAAACCTTTTGCAATTTATACATACAAATCATTGAATACACCACTGAACATGTTTTAAATTTCTCTGTCTATCTATCTATCCATCTATCTATCTATCTATCTATCTAGAAATTCTTGAAAAGAAATCCAATAAGCAAATATAAATTTAATATATCCTAAAAACTGCTATATATACATATAGTAATATCTGAACCTTTATCTGCCAAAGGCAAGGTTAGTTCAGGTTGTAAAATGCCATAATTCCATGATATCTGAAGGGAAAAAAATAACTTTTTTTTATTTTTTCATTCATTCATTCATTCATTCATTCATTCATTCATTCATCTTTATTTTGTAATGTTTCCTGACATACACTTATAATGTGTTGTAATGTATCAGAATCTGTCATAATTTAGAAATTATTGTGTACAGCATCACTGATAATGCTGTACACACTTCCATGCTACAACGAGGAATAGTTTGAAGTTGACTGTTTAGTCATTGGCTTAATGTACTGACGCAAAAACACAGTAAATGAATATTATCCTTTGAAGATAATTTTACTTTTAGTCCAGTGATCCTGTTGTGTTTCTTCCACATTTTCTTAATGTGCCAGTGGGCAGACCAAAAAGACATTGATCTGTGTCTGTGCATGCAGTCTTGTGCTGTTGTATTCATCTCTATTACATAATTAAAACCTGGAAGTAGAAAACAAGCACTTTTGGCAGTGTTTATTGTGTTTTATACCATAATGACCTCTTATATGTCAACAGATCAAGGAAAATTTGATTTCTTATGCCATGACCCCATTTTTTTTTTTATTATAATGGACACTCATGTCATTGGCCTATTAACAGTGGTGTATGGTGGTGAGTGGGGAAGCCCTCCATATGACTGGATCTATGATTGACTTCAGAGAAGCATACTACTGTAACTTTTTTTTAATGATGTAACTAAAGATTCAGAGTGAAATAATTCACATAGCTTACAACAACTTCTTTTTAGCAAATGTGAAGGCAAAATAACATTTTAGGGTATTGAAAGCTCAGTTAATTGCCGACTTTAAGGCTGAGATGAAAGATTAAATGGGTCTAAAGGGGTCCAAAGGGCCTAAAGCCCTCCCAAGTTTGTCTCATAAAATTACTTCCTAGGAGACTGGAGACAGAAGCAAGTTTTCACCCCTTATGAATTTCAGCCAGTGGACACTTCTTAACAGTGTCCTTGTCGCAGGTATGCTATGGTGCAGGAACACTGAGCAAGGAACAAGGAGACCAGGAGTACAGACCATGGAATTTCATTATCTTCACATAGGGAATCACACATAGCACAGGGTGTAGACACAAACAATACCGGACACTGGACTAAACACAGAGAACACTATTTATACACATGACAGGAGGAGGGGATGACGAGACACACCTGGGAGCAATGGGAACCACATAGGAAACACCTGGGACAAATTAACTGAAACACGGGAGACAGAAACTGGGTCATAGAGCACAATACACAGGACAGAGTCTGACAGCCCTACAGTCTTTCTCACAATCTGGATTTAGATGTAATGCATCCATCAAGCAGAAACATTCCATCCATTCAAAACACACACTTTTGAATATGTGCTATATGTTTCCATTAAGCCTGAACTGTGAATTTTAATGACAGACTATTAGTGCAACACAGTGTTTTGATTTTTCATTGCTATGATTTATATTGAGCAAACACTGCCATGGGGCATTTGTGCATGAAAATGCACGCATCATTGCCAGATAGGGAATACATACCATAGTTGTCTCTGCAATGGAGCCAAAACTGTTAATGAATATGTTGCATGTTACATTCACAGGCGGACCTGTGGAAAGAAGAGCGAAATCAGTCGTAATACAGTAAAGTCTCTACAAAGATACTTTCTATTTGACTCACTGGTTAATCATTATATATGTGTGAGTATTTATAGACTATTTAAAACTTGTCTGCTTTAATATACCGTAACCATTAATGCATCTGTTTTTCATTTTCTTATTAAATAATGTTATCCATAGTTTCATCTCATTTGCATATTTGTATGATTTTTTTCTTTTAATTTTAGATCAATAAATACATAAATAAATAAATAATACTTTTAAATTAAGATATCAGTAAAATGTTTGCTTTGTTGAAATCACATGAAAATTAAGTTATGATCAAGAATAAACAAGGCATAATTCAGTAATGGAAGGAAAGGGAATTTTGGGTAATTTGATCTGCTTCACTCGTTACTTAACTATTTCCTTTTTACTTACAATATTGACCTATGCAATTAACTAAGAACCTAAATTAATTGCTTTATTATACATCTGCTTGTATCATTATACAACCTAAGCCAGGTTCCGGTCATTCAGAACTGCCCCTCTTTTTTTTCTTTCTTTCTTTTTTGTAGCTTTTCAAACTTTACTTAACATTTATGAATTAGTGGCTTCTGTAAATGAGCTTCTGAAGAAAAGTCTTTTGCCAGCTTAATAATTTATGAAAGCTCAGGCTGATTTATAGTTTGAGATGGTTTGGGTTCAGGGCCACTCTGTAAAAGCATAATGAATTAATGTTCTCAGGGTTATAGCAGAACATCTAGAGGAAACTGGAAATAGGAGATGTGTTGCATTATTACATAATAATTTAATAGAATAAAACAGAATAGAGTCACATCTACATTAACTTTGTACTATATAAAATATGAATCTTGTAGACACCAATGATCACTGTAACTAATGGTTTTAAAGACATCAAATCAAAAACAAGAAGTGAAGGTAAATGACCAATAAAGACAGCACAATATATTACTTTCAAGGAGAAACAGAGTAAATAATAATAAGAAAGTGCTTGTTTGTACTACCTTTAAAGTTGGGCCTAATTCTGGCATCATAACCTGAGGTTCTTCCCATGAGCTTGTCAAGGAAGTCAGAGGGTGATGACATGGATGCTGTTCCTCTTTGAGGGTTTTCTAGCTTTTTTGATGCTACCAAACTGAGAAATAGAGAGAGAGAGAGAGAGAGAGAGAGAGAGAGAGAGAGATAAAAAAGGGGGTAGATTTTAGCAAATCAGCCACGACAGTCACCAAGGCTACAAATGTAAGAGGCTATACTAATTTCATCTGACATCAAATATTCAGGTTTTCCATTTGGGGCATTAGACAAGATTGTATAATATGCAGCTTTTGTTCACTCCAACATATTAAGAATAGACATATAGTTAGCTCTGTACATTCAGATTGGAAACAGATGCCCATGCATGAGATTTATTGAGTTGCATTAATGCTACCACTGTAATACCCATCAGAAGAGACAGAGATATTATAAAAGTAGTATATTGCATAACAATAACAATATCATTCAGTGTTATTTTCATTTTGAAATGTTATATACTTCTCTATGCTGACCTATTGCAAATGATCATACATGGCTAAAATACAACATAACAGTTGGTGTGCAAGTAATGCTGTTGAACTCTGTAGAGAAAACTTTATATTGTGACACACAAAGGTAAACTGTGCTGCCTTATTTCCTTTTAGTAATGACTGAAAGACAATAATTTTGTTAGGCATTATTTCTCTTGATAAGGGGTAAAAGGAAGTTATGTTGGCAGGAGCAGATAAGGGATAATTTATGTCTTGATTATTAGCCCAGTGTTGAGAGGTGCTATTCTTTGTGCTTGGCGTTTATATGTATATGTTGGATTTTTGCTGTTGCACCCCTGTGTTACTCAGAAAGAAGTTCACATAAGGCTTGCAGTGATAGTCCAGGATTAGGTCTAAGGAAACTACATACAAATTCTTGCCAGTGAATCTCATTTTAAATAGGCTGTGGGAAGGACACTTCATTGATCTGTTTGGTTTAATGAAAAAACATGATATATTTTCAGGATTTTGTGGACTTGACATTTCATAGAATGTTTTTTTTTTTTTTTTTCGTCTTAATTAATCAGGAGCGAGGTACTCACAGAGGAGGGGGAGAACGCTGTGGACAAATATCCATTGAAAAGCATCCAAGATTTTTAACATTTGAACCTCATTCTTTATGATTGTAGATAGTTGCATAAGGATAAAACATACAATCACAAAGAAATACTTGTTGTAATGTTTTATTTTTGTATTTTTATGTATTTTGAAAGAGTACACAGTACACAGTACATCTAAGGTTGCAAGGTAAGCAAAGAATATATTTGCCACATATATGCCCCTTTTAATCATTAACTTAGCCATATTGAATTTATGGACAGAGTGCTGAAAGAACATGACAATGACAAGGATCCATTGCGTAAAATTTCTCTAAATGTTAAATGTATTATGTTGTTGCAAAGCACTGAGCCATATTCCTGCTACTCCTTGAACTCTTTCATATCCAGTGTATGCCTACCCAGTCAGTTATACTTGGATAATTACCCAGGATTTATTAGCCAGGTGTTGTCCCAATAGTTATCACTTATCATAAATGAGGACACTGACAATCTGACACATACTGTACCACCGGCCACTTTTTGCAGTGTGCAGAAGTCAAAATTTTAATGAGGAAAATAAACAATAACATATGTCTGCATATTTGTAATGTCATTGTAATTTAGAATATAGCAATAAAAAAAAAGAAAAAAAAAAATGAAATGTTATTCATTAAATTCAATGTGGTAAAATAAATGTAAAAAAAAAATCTGACTGAAATAAAATTCTAAAATGTAATTTAAAATATTGTTAATAAAAATGTATAAATAAATATTTCAAATATAATTGTAAAAATTAATAGAACACATATACCATTTGTACATTTATCATTTACTGTACTTCTGTTTAGTGTGTGGGCGTTAACATAAAGCCAGTGCACTGAACTGAGCATGGACATTGATCTGGCTTTATACAGTCTAATCAGTGACATTTCAGCATGTTGTGTATCATGTAATGTGACAAGATTGTATCTACAGAAATGCTTCTTTCTGGCTATACTGAAGCACTCATTACGTTTCTGATGAGCATAGGTCAGAGGTCAGGCAGTAAGATTAGGATTAAAAGCATGTGACAAGTGTACTGACACTTGCTGCAAAATCATCTTGTGAGACGAGCACAGAAAAACCCACACATATCCACACATTCACAACTCTGAGGCTGCTTTGCTCAGCGCGGACCAGCTTTGCTCACCACTTTTGACACTGACATTCCTCTGAACGCTCTGTTGCCAGTTATTCTCTGCTGGTTTCCTCTTTCTCATTTTTCTATGGCTTTGAGTTCTGTTGTTTCAAAGCTCTGAGACTAAGTAAAACTTGATCATTTTAGAACAAAGCAGTGAATGAATGAAACTTGAGGAGAGCTCCAGTGTTTATTTGGCTGGAACAGCATAGAGGATGAAGATTTGCTCTCTACCTTTATTTCAATTCCAACTGCAGAGAATAATCATAGTCTGCAGTCAACAAGGAAGACCACCCTTGACATCTCTCCACATCTGGGGTCAAAATACTGGATTTTGTTTAACAGTTTTCTATTTGCACTCCATTAAATAAGGATTATTCAGTCCATTTGATACTTTAATAATGTAGTTTGTTTACTTGTCTGATTCTCAGTAGAGAAGCGAATTATAAAAAGACATGAGTAGAAAGCCTGTGACACTTTAAAATAAGGTTGTGGATTATATCCAAAACTAAAGGCCATGACACATCAAATCAAAGAAAGCTTCCTTTATTGTTCATAGAAGCTGAACGACAAAGTCAAAGAAGGCACATACAGAAGGCTCTTCTAATTGTACATCTGGGAATTCCAATAAGCAAATATTTTTGTCTGGAATGAAGAAAGTGTAGACTAACTGATCAACATGATTCATATTCAGAATGGTAAGCAAGCACCGCTTTGTTTACGGTTTGTGGTTCTAGTTCTGTCCTAGTTCTGGTTTTCCCTTTTTGAATGACAAATACAGGTTACTGCCACCTGCTGGTATAGAAAGTTATTTACACTTATTTAGCTGCAGAACCTCCATGCTAGTTGGCTATGTCTTTGCGGTGAGTTCAAGCGCAACGTTTTGGCCTAACACAGTCTGCTTTCATTGCCACTAGTTCTTTGATGTCAGCTTGGTGTGGAATGGCCTTAACCAACACTGATGTTGCTTCTGAAACTGACAGCAACTTCTGCATTTGTGTAAAAGCCTCTGGCTATGATCATTGTGTCTTGGTGGTGGGCCTTCCTGACTATGCGGAATTGTGAGCAAATTCTCTCTCTCTCTCTCTCTCTCTCTCTCTCTCTCTCTCTCTCTCTCTCTCTCTCTCTCTCTCTCTCTCTCTCAGCTTGAAACCCTGGTCTAGGCAGAATCACCCCAACCAGAGAAAGCCATCAGCCATGGATTTACTCTTGAACCCCTGGAAGGAGTAACCTCTGGGTCCAAGTGTCTAACTGGTTTCCAGCAGTCTTAGATATATTGTCCTTGACTCATCCCATTTCCACCAATACCAAAGGAGAACTTGAGACAGTTACCATGGAAACCACAGGCCAATGAAGCATCAATGGTGGTCAACAGAGCGAGGCAGTCACAGAGGATGCTCATGCTGAAGCCGATCGAAGGGGATTGAGGATATGGCATGAATGTGCATGTGTGGAGACAGAAGGGAGAATACAGACATCCGTAGGTTGTATTCTACCTCAGTGCACTGACAAATCAGTGACAGAAATAACATATGGTAAAGTTAACTAACAGTTCACACACACACACACACACACACACAACCTGCCTCTATGTTGTCTTCTGTTGTATATATTTAAGATTGAAGTGAAGAAACAACTTTGCAGCCTGAAATGAAGATGGACACAGCTTTTGTTTTATCTGGTTGTATTTACTCAGTGCATCTTATAACACTGAAGTGAAAGATATAACACCAACATGTCAAAAAAACAAAAAAACAACAACAAAAAAACAGCCTCACTGAGTTGGAAAAAGGATTACCCCCCTCCTAAAAATCTAAAAATCACTTGTAAACTCAATAAGGTGTAGCTAATCACCTTCTCAATGATACACAAAGCCATTTGACTTTCAACTGTGATCAGCTGTGGTCATTTTGGCTGCATTTACACTGCAAGTCTTAATGCAAAGATCCAATCTTTTGACCTTTTTGAATTCCCACCCAAAAGGATTGTCTGCACTTATCGCTTTACTATGCACTGGTAGACCCTCGGGTTTTGAATGGCCATGCTATTAAAATTATTTATATAATTCACGTTGAGTGGCCATTATTATTTGCCAGCATGGACAATTGATGTCATGGATTTTTTGCAGCTCAAAATCTGACTGAACGGATAAGTAACGTAAAATAATGGTAATTTTTAGTTGTTAGGCTATTTTATCTACACCTCGTTAGAAGTAGAATTCTTTAGTGAAATATAAGATGATATTTATTGAAATTAATTCAAATTAATTAACGAGAGAGATAGATTAAAGGCGCGAGTGTGAAGCTTGCAAACCAGTGAAGCTTGTTGGTTTAATTACAAAAACTGCTAAGTTATCACCTCATTGCTGAGAAATATAATGTAACTTTTAGCCAGGGGTGTCGGACTGGGGGTAAAACCAGTACTGATTACCAGGGCCCCAAAGGAAGAGAGGGCCCTTGAAAAGTCTGGAATATATTTTATTTTACCTGAATATTTTCATTGGGGGGGGGGGGGGGCCCATCAGGACTGCCTATACATAGGGCCTGGGATCTTGTGCAACGCCCCTGCTTTTAGCTGTTGTATTTATAAAATTCACGAGGCAGGGGTTGAAAACCAGCTACTGAATGTACAATTTCTTACCTATATAAAGATTCCATACTAATAAAATGTGAGCGCATACAGCACACCAGCATTAAAACACAATCTTTATGGTCAAATGTGTCGCCTTTGCATCGGAAGTTCTGCAGGGAATCAGATGTGTGTTTAGATGTAGGTCAGATGTCCATATATTGGATATGTATCTGATTTAAAACAACATATGGAAGTGGCTCAGATAGGATGCGAAAAAAAAAAAAATCGGATCTTGTGCAGATTTTTGTGTTTATACGTGTGTAACAAATTCTGATGTGTGAAAAATCAGATTTTTTGTGCCAGCGTCACTTGAAACTGGTTGAAAGAGCCACTCCACGTGGTGAGTGTGGTCAACACAGACGTGATCACAAGTAGGTAAGAAGAAACAGGTAAGAGTCCCTTGTTGCAACCTTGAGACCAGACACTGACACTGAGGAATGTGAGTGCTTTATACTGTAGGTGTGTTGGTTAGCAGCAACAGGTGTGGGTGATTAAAAGGCTGGCGACTGGGAACGTGCTGAATCCCTGACACCAAGAGGCCTACAGCAACTCTTAAGCAGTTGCAAGAATTTATGACAAAGAGTAGTCATTGTGTGCATGTGACAACAATATCACAAATTCTCCACAAATGTGGCTTGTATGGGAAGGTCGCAAGAAAAAAAGCCACTTCTCGAGAAAGGCCGCATGCAGTCACGACGGAGCTTTGCCAAAACGCACCTTGAAGTTTCTAAAGGCATATGAGACTAAAATTGAATTATTTGGCCTCAACACCAAACCATATGTCTGGCGGAAATCCAATACAGCTCAACATTCAAATAACAGCATTCCTACAGTAACGCATGGAGGAGGTCTATATATCCTGTGATGGGGTGTTTAACTGAACTTAGCAGTTCTGCTGCAGAGTGGGCAAATATTGCAAAGTCTAGATGTGCAAAGTTAGTAGAGACGTATCCCAACAGACTAAAGGCTGTAATTAAAGCAAAAGGTGGTTCAACAAAATCTGAGAGTGATGGCAATGTTTATGTACAGGCCATTTGTAGTCATGTGACTTTCTACTGTAGTACTTGCATTATTATTGTTTATCAGTACATTTTAAGATTAAAAGCTAAAACCTGTACTGTTAATTTATGACTTAAAAAAAAAAACAATAGCTACAACTGGGAAAAATTCACCATAACAAAATGTTGTGACAATAATTCTGCAGTACTGCATGGCACATTGGGGCCTGTATATTTTATAACTGTATATTTATTTAAATTATATAATGTTTATATACCAGTCTACCTGCAAGGATTACTGGTGGCCCCAGATTTTGGCCATTGTAACTTTCTTTTTTTTATTTTTCATAAATTTAATAGAATATTTTTATAGTGTAAATTTGACTGTATGTGAGGATGTTGTTTTCATTGATGACATCATTGACATCAAACTCTCACTAAGGATAAGCCCAGTGGCTAATGTCATAGTTATATTAGAATATGACAGACTTTTTAATGAATGGTTATAAAAGAAAAACAAAGGAATAAAAGAAATTTTCTGAATGACAGACAAGTTGAGAGGACATGGCAGTACTTCAGACAGATTGGGAGAAGAAGGGGAAGGCAGTGGATATTTGAAGAGATGGAAAGAATGAAAGAAACAGATGAAGGAGCATATCAGCAATAGATAGAAACAGGATGGCTTAGACAATTAACTGAAAACATCAGTTCACAGTTCAGTCAGTATAAAAGAAGAGTTATAGCTTCACCTTTAAGGTGTGACAGCTCTGACTTAATCAAAAGCACTTACAGTACAATTCACACACGGTTCACTTCATACTCAGTCCCAGGCAAGAATAAATGCCAGCAGACACCTTATGCTCAAATTCACATGAAACATTTATCCACATAGACTGTATCTGAAATATGTCAGTTGCTTATTGATAATCTCTTTAATACTCTAATATTGTTCAATTACTGTACACAAATTACTGCAGAATGATAAAATTGCTTTCATTTGCCACACACATTTATCATAGTTTGTGCTATGCTTATTCACTGACACAACACACATTCATCTATACTTGAATATTAGTTATAGACAAATACATTTATACAGTATATGTGTCTAATTATGTTTATGTACAGTACCATTTAATTGTTATTATTTTTAAAAGAAGTCTCTTATGCTTACCAGAGTTACATTTATTTCATTAAAAATTCATGAGAAACTGAAATATTAAAACAGTGATATTAATCAGTGATGATATAATAATCAGTAATACTATTTTTGTGTGAACCATGATATGTGATTTTTCCAAGATTCTTTCATGAATAGATAGTTTAAAAGAACAACATTTATTTTAACAAAATCAATTTCTTTACCGTAACTACCTTACCACATTAAGTAAATGCATCATTACCTAATAATAATAAGTGTGTGTGTGTGTGTGTGTGTGTGTGTGTGTGTGTGTGTGTGTGTGTGTGTGTGTGTGTGTGTGTGTGTGTGTGTGTGTGTGTGTGTGTGTGTGTGTGTGTGTGTATGATTAATTTATAAACTTTAATTTTCATTTCCATCAGCTGATTTAGCTTTAGAGCAACTTGCATCACAATAACTATAAAACCAGCTGATAACTATTTACTATTTATAACTATTTAATCAGCTACTTCCTTTATTTCAGATCACCATGCATCACAGTAACTATACAACTATTTGCAGCATATCTTCCATCTCATTATGCCTAGCATGTCTTTGAAATGCATCCAGTTATTATGAGGAGAGTATAGCTGCAGTTTTGTTGTCACCCCCTGTAGGCTTCAGTCTCATTGGGTTGTCATTGCTGTGGGACAAACAACCCTCTCCCCCACCCCTCGTCTGCCTCCCTTAACGTGAATCCACAGCTAAACTGCTGGATCGGTGTGACCTGTCCTGTCAGCATGGTGCTTGCTGTGTTGTCTTGCTCTGCTAATGCGAGGAGGCTGGACACAATTTGGGTCCTTTTTTTTTCTAGTGGTTCACCTTCTCTGAATGTTGCCCATTGTCATTAGTGTTGTGTACTGTGCAAGATGCTGATAGAACTCGTGTTGTTTAGCTCATGGGCATAGACTGGCCATCAGCCTGGGGTGTGCTGGTGTAGTTATTGTGTCTTTCCTGGTTAAGGTGCTAGTTATTTTTTTTTAATGCCAATGTGTAATGGAGTTAATGTGTACAGGAATATGTTGCCACCCTATCCCACACAATTTCACACTGTAATGGTAAGCTTTGGTTTGTCATTAGCATTGATGGATAAGTATTACTGTGACAGCTGCTATTCATCTACATATAAATCCAGTGGCATCAGCCAGCTGAAATAATAATTCTCTCATATAGTGATACCACTGACTGATTCCAAACCGTAGAGTCAAAAAGAGCACAATTAATAAATGAATAATTACAATATTTATTATATTTATTTATAAAATAAATAACTAATTAACAGGGATGTGATTTTTCTGTTTTTAAACTGATTTCTGCATTTTCCGACCTGTGAAATATGTCATTGAAAATTGAAAATGAAACATGGCAACACAACCATGTTCCCAAATTTGTAATAAGAATAGTTTATATGCCTGTTTTCAACAAAAGAGAAGGCCTTTAAGGCCTCCCTGTGGTTTTCCTCCAAAATAAAAGTTCTAGAAAAAGAAGTCATACATATTAGTATTGTAATTTTACTGTTGTTCTGTAAAATTATTATTTTAATTATTATTTGTTTAATTACATACTCATTTTTTTATTGTATAGAACAATATTATGAATATATTTATTTATTGATCGGTTCATTTTTTTATAATTTAAATAAAAGTTATTATTATTATTATTATTATTAGTAGTAGTAGTAGTAGTAGTAGTAGTAGTAGTAGTAGTATTAGTATTAGTATTATTAACACGTTTATTAACAGGTTCACAAAAAAAAAGACTGCTATTATGTGGGCAGCTATACAACCAAGAGAGTGTGCAACCAGGTGCATGCACTATAAATGAACAAAATATGTGAGATTTTATTTTCCCTACAGAACACAAAACAAAAAGGCTTATCAGTTCTGTCTGCAATCTATGTCAGTGCTTTGGGGGTGATATAATATATTGTGTATTTGTATTGGTTTTCTGATGGCTCCTGCTAGGAACACTCTCATTGTGAGTGACTGAAAGGCTTTGTCCATTCTGTATCAAATAGACTAATTTCTTGCTTTAGAAAGTCACATTTAAAGTGTAAAATATGAATTTAGGCAACTCTTTGATTCAGAGGGATTTACACATGAGAAATGGTGCAAAATAATCCATCCAACATTACACTTTTACGGAAAAGCAGAAACACCTAGTCTGTCATTTGTAACTGATTTCCTTTGAGAATTTCCTTAGAGATACAGTACAAGCGCTCTGCTTTGTTGACTGATTAGTTGACATTTTTGGTAAATTGGATCAAGATTGGAAGCTATCAGAGACCCTCTCCTCCCCCATTGCTGTTTAATCTTAAGCTTGCACAACCTTGCCAAAATAATCAAAACGGTGTGCTTATGTGTGTCTGTGTGGTCAACCACAAAATTGGTAGAAAAGATAACTGCTGTTTGGGTGAAATGGAGGCATGGAGGCAATGGTTCATCTCAACAGTCATTTTGTCATTATAGCTTATCAAAATTAAAATTCTAGCAAACGCAAACAAGAAACCTTCTAGAAATGCTTGAGGTCAGCATAGCTCCCAATAGTAACAGTCACGTTAAGCACAATCACAGTGTTACCAGTGCTGGTGTGCTAGCAAAACGCTCAACAAAGGAGATATAGAAAAGGGTACTTTTAGTGATCCACAGGAGAACAGGGGTACAGCCAAACACAGATCATCGTTGCATTCAACGTAGTCAAACGATAAACAATAAACAATAGCGGACAAACTGGAACTAAACAGACAGGGTTTTAAACACAAGGAAAGTAATCAGAAGAATGGAAACAGGTGGGGAGTAATCAATTAACAAAACGAGGAACCGAACATGACCAAATAAGGAGAACTCAAAAGGAACAGAAGTCCATAGTTGTAACACACAGTGGTCTTTCTCAGCTGTATTCATAAGAAGACAGATTATTTTACAATGGCTGTTCCTGCATATAAAATGAGAATTTTTTTTTTCTCCTTGCCATATATTGCATTCATCTAACTGTAAGCTAGATGAAAACTTGAAACAGAAATGCAACCTTGCTCCTTATTTAAAACCATTACAAAATCTTTTCAATTTAAGACTGAAGATACTGTATGATGGCCTGAGGGTTTCCAGCAGTAATTGGAGCAGATGAAAGTTCAAACGAATATCCAAAGCCATTATTTCTAAAATTAAAAACACTTCTGGTTTGTTCAGCTATGATTGTACTAATTTCTGTACTCAATTCAGACCCAAGTCTATTTCTATTCTCTTGTGTTATACACTACTGTTCAAATGTTTGGGGTTGGTAAGATTTGAAAGAAGTCTCCTATGCTCACCAGGACTACATTTATTTAAAAATACAGTAATATTATGAAATATTATGTAATATTATGAAAAATATTACAATTTAAAATAAGTGTTTTCCATTGTAATATGTAATTTATTCCTGTGTGGTGCAAAGCTGAATTTTCAACAGTCTTGAATTACTTCAGTCTTCCGTGTCACATGATCCTTCAGAAATCATTGTAATATGTTGATTTGCTGCTCAAGAAACATTTCGTATATTATACTTATTATTTTTATTATTATCAATGATGTGTAAACAGTTATGCTGCTTGATACTGTATTTCTGATATTTTCAGTGTTTTATTTATTTATTTATGATGAATGGAAATTTCAGAATAACAGTATTTAAAAATATAACCATTTAACCAAAAATATAAACATTTGTACCATTAAAAATGTATTTACTGTCACTTTTGATCAATTTAATGTATCCTTGTATTAATGTCTTTCAAAAAGAAAAAGAAAAGAACAATCTTACTGACCCCAAACCTTTGAACGGTAGTCCATATCTGTGTATGTATGTACATGTGTGTTTGTGCCCTTGTGTGTTTGTGCACACAGTGAATAAAGCTCATTCTGATTCTGAATTCCTTTTATTCATAGTCTTTATAGTTATCTGTCTAAACTTTTTTTTCCATTAACACACACAAGGCGTTATTTCATCCACCCCCACTTTTGCTTTCTAACTATAATGAACATAACATGAAGGTGCTTCCAAGATACTACCCTGGAACCAGTGCAGAGAGGCGTGTGAGGGCAGAGATTATCAATTTAATCAGGGATCAGATAGCCACCAGATGATTCTCTGGATGTGTGGGGTCCATCACAAACACTGAATGTAATTCCAGTCAGACAGAACATGATCTCTAGACTAAGCAAGTGGGAGAGAGGACAGTTTGCTAGTGACAATCCGTGTTAAAGTGCAACTAGTGTACTGAAGCTCTCTGTCTATATATCTATCAATCTATTTGCGCTTTCAGAAACCCTAATTTATACGGAGCCCCACACATGACATGCAAGAAAAAATAAATAATAATTACTAATTTGTTCCCTCAATGTACTAAAACATGCACACAATTTCTATTTCGATCCCTCAGTTTGCTAAATTGTGCACACAATTTACTAATTCGCTCTCTCGATTTATAAATCGTGTGTATGATTTAGCAAATTGAGGGAACGAATTAGTAAATCGTGCGCACAATTTATAAATCAAGGGAACAAAATAGTAAATCTTGCACACGATTTAGCCTACTATTTTTTTCCTGCATGGCATGTGCGGGGCTCCATACGTTTGTCAAAAATTTGGCTGTAATTAAATTTTAAATTATCATCATACAGTTTTATACTCAAAAGATAACTGTCTCTTTAAATAATTTTAATTTAGCTAGCTACTTTAAATTATGATGAGTACAGTAGCTTGAAGCTTGGCACATTACATTTTCAAAGCAGCTGCCAATTTTAGAAGACTGTCCTATTTTTCCCAGAGCCACCCTGTGGAGTCTGGGTTTATCGAAATACGAAAAATCCTGCTTTTAGTGCTAAACAGGTGTGAAAGCTCCCTTCTGCGTTTGTCTTCTGGGAGCTCCACAGCAGGAGAGATCTACTGGATGCTATCAGTCAGAATCCAAATGTTGCATATCTGATTATGTGACAGAAATGCTCTTTCTCTTTTTACCTAACACAGACATGGCAATTGTAAGATGCAACACTTAACTTATGCCAGTGAGAAGAGTTTAAGTTGACAGTGAAGGTTTTCTGTGCATCTTTGGTTTTCCCAGATGAGTATCTCATTCCAAACCACTTGTCTTAGTTTATCATTATGGGACACGTTCTAATACACAAGGTGATTCTTGACTTGCTTTCAATCTTTAGCTCTTATGGCTTTTTTGAATGGTGAAAGAACTGAGACTTTGTTGTTCAGTAAATATAAGTCCATGCACAGCTGTTATTAAATTTAAACACTGTTTCTGAGTAATTGCATACACTCTTCACTCCTCAATGTACAGCACTAACTGAAATGATCAGAGTCCCCTGGGATCCTCTGTCTCATTCTACATGTTTCATGTAAGGTCTTCATTTCCTTTTCACTCAGATAGCTAATTCGCTGACTGGATAAATCACTCGCTTTCCAGAACACTGAATTTCATCCCCAGATCTTTGAGGTATGGCTGATAAACATCGTCTCCAACAGTCATTATATTGACATGGTCTATATTATTTCTGTTTCTCTGTGACCCAACTTCTAGATCTTTGCCCTTTAGCTGCACTCCCAACATCATTCCACTAGTATCACAGAATTCCAGCCACAGACTGAAGATCTGAAAAGACTGCTGATGAGATTTATGAGATGCATTGAGAACAAAGAGAAAGATGAGTTCAGGTATACCTGCTGAATAAATAGCTTAGCTCTTCTATCAAAACCTTGAGAGCTGCATCATTGGCGTGCTCCATCTACGAAAACAGTTTTAATGAGTAGGCAAGTATTTGAATGCTGCTCTTAAGATACCTTCTTTTGGTCAAATTCAGGCAGCATTGCATGAATTGTTTATAGAGAATGCAGTCTGAGAATTTAGAATTTTAAATATAATTTTATCAATACTAAAAATAAGGATTAAAAACGTTTTACTAATATTTACCATGTATTGTGCTCATTTATTATTTGCAGCACAGTTCCTACCAGTGAAGGAGAAAGCTTACTCGGTTCTGGATTCAGGCTTTTGTGTCTTCATGGTCTCATAGCCTACACAAACTTACATTACATTGAACACACACATTTTGCATTCTGTTGCAATCACTGACAATGGACTGATTATCCGTAGCACAAAGTCTGGTCAGAGGATACACTGCATCAATGCTCGGATCAATGCTACCACAGACACTGGGCTCTGCTAAGATCTGCACCTTTCATCTCCTTATATGTGTGGTAATGTAATATCCTTTATGTGCACACACGCACACACACACATAATGGAGAGATTTCAGCAAAACATATCCTCATAAAGTTTCAGGCTGCTAAGTACAGTCTATGTCTACTAGGGGAAAAAGTAGTGCTGTTTTAATTTAATACAAAAATTTTGCGTCTATTGATATCACTTGAAATGACATAGTTACAATGATTTGTGTTTGTTGGGTCTTTCTAATTAAGGGCCTCAAATTGTAATAAAAATGCTCTGATGTCAAATTGCTATTTAAATATAACCAGAGCTATAGCAGCAAAAATATGTTGGGCTCTACTGTATATCAGGACAGCCACAGTGGCTCAAGCTTTAATCTGGTGCTGGTGTACAGTAGATACATGCACAATTCACCATTCACTGTATGTGGATTTCAGATCACAGCAGCACACGATTTTAAAACATGTCCCTGAAATCTCACAGTGGTCTTCAAACATACAGCATTTTCCCAAGCCAAGAATAGCTTTTAAAGAATTAACACACTTCTGTACGTTTAGTTTTCCAAACATTCTTACAAGATGAAAACTTCACCCAGGATAGTCTGTGTGTATTGTCAGGTGGAAATAGAAAACAAGTTAAGTGGACAGGGAAGAGCTCTCCTGCATGCCCAGCTGAGAGGTATTTTTATTGATGGAGTACATGCAGCTTTACTGAGCATGAGCTGAAAAAAAAAAAAAAAGGAACTCACACTCCACAGAATGTGACAGCAGTGGCACTGATGTCTGACAGAGGTTTGTGCTTCACGCATCAACTGCCACACTGGCAGCTTAAATGTCACAGTTATAGCTTATTTTTGCAGCTATACAAACCGTGATCAGCACGCCTAACTCAGGTAATAGATCCCCTGCCAGCTGTTTTCACTGTACTTCACCACCACACCACTGCTTCATCACTTAGTATTGACATAACTGCAGATAATATTAATGGTGTTTTATGTGGCATTTATGATAAATCATATAGAGATTTTTAGAGTTTTATATATATATCCTTTTGTACCAGAGACATACACTACCACTCAAAAGTTTGGAGTAATTAATATCTTTTTTAAATAATGAATACTTTTTGCATTAAATTCATCAAAAGTCTTGGTGAGAATTAGATACTTCTTTCAAAAAACATTATTAACAACCCCAGTCTTTTGAACAATAGCATACTTTGTAATAAATTCACACTATAAGATTTTTCTCAGAGCATCGGAATATAATGAAACATGCAAATTTAAATTATTTTTAAACTGCTTATATCACGAGAGCACCGCTGATACCCTAACTGTTTGCTGAGCATTTGTGTTTGTCTTACTTTTGTTTCCTTTTACCTTTCAGAAAATGAAGTGTAAGATGTTTTATTTGAATAAGTGTTCAATTTAATTTCTTAATAATTTTGTCAAAATGTGCTCTTTTAAAACCTAGCATTTACTTAGATTTTACTCCATGACGTTTTCCTCATACAGAAAATCTTTATGAAAACTTGAACATTGTGTTCAACCTCTGTTCTGTGTCTTTCTCCGGATTTCAAAAACTCTGACGAAAGTATTCATGAGAAACAAGCCTAGCAGAATAACTCAAAGCACAATCAATGCTTTGTGACAAAATCTTATCAATAATGCAACAGGACCTACCTAATCTTTTACGACACGCAAACTGGCACTCGAGGCAGAGGAGTGAAACAGACTTAAATAAAAAATAAAATACCTCTTGAAGTCAGAGAAAAAGAGAGCATTGGTGCTTTTAGAAGCCAAGTGGTTTGTTAAAGAATGAGAGCCAGAGGGTAAGGCTGGCCAGTTGGTCCTAATGCACACGGCAGAAATCAGACACTATGAGGTGCGCTTCCCGCTTGGGGGTGAGCCACTGTCATCTATTGGAACATTCCGCTCCAGTGAGTGCTCCAGCAGATGACAAAGAAAGCAAGAGGAGTGCAAATGTGAACATCTGGCTTAACATTGTGCATGTATGTGTGCATTTTGCATTATCTTTAATTATCAACAATCTTGTTGTGTCTTATTTCACAGACAGTCCCCCCCCCCATTTACTCCCTTTATCACCTCTAACTGCTGCTACAGTACATCCTACTATTGTGAGAAAATGCATTAAGACATGCATTACAGATAATAAAGCAACGCAGGCTCATTGGAAAAAACATACCTCTACCATCATTTTCCCCAAATACAGTACAATTTGTTAATGTGTTTTAAAATGAGTACTAGAGATGGTAAAACACCAACAACAAAGCAGACTATCAATTAATGAAGACTCATTTCCATGTGAACAATATTTTTTAAAACACCTTTACCATAGTGCATGATTTGTAAATTCTTTTATCTCACTGTTGGTTAGGTGTATGTTTATTTGCAAACTCGATAAAACATTAACCTTTTATCGCCACTCATCAGCATTTGATTTCCGAACTGCTGCAATATGTGCATGAACCAATAATAAAATAATAATAATAAAAAATAATGATAATAATAATAAAATGTTGGCACAGTCACATTTATCTGTTTCTGTGAAAATTTAACATACTTTTTAATCCCAGTCACTGGAAATTTCATTTGGAAACTGCTGTGAATGTGCAAAAAGCAAGATAATATAATTTTAGTAAAAACGCAAACGTTGCCACATGCACATATTTTTCCTGAGCCTGGTTTAAGTAGAAAAGGTACTTATTCCATTCCATTTTTTAGTGAAAGAACATAATAGGTATTTCAGATAGGTATTTCTAGACATATCCAACTTTAAAGACTGATATACATCTGGATATTTTTGGTGGGTGAAGTGTGATACTCAGCAACAGCATGTCTTTCTCTTGGAGCAGATAACACACTGACGCACAATGACCTACACTGTCTTTGGTCCAGTGCTGATATTAGTCTGTCCTTGTCCAGTCAAGTTATTTGAGTTGGCAGAACTGCTGCCACAATTTTGTATTTATTTTTTTTTAAACAGAGATGACAAAGAGACAGTCTTTCTAAATTCATTATGTATGCAGTATTTCCCCACACTGAATAGTAATTATGAATACTGATCATAGAAACAAAGACACAACAGTAGACTTTTTTTTCTAATACATAGCTGCACATAATTAAATCCACTGTCTGCAAACCATGAACCTGCAAGGTAAATGTCAGTTTTAATAATAACATACTTCAATCCTTCCAACAGTCAGTCTTTGTGAACTGTCAGTGCAGATTACTGCAAATTCTCAGTCCAGATGATAATTACTTCTACCCGGTTTCAAATTATGATTGATTAAGTGTTCTCTCAAAGTTAATATTTGCAATCAAGATAAGGGACACTGGGGCTAGTTGTCACACTTTTCATCCCAGTGAATATTGACTTCCTCTTATGTTTGAAATTCAGTTACTGTTAAAGCACATATTGGGCTACTTGGGGGGAAAAAACATTAAAAACATTTTCACCAGTGTTAATAAAGGTAAAAAAGAACATGCAGACCTTCTGTGACACCATGACCCATGGCAGTTGTCACACTATATGGGGTAAGTTGTCACAATAAGAAAAAACTTGCTATTTCACGTCTTAAGACCCAGCAAACATTTTTTCATGTCATTACATTGTTTTAGAGCATTAAAGAAAAAAAAAAAAAAAATTATATTTCATTCATAAGCTATGCTACGTCCTTGAGGACATTGGGACTCAATTTCTTTAAAAAAAATAAAAAGACATGAATGAACATGCTTAGTCAAAAACAATAGATTTTTTTTTTTTTTAATTCACCAATAGTTTTCAGGATTTTTTATTTTTTAACCAAACTTTGTATAAAGATAATTCTAATTTATAATTTAATATACCATTTTTTAAAATGCAAAATATGTGTAAAATGGCCATAAACAGGTTTTCTCATTATATATAATGTATCTATAAACTAAATCTAATTTGCATATCAGTGTGTTTTTGGGGCAACATGTAATAAAAAAAGAAGTGTACTAATTGGAGTAATAATTGACAAGATTTTCAAAATAGTATATAATATTTCATAGCAATATTGAATTATAATTTCTTTCCATATCCATTTGTTGTGTCTCCCAAAATGCGTAATAAACATGCTTTTAGTCCCGGTGTCTTCATATGAGGACATGTATGAAATCAACATCTTTTTTCATAACAGAAAGTCATATTTAGATTTTTAGTTAGATTTTCTTTTTAACTTATTATTCAGTTTTAAGTAAACGTTTGAAACTAACATTTCTATAAAAACCATTTGAATAATTGAGTTTTTACTTATAGCTCTTGTTACAACTTCCCCGTGTGACAGCTACAGTAACCCCTGTTGCCCTTATTTGGGTTCCTAAAGCTATTGAGAAGTCAGATTAGTCATCCATGAAGCCATCAACAAGCAAGAAACTAAGACGATATTCAATGTCCAACAAAACAGGGTATGACAGCAAGACTCTGGGGCACTAAACAGGCAATTTTGATCCTTTATGTCCTTCATAACACATTCAACAACACATTCAAATCCATGTCAGCCCAGAGTCACATAATGACTTGTTAGTATGGAGCAGAGGCATATAAACCTGCGCTGAGTGGTGTCGGATATGAACACAACGCCTTGTGGTGCCATATTCCATTAGCATCTCTGAGGATAAACTGACAGCTGAAATATCTCTCTGTATTCATTCTCAGCGTGGAAATGCTAAACGTGTGTGTGCTGGGACCTTTTGTTAGATTGCGGTTGTTGATGTGTGTGTGGTGATGTGGTGAGGACTTTTGATATCGTTTGATATGTTTGAGTATATGCTACAGTAAAAAGTAAAGTTGTGGGAAGTCGTCATGAAAATCATTTAAATAAAAATGTTATAGACATTATTAGCATTAATAATAATAATAATAATAAACAAATAAAATGTTATTATTGTTTATATGTTTAAAAAAAACACTCTAGAAATGACTAATATTTTAACTAAATGAAACTTTAAATTAAAATAGAAAATATGAAAAAAACATTCTAAATATTATTATAAATATGAATAAAAACAATATAAAGTAGTATCTTAATGATCCAAAAATAACAATTGTGCCATCATCTCTGGTTTATACCTGAAACTGGAACATCTGTATTCACATCTTTAAAACATACCAGCTACTCATGAGTTATACAGTATATTCTAAAAAAAAAAAAAAATAATAATAATAATATATATATATATATATATATATATATATATATATATCTATATATATATATATATATATATATATATATATAGTTTGTGCAAACACAAAAGAAGAAAATATCTCGAAGAAGAAAATAACTCGAAAATATGGATTTGAAGTTTTTTTTTTTTTTTTTTTTTCAAATATATTTTTTTGGACATGAAAATAATATAGTGCTGATTTCAATATATTCAAAACATATATATATATATATATATATATATATATATATATATATATATATATATATATATATATAACCAGAATAGAGAAACATAATAATTCAATAACATTTTTAGTTGTACTATGCTTTACAGTAGTTTTAAAATTAAAATGGTCAGAGTAAATTTCAGGACACAAAGTAATAATATATAAATGTGGTAAACCAATGTATAGAATAACATTATTTAAGGCCCAAAGTTTAATCAATCCAGCTAATTTTGATACTTTTCAACTGTTTTGTTTAATAGGAAACAGGCATTTTAATCTTTTGAAGTTCTACAGATGGTGTCGACTGATAATGAACTAAAACATCCCCCATTAAATTATCTGCAGGGTATCTGACGATATCTTAATGAGTTATTTTGTGCCAGGATTTATGGTACACAAAAGTCAGTATATAATACATTGTATTCGATTGTGGTTATTTTTATTCAAGCATTTCAATTCAAGTGGATCAAAGAATGTAAATCATCAAAGAAAACTATCATCTATCAACTATCAAACTCTTTCAACTATGAAAATCAGAAAGAGTCGAGGAGATGCTTTATACAGTCTACAGAGCCTGCAGAAAAAAATCTCTGCACAAAGATCTTCACTAAGATATAAGCACATTGAGAAACTCACACGACTACCACTCAACACCTTGTTTGCTGACACTGCACCTGTTGTGAAGTGAAGCTGAGCTATTGTTATTGCATGATATCCAACAGACACTCCTCTTCCACCTCCTCTGCTAAGCTCTTTACTGTCCATAGAATCTTTGCCCTCTTTGAAGATTAATCTTATTGGTGAGTAGCTCTTGCAAAAAATAATTATTTGCAACATAACAAATTGTAAAGTTAGATTTAGTGTCAAGGATGAATGTTTCCTGTACACTGTAATTAATTCTGAATTGTGGAATGTTCTGAATTATATTCTGAATTGTGGAATGAGGCGTATCCCGCTTTTCTTTGAAAACTATATCCTAAGTAATGGCTTTAGGTAAAAACTCTCCCTCAAGGAACACTGAATGGCAACCAATACAAAGGCGACATAGAATCAATAATGCAAGGCGTTATGCTTGCGTGGGCCTAAGGATCACGACAAATGAAACATTAAAAATTCATAGCATCATCAGATAAAAGAATTGTGAGGATTCAGTATTTTTCAAAGGGACCCAGAACTCTCGCCTGTGCCAATATCATTTTTTGGAGCTACTTGCAAGATTGGACTGAAGGGTGGTGGCAAAAGAGTAGGCAGAGTAAAAATAATCACTTAAAATAAGAATGCATATCATTCAGGATTCATAAGAAGGTAAAGTTCCACTGGGATGTACTGTCAGGAGTACAAAAATAACATACTTTTTAAATTGAACTGAAAGATCCATTTTCTCCTTGCAAAACATTTAATTCTGTGTGAAGGAAGAGAAAATTATGGAAAAAGTACCTATTACATTTTCTTTACTTTGCAGCATTGTCTGTTTTTTTTTTTTTTTTTTTTTTTTTTTTTTTTCTATTTCCATTAATATTTTCATATTTCTAACATTTGGGCACAAACACATCATCAATATTTATCCAAAATATCATAATTCTTAATAATCTAATTATGAAAAGTCTATTTTATTTCAGAAAACAATACTTTTCATGATGATTCCTGAGCTTTATGTGAAAATAGGAAGATATCACCTGTTACACTGAGAAAAAGCTGCTTTAAAAACTTTACCTGCACCATCAATAGCTATAAAGAACACAGTGGTGACACGAGAATTTTTCATAACTGCATAGCTTTCTGTATTGTTACTCTATAAGGCTGAAAGTACACATTTCGTTTATTTTGATAGTTTCAACCTCCACAGCTCAGTGACGATCAGCTACATAGGAAGTATTCATGTGATGTTGAATCTCAACACGAAATTGTAGAAAAAAAATAAATAAATAAAATCCTCTTTCCTCCGCCAGGGACAATATTTGCTCTTACCTCAACAGAATTCCTATTTCCCACGCAACGAATCCCCAGACAGCCACAGAACGCAGCCTTTTCCGAGTCATCTCAAGGCGTGTTTGGCATAGACATACAGTCCTCTGTGAACGCCTGTGCTCCCTTCAGCACCTCTGGCTTCTTGACTTCAGGACCCTGGACAGCGCTCCAACTGTTCCTCCTTCACCCCTGTGCTCTGTAAGCTACGCACGGCAATCGCGAAGGAATCCCTCATAATCTTATGAGGCTAAACGGCATATATGAAACTCTTTCCTCGTAGCGGCACTGGACGAGACGGAGTGCTGTATGAAAGCGTGCGGCAGCTGAAGTGATTCTTGACATATTCAGACATTTCTGAGCAGAGACCGCCCCACACAGCGAGCTTGACTGACATTGCGCTTCTCCACTCTTACTGTACTCATGTATGTGCAACGCTTACTTACAATTACAGAGAACTGAATTTGAATACTTCCCCTGACTCGTGCCAGCCCTTTCACTAAGAGAGCTTCCTGCTCACGTGATTAATAAATATAGCAAGAAACGGAATTATCGATTAACATTATTGTCGTTGTAGTAATCAGTAGGTGATTATTATTAGTCAACCCTGTTGACTTTATACAATAAACAGATGATTTTTTTGAAAACCAGATAGTTGAAAAATCCCCATTAAATTCTCCTTCTAAGTCATGAACGTAAGCACAAGGCAATGGCTAAATTAAGTATATAGCATCTACCCTGTTGCTGTTTTTAAAGCATTGCTTTCAGAATATTTAATTATTGCTATTAAATGAACATACTCTAAAAATCACCTTTTTAAAATGGAAAAGTTACCCTCTTTTGGAACACTCGATAACTGTCTTCAAAATTAAATTAACAGAAAAAAAGTAATGGTAGTGTAGCACCAGTATAGATCTGTTTTTTTTTTTTTTTTTTTTTTTTTTTATAAATTATAACCAATTTCAGTTTTTTTTAAAAAATATGCCTGATATTCAGTATATCATGACATGGAGTTATATTTAATCATTGTGGGTTACAATACACTCATTGCAAGCTGACTGTATCAGTAAGCAATGATGAAACTAAGTGCAATGTAACTCATGAGTCATACATGATGGCACATGCTCGAACACATGCTGATTCCCTTGGTGCTGGAACGTGCCCGGTCCAATCTGGCAAAGGGGTCCTATGCTGTATTTAGGTATATAGGCCTAATGCACTGAGCTACTGCCTGTTTTTGATTTACCCATGAAATTATTGTTGTGTTACAGTGAGTGACAGTGTCTGGCATGGGCTGCCGTAGGCAGAGTCTATGGCACAGCTGAGACCGGGTGCATCTGTGAAGCGTGTGTGTGCATGTGTGTGCCTACTCCTATTTATTGTTGACCCTGTTCCCAGGTTTTTTTTTTTTTTTTTTTTTGCCATTGCTCTGGAATTGGGTGATAAGCTCAAACGCTCTCTGCAGCCAAAGTGTGGCATTAGGGCACTTGGATCTGCTTTTAATTTTTTTCATTCATCCTCTTCTTTAAAAGTCGTTTTTATGTGATTTAACAGACAACAAAGACTAAGGCAAAGTAATTATGTCCAGTCTTGCATATAAGTTGTCTCTTGATTCACTATAAATAACGTTATTTGCCAACAGATTGGAAAAGCTTTATAATAAAGTGTTCCCATTCTTTGACTATTTAAAGAAATAGCTCACCCAAAAAATAAAAAATAAAAATGCTGAAAATTTACTTACCCTCAGGCCATCCCAGATTTCTTCATCAGAACAGATTTGAAGAAATGTAGCAATACATCATTTGCTCACCAGAGGATCTATGCAGTGAATGGGTGCCATCAGAATTAGCTGATAAAATTTCACAATAGCCCACAAGTAATCCACATGATTCCAGTCCATTAATTAACATATTTAATGATGTTTATAAAGACGTTTTAAACGCAAACTGTTGCTTCTCATTTAAAATGAGCATTTTTATCAAGCTCCAATATTTAGCCTATGTTCAGTTATTTAATTTTAATGGCATAGATAAGGACCTATACATTGGCATTTAAGTAAAATTACTGAACGAAGACATGGGAGCCTGATAGAAACGCTCATTTTAGATGAAAATGTCAGGCGACACTTAACAGCATTTGCATCTGAAGTCTTCATATAAATATACATATATATATATATATATATGCTAGAACACATATCAACTCATTGGTTGTTTGCAGCTGAAGAGTAAGTGGCAGTCACTGTGGGTGGGTGGGAGGGTGAAGGGCAGATGGATGGGAAGAGCACTGATAATAGAATGTGTACTCTGTCAGTTGCAAAGGCCACCATGTTTAGCCCTCAGATAATTTCCCCTGTCCTCCTTGAATGAACACTTCTGTCATGTAAAGAACTGTTAGAGTTAGAGCTCTTTTCTTGACTAATCATTGTCAGCATAGCCTGTAGTGTTTTAATGCTCACCCACGAAACTGAAAAAAGAGTAAGAGTAGTAAATGTACTGTTTGTATTTGTTATGTGTAAAGAAAAAAGTAAATAAAATAAAATTAGCAATGAATTCAGAATATATGACAGTGGTTTTTGATTAAGGTTAGGTATTTTGTGCCCTACTCAGTGTTATTTTAGTACCATTTAATATACTATTATAGTTTTTTATTAATGTTTTGAATCAGATTTTATTTGAGTTACTTTTTATGTTATTTTATTTTATTTAATGCTTATTTTATTCCAAGTAGTGTTAATTTTAGGTAACAATAATAATCTTGGACCTACTGAATGAAAATACACATTTGTTTATTTATCCCATTTATTATGTAATAGTACATGCCTCTAGTATTTTCTGCCTATCAGGATGTGCTACCCTGGTTGCATGTTAAAGAAGCACATTTTCTTAGACAAGCACAGTAACTTTAACTTAGCTCATCCTGACAACTTAATTCTGGGTCTGTATAGGTCAAATTTTAGAACAAGTAAGTAAGTAATCTAAACCTGAGACTGGAGCATGGGAGTAGAATATATGGGGAACGTGGGGGACGTGCCCCCCGCACATTTTTCAGGCAAGTGTGTTCACATAGAGGTTTTCTATGCCTGGTGTGAATAAATCTAGATTTAAATTCAAAGAGAAAGGATAGTCCGTGCATGACCTGATGTTTTATTGGTATCCAAACAATGTGATCATTACAGAGAGCTAAACACTCTCATGCAGTGTCTGATTCATTCATACTTGACGCCAGAGGGTGCTCTCTTGCAGAATGTCCCAGAAGGACTCATAGAAGTAATAACTTATGACGTTCAGGAAATCTCAAATATTCTGCAAATTCCAAACAGCTTTTTTTGAAACCTTGAAGGGCACTTCAGGAAGGGGACGCCATTTGTAGGGACTTTCCAAGTGGAAATGAACTGAATTCCTTCATGAAGGGCCCTTCCAGAAGTCTGTTAGCGAAGGGAACATGCGATGGTCACTTCATGGAAATTATTTCTGTTTGTGATCTTCAGTTAGGAGATCTTGCAATACATTTTAAAGCAAAGTTGGGGTTGATTTTGACTTCACATACAAACATAAGTAGAATAGGTGAATTACATTTGTCTTCATTTTAAAGGGGTCCTATTATGCTCTTTTACAAAGTCTTTACTTTGTTTTGGGGGTGTACTAGAACAGGCTCTCATACTAGGTTGTTTGAAAAACACATAACTTTTCACATATTTTACATTATTACAATACCTCTCTCCCAAGAATTGCACGAACACCTAAAAAAGAAACTTTATGAAATGAAGGCCCGCCTTCTGAAATACGAAATGTGCTGTGATTGGTTAGCTAGGCCAGTGTGTGTTGTAATTGGCTCCACTCGGCACCTGGTAGGGAAATGTCATGCCCCTTACCATAGCCACCTGCCAGCTTCAGTGTAATATATTGCGTCAACATCAAATCAATTTGAGCATGATTTAAACCTGGATGACTGTAACCACTCTAAGTTCGTCTGCCTTGGGAAAGCTAGCTATGGAGGGGAATCTCCGACATAGTGATAACACTCGTTGCCTTCTCTAGCTCAACCAGGTCTCGTCCCATTCGTCAATCTTTGTGATATCACAAATCCCGGAAAATATGCGTTGTTTTCCAAACGAGTTGTTCGTTGTAGTTTTTGAAAAGTGATTTCTGTTAGATAAAATATCTCCTTTTGAATTGGACTTTGTAACTTTGCAGATCTTTTTTTTTATGCTCAAACAGCAACATTACACACTAACTAAAGTTGAAAAAGTGAAAAAGCATAATAGCACCCCTTTAATGTAATACAATTTTTTTGTCAGTGTTAGAAATATGAGTTAAAAAGACAAAAAGAAATTTGCAAATACTGATGGAGTGCTGAATGCTGCATGCACACACATTGTTGTCGAGGTAACATCTGGTCAGTCATTCCCTTCACCAAGGGAATTGCAAATGCTTATATGAGACAGTGCCCTACACCCTTCAAAGAACACACTTCAAGGGCTCTGCCCTTTGAAGGGAGTAGGGCATAGGGATGAAGACTTCTGTTTGGAATTCTCCCATGGACAAAAGCATCCAGTTTTCGCTGTTTAAGCTGAATAAAAAGCTAACAATAATTATAAACATTTTGACTAATGAAATGTGAAGACATTAAACACACGACTGTGACAATATATGGTTTATGTGTGTTTTTCAAGTTATCTCCAGGTAATAAATAAAGTACTGTATATGAATAATACAGTGCTAATTGACATTGTATTTATTACATTATAGAAACTATTCTGCCTTATTCTATCATTAAAAATGTAGTATCTAAAAAAAATCAAAAAATTGTCATGAGGAATATGTATAAAACATATTATTGAATACAAATTGTTGGTTATTGTCCAGCAGTGTATTTGATTTCTTAACCAATTAAAAGTAAGAAATATAGAGAAAAAAAAAGAATAAAGAAAAAAAATTATTATTACATTTGACATTTCTGTTCCTCTCACTTCTAAAATGATGTGTATGCCCCTGGACTGGTGGAAGTTCATATAGAATGTAACAAATCATTACTTTAATTCTAATGGCATTTCATGGCATAACCCATTCATGAGTAGTTTCAATGCCAGATTTGCCTCTAGCCTTTCCTTCACTGAAACCTTCAGTTTCATGCAAAAGTATCTGCCTAATCAATAATAAGGCTCAAACCTCTTGACTAGAAAACATAAAACAAATGCGTAGATAAAGATATATTCACAATGAGCAGGTGCATTTTGTTACTCTGGCAATGAACCACCACAGGCAACGAGCAGTGTGGCATATTGCAACACCCACTCTGTAGGTACTCATCACATTATAATGCAAATGCATTTATTCAGCAGCAAAAGAGACGTGTGGCATTTACTGAATCAGTTCTATATGGAGAGATTATTGCACTGTATTGGCTAGGAAAAAGACGAATTGCTCAATTACGGGCAGTGTGTGGCGAGTCATTATCTCGACCCGGCACACTGCATATTAAAGGCCCTTATTTGGAAGCCACAGACACTTTGGTGGGCTGTTTGGTGGGTTTAGTCTCAAGGGAATGCCGTTGCTAGAGAAATTTTCAAAATACTTTTTATAAGAGTATTATAAGAGTATCTATGAGTAAAAACTGATTTAGGACCAGATCACAACTGGATTGTGAAATTATGCTTTAAAAAATATTTTAGTGGGGTGGCTGGCTTACTTTAATTATCTAGAATAGTGGTTTTCAAACCGGTCCTGCAAGCAACCCTAGCACTTCACATTTTGTATGTCTCCCTATATCTGACACACATATTTCAGGTCTTGCAGTCTCTAATGAGCTGATGAGTTGAATCAGGTGTGGTAGATGAGGAATACAGAGAAAATGTGCTGGGGGTGCTCGCAGGACAGGTTTGAAACCACTGAATGACCTCTAGAATGATTGGAAGCTTAAACCTGAAAGGGGCAATTCATGAACTGTACACTCACGAACTGTACTTTTGAGCAAGACGCTTAACCCCATGTTACTCCAGGAAGACTGTCCTCCGCATTAAGTGTACAATAAACCACTTCTTAATAATACACAATACACCCTTTTCATAAGACTGGTGATTTAATAAAGCTGTTTGTATCAAATCAAACACACAATGAATGTGAAACACCATTCCTGTCCAATTGCATGTCTTCCCTCTGTATCCACATAACGTGTGCACTTTGCTCACATAAAATAGACAGTCTCTGTCATGACATAGTTGGTGCCATATTAAACACTTTGCCTGAATGCTAATTTAAGTATCTTCTCAGAACTAATGGTTATTTCCAGAAATGGTTATCAGAGCTAATAGTTATTTCCAGCCAATGGGCTTCACAGCACTTACAAAATGGGTCATACCAGCAATGAAATGTCCCAATCTGTCTGGTGGATCCATCAGAAAAGGACTTTAGCCATGACTGCAGTAATAGTTCTGAGCAGATTATTAGAAATTCTGCTATGCCAAATTTAGATGTTAGCAAAGCCTTAGTAATCAGGAAAGAAGAGAGCTGCATTCTGATTCAGTATGAAAGTCTTAATGTCTCCTTTTGATGTTAAATTGTGATAAGTTCATGCCAAATGCTGTTAATCTTACATTTGTTTGGTCAAGAGGAATGTGGGTAGGAAGGTAAGCACACTGAACTACATGCTTCAAGCTTCAAAGCTTTGCTTTGAAATGTGACCTTTTAAATCTAATGCCATGAACTGATGTTAAAACTGGGAGAAAATTCCAAAACGTGTGCTTTCGCAACCAATAGTTTTTCCTTTCTTGAGAACTTTTGTGATTTCCTGTGTGCATTATGGGGCCCAACGACACATAGAACATTTCCTTCCAGTTGAGAAAGTCTTTACGCTTCATTCAGCTCAATCAGCTCCATTGAGGTTTATGGTGGTCACAGAATTTCTGAAAAACAGGTAAGGCACTGATTCATATTGGTGATGCTCGCTGAAACTGTGAGGTTGTTCTAGTGGTGGAAATGTTGCACCAAAATGAGGGCAAATTAATGATGCAATGCCCAGAGAGCTGTATTAAATAACATGTTTAATTCAGCTGCCTTCATTAGATGCTAATCCCTTTATAAATGTAAGTTTTTCCCTGGACTCCATGGCTTTTCTAACACCCTGACACGGCCGCAGTTTAATGAGTTACAGATAACAATTGTATTTTATATGATCACCAGGATGCATATGGACCATGCAGACACTTCTAATTAGAGAAATGTCAATCATGCAACATCTGTTTCTCAAGGGGGGTGGGGGGGGTGATAAAATGATGCACATCTAACAAACCATATGTTCAGTGGAATTTTCACAGCATGTACAAAATCATGTTTACCAAGTGCAAGGATTGAATCTAAAAATGATTTAATACTGAAAAGTCTGTTATTTTAAAACACTGGCTTTTTGTCCTCAATTAGAACAGAGTTGGATTCCTTGGAGTGCAGAGCTAGCAAAACACTTGATTACACACATTATGATGTCACAGATTATTTCTGTATCTGTTTAATTCTGTGAAGTGAGTGTGTGAGTAAAGTTAGATACAGCATGGGAATGTGATGAATGTTATGTAATGCAGAAGGCTTAGACAATGACTTTTTGTTTGGGTTGATAGCAGCACAAAATATAAAATAAGCTTAAAAAGAAAAAATGCAATCATAATATTTTCCATATGCATAGTCATATCCTGTGTAATTACTTTTTGCACAAAAGACTCTAATTGTTCCTTTCTTACACTTTGTCATATTGCAGGTATAAATTTATTACTGGCACCTCAGGGTTGTTATGGCCTTATATCAATTAACCACGTTCATAATTTACATTAATGAGGATCCCTGATGGGTATGGGAGCATGAAAGTACTGACCTCGCAACTCAAACCCTATACTGTGCAGTCTAAAATGATAAAAGAGTCTCCATATACACCATATATACAAATCTTCAGTGAGTTGTTCTCAGTATAATTGTGCATTTGTCCAGCAGCTCTAATCTCAGCTACCTTCTATGGCCAATATGAAAAAATATTATAATTTTTTTTTTCAACTGAAATAGGATGTGCAGGATTGCTCATGTAGGCTCTTCTCATGCAAACCCACATGCACTGCTGCATGTGATGTTCAGATTAGAAGACACATGAACAATCCACACACACACACACACACACACACACACACACACACACACACACACACACACACACACACACACACACACACACACACACACACACTCCTGCCCCTGCCCTGGCAAATATAAAAAAAACTTCTATGTCATGATGATAAAAACTTTAATGATAGGATTTAGAGTGCTTAAATGAAAAACTAATACCTCTTTTCTGTGTGTGTGTGTGTGTGTGTGTGTATGTGTGTGTGTGCGTGCGTGCGTGCGTGTGTGTGTGTGTGTGTGTGTGTGTGTTTGTGTGTATGTGGTGTGTGTGTGTAAGTGTGCACATGCATGTGTGTGCGTGTGTACCTGCATTCCCTACGTTATGGTAACACCAGTATAGTACTATCAGTAATCTATTTTCATGCTGCTACCAGTAAGTTTTAGATGTTCTTTATTTATGTATTTATTTGTTGACTTGTATTATTAACTCATGCACCTTTAGAATCATATCATTGGATTAATTTATTAAAATGTGTTGTTCTTTGTTGTTTTAATGTTGGTTGGTATTTTTATTTTTTATATGCTGCAAACTGGACTGTCGTAGTGAATTTTGTTGTAACTCTGTTACAATGACAACAAAGATGTCTAAGTCTGAGTGTATGTTTGTGCGTCTGTGCTCTCACTGTACAGATTACCACATTCACATTCAGGGTATTTAAATATGCAAGAACTGAAGTGGGCATAGAACTGTATATTTATAATAATAATTGTGTTTAGATGGCAGGTGGCCAGCATACTTTCCTGAAGCCAAGACAAACAAATATGGGGCAATCTTCTGTAGGCTTTTCCTGAATGGGAAACAAAGGATATCATCACGATAAACTGTTTCTGACATGTGGTTGAATGTACATACACAACATGGACAAAAGCATTGGAACACACCACTTAATTATCGAATTCAGGTTTCAATCAGACACATAGCCATAGGTGTACAAAATAAATTACCTATAGCCATGCAGTCTGTATTTACAAACAATTTAAGGGGGAAGCTCAGTCAATTCAAGCATGGTACTGTAATAGGATGCCACCTTTGCAATAAGTCTTTCAGGCCCCTTTCAAGGCCCCTTATTTCCAGTGAAGGAAAAGCTTAATGCTTCAGCACATGCTTCCAAGACATTTTGGGCAATGTTATGCTTTCAAATTTGTAGGAACAGTTTGGGGAAGGCTCTTTTCTATTCCAGCATGACTGTGGCCCAGTGCACAAAGCAAGGTCCATAAAGACATGGGTGGATGTGTTTGGTTTGGAAGAACTTGACTGGCTCACACAGAGCCCTGATCTCAGCTGCATCAAACACCTTTCAAATGAACTGGAATGGAGATCACGAGCCAGGCCTTCTTGTCCAACATCAGTGCCTGACCTTACAAATGCTCAATTGGATGAATCAACAAAATTTCCCACAGAAATACTCTTGTGGAAAGATTTCCAGAAGAGTGGAAGCTGTTATAGCTGCAAAGGGTGGACTAACTCTATATTAATGTCTATGTATGTGGAATGTGATGTCATTGAAGACCCTGTTGGAATGGTCAGGTGTACTTTTGTCCATAAAGTGTAGTTTAAAATGTCATTTAACTGTTCTCTTTAAAAAAAATAGAAGATAGACTTTGGTCCATAAAGTGTAGTATAAAATGTCATTAAATTGTTCTCTTTGGAAGACAGAAGATAATAACCACTTTCACACATTAAACTCTAGATTACCATAAAATTATCAGAATGACAGTCTCAGTTTGTAGCCATTTTATGTTTTGGTGAATTGGTGGCTCATTTGTACATTTTCATACGATTTACATACGCCCAAGTGATGGTTGTGTATAGGGATGGGGTTAGCGGGTGTACCTTCATGCTTTCTTTCTATTTTGTATTTTTTTTTAAATAGTACATTTCATATGAAAAATTTTAACATTTTTGCTTTTCACTCAGGTAACAGCTTTCCATCTTTTTAAAATTCTGTTCCTACATTAACCAAAATAATGGTAAATTCTGTGATGCCACTAATCAGAAATCCCTTCAAATGCTAAGTTATTTTCTTCATCTGCCCGCATGAGGAGAACACAGCTCCAACCCTAAATAAACACACCTGAACCAGCTTATCAAGGTTTGTAGGATTACTTGAAAACTAAGGTGGCACTTACACAATTTTCTGTTTTTAACGATTTTTTTTTTTTTTTTTTTTTTTTTTTTTTTTTTTTATATGTTTTGGCTGTTCATTTACATGGCAACAGTGACTTGAATATGCACATGCATATTATGTGTTCAGTCTATAGGTACTGTATGTGCGCATGGCCTGGCATGCGCACATGAAAAAATGCTGTAGTAAACTTTAGTATTTACTATAGTAAACTGTAGTAAATTATAGTTTACTGTAGTATATTATAGTATTTACTACACTTTGTTAAATTATACTGTAGTATACTATAGTACAATGTAGTAAATACTGTAGTAAACTTTAGTATTTACTATAGTACCTTTACTATAGTATGGTTCAAAAACACTAAAGTATTTACTAGAGAAATTTTACTACATTTTCTATGGTAAATTTACTATAAATTACTATAGTATTTTTTCCCACAATTTACTATAGTACCTTTACTATAGTATGGTTCAAAAACACTATAGTATTAACTAGAGAAAATTTACTACATTTTCTATAGTAAATTTACTTTTTTTGTTTGTTTGTTTGTTTGTTTGTTTTTTTGTTGTTTTTTCATGTGGGTGCATAATACACAAACCACTTTTAGCCATTTTCACAGATACGGGTAAACGGAGATCATTTTGACAACGTTGTCATCTGTACGTGAAACCTTTCAAAAATGCAAAGGAAGAACTTAGAAGTAAACTCTGCAGAATTGGCCCTCTAAGTTTGACATCCCATGTCTAGCGCATGTTTACAAAGAAAAACAATGGAAAAGCAGTGCAGTGCAGAGTAATAAAATCATCTCCATTAGAACTTTGTCATTAGTCCAAAACAAAATTCTTAAGACAGCATGATCAGACATTGCACATACAGTGGGTATAAAGAAGAATCACCCCCATTTAAAATAATCACATTTTGTTGCCTGAAATGAAGATGGACACAGTTTTTGTTTTATCCAGCCATATTTACTAAATGCACCTTATAACATCCAAGTGAGAGGTATAACCACATCAACATGTCCGAGAGAAAAAAAAAAAACACAGAATCACTGAGTAGTCCACAGTGCATCCAAGGCACGTAACAACACATCACCTCTCCAGCTAAGTATGGGTTTTCTTTGGCTGCTATATTCTTCTGGACGCCAGGAGTACAGATAATTAAGTCACAAGATGCTGGAGTTTAAGTGAGTTCAGCTTCTTTTTATAACCTTAGGGAAAAGACAACTATCAAATGCAGTTGCAGATGTAATCAGTGTGGGGAGATCATAATAAAGCAGCATGTCAACAAGGGTGGCAGCTACCACCCTAAAAATGAGCTTTGCAACCCCAGATGAGCAAGGATTTTTCTGAAAGTCAGAGAATGTACAGATCATGCACACACAGAAACAAAAAAATATGCAAAAAACAATGCTGTCCTATTATTTATCAGTAAAGTAGAAACAGAAATATAGTGAAAATTTCTTTGTATTTCATTAAATTAAAATCTACAGCTTCACTGGTAAAGAGATGTTGCAGAGACTGGCAGAACTTTCAAAAGCAGTCGCATTTTCACAAATGCCTTCAAATTAATGTCATCTTACTGTGCTTCTATCTGTATCTGATTTTAAGGGTTAATGAACTGAGAATAAATTCCCTTGATATTTTGACATATTAGGTCATTGTACTATAAAAACAGAGCAGACAGTGACCATGGAGGGAGGAGCCAGGGAGGAGACGACAGAGGGAGGAGACAGGAGGAACCCGGAGCAGGAGAAGCCAGGCGGGACCCAGGCCACAGCCATGATGGCGGCCCATGGTGGAGCCGATGGAGGCAGGAGCCATGGTGGAGGAAGGGCTGACGACTCCAGGGGGCCAACCGATGGCGGCAGAGCTGTTGAGCCAGGGCGAAACTAAATTTTTGCTGCAAAAAGCAAAAATGACAGATTTAACTTTTTAATGCTGATAACCTAAGCTTGGCAAATCATTTAATGTACGCCTACTTAACATTTTGCCACAATCAATCTGTGAAAATCTTCTTAATTAAAATAAATAATCAAAAGTCTATTGGTTAAAAATAAACAAAGGAAAAAGAAGATTTGTTTGTTTGTTTGTTTGTTTGTTTAACATTTGTTTAGCCATTTAATTGAGTTCACCCTTTGACATCATCACAGACACAGTCATATCCTAAACAAAATGAATAGAGGAGGGAAACATTCTGGGGTGCAGAAAAAAAAGGAAAAAAAGCATTTAACTGAGGAAAGCTCAACTAGTCACATTTCGCCTGAAATGGCCATTTTGAATTCAGAATAGGTAATTTGTGTGATTCATGCATGCAATGAGTTTTTGAAGACTCTTCATAATTCAGTAGAAAACAGTTTTGCACTTTGACAAAAAACATTTTTTCAAATTTTACATTAGTGATTTTATAATGTCTAAATATATATCCAAAAGCAAAACGTGAAAATAACTGTATTGGAAATCAAATGAGATCCACAGAGAGTTGGATCTCCATGCAACCTCTGTGTGACTCTCCACTGGATATGAATGGTTTCCACTCTGATGTTTGTTGTAAGCAGTGAAAAGGTGGTTTAAGAAGTTTTGTTTTCTCTCCCAAATTTCCCAAAGGCTTTAGCCGCATATTCTCATCACTTCAAACACATTCTAACAGCCTTTGACTAGATTAAACTCTGGTGATGAAATATGCATAGCCTGAAATGCTATTAACATTCTATGGATTCCTTGTCAGCATGTAAGAGGCTGTTCTGAATAAAATAGTATTTACTGCACATGATATAAATCAACCAAATTCTAAATACACATTCACACCAAAAGCACAAGTTCACTTGCACTATATGTAGATTAAAGTGCTGCATTGCTTGAACAATAAAGTATAAAGTAGTCCTCTTACCATAACCCTGCACAATCATAAACATGCACAACAATTGACAGTATTTTTGATAAAATAAGTGCACAGCAGACATTTTTTTTTCTTGCCTTTTTCAGAGCCTATGGCTGTCACAGAGAGAGGCGTGATATCTCATGACACCTATTTCAGTAATATCTACCAGGTAGTAGGGACATTTTATATGTAGTATTCAAACAGAGAGCACACTGACAGCACCTTTAAGCTTAAAATGAAAATGAAACACTTAAAATAATACAGAAATTAAGGACAGATAATCAGCCATTTGCATTGTCCTCCCTTTCTTAGATGTGATAAACTGCTATCATAATGGTTCATTGTACGGGTATTAGTAATTTTGTCAACACTTTGCTAAATCATCTGTTTCCTGTTGACTGTCACACAAATTATGCATATATAAATGTAAATAGCTTCACTATTTTTAGTCCTCTTCCCTGATTTAGTCCATTCTGTTGCTGACAGTGGCATACCTTGACTGACCTGCTGTATTCCCACAGACTCTCCGGCTAATGCACATAGTATCTGAAATAACAACCCCACTTCAAGCACTGAGTGGAGTTCATCACTGTGTAGATGGAAGAGAAGAGTTCTGTAGGGCCTGTGTGAGTCCCAGAGCTGTGTTAGAAATTCACAGCCAAAATAAGGTGTGTTGTGCTTTTGACATGGTTTTCCCATCACAAAAAATCGACAAGTAATCTCCAGTCAATCAATGAAATGAGAAGCTGCATGTTTGTAAGAAAAAAATCCATCAATAAATGATGTATTTGTTTATTACAAACATGCATCTTTTTGCTTCACAAGATGTTAATTGATGGACTGAAGTCATGTGGATTACTTATAGATTATTGTGTTTTTATCAGATGTTAAAACTTAATGAATCTGCGAGGGGAATCTTTTGCCTTTTTGTGAATTTTGCTATTGCGTGGATTCCTATTGGAATGATATTGGCTGGGAAGATTAGCAGAACAACAGTAATATGTGACACACCTTCAGCCACCTACCTTGCCTCATCCTCCATCTTTTTCCTCTTCCTTCTCCTTTGCCTCCTCTGAGGGCTCCTCAAAGTTAGATCAAATTTTCTCAAGTTGCTTTCTCTCAATGACTCAACTCTGAGGCACATAAAATGTCCTGGGTGAGAGGGTGGTCTTTGCCATTTCATGAGATTGTGAACTATCCTAGGATTCAACCAACTGTGGAGAAGTGTGTCTGATTGTAGGGAAAAAAGTATTGCTCTCTTTGTGGCTTCTAGATAAAAGTTTCAGAGAAATTGATGTATGTATTTATTGTTTAATCATAGTTCGAAAAGAAAAAGATATATACTATATATATACTTGTAAAAATATTGTTGTACTTCATAAAATTACAGTTGAACCACTGATGTCACATGGACTATTTTAATGATGTCCTTACTACCTTTAGGCCTTAATCGTGGTAATTCCCTTGCTGTCTATGGAGGGTCAGAAAGCTCTCGGATTTCATCAAAAATATCTTAATTTGTGTTCCGAGGATGAACGAAGGTCTTACAGATTTGGAACGACATGTGGGTGAGTGATTAATGACAGAATTTTTATTTTTAGGTGAATTAACCCTTTAAGATGCATAAGATGCAGGCTGTTTCATGAAACTGTTGGGGAGAGAATATCTATTCTATTACCTGATGGTAAGTGATACCTCAAAGGCATAATTAATCTTATTAAATAATTAATAGTCCCCCTGGAGTAAAAAGAATATTTAGTGCATTTCAAAAATACTGCCAATTTATTCTCCTAGAGATTGTTAATATACTGTAGGTGATTTATTGCCACATGATATGCTGTTCATGTACCTCTTTGTACTGTATATTTTAAGCAACTGGATTCCAAATTTTGTATGATGTTTTGATGTTCAACTTCAGTCAGTGTCATCTTTTATGACAGGAGAAGTTAGACAATGCTTTATTATTAAGTAATGAATGCACTTGTGATTGCTGTTGACAATTGCATGTGAAAGAGTAATGCAATTTGTGTCAAGTTCCAGCAGACTGAAATCCATTTTTGCTTTTACTTTTGCTTATGCAATGAAAATAAAAACTTAAGCAGATTTAACACTCTCGCACTCTAATCATTTAACTCATTGAATTTCTCTCTATTAAATAAAAATGTTAAAATATGTTGTTGTTTTTTTTAACAGCAGTTTTAAATTATTCTATATATACCACTATTCATTTATTATTATTTCTGAAGCAGCCTGAAATCTGCCAGTTTTGATATTGATAGTGTTGTGTACTGTTGTTAAATTGGATAATCTGAATTTGCCATAAATAGAATTTTATTGAATTGATGGCATTGTGATGTGTGATTAAAAATATTTTAACTCATTCTTTTAACTCATTTCATCATCTGTGAATTTGGTGGTGCTCACCATAGGCAATTTAGTGATAATTTTGTTTTTTTGTTTTTGTTGTTTTTTGCACCAATCTCTTTAGCATCCTGGGATATATATTGCTGTGGCATTTCTTCATGAACAGATTGCGCCTTTTAGTGTTGTGTGAAAAAGGGAAACATCTTGGCTCATGTTGGCGTCGGTGCAAGAAACAATAGCTTTTGTCAGTTCGCTGAAACAAGATAAGCAACCAACTGTGCCCTCTGAGGCTTCAAAAACAAAACAGTAAGCGAGGAAATCAGATAGGTGAGAGATTGCAGGTGGTTGTTTGTTGTGGATAATTCTGCTAATGATAAGAAATCCACGCAGTTGCCTTAACTTTGAGGTGAAGCTTTAAACAATGAATCACTGTGCTCTTAGTGTCCTGTCATGCTGGAATGGAGTCTAAAAGGGATTTAGAAACAAATACTTCTGGAAGACCAATAAGTGCTGGTGCTTTGCCACTAGGGGACAAGAGCATCAAAATTGACCATCTTTCAGCAGCCTTTTACCTTGGAGTCGTTGCAGCAATCCAAATCTGTCAAGGCAATTTACGGCTCCGGCCTGATCACCAGCATCTGCCGCCCAACTCATTATGGCTCCCACCTGTAGCTCAATTAATCTCAACTCCACCTCCATCCAGATCAGCTGAGCTTCGGGAGAAAAGAGGAGCAGGTTGTGGCAGAAGCACTGGGGGCTGTAATTGAAAGTTTTGAGATCTTTCATGCCATAATGTGATTTCACATGATAGGCTTCCAGTGGAAATCCAGCTGACATTCCTTGAAATGGCTTAAAACTCTTAGCACTAAATCGTCCAGACACACCTGGCAGCCTTATTAATTTAGCATTTTCCATATAGTTCCCTTTTTATTTACTGATAATAAAGATAGAGGGGTCTGTGAAAGCTGCATTTATTTATTGCTATGAAGCAGCATTTGACAATTTGGCTAACAGTGACTCCATATGGTAATGTAGTTTAGCTGTATGGTCTTTCCATTTGTCTGACTCTGTATCTCTTCTCAGTGCAGTACTGGTTGAAATGGGGTGAGCTGTGTATTTGATAGCGCATACAAGCATGTGCAGCTACTCACAGCCGTGGGCTAAAAGGTCTGTTATTTCTCTTGGGAAACTTTATAACGTATTCTCTCAGGTCTACATCAAGCTTTGGGACATTCTTACTGAAGATGCCATATTGATTTACTCAGATGTGATAAAACAGAGGTGAGTTTGGTGGCATCATTGGCTTCCCTTTATTAATAATAAAAAAAAGAATTAAAAAAATACATATTATTTACATTTTACATACAAATGTACATTTTAGATACATAAGATTTGATCTTTGAGTACCAAGGTTCTATCTTGCCCTCATGTTGTTTTATTTTCAAAACTGCTAATTTAACTAATGTGTCAATACATTATATTCTCTCCTTTTTTATTTGTAATAATAATAAGAATAATGAGAGTACCATGGTACATGCATAGAACCCGGATGCACTGTGCCTTGTTTACAAGCAGAGGAAGATGCACAATGTACATAAAACATGTCTGAAAATTTAGACAGCAAGGATGACTTACCATTTTTTTGCCCAGCCTTACTTATTCAGACCAGAATATTCAGAAGATGAACTAGGAGAGATGGACGTTCTACATCAGAACGCTGGTCCTACATCAGCAGCACCACATGCATGTGTCTTTGGGCCAGATTTTCTTTTTTTCATTTTTGAATAAAGTCGTTGTTTTTGTTTTCTTTTGTTCACAAAAGTTATTGTTGTACTTCATAAAATTACAGTTGAACCACTGATGTCACATGGATTATTTTAATGATGTCCTTACTACCTTTCTAGGCCTTAATCATGGTAATTCCCTTGCTGTCTATGGAGGGTCAGAAAGCTCTCGGATTTCATCAAAAATATCTTAATTTGTGTTCCGAGGATGAACGAAGGTCTTACAGGTTTGGAACGAAATGTGGGTGTGATTAATGACAGAATTTTATTTTTTAGGTGAATTAACCCTTTAAGATACATAAGATGCAGGCTGTTTCATGAAACTGTTGGGCAGAGGAAGGCGATACCTATTCTATTGCCTGATGGTAAGTGATACCTCAAAGGCATTATTAATCTTATTAAATAATTAATAGTCCCCCTGGAGTAAAAAGAATATTTAGTGCATTTCAAAAATACTGCCAATTTATTCTCCTAGAGATTGTTAATATACTGTAGGTGATTTATTGCCACAGGATATGCTGTTCATGTACCTCTTTGTCAAGATGTGGCCATAAACTTTAAACATGGTGGAAGGGACAATGATTGCTGCTGTCAATGCTATTCTTTATTAATTTTTTTCCACAACAACTACATCACTTTGTCTTGTTGCTAAAGTAGTGTATTTACAGGCTATATATGAACAATCATTTGAAGCATATTGAATGTTTTATAAACATGTATTTGACTGAAATTACAGAATCTAGTGCGGTAAATGTTTTTCCAACCAGTGGGATGCTACATTTTGTTCTTTCCAACAAAAAAGCACTTGAATGCAACAAGCTTGTAATCACGACTTCATAAGTGGGAAATATGAAATTTCTGATAGTATGTGAAGGCATCATAAGACATTTTTAGTGGTTACTGGGTGATCTATTGTAAATTTAACAGCAGTTCTGTTTGAGTCATCAACAATTTTGGTCCATTTTCCTGGAAGAGAAAGCTGTTTATCAGCTTAAGAGTACACTAGCATAGATCAGGAATCTCCAACCCTGCTCCTGGAGAGCTACCATCCTGCAGACTTCAGTTCCAACCCTGCTCTAACACACCTGTCTGTAATTATCAAGTATCCCTGAACACCTTGATTAGCTGCTTCAGGTGTGTTTGATTGGGGTTGGAGCTGAAATCTGCAGGACAGTAGCTCTCCAGGAGCAGGGTTGCAGACCACTGATGTAGATGATTTCAAACAGACATCGACACAAAATTCCAATTTTAATTTTATCTTTAATATTATTTATCGCTCAATTTCATTAATATTATACCAGCAATTTTCTAGACTGCAGAACAGTAGTCGCCCCAACATAGCCAACAAATTAGAAGGCTGGAGTGTATTGGTCTCTGCATGGGAGCCCAAAAGAGCTTATTCTGTAATAAATCCTGCAATGTTGACAGTGACAGAAAGGATCTGATAAACAATACATAACAACCACAGCAGATATCTGGATTGCTCTAGAGAGGATTACAGTGTAGCATCTGCTGAAATTATGCATCCATGTGGGAAAGTTATATGCCTGCACTGTGAATGTCAGCAGAAAGAAATATGCAGAATGTTTTTAAGGTGGAAAATAAACACATTATTACAGCATAGCTTAAATATATTTTCTTTTAAAACCACAGATGAAAAAAATGTGCGTTTTCTGGGAAAATATGCTATCAACATTTAGCCTGCTTCTTTGTTTGGCCTATCAAGTTTATCAACCATATTCAGCCTGGTTTAGATTGAAGATTTCGTATTCATTAATTTTTAAATGTGAAAATGTAAGGACAAATAAGGACTCAAAGGACATCAAATCTTAAGGAGTCATAAATGTTTAACAGGAATCTTAACTTTCCTCTTGTGCAATTAAACTGATGCCTCTGCACATGGTTCAGACAAATTTACAAATAATTTTATTACATTGACATAAATGGTATCTTGTGCTTTGAAAATGTTTGCCATCACATGAGTCCAAACAGCTGGAAAAAAAAATAACTAAATAAATTAAAAATTCACACTAATCCACAAGTAAACCATATGACCTCAGTTAACATCTTGTGAAGTGAAAAGCTGAGTGTTTGTAAGAAACAAATCCATCATTAAATTGTTTTTTTAACTTCAAGCCATTGCTGCCAACTGTTTCGAATGTCCCAATTTTTATTTTATAGCACTCAACAATCAGAGTGCTATTTTTAATAAATGATGCCACATATTTAAAACCTTCATCTCCATCTTGGGTTAACTGATGTGGCTGCATAATAAATGCCTCATCTTTATCTTTTGAAATATTTACATTTTCAATGTAAGATGTGTTCCATCCCCACAACCACATGTGATTTTTAACAAGGTATGTCACACAAAGTAAGTGCAAATACAGCAGAGGTGCAGCCTGCTCTTCCTATTTACTCCCACTAGACATTGCTGAGCATCCATCCTATATGCTCCATCTTAATGTTTTAGTTGTTGTGAAGCTGCCTGCTCTCTATTTTTACTGATGAATTTTCTAGTCTATTGGTCTCTAGTTACTCATCAGTTTTTCAGAAGTGAGTTAGACTCCGGGTGAGTTTCAAAATAAATGTGCTTTCCTCCTAAGTAAAATATATTTTCTACATATAAACTACATATATAATTTATAATAATGCTAAACATACATTATTATCTAGTATAATATAAATATGGTTTTATATAATACATAAAATGTATATATTCTAATGTATATTGAATGTAAATATAATATTCTCAGAAAATTGTTAGTAGAGTCATACTTTGTATTATTTTATTTTATTACTTTATTCAGAAACATTTTACTTTTTTGGAAAAACGTGATGGTGTTTTTATTCATGTGTCACATTTATATAGTCTAGAAATATGATGGCAAGGTAATTCTTTTTTTTTTTTTTTTTTTAGCAGTTTTGCATTTTGTTTCCATTAAAATGACATAAAAAATTGTTGCATTTGATAAACATAAGAGGTTTAACCTTGTTTGAAGTTTTCATTTAGACCCATTCAATAGCAGAAAATTAAATTGGGGTTCTAATGACAGATGCCAGTATACTCTAAAAACGGCTGGGTTATTTTTTAACCCAAAATGCTGGGCTGAGTCTGTTGGGTCATTTTGTTGGGTTATTTTATTACTTTTTAAACACTTTTGGGTAGTTTCAATTTACCATGTGTTGAGTCAAAACCTGCTGGGTTGTAACGCTGGGTTGTTTTTCAGGCCAGCGCTGGGTTATTTTTAACGCGCCTTGAAGATGTTTAAATCGCTCCCCAACTGTCATTTTGGAAGAACAACGGGGCAAAGCCACTGGTTTCAACTGTTTTAAGGTAAGTTTATTTAATGTTTTCATTAATAATTATTTGAAATTGGCAGAATTATAACTTTATTTGCGGAAACAATACTGTTAAACTTCTACAGGCCAACATTAGTTTGTTAAATGATGACAGTTTTACCTCAGACGGCCATTCTACGTGTAACGTTACTCGCATAATCGTGTTGAGGTATCTGAGACGACAGATTAAATACAGTTTTATATAAGTATCAGACAGCGACGGAAGGCTGAAATATGTGAATATCTGTGAAAATAGAGGAAAAAGAGTCGTTTCTGACACTGAAAAGCGAATTTAACATTTAAGTGAGTCAAAATAAGTCAATACGGCTTTCTGCTATAATGTAAACGCCTGCAGTTGTCCATATCGACATGTAAATCATACAAATTACGTACAATGTCGCTGGACCGCAGGTCTAAAAGAACCGACGATCCGGTTCAAATAAACCGGTTCATCAATTCTCGGACAAAGTGATTCCCCGAAAAGAAACCGACGTCTCAGGGCCTCGATACATTTCAAAGTGCGCGCACGCACAGCGAGTGACGTAGGCCGCGTTAGTGAGGTGATGTTTGATGCCTGTGTGGTTTATAAAGTCTTTTTACATACGTAAATAAAGGTTTTTGGTAAGTCATAATTCAAAAATGTTGTTTTTTTTCTTGTCAGAAGAGCACATGGATACATTTGTGAGAGAAAAACTCGTCGAATGCAGTCTTATCGAGACGTCTAACGGTAAGTTCATGTTTATTATACATTTTACATACATAATTGTTTGTCTGTGATAATCAACTAACACTCTTGCGTAAATTAAACGCACATATAATTCTGTTTCGTGCTGTAGTTAAAGCTGCACTTTGTAACTTTGTGTTCAGAATGTACATAATTTTATAATGAGCGAATACATTATATACCCAATTTTTCCAGATTGTGTTTGTTGACTATGCAGTGTGATCTCACATATCTGTGCCAGTGACTGTGATTGTGTGTTTCGATACAGCCCAGCATATTAATATAAACTGTGATTATACTGACTGTAACATCCTATTGATTACACAGTTTGAAAGCCAATCACTATAGCATATTCAGCTTCTGTAGACCTACTCATAGGTGAATTTAACTCATAATCATGATGAACTTCACACAGTTTTATTGAACTGAATCACCGCTATTAAAAATCTGTATTTTGTTTACTTTATTTTTATAGGTTGGAACAAACGTGGAATTCCTTAACCGAGCAGAGTCCACAAAACCCCCATCCATTTGTCATGGCAATTTGAAAATGCCAGCAGATCTATCAGACATTGATCATAATCAATGGACAGGTAAGGATATTCTGGACAATTTCCAAAAGGAATTGCAAATTGTATATTTAATTGCATTTTTCCACATGTGGACGCATAAATTGTGACATAGACCAAACGCAATTGAAAAGCATTTGAATTTCAGATGCCTTACACAGAAACCTGTCAATCCGTGTCAGGGGTGGGACTATACTATGGGACATGTTTGTATTGGGAGATATTTTGTAGTTTTTACCCCAAATCTCTCACTGTTTGCACTCTGATGCACGTCAGCAAAACAACCTTGCAGTTCTAGTCTTATTTGCCTATTTGCAACTTACCCTATATTATGTTCCTCAGGTGAAAAGCATTTGGTTAATGGTGAATATTGACCAATAGTACCATTGTGGCTCCCACCATTAGCAGGGGAGTGTAGCTGCATTTTGGTTTTAAAATGACTAAAAAGATTATTTATTGTGTAAGGTGCCAAGGATATAGGGAGACCCGGGTTGCACTGTCTGTTCTTTAACACGCATCTCTCGGAGTGGCGGCTGCCTTTAGTAGTGCCTTTACCTCCATTGTCCAAAGCATTTGGCACAATTGTCTTTGAGTGATGTCACCTCCCAATACAAACACGCCCCATAGTATGGTCCCACCCCTGACACAGATTGACAGGTTTCCATGTGAGGCATTGGAAATTCAGATGCTAAAGTTATTGCAATTCCATTTCAGTTTTGGCATGTTACATGTGCGACACAGTGAAAAAGCAGACGTGGTAATTAATAGCACCCGATGTACTTGTTCTTATGATGCATCTAAGCTAACATTAGTCTGTTTCATTCTTATTCCGAGGTCACCGTAGCCACCCCAGATCCAGTCTGTATCCAGATCAGATGGTGGAGAGATGACCTCTACAGCCCTGAAAGACAGCGGAGACCAGGACAACTAGATGAGCCCCAGAGACAGATCCCCTGTAAAGACCTTGTCTCCTAGACGGACATCGGCACAAGTCATCGGGAACCAGATGAGTCCACTGCACAATCTGACTCTGCTGCAGCCTGGAATTGAACCGCTGGTTTGGTCTGGCCAGAGGAGAACTTGCCCCCCAACTGAGCCTGATTTCTCCCAAGGTTTTTTCTCAATTCTATCACCGATGGAGTTTTGGTTCCTTGCCGCTGTTGCCTCTGGCTTGCTTAGCTGGGGACACTTAATATCCAGCGATATCGTCTACTTGAATGCACAGCTGGACGATAAATCACTGAATCAATGATGAACTGACTTTAACTGAAAATTGAGTATTTACTGTTGTCCTTTTGCATTATTACACACTATTTTCCTATTTAATACTGTAAAGCTGCTTTGACACTGTATTTTTCACTGTGCATTCGTGAAAACGCAAAAAGTAATGCAAGATTTGCAATTGTGTTTTGATTATGTCACAATTTGTCACGTGGAAAAACGCAATTGAAAATATAATTTGCAATTCCTTTTGAAAATTGTCCTTCCATAGACAGGCTCTATAGCAGAGTTCACTGCTCTCAGCTGTAGATCTTTGCTTCAAAGCTTTCTAAGTGTTTTGACAATAGTTCACCCAAAAATTAAAATTCTGTCAGTAATTATTCACCCTGGTCTGAAAGCTCTCGGGTTTCATCGAAAATATCTTAACTTGTGTTCTGTAGATGAACGAAGGTCTTAAGGGTTTGTAACGACATGAGGGTGAGCAATAAATGAAAGTATTTTCATTTTTGGGTGACCTATACCTGTACTACCCTAAGCAGTGTACATCTACCTAGGAGTCTTTATATATACTTGATATAAATTTTACGACATCTTTAAATGATTTTGCATTCTCTGTCTTTTTAAATTTTAATTGTCAATGTAATTTCACTGTGTATTTAAATAGTTAAACATGTCAAAATATAATAATTAAACAGCTAGACACAGGTCATTCAGAACTAATTTTCTTATTTATTGCAGCTGTATTTCTGTGATTTTTGCATTTGTTGAAAACAAAAGAAAAAAGAAAATTGTATGTCGTTTGTCATTGGTACAAATTTTGACACATTTGTGAATGTCAGATGGCATTAAAAATAACTTTTTAACAGTCTAAATAACCTGTATTCTTCATTATTTATTAATCCATGATTGTCTTGTTAAGCATAGAGAGAAAATTATGAGAATAACCCAGCAAGAATAACCCAGAACCACAAAAATGCAAACACACAAATGGTAAAAATGACTATATCTTGGGTTTTCTCAACAACCCAGCCTGCTGGGTTAAAATGTGTAAACCAGCATGCTGGGTTACTTTAACCCAGCACGTGTTCTGTCCAATATTTACCCAGCGCTGGGTTGCCAATTGGGTTATTTTTAACCCAGCCATTTTTAGAGTGTAGATTTTCATAACTAACAGCCATCAGATCAGGTTTATGGAATCTGGGATAACACAGCAGCTGTCACAGGTATCTAGCAGATCCTCTTGCCTCATTGCAATCTGATATTGTATGCAAGCATATAGGATAGAGTCTTCATATTTATGGAAATAACCTTTACTGAACTTTCTTTGTCAACCTGTGCAGATAGATATCATAGTCTCAGTAAAACAAGTGTAGATTCATTATGGTTTCAGATAAAGATTGCCACAGGTGCCTCAGGCTGAATGTAGAAAAGAACAGCTCTGACTTATCATGCATTTTTCCCACATTTCTAGCTTTCCATCCCCTGTGAGCAATTGAACTATAATGTTTACTCAGACTGTTATGAATCTTAATGGTTCTCTTTCAGTATGGCTGCATGAGAAGGACTCTATGATGGATTCCAGCCAGTGGGATGAGAGAGGGAGAGACTGGTTACTCTGTTAATTACCACAGTGCCACAGAAAGCATGAGAAAAGCATAAAAGTTATCCAGCATCGGTGGGTTTATTTGGCTTGACATATTGCGTTCCATTCAGAGAGCAGCAAATGGAGCAAACACTCCAATTTATCATGCTATCTGCCCTTCCTGTCCACCATTCCCTAGGATTGCAAATTGTATACACTTAACAACCACAACATTTAAACCACTGACAGGAGAAGTGAATAACATTGATTATATCATTACAATTGTCACCTACCTAAAGATTTTTGGAGACCACGTGCACCCCTTGATGGCAGTGATGTTTCCTGATCGCTGTGCCCTCTTTTATGACAATAATGTACCCTGCCACACTGTAAAAATAGTTCAGGAATCGTTTGAGGAACATGACAAATAGTTCATGGTATTGAACTCCAAATTTCCCAGATCTCAATCTAAATGAGCATCTACGGGATGTGCTGGACCAACAATCCAATCCATGGAGGACCCACCTCACAACTTGCACAAGGATCTGCTGCTAATGTCTTGCTATCAGTTACCACAGGACACATTCAGAGGTCTGGTGAAATATATGCATTAAAGCATTAGAGCTCTTCTGGCAGCAGGAGGAGGACCTGCACAATTTTAGACAGGTGGTTTTAATGTTGTGGCTGATCAGTGTAGGTACAGTGTACTGATGGCAGACCTTTCATTTTGGGTGAACCATCCCTTTAGAGAAAGAAGAAGCTGCAAACAGTGAATGCTCATGAAAAAGTAAATAGATTTCTTAAAATTAAGCTGCTTGTGCACTAATGTATGTTGATTCTGAAGGCCTGGACATCTCTCTTGGCTCCTGGCACAGAGGTTGTTAGCAAGGTAAGAAAATGTGAAAGGCTTTTTGGTGCAATAAAAGCATAGCTAAGGGCCCCTTTTCCTCAAGAAGCCCTGTTTCACCTCTGCTGTTTTTCTTCTCCTGTTCTCTCTGTTTCTAGGAGCCACTGTAATCCCACACAATACTCCTGAAATAGAGGCTCTTAAAAAGAATGAGTGCATATTGACGGGTACCAATTTAAGCACTGCAGATGAAACATAAAACTGGAGAATGAGTGAGTCTCACAACCTGGTAGTCTATGCTGCAAGTAAGTGATCCCATTTGTTCTACAAATTTAGCAGGGCTTATTCATTTCTTCACAGCATATGGACAGAAGACCAACTGAGGCCCGTGCATCCTTTAATATGTCCTCATTAATGGGATTGTGGCAGCCTACCAACAAAAGGCTGTAAAAGTAGCTGCCTCCCACCTCCTTACCCAGTTTGTTTAATCACAATTTTTTTTTTTTTTTTTTTTTTATCATTCAGTAGCTGGAATTTCAATCTCAGATCTGTCACTATCCTCCAGGGGATGTTTGCCAGTGTTTGAATTGCTTTAAGGGACCCCCCAAAAAAATTTACTTGGGGGGGGGGTCCCCCTGGTTTTCATTAAAACTAGAATATTACAGTAGATGCATTCAAATTATTGTACTGCCGCTGCCACAAAGTGATACTGTCCATTATTTGTTCCAATTTCATAAGAAACTAATCCAAATTTGATTTTTGTCTGAAAAAAATCCAAACGCTCAAATGCGTCACATGCTGTTTTCTGGAGGAATGTACATACAGCGACGTCGCTGCGTGACGCAGAGTAGATCCTCATTTTCACCTCATGATGACGGTAAGATAAAATTCTTCTTTGGTTTATGATTGTTGTACCAAGTTTACTGATATGTAAGTAGATTTTCTTGTCTTGATCTTACACGATGCTAGCTCACTATAAGTTGTAATTAGCCATCTAAATGTAAATAAAATCTGCAGACCATTCTGAATTTAATGAATATGTAATTTGAAATCTAATAACCAACTCAGAGTAGTGTTAATTTCATTACAACAGTGTTAAATTCATTACAACATTATTGACAAAAATTATAACCATTTTGTCAACAGTAACGAAAACAATTTTTGTTTAAACAAAATGAAAAATATATATAAATATATATCACCAAAAAAGAGATTGAGATGTATTTTAGACTGTGGACCAGCTCAGGGCTCATAGGAAAGTAAGAGCTTTACTGTGCAGTTACATTCAATAAATTCGTTTTTGAAATAAAATACATGTGTATAATTGTAACAGTGGTGATCATCGGGTCCAAGCACATGTATCTTGTAGACGATATACAGGTCCTTCTCAAAAAATTAGCATATTGTGAAAAAGTTCATTATTTTCCATAATGTAATGATAAAAATTAAACTTTCATATATTTTAGATTCATTGCACACCAATTGAAATATTTCAGGTCTTTTATTGTTTTAATACTGATGATTTTGGCATACAGCTCATGAAAACCCAAAATTCCTATCTCAAAAAATTAGCATATCATGAAAAGGTTCTCTAAACAAGCTATTAACCTAATCATCTGAATCAACTAATTAACTCTAAACACCTGCAAAAGATTCCAGAAGGCCATCATTGACACCCTCAAGCGAGAGGGTAAGACACAGAAAGAAATTTCTGAACGAATAGGCTGTTCCCAGAGTGCTGTATCAAGGCACCTCAGTGGGAAGTCTGTGGGAAGGAAAAAGTGTGGCAAAAAACGCTGCACAACGAGAAGAGGCGACCGGACCCTGAGGAAGATTGTGGAGAAGGACCGATTCCAGACCTTGGGGGACCTGCGGAAGCAGTGGACTGAGTCTGGAGTAGAAACATCCAGAGCCACCGTGCACAGGCGTGTGTGCTGTTGAACCAGAAACAGCGGCAGAAGCGCCTGACCTGGGCTACAGAGAAGCAGCACTGGACTGTTGCTCAGTGGTCCAAAGTACTTTTTTTGGATGAAAGCAAATTTTGCATGTCATTCGGAAATCAAGGTGCCAGAGTCTGAAGGAAGACTGGGCAGAAGGAAATGCCAAAATGCCTGAAGTCCAGTGTCAAGTACCCACAGTCAGTGATGGTCTGGGGTGCCATGTCAGCTGCTGGTGTTGGTCCACTGTGTTTTATCAAGGGCAGGGTCAATGCAGCTAGCTATCAGGAGATTTTGGAGCACTTCATGCTTCCATCTGCTGAAAAGCTTTATGGAGATGAAGATTTCGTTTTTCAGCACGACCTGGCACCTGCTCACAGTGCCAAAACCACTGGTAAATGGTTTACTGACCATGGTATTACTGTGCTCAATTGGCCTGCCAACTCTCCTGACCTGAACCCCATAGAGAATCTGTGGGATATTGTGAAGAGAAAGTTGAGAGACACAAGACCCAACACTCTGGATGAGCTTAAGGCCGCTATCGAAGCATCCTGGGCCTCCATAACACCTCAGCAGTGCCACAGGCTGACTGCCTCCATGCCACGCCGCATTGAAGCAGTCATTTCTGCAAAAGGATTCCCGACCAAGTATTGAGTGCATAACTGAACATAATTATTTGAAGGATGACTTTTTTGTATTAAAAACACTTTTCTTTTATTGGTCGGATGAAATATGCTAATTTTTTGAGATAGGAATTTTGGGTTTTCATGAGCTGTATGCAAAAATCATCAGTATTAAAACAATAAAAGACCTGAAATATTTCAGTTGGTGTGCAATGAATCTAAAATATATGAAAGTTTAATTTTTATCATTACATTATGGAAAAAAATGAACTTTTTCACAATATGCTAATTTTTTGAGAAGGACCTGTAGTTATGCCCGCATCTACACTCGCCCATCAAGTGTTGTCCCACGCCGCAATCTGTTGCGTTGGGTCCCACGATTGTACGGGTCTGTACTCAGAAGGAGCCTGTTATAATGTTATGATCGAGGCTCTGGACTCTGAGCATAACTTGTTTTTCTATAACAAACTATAAAATATTTTCTATAAAAACGTTAATGCCCTGGCAGTGGCAAAAAGCTAGTTGTATATCTAATTTGATTACATTAATGTTATAAGTTGAGAGTTACAAGAAATATTTTAACTGCTAATTTCTGATGTGAACTGACCACCAAACAAAGTCAGCTGTCCATACATGATCAATATTCGTTACACTTAACAAATAAACAAAATGACCTCAGGCTTCTTTATCCATGGTATTCCAAAATAACGAGAGAGAGAGAGAGAGAGAGAGAGAGAGAGAGAGAGAGAGAGAGAGAGAGAGAGAGAGAGAGAGATCCCATTTTTTCCATTTACTTTTTGTAGTTTACTTTTTTTTTTAATCTCAGAGATTTAACAGATTTGAATCCATTTCTCAAGCTTGACTGAGAACACAACGTTAAGAACAGAATGCCAGAAACGTTATGTCGCAGATAACAAGCAATAACACTTTTACACAGATTCATCCTCCCCCCCAAAAAAATATTATCTAAAATAAAGTTGCATGTTGGAAGTCACAAAATGGGTGGTGATGAAACTGACGCTTTGACTTTGTGATGCTTATATTTTTCTATTTGAGTGAAGCACTTTTTTCCAGCAAAAGTAGGTCACATCAAAAGACAATTTGTGCAAATGCGTCATTCCCTCAAAACATTTTATGTACGAAAATAAGCTTGGACAAATTTGCAATTTCAATTTCTGCTGTCATATTTTCTTTTAACAAAGAAGTTTTGTTCCCATCATGCATAGACGTGAAAGCCAATCTTACCCAAAATCAATGTAAACTATCTAAAACTAATCTTTCTAATCTATCAACCAGGGGCATGATAAATATATATATATATATATATATATATATATATATATATATATATATATATATATATATAAATATATATATATATATATAACCTCAAAAAAACTCCAATTACCTATTGTTCAGGATGTTCTCTTCAATAAAGCAATAGTACAAAAGAAACACAAATTCAATTTTGCCTTAAAAATATAAAAGGTGCATTTTGGCTCTGTTATCTACATTTACCATTATTTGTGAAAGAATGATTTGAATATGGGAGTTCTTTATCTAGAATGATTATTTCCCTTTTTTCTAAGTTGAGTTTCCCTACTTACAGGATTCAATTATACTTAACACCTAACACCCTTCATTCCCATTCCAGATACATCCCTCAGCAGGTGGTAAATTATACTTTGGATTCCATACAGAACAGGTGTAGAATGTAGAATTTTATAAGGCTGTGAGAGCAGAGTGAAACCCAGCAGTGATGATGATGATGCCATATAAATGACAATCCAAATAATGAATTTTATTTATACCATATGTTGTGGTGCAAAATTCCCTTTTCACCACTTCAACGTGTACCTGATCACACACATGCTTTCATACCACATTTCTCAACAAGTCTGTATATAGTACATTGGTCTATTAGTAATTTATAGCATTGGCTTGGTAACATAGTTCTTGCATTTGCAGTACTTGAATACGAACAAAATGCACTTTTATTCACTAAATTCTGAGATGACAAGAACATGTTGACAGATGCAGTGCCATGTCATACACCATACAGAATGCTTTACACAGAGGAAACAAGTCAATAAGGATGAAATGAGTGACTATTCTCCCCCCACACAATGAAGATCATTATATTTATAACATATATAAAATTTTCTTTTTGGACGAATAACATTTATATGTGTTAGAGATGAAAAATAGTACACCAATTCCAGCATGAGTGCCGCGCTAATGCATGGATGTAAGTGGCCTCGGGTCTATAAATAAAAGCATTCAGTTTTTAGCACATTCATCCTGCATAAACTTATACAGCAGCAGGTGGTAAAAGTTCAAGCATGATTAAATAGGCTCATTTGAATAATCACACTCCCATTTGTTCTATTTTTGTTGAATTGTACAAGATGGAGTGTTTTAATGACAAATATATTCCATGCGTCGAGTTACTGTATCAGCCATTTAAAAAAACATATATCAGAATGAGAGATGAGTGTGAGAGATTCTGTGTTAAACAGAGGGCAATGTGGATTGAGATTTAAGAAAATAATATAGAGCAGGGTTTTCAAAATGGGGAATTTGGGAGGGAACTGCAGGGGGTTTGTGAGTTGATGAAAAGCTAATAATTAAAACTTATTCCGAGGTCACCATAGCCACCAGATCCAGTCTTTATCCAAGTCAGAGGGTCGCTGCAGTCACCCGGATCCAGTACGTATCCAGCCCAGATGAAAGTGAAGTGAGAGTTAAATGAAGTGAAAGTCGTGACATTTGGCAATTATGGTAACCCATACTCGGAATTGGTGCTCTGCATTTAACCCATCCAAGTGCACACACACAGCAGTGAGAAGTGAACACATCGTGAACACACACCCGGAGCAGTGGGCAGCTATATCCAGCACGCGCCCGGGGAGCAACTGGGGGTTCAGTGCCTTGCTCAAGGGCACTTCAGCCATGGGTATTGAGGGTGGAAGAGAGCGCTGTTCATTCACTCCCCACCCACCTACAACTCCTGCCAGCACTGAGACTCGAACCTGCGACCTTCAGGTTACAAGTCCAATTCTCTAACCATTAGGCCACAGCTGCCAGATGGTGGATCAGCACCTAGAAAGGACCTCTACAGCCCTGAAAGACAGCAGAGACCAAGACAACTAGAGCCCCAAAGACAGATCCCCTGTAAAGACCTTGTCTCAGATGACCACCGGGACAAGACCACAGGAAACAGATGATTCTTCTGCACAATCTGACTTTGCTGCAGCCTGGAATTGAACTGCTGGTTTCGTCTTGTCAGAGGAGAACTGGCCCCCCGACTGAGCCTGGTTTCTCCAAAGGTTTTTTCTCCATTCTGTCACCGATGGAGTTTTGGTTCCTTGCTGCTGTTGCCTCTGGCTTGCTTAGTTGGGGACGCTTCATTTACAGCGATATCGTTGACTTGATTGCAAATTATTGCACAGATACGATTTAAACTGAACTGAGCTGCATGATGACATCACTGAATTCAATGATGAACTGCCTTTAACTGTCATTTTGCATTATTGACACTGTTTTCCTAATTAATATTGTTCAGTTGCAATCTTTTTTGTTTAAAGCGCTATATAAATAAAGGTGACTAAAATCAACGTAAATTTCAAAATAGTGCAAGGTTTAATTTTTTTTTACACATTTTCCAATATTTTTGTGGATAGATGTTTACAGCATTTAATCGGTGTTCTGCCAAAATAAAACCTTGAAGATTTGAACATTTGAAAGTGAATAAATCTAAGACATAAATATTAGTATTGTAATTTGCAGTGTAAAATAAATTAATTATTAGGCCTACAATTATCAAATATTCATTTTTATTTTCTATTTTTTTATTTTTTATTTTACTGGATTGTAATTGTAGATTGCAGCTGTAGATTGAAAGAATATTGTGTATTACTAAATTGCATTGTACATGGCTGATGTATAGTATTTTTCAATTATTCCACTTGAGTTCAACAGTTTTATTAAAAATGGCCCAAGCTGCTCTCAAGGGTAGTGTTATATTTGTTTGTGTTAAACATAATCAATTACTGGAGCTCTGGGAGTCCCATAGGCACTTCCTCCAACATCCATGTTGACATGACCCTTATGGATTATTCCACCCATGACCCTCATAAACTGCCTATCCAGAGTGAATAACATCTAATCCATAACAAGGACATTAGATAAACAGTCCTAACAGTCTCAGTGCTTATTTCCTTCTGTAGTATTCCAGCAAACATTGTAACACCTCAAAAAAGAGATTTTAAACCGTGTAATGGTTGGAAATCTGGGTTACTTATCTGAACTATTACCTGCAAGTGTGTGTGTATCTACAGTATATGTATGTGAATGTCCATGAGGTCATAGACAGAGCTTGTTAGCAATATAAACCAGACACAACACATCACTACACATTTGTCATGAATTTCATCCCATTTTCCAGAGGCAACCTCTGTTCAACTCATCTTAAAGGACAAAGCACTGACATAGACAGGTATCAGATCAAACCAAGAGGCAACTGATTACCACAATAACCAAACAATACTTCATCTCTCAAGTTGAATATATGTCACACTGACAATAAGTCAAGACTAATAATGTCTGATGTCTGGTCAAAGTAAATCAATTTCTTTTCCAAGCAACTTTAACGAATGTATTGTTTCAAAATGTGACTGCATAAATTTGTCTGACAGGACAAGAGAGATGTGTTGGTTATTGGATGAATATGGATCATAGAAAGAAAGAGAGAGATTTTAATTTTAACCCATCCTTTTATTAATCCAGTATCAGTAACAAGAAAACCTGCAATGAGTCATTATCACATAAACAATCAACACAGAAAATGACTAAAAACTAGATCCACTTCCAAACACAGTCTAGAAAAACACCACTGTAATGCAAAAACTTCCAAAACTTGTATCTCCTTATATAAAATCAGCTGAAATCCTAGACTAAATAAAAGCCTTAAACACTATCTTGGTACACTATCTTGGCCATGTAAATTCTTAATCCTATTTTTTATTGAACTATATATTGCCATTTTTATTTGTCCGACCATAAAATTGATCAACTGCCATTTAAATCTTTGATATAACCTGCCCCATAAATTAAAGCTCTAGGTGTGAAATTTTCATTAAAACCAATAAACAATTTTTAATAAAACAAAAAGTGGTTTAATTCGAATACATTCCAAAAAAAAAAAAAGAAAAAGAAAAAAAAAATATGGAAAACTGTCTCTCTGAGGCAACAAAAAATATAACCACAAGTGACACTGGGATTAATAACTGAAACAAAGGAATTAATAGCAACAGCCCCCTTTAAAATTCTGCATTGTAAATCTACTGATTTTTTTCATCAGTGGTGGTTTATATAAGACCTTCCAAAATGGTTTAATTTAATATCCAATATCAAATTTCTTCCTCCAAACATCTGTCTTCTCACATAATGATTCTTTGTACAATATTTTATAAAAACATTTGTACATTATTTTCCTTTTTAACTCGTACAGTAATAATTCCTGAAACCAATTCAAATTCAACAAAACACCATCCAGAGCTTTGGAAAAGGGTCTCTCATATCAGAAAGCAAATTTATTTAATCATATCTTTCAACAAGTAACAATTCCTCTGGTGCCAGTTACTTTTTCCATAAATCCATAATTGTTGAAATTTGTCACTGTAGTGTTCAATATGGTGTTTTATTGTTCGGTTATCACTATGCATGTCTAGAGAGAGAAGCATTCGATTGAAAAAGGTAAGTCTCTGTTGGAGAAGCTTGTTCTGTTGTGTGATAAGAAAGTTAGTTAAGTGTTGAGGTCTGAAGTAAACAAATGAGCACAGAGTTGCCAAAAAGAACTCTCTGTTTCCTGGTCTTTTGTACACCACATTTTGGTGACAAGGATAGCTGATTGCTCTTTACCCCCACCACCGCCTTTCCTCGCACTCCCTGGAGAGCCTCCCGTTCCGTGGCCCAGCTGGCTGCAGTCTTTTGAAACCTATCTCGTCGCAGTGGGCTTTACTGAAGTTTGGCAAACCAAACTAAGCCCACACCCAGCCAACTAGCACACATGGATGCACCCCCACCCATGGACCAGTCACCAGGCAGGGGCACAGAAGCAGCTGCTGATACTCCTGATTCTGTAATGTATCTCAAACGGCAATAGTGCATGCGACCACATAAACAGCAGTGCTGTGGTAACTGTGGATCTCACTCTCACAACACCGGCACTCATAACAGCCCAGCCCGGGGCCAAACATGCCACAAATGCGGGGAAAAAAATAATTTTGTCAATGTCTGTCGATCACCCCCCACCAGATCAGAGACAAGCACAGCCCAGTATATACCCACCATTATTCATAATGTGACATCAGTACTGGTGACATTCAAATCATGTACTGTAACTCTAAAGGATGTGTGCGTCCCATTGCTCTTAGACACAGGAGCTAGTGTATCTCCTCTGAATGTAACACGAACAGAGAGGTTTTTTTAACTCATTTCTCTTGGGTGCGCCTTCTGCCCTGTGTGGGTATGGCAACTCTAAAATAGAAATACTGGGCTCCCTTGAATTGACTGTTTGTTATGGGACACTCCCTTTGTTTGTATTTCATGTGGCAAAAAAGGGAGCAAATTTAAAGGGGCTAGATCTTTTCACTGCTTTGGAGGTTCACATTGGTGAACTCAGGGAGGGCTGCTATTCTGGCTGTGACTACAACCTTGTAGCAACAGTTGCCAGCACTTTTCGGAGGGCTGGGCTGCCTCACCACATTCAACCATCAACCACTACAGCTCCTCTGCTGCAATTATTGTGGAAAGATGAACCCTGGGTATGGACTCAAGTATGTACAGAGGCTGTGCTTACCCTTAAGGTTTAGCTTACATCACCACCAGTGTTAGTGCATTTCAGCACCTCTTGTGACACTCTGGTCACCTGTGACGCATCTGCCACAGCAATCAGTGCTGTGCATTTATAAGTACAGAATGGTGTCGAAAAGCCCATAGCCTTTGCCTCTCATGCCCTTAACCCAACGGAACAACAGGGACCCAATAGTTCTATTCAGAATGAAAATTGACCCACTTGCCAAAGCCTTAGAAAGAATCTTCGAATCTGTATCTTCATATCTTTTAAAGCATTTAAAATCTCTTGCTTGGAAAGAGGCTAATCAAGTTTTTCTGCAGGGTCCTTTATAACATTTGGTAAACCACTGTAAAACTTTGTAGACAACTACTCATTCTCTTTGTGCTCAGCATAGAATTATACAGCACTTTTTCTTATATTTACAGGCTCTTTCAATCCCTGCATTTTCTGATCAAATAAAGTGAATCGACACTTCCCACTTTTTCTCTCTGCACCAAAAAAAATGGCATCCATTTGTGTAAGCCTCTGATAGCGTGACCAGAGCTTCTGCTGTGTTTATACCCAGCAGGTCTGTGAGCAACAACGTTTTACACTTAAGATAGATGCATCAATACATTTTCGTTCCCCAGTAACTTCAACCAGCTTTTGCAAGTAAATAATCTCATTTCTCATGAGACACTGAATGCGTACTGTTGACCTAACACTTTTATTTCCACTTTCCCAAAATCCTGCCACTGTCTTAAATATTTAAAACAATGCTGTCTCCTTTTAAAAGTTTCCATAAAAAAAAAAAAAAAAAACATTTGCTATAAACACTTCACATAAAACCAAACAATGTTCTCTAATATGTGTGCATGTGTAATGTCTATTATTACTATTTAATTCTCACAAAACATCACATAAATTGTGGCTTTTAATCAATTCACGTAAAATACGTCTTGAAGCAGTATAAGGTTCTAAGTGATTACTATCAAGAAGTGATTCCTTTTTAAATCTCCCCCAACAAAAATATAATCATCAGAACTACAACTATTAAAAAAAAAAAAAAAAAAAAAAAAAAAAAAATCTGACCATATTAAAGAAAACAATTTGTTCAGTACCTACTACAGGAGCATTTAGATTTAGATAGATATAGTAATTATTTTTTTCTAATTTTGCTTGTAGGACTAGTAGCCTTCCAGGTATCATATTACTTATTTCACATGAAAAAAAAATAATAATAACAAAATTCAAATGTGTAAAATACACTCTCTGTGTCATCCAAGAACATAACTATGACACTATTCATTCGGGAAGTGGATTACTATCATAACCAACAGCTTTCCCTACATTCAAAGCACAATTCATAACAACAACATTCAAATGTTTATATACCCTTGAATCTTAATAGTGTGTATTGTTTTGTTTAAGTCGTTCATTTGTCCTGACCAGTTTACTGCCCATTGTTATTCAGAAAAATCCTGCAGGTCCTCTACATTCTTTGGTTTTCCAACAACCTCTACATATGTGGACCCCTTTCCTACATGACTGTATGATTTTGTGATCCATCTTTTCACACTGTGAATTTTGCATAAAGAAAGCAACTTGATGGCATTAAGGTCCATGGGGTGCAACTTTTTAACAGGATGATGATGTGTCAATTTTTCTTATTTTGTTGAAAGGTCATGTTTTTTCATTTAGTACTGCCCTTTCAGAAGCTAAAATACTTACATGTTTCCCAGAAGACAAAATATATACAATCTACCCCGCGCATCCAATTCAAAAAGTTTACACCCTGTGGCACTTAATGCATCATGTTGCCTTCGTGAGCAATTGTCCCTCAATTGTCCTCAGTGTGAAAAGATGGATCTCAAAATCATACAGTTACTGCCGGAAATGGATCACATATACATAAGATGTTGGAAAACTTTGAGTTGGAGGACTCGTGAACAACTATCACAAAACATAAAAACAGTCATGGATCATTCGGGTAATGATGCATGGTATAAAGATTCAAAGATATTTAATTGTTTGAATGGTGTCATTTTTATAAATTCAGTTTATTATTATTTTGTCTTGTGGAGAATACAGTTTGAAATATCTATGAAAATCATAGGACAGTACTAAATAAAAAAATAATAATAACATGCAGTTTTCATGATCCATCTTATTTAGTTAAAATTATTAATATTTTGCATTTTTCAAGGGGTGTGTAAACTTATGAGCAGAACTATATATATATATATATATATATATATATATTATATATTATATATATATATATATATATATATATATATATATATATATTTCTTAATTAAAGTGAAAAGCAGTCAGTGAGAGGCATATCACTGGATTTCTAAAACTAAGACTAAAGTTAATTAAATGGTTTAGTCTGTGGATGGACGTTGTTTACTTTGTCTTTGTGTGCTAATCTCAGATTTCCTTTCTGATTTACACATCCATGGACAGGTGTCAGCTTTAACTTGAAACTCTTTCTTGAAGCAACCTGAGGAATCATAGGAACTGATGCCAATTGAATATCAAAAGAAAGTGTGTGTGTAGGATTATGAAAGATCTGGCAAGATTAGATGCTTTGTGACATTTTAAACTTTATTATTATCAAGTTAGTCATGCTTAAATGTGTCTTACCAACTTCTTTACATCTAGAGCGCTGAAAGAAACCCTTTCATATAATTCATAAGATACTTACTATGATGTTGCTGATTGGGATCCCTGCTTTGACCTCAGGGACCATATTTCTAAAATATCCCAGAACAGCTCTATTCAAGTCTCAGAAGCTTCATCAAACCAGCTCGTGTCCATCGGGGAAGAGAGGTGAAGCACTGACTGGTGAAACCAGCTGACAGTTTATGACAGAGAGCAGTGTCTTTGAAATGACACATTCAGTTCAGCAGAAAAGAGATTTGCCCACTGATGGATGTGATGAAAGTCGTCAAAAAAGTTGGAAATGAAAAAATATATACTTTCTAGCCTTTCTCAACCTCTTACGAAAAGTAGCATGGAGCTCATCTAACAAGTCAGGGCCTTGGCCGCTCTTGTGTCCTTATAAAAATGTTGTCTGCTTGCAACTTCTGTCATACAAAAACAACATTACCTTGATTTGAATTACCAAAAATGGAGATGGTTTCAAAGCAACTACACAGTAATAGACAGGAAAATAACAGAATCAATTATGCAAACTTCATCAGATGAGACAAATTCAAATTTTGCTGTAAGCCGTTCTACAAAGACAATAGCCATTATTCAGCGCTGTCTTGATTTAGTTCAGCTCAACTGTGCAAAGCTAATTATGAAATGAGTTCAGTTCAGCTATAATCAGCTCTATAGAAGACAATAATATTGTTATTCAGCTCGAGTCAGTTCAATATTGGTTTGGTTCAGTTCAGTCGGCTTTCAGCAGGGAACTGAACTGAAGACCAAAGCACAGCTTCAACACGAAGCTATTGACAGCAACTGACAGAAACTGAGCATGTATTCAAACCAGCAAAGTCCGCTAGTTCACTTGCTTTGGTCTGAACCAAATACAATGTTGATTTTTTTTTTGTTTGGTGCGGTTCACTGTCACACTACCCTTTTTTTGCAAGTGAACCACAAATTGTAAACAAAACCACATCTGCTAAGTTCATCCATTCATTGGACAGAAATTATCAAGCAGGGAAAAACAGGAAGTGCAAAAACAGGCTAATCATGGAGATCTTTCGTAATGCAGTTTTTATTATTTTACTGATTTGGTGTTATCAGATACTAACACAATAAGTAAACTTATTAGCATCATATAAGACAACGATGTTGTAATAACGACTTGCCGAAAATAAAATCTATTGCTATAAATACTTAAAGCATATGTTAGTTTAAACATTTAACCTATATAAATGTGTGCTATTAGGTGCATATCCAATCATTTGTGCAGAGAGTGGAAGCTGAAACGCGCTTCAGGCCATCAGTGGAAACAAATTAAATATGCCATTATTTTTGCTCATAAAAGTAAGAATAATACATCCTTCAGAACTGTAAAGGGTCTATTTTTATTTGAAAGTGAAAGTCGTGACATTTGTCAAGTATGGTAACCCATACTCGAAATTGGTGCTCTGCATTTAACCCATCCAAGTGCACACACACAGCAGTGAGAAGTGAACACACACCCGGAGCAGTGGGCAGCTATATATCCAACACTCGGGGAGCAACTGGGGGTTCAGTGCCTTGCTCAAGGGTACTTCAGCCATGGGTATTGAGGGTGGAAGAGAGCGCTGTTCATTCACTCCCTCCGACCTACAACTCCTGCCAGCACCGAGACTCGAACCTGCGACCTTCTGGTTACAAGTCCAAATCTCTAACCATTAGGCCACAGCTGCCCCTCCCGTGTGCACTCACAAGATCAAGAAAAAGTTTCGCTTTTGTAAAATAAAGAAAACAAATTGGATGCGCTTGCCATCTCGGTCTTGAACAGGAACACTTCACAAAAATAAACCGAAACTCAGCAAATATTTTCCTTACAGACATGATGACTATATCTATAAAACTATCACTGCTGGCTGGGGAGCAGTGGAATTAAATCATTTAGCTTAGCTTTATGTAAATGTCACTTTTTTAGGCTGTTTAAAGTGAGCTTGGCATCTGTAATTTAGCCTAAACAGAGTAGGGTACTGTTGAGGAGGTTTATTACTGTACCTGGTGAAGGCTAACCAGATACATCACATTTGCTTATGGGAACCTCAGAATGTTTGATCTGATTACCTTGAAGGTCATGTGATTAATCACTCTGAAGCCAGAGGAAAATGATGTCATGTCAATGCTGATTGGCTGATGGTGCCACAAGAGCATGCCCTTCACAAGCCTGCCACTTGCAACTGTATTGAGCTGTGACAGTAAAATCAAGCAGACAGTGAAAAAACATACTGTATATACAGTACCATTCAAAAATTTAAGATAAAACAGTGTATCAGGTTCATCCGAAAGAACATTTAGTATAAGAAAATATTTACTATAGAGGTCTAAAGTCTTGATAATCTGGTATATATCATAAAATGTTACAATAAACTCCACCATTATAAAGTTTAGGGTCAGTAAGTTTGTTGTTGTTTAGTAATTAATACCTTTATTCAGCAAATATGAATCCTGTAAAGACTTTTTAAAAAAGAGGTCTATTTCAAACAAAACACTGTTCTTTTGAACATCCTATTCATTAAAGAACCGTGCAAACAACAACAACAACAACAACAACAACAACAACAACAATAATAATAATAATAATAATAATAATAATAAATAGTACCACGACTGTTTTCAGATATGATAATGATAATAAGGAATGTTTAATGAGCTGCAAATCAACATATTACAATGATTTCTGTAGGATCATGTGACACTGAAGACCGGAGTAATGATGCTGAAAATTCTGCTTTCCTATCACATAGATTACAGTCTTACGGTTTATACTGCTTATTTTAATATTCAGCCTTGGGAGAGCATGAAAGAGTTTATTCACTAAAATCACAGCGACCACAAAGTTTGGAGCGGTAGTGTATATCATATAAGTTCAGAAATATTTGTATTGATTTATCAGAATTATTTATAGAAAAATAGATATAGATGTAAACAGTTCTAGCAATATCAATATCAAATATTTAAAATATAGGTAATTTCTCAGACAGATGATCAGAATATGCTAATATTCCATTTAAACATTCCCATAATTGCAGTCAATTCTGAGCATTACATTTGTAGTGTTAATATTTTCTAAACTTACTCAGAGTAAGTAGAGAGATTGAGAGCTTTGAGGTAAGGCTAAAGGTTATGTTTTTGCTTCTTATAGTTTCTAGTCATTCTACAGTGTAATTAAAAAAAGTGTGAACCTGCATTGATTAAGTTGGATACCCACTGAGATATTACACCCGCTCACAGCCTCTGCATAATCTGTATTTGGTGTTTGACTGAGTCATATGAGAAGAACCTTCAATAGCGAAAGGATGAGTGCACTTCAGGGAGTGAAGTGCACGCAATGCTTTCCCTTTCTGTCATATTCATCTTCTCCTCTCCTAGTGAGAGAATCTAAGCACACAAGTGATGAGTAAAGATTCCTCCACATATTTAGACACATTTACACACCACCTCAAACCAAGTCTTCATCTGAAGAGCATGTGTTACCCCATCTTGGTTCATGGTTAGAAGCTCTCCTCTGTTTTGTTAGATTGTCAATAGTTGAAATAGTGACTCACTTCATGTCCTTTTCCACTTGACTTCTAACTTCACAGGAAACAAAGGTATCCACGTTCAAATTGCTTTTGAACAGATACAGTATGTTACATTTCTCAGACTCAATACACTCAAATAATAAATACATTCAATGCTGATTCCTTTAAATTTATCTGAATAGCCATCTGGTCTATTTTAATGAGCTTTAAACTTCAAACACACAAAAGATGAGATGTCACAGAAAAACACGATTGCACATTATACCATAAATGTAAGGTTTGTGGTATTCTACCATGGTTTTACCTACTTCTTTTGACTTTTCTTAATTTTCAGATATTGTTTATATATTTTAAGGTATAGAAAATTACAAGTACAAACCCGATTCCAAAAAGGTTGGTACACTGTACAAATTGTGAATAAAAACAGAATGCAATGATGTGGAAGTTTCAAATTTCAATATTTTATTCAGAATACAACATAGATGACATATCAAATGTTTAAACTGAGAAAATGTATAATTTTAAGGGAAAAATAAGTTGATTTTAAATTTCATGGCATCAACACATCTCAAAAATGTTGGGACAAGGCCATGTTTACCACTGTGTGGCATCCCATCATCTTTTTATAACAGTCTGCAAATGTCTGGGGACTGAGGAGACAAGTTGCTCAAGTTTAGGATTAGGAATGTTGTCCCATTCTTGTCTAATAGAGGCTTCTAGTTGCTCAACTGTCTTAGGTCTTCTTTGTCACATCTTCCTCTTTATGGTGCGCCAAATGTTTTCTATGGGTGAAAGATCTGGACTGCAGGCTGGCCATTTCAGTACCCAGATCCTTCTTCTACGCAGCCATGATGTTGTAATTGATGCAGTATGTGGTCTGGCATTGTCATGTTGGAAAATGCAAGGTCTTCCCTGAAAGAGACGACAACTGGATGGGAGCATATGTTGTTCTAGAACTTGGATATACCTTTCAGCATTGATGGTGCCTTTCCAGATGTGTAAGCTGCCCATGCCACACGCACTCATGCAACCCCATACCATCAGAGATGCAGGCTTCTGAACTGAGTGCTGATGACAACTTGGGTTGTCCTTGTCCTCTTCAGTCCGGATGACATGGCGTCCCAGTTTTCCAAAAAGAACTTCAAATTTTGATTCGTCTGACCACAGAACAGTTTCCCACTTTGCCACAGTCCATTTTAAATGAGCCTTGGCCCAGAGAAAACGCCTGGGCTTCTGGATCATGTTTAGATATGTCTTCTTTTTTGACCTATAGAGTTTTAGCCGGCAACGGCGAATGGCACGGTGGATTGTGTTCACTGACAATGTTTTCTGGAAGTATCCCTGAGCCCATGTTGTGATTTCCATTACAGTAGCATTCCTGTATGTGATGCAGTGCCGTCTAAGGGCCTGAAGATCACGGGCATCCAGTATGGTTTTCCGGCCTTGACCCTTACGCACAGAGATTGTTCCAGATTCTCTGAATCTTTGGATGATATTATGCACTGTAGATGATGATAACTTCAAACTCTTTACAATTTTTCTCTGAAAAACTCCTTTCTGATATTCCTCCACTATTTTTCGCCGCAGCATTGGGGGAATTGGTGATCCTCTGCCCATCTTGACTTCTGAGAGACACTGCCACTCTGAGAGGCTCTTTTTATACCCAATCATGTTGCCAGTTGACCTAATAAGTTGCAAATTGGTCCTCCAGCTGTTCCTTATATGTACATTTAAACTTTTCCGGTCTCTTATTGCTACCTGTCCCAACTTTTTTGGAATGTGTAGCTCTCACTGAAATCCAAAATGAGCCAATATTTGGCATGACATTTCAAAATGTCTCACTTTCAACATTTGATATGTTATCTATATTCTATTGTGAATAAAATATAAGTTTATGAGATTTGTAAATTATTCCATTCCTTTTTTACTCACAATTTGTACAGTGTCCCAACTTTTTTGTAATCAGGTTTGCATATTGATAGTATAGAATTTAAATATGTGTGTTTGTATATATATATATATATATATATATATATATATATATACACACACACACACACACACACAACACACACAACACACACACACACACACACACACACTCACCGGCCACTTTATTAGGTACACCTATTCAGTTGCTTGGTAACACAACTTGCTAATCAGCTAATCACATGGCAGCAACTCAATGCATTTAGGCATCTAGATGTGGTGAAGACAACTTTCTGAAGTTCAAACCAAGCATCAGAATGGGGAAGAAAGGGGATTTAAGCGACTTTGAACGTAAAATGGTTGTTGGTGCCAGACGGGCTGGTCTGAGTATTTCAAAAACTGCTGATCTACTGGGATTTTCACACAAAACCATCTCTAGGGTTTACAGAGAATGGTCCGAAAAAGAGAAAATATCCAGTGAGCAGCAGTTGTGTGGACGAAAATGCCTTGTTGATGTCAGAGGTCAGAGGAGAATGGGCAGACTGGTTAGAGATGATAGAAAGACATCAGTAACTCAAATAACCACTTATTACAACCAAGGTATGCAGAATACCATCTCTAAATGCACAACGCATTGAACCCTGAAGCAGATGGGCTAAAGCAGCAAAAGACCACACCGTGTGCCGCTCTGTCAGCTAAGATCAGGAAATGGAGGCTACAATTTGCACGGGCTCTCCAAAATTGGACTATAGAAAATTGGAAAAACATTACCTGGTCTGATGAGTCTCGATTTCTACTGCGATATTCAGATGGTAGGGTCAGAATTTGGCGTAAAGAACATGAAAGCATGGATCCATTCTGCCTTGTCTCAACGGTTCAGGCTGGTGGTGGTCTTGGCATACTTTGGGCCCCTTAGTACCAATTGAGCATCGTTTAAATGCCACAGCCTACCTGAGTATTGTTGCTGACCATGTCTATCCCTTTATGACTACAGTGTACCCATCTTCTGATGGCTACTTCCAGCAGGATAATGCACCATGTCACAAAGCTCAAATCATCTCAGATTGTTTTCTTGAACATGACAATGAGTTCACTTTACTCAAATGGCCTCCACAGTAACCAGATCTCAATCCAATAGAGCAGCTTTGGGATGTGGTGGAACAGAAGATTCGCTTCATGGATGTGCAGCCGACAAATCTGCAGCAACTGCGTGATGCTATAGTGTCAATATGGACCAAAATCTCAGAGGAATGTTTCCAACACCTTGTTGAATCTATGCAATGAAGTTTAACCCGGTACTAGCAAGGTGTACCTAATAAAGTGGCCAGTGAGTGTGTGTGTGAGTGTGTGTGGTGTGTGTGTGTGTGTGTGTGTGTGTGTGTGTGTGTGTGTGTGTGTGTGTGTGTGTATATATATATATATATATATATATATATATATATATATATATATATATATACATATACATACACACACACACTCACACAGGAAGGAGTAAGGAATATTTTCAGGATTGCACAGAGGTTGAGAGCATGATGTTTGTGAAAAAGAAAATATCTGTGAAAAAAATATATATTTAATTTCTTATTTATAGAGGTACAATTAAACTGTTCTCATACTTAGCAATATGCTTTCCTTTTTGAGCGTACATTTTTTATTTGAGCACTAATGATTTAACATCTGTTTTATAGGTTATGCCCAGCATCCTTCTTTGATCCCATTAGCTATGAGAGGAATAGAAATAACAGGAAAGCATAGCAGAACCAACTACATTAGATGAATCAGTGGAATAAATATAAATAAACAAAATAAAAAAACAGACATATAAGTTAAGCATGGCATGTAGGTAGTGGCCAGGGATGGATGGTGTTCTGGGGAGTGACCAGTGAGTGTTATGGCGTGACATGGTCTGGGGATTAAATTATGGTGTGTTGTAGCCACGGAGAGATCAGAGGCAACCCAAATAATTTATAATAATAATATTATTATTTGCCCTTTTCCATGTCCTCCACCCCTTCCCAATCTTAAGGAAATTATTATTATTATTAATATTATTATTATTATTCTCATCATCATCATCAACATTGCTGTTGTTGCTGCTATAGTTATTGTCATTATTATTGCTTATATTTGTTGTCTCCAATGTTTTCCCTTTTTGATATTATTTCTTTTTTTAATGCTTCCTCCCCCAAACCTAGATACAATGTCACACACACACACACACACACACACACACACACACACACACACACACACACACACATGAATGCACATGAGTTATCAGAATGGTCTAGGCTTTCACTATATGTCTTTTGTCCAAGTGATTCTGTATGTGGCACATGTAAATATTGTCAAATTCTTTACTAGCATAAAAAAATGAATCTAAAATGGGAGAAAAAGATACAAATCAGGGTACTACAAGACCCAAAACACTGCAAGTAAGATACAGAGATATCTTACCATGAACATTGTGAGTTAAATATATTGAAATGTCAGCCCCCACCCCCATCTGTCCTTCACCATCTATCTATCAGCTCTACTCTGCACACAGTGCCTAACAGTGCATGTTGTTTTAACTCCAAATGAATCCTCTTTCCTTAGGGATTTGTGTGATGCAATGGTTCAATGCTACTGTTATCTGGTATCTTGTACAAGCGTACACCAGAGTCAAATATCAACATTTGCATTGATGTTAGCATATGCATTGACCCATAACATTGTTTGATGGTTATGCTGTAGATTTCTTGTCCAAAGCATTTCTAAACACAGAAATGCAAACATTCCTCAAACAATAAAAAAAAATAATAATAATAAAAAAAAAACTATTGTTCTGTCAGTATTTTTACTCTGGGCATCTTTTTGTGTGAATTCACCATTGACTGCTGGGATTGCTTCCTGGAATGACGGATGATTTGTGTAAAGTTGTAAAGATTTGGAGGATATAGTCAATCTCTCCTTGAGCGGCTCTGCTTAGATGTGAGGCAAAAGAAAATTTGTGGAGAAAAAAAGGTAAAAAATACAAATGCATCACAAAATTTCATTCCAATCAGAATGTAGCTGTAGGCATCAATTTTATAATCCCATTAACACTTTAGGACTAGAACTCATTGCAAGATTCAGGATGGTGCTCGTAAGATAGTCTCTTTGTGAGAGTGAACGTGTCTAAGAAGCTTCAATCATTCAGAACAGTCCTCTTTAACCCCTGGTAACACAAGGAGTTCAGGCCAAATAGAATTTGAGAGGAGAGCTCACAGACAGAATGACTTGGCTATTATATCATTCTTATCCTCAGTGTACCATGTTCCATTCATTTTTTAACCACACACCATGGTGCTTCTCTGTAGTTCTCTACTCTCCTGTTCAGTGTGACTTACTGTATTTTTCATCCATTTTCAGCCACAGTTCATTTTCTAGAGTGTTAGAGTATATTTCCTAGGACAGCATTTTTATAATGTAGCCATCCCAACAGATAAACATGAGTTCTTATATATCTTATCGGTCCACATTTTACCTGGATTAGATCCATTATGGAAATTTAATATATGACATACATTGCCCTATATCAAGAGTGATATGTTATATATAAGGTGATATATATATAATTTTCACATATGTACATTCTCTGGGTAAATGAAGATATATGTTTATAACATATATAAAATCCCCATAGTAAAATGTGTGTACATATGTTAAACATATATAAACATACTTATATGTTAATACAGAGTATATGTTAATATACTATATTGGTCCCATTTCAAATAGGTTCCATGTTGTTACTCATTATGACTATATTTCATATATGGAAATGTAATATATTGTATAAAGCTGCAGAAGTTAATCTCAAATGCATTTTAGCACTTATTGTAATTCTGGAACTTTTTTATACAAATACATACTGTATATACACAGCTGCAGGTATGAAAGCATAGTATTTAATGTTTGTTTATTGTGGTCACTTGTCACTAACCATTAATGGTTTACTGAAATTTCACAAGGCATATATGCTATTAAAAATAAATAAATAACTAAATAATAATAATAATAATCTGTCTTTATTTCCCCAGCTGAAATTGGCAACCTTACAAGATGAAATTGGTGACAAGTTGAAGCAAACCTCTGTAATTATATCTACCTATGACCTCTCAGTGTTAATACGCTGTCACAGTGTGCGTCATTGTTGAGATTCATCAGTATTGGTCATTATAGTTGATTCCATTTTCTCATGCATGAAAGCAATTCACTCAGCAATCTATATTAATATCTAAGAGGCAAACAATCTTATTTCAAAGTGCTGATATTTTGCTTCACATTTTCATTGCCTCTGGTTATTAATTGCACACTGAGCTTGATTAGTGTTGAAACTGAGAGAAGCCATTAGCACATTAGCAGTATTTTCTGGTGCTATATGGGATGCATGTGCCTGACTGCACTGTCAATGTTTATTTTCAGTTTTTCAATTGAAAATCCTATTTTTCCTCCTGCTAGGGTTCAGTGTAGGGATTTAATTTGCAAAATGCTTAAAATAAAAGTTTTTTTTTTTTTCTGAAATCATAAGAGAACGCCTAAAGCTCAGAAATCACATCAGGGAAAATGTTTGATTTTCAGCTGCTTTTCATCAAGCAGTCAAACAAATACTATTTTAAACTGTTAGTCTCTGTTTGTGCATCAGTATTGAATGTTTTTAATGGTCTCTGAAGGTCTCTTTCTGTTCGAAATAATCTTAACTCAAATCATTACTTCAAGTACACTTAATAAAATAGCCAAGACAAGATACTGTACAGTAAACCCATCATTATCCCATCAAAAACCCCTTCAAGATGATACAAACTCACTTGATCACCTTGTCTGGGGTTTTGTGATAATGACCAGCTGTCTGTAAATTATCACTTAGTTTCTGCATTTGTAATGATTTCATTTGCTTTCATGTGCTGTCATAACTCGTATTGCAGCCTCAAGGAGGAGATGCCTTAATGGCTGGGAAAATGGGATTTGTTATGGCTGATGAGAAGTAAAATTGCAATTTAATAACACATTGGAATTTTGACAGAATAAAATACCTAATTACAAAAATCATAAAAATTAAAACACTTATTTTAAGGAAGAAATTAATAATGTAAAATAATAAACCAGATTTGGCTCACACTGCTTCTCATTAACATAAATCATTCTTGCATTTCATGCTTTTTACAGCCAAGGATTTTATGCATTGTACATGTTCATTGGTTTTAATAATTTCATTTCATGATTTGCATATTATAACACTTACTTATAGTCCTCTCTGATTACCAGTTACTTACCTACTTAGAAACCAGACCGCATGTTTTTATGGTGTTTCTTGGGAAACACTGGTGGTATAATAATTATGATTATTAAATCCAGGTGGTTTGCATTTGGTGAAGAAAAACAGGAGTCAGAACAAAGCAGCTGATGTTCCATTAACATTTATCAAAAAACAGCTATCATTTCACTTCCGCCCAAGTCCACCAAAGCATCATATTTATTAGATTTGAACAGTTAGAACTGCTTAGATTTCCAAGTATTTGCAGTACTTCGACTTTGCCACAAGGAAAAGTGCATACATCTGCTTAAAACCTGACGTTGCTTTAAGCACTTTTACAAGTCAAAGACTGTTTTCGTACAGTTTTATATTTGAACATTGGTGTGAATTTTAGCTTATGCATACACCTTAATATCAGCTTGACGTCAAATATTAGTCAAGACTTGATCAAGATGCTGTTATAAAATTTTAACAAGTGGTAATTGGGTGAAAATAGGAAGTTAATCCCACATTGAAAATGTTTTTCCTTGGTAACTAGGATTTATACAAGCTTTAGTCTGGATCCAGAACACCTGAGAAGAGATGATGCCCAGCTCTCAGAGGACCTCAGATGATGCAACCCTGAAACAACATAGGGAACTACCAAATTTTGCTATAAGTTTGATTGCATCATATAATAATTGCTGTTAATAGTGTTCATCATCTGTTTGATTACATCTTTTTCCGTTCATTTCTGACATTGACAGTCACCACTGATAAGCTACTAGTAAATATATTGTAGAAACTTTCTGTATAGTTGCTTTGCAATGATTTGTATTGTGAAAAGCACTATACAAATAAACTCGAATTGAAAAAAACTTGAATTAAACATACTGTACAGTATCTCCCCAGTATGGCAGCTCTGTGAATACCTTATGAGAACATTGTTCTCATATAATCCAACTTGTTACATGTATAATTCTCTTGCATGACTGCTCCTCAGAAGCAATGCACGAACATATATTGTTTGTCTGCCTTTTTTACTTTCTTTGTCTTTTCTTACGGTTTTTCTTATCTTTTTTTTTTTTGTTGTTGCCCCTACCTTTAGTTTACTATTTAACTTGTCCTCATTATTTATTCTTATCTTTCATAAAACACATACACATATCCAAGCATATAAAGCTAAGTGAGAAGCTGATATTGTTTTTAGATATTGTGTTTTAACTGTCTATAATGAACATTATTCCTGCAGTTAACAAATTTTCATTTATTATGCTAAAAGCACGTTGCAAAGATTATTTAGATTTCAATAAATAAATAAATAAAGGAAAAATAAAAAAGCATTCCTGGATAAATAATGGCAAATATTTAATGTAAATCTAAATGCAAACAAAGGAGTAATGAGCTGAACTTCCGCCCAAGAGAATTTAACAGTTCATGCACATACTACACAATCTGAACACTCAAACAGTCTTGGAATATGTAAATCTGCTCAATGCCCCTAAGAGGAATAGGTTAGAATAATGTCAAACCCACTACCTTTAGCCATTCATGACTGGAACTAATATGCCCCAACCTCCTCTTTAGTCGGAAAACTGCCCTAACATTTTGCAAAAGTAAATTCTAATAGTCTACGTTCAATGACATTTTCTTATTTCTCTTGACAGCCTATGGGAGTTGGACATTTTGGTCCTGGTAGACATTGCATAGTCATCTCTATTGACATGATTCCATCTGTCACTTGACAGTAGCAAATGGTAACTGTAACATAACATAAGGGTCAATGCTCCTGTCTATCAGTGGCAATGTGCTTGGCTCTTTATGCACTGTAAAGTCAAATAAATTCAGTACACTCAGAGAATTTAAATAAATGGACTGCCTCAAAGTAAATAGATAATCATTTACAATGGTAATTTTTCTCTTGTGATGATTAGAATTGCTCCTGTTTTATGGCCGAGTGGTTACGACAGAAAAAGTCAGTCCAGTACAGGTTCTAGTATTTCTTCTAAATTGATTTCTTCTAATCTGCATCGCATTAGCACTTTCTACATAGTGCAACAGTGAATGAATGAATGAATGAATGAATGAATACATGCATACACACATACATATATTCTAAACAACCATAAAAAAAAACATTAAACCTTAATTATAAAAAACTCTGTTCTTCGGCAACATAAGAAAATGTATTTAAATAATGGTATACCAGGTTCACCAAATGAAAACACATGCAAATTAAAACAATAAAACAGGCTTAATATCCCATATTGATTCTAAATAGCAGTGGCATCAGTCCACATGCTTCAGAAACATGCTTATTACTCCCTAATTAGCAGGACTGGTCAGATACAGTCTGAATGTGCTACGTGTCTCCAATAATTGGTTAGAGCTAATGGTAATATTATATTATATTATATTATATTATATTATATTATATTATATTATATTATATTATATTATATTATATTATATTATATTATATTATATTATATATATTCCTGCTTTTCCATCCATGTGTTAAAGTTTGAATTTGCTGCTCATTTGAAAGGTGCACTAGTTGACACCTGTTCTTGAAATCGCTTCATTCACATTCATTTCTTTTACATCCTGCACAATATGGTTGATTGTGTAGCAAGTTCATTGGATTTGGCCTCAGGACAAAACAGTAACTGCTGGCATCTCAAACATCATAAACCTTCATCAATTCACTGCATCTGCTCACATCAACGTGGCCTCATTTCTTTCAAGAACATATATAGATACAACTAACAACTTGGGATTCTTAGAATCCAATGATGTGTTAGTATGTGTCTCATCCATTGTATTGCATATTTTTATGCAAGATATCTGATCCCATTTGCAAATTGTTTCCTGTTTTAAGCATTAATTTACAAAATTTAGTGAGGTTTATGATTATTAAAACAAGAAAAAATGGCAAAAGGGATAAGAAAATGTACTTAATTCTATATATATTATCTGAGAAAAAGTCCAAATATCCTACCCAATTAAGTAAATGTATTTTGCTTTAAGTCTGTTTTTACTAACAAAACAAGACAAAAATACTGATTAAATTAAATAATTTTTTTTTGAAGGGAACGCAAGAGCTGACTGTATAACGTACACACTGAAGTATATCACATGCCAGGCAAGTTTATGTTCAAATGTATACATGTGCATCCTTCTCAGAATTTCCCTGGAGCTGACAACAACACTTTAATTAAGTTGGTGAATCATACAAATCTAAAAACAAGGTGTGCGTGCACAGGGATGTCATGTCTTTCCCTCCCAGCATTTTGTCATTCACTCTCATTAAGGCCTCAGAATGATCCCATGCACTCAACTCTGACAACCAATGAAAAAACTATGTAATATTATACAAACCAAAGACTTTCTATAATGAACGCCTGAACCTCAAGCCACGTGTCTTCCAGCTTTTTCTTACAGCATGCTTATTTTTAAGAATCATGACTATTCATAACCATGGGGAATTTGGGGAAAGTAATGAACATCATAAAACTTTGATGTCTGTGAGTTGACATGACTGGGAGCAGACTGTAAATACGTCTAAAGAAGCCAATAAACAGTCTGTCATAGTCGCTCATCGGCTCAGGGTCATTTAAGATTGTTTGCATAATTTCTCGGGGTGTACAATCCTTCTCGCCTTAACCTTTTTTAAACAGGCTTATATAACCACCCAGTTTGAAATCATGGATTGAATGTTAATTGCAACAGATGCTCTACATCAGCTATTTCCGTCCAGCTGGCTGGTATTCCTGTAAACATATTTTGAGCGGATTCAAATGTTTTCTGTTATGTTGCACTTTTCTCACTTTTAGCCAGTTTCATTCTTCTTCTTTCTTTCTTTCTTTCTTTCTTTCTTTCTTTCTTTCTTTCTTTCTTTCTTTCTTTCTTTCTTTCTTTCTTTCTTTCTTTCTTTCTTTCTTTCTTTCTTTCTTTCTTTCTTTCTTTCTTTCTTTCTCTGTCTCTGGGCTTTGTGAGCAGAATTCAGTGTGAAATGTGGTAAGGCCTGGCAGCTGATTGCTTTGCTGAGGTGTGTGCCCATCCACCCTGTCGGCCTGCATGATAATCACACAATCACACACACACTCTCTGGCCTGAGTCCTCCATTAGCATTTCTCTCACTCCTCTTCACCTAGCCTCACGTAACCCTCTCTCACTCATCCTCAGCTTGAAGGCTAACTGGTGAGGTAGTTTGTACCTGATGTTCCTGGGATGATTCCCAGCTGAGCCTAGACTTGTGGCATGTTATGGGAGATTTTATTCATCTGCCAACACATCTGGAAAACAGTTTAAGAGACAATAACAACAACTTTCTCATCAATATTTAGCTCACAAAGGCATTTTGATTGAGTTGAGAGCCCAAATAAAAGGTAAAATAATCCTCCAAAACTGTCCAGCCAGTAGCTATTTGTAGTTTTAAAGGAATTACAGATTTGTTTAATTTACGCATAACATACTTCTTGTATGTATTCAACAAAGAGTATAGGTGCTACAGGACACCATCTTGAATTTGTTCTCCAAAAGTATGTTTAGGAAATAGTAGAGGAAAAAATACAGAAACCAGAGATATAGACCTCAACTGGTAAGCAAATGGTTAGTTTGTGTGCATTTATATATAAACTTAGCCACAAAAACTTAATGCATGGTTTTCAAGAAAAAAATGGAGGGACCAAAGGAGGTGCAAGGAAAACACTGCAGGCATTATATGGGAAAAATAAAATAAAATAGAACAACTAGGACTGTGTGAGGCATGTGCATATAATTTCAAGCATGTGTTTTACGTGCTGTGCAATTTAGAGCCATCAACTCACATTAAAATCATTGTTATTATTATGAACATGCCATTCATGTTGTTTTATTTTTACATCACCACCCTAAAGTCCAAAGCGATTACCATATACTGAAGTATAATTTGATTTTTACTCTGTTCTGAAGAAAGTAAAGTATAATTAGTGTTTCTGACATGAGATGGACTCTTTATGAATTGATTCACTTTCATACTGTCCACAAAATATGAATCCAAACATTCCTTGACCTTCATTTATATTTACTATATTTATATCTTCCTCAAGCGCCTAGTGGTAAATCTCCATAATAAGGTGACATAAACCAGTCGATTCTTCTTAATTTTGCTTGGGGGCAACACACAAAAAGCCTATGGTTTACATACACAAACAAAAGTGTCCTGTCGCATGTAATAAAAGATGATGCTCACCACAGCAAGGATTTCTCTTATTCTCCCTCTTTCTTCTGGCCCTCTTCTGTATTACCCCCCTTCATTCCCTCGTTCTCTGATGTGGCATTTGTCAGGCCATGTGGCCTGTGGCAGCTACATGCAGAGTGTCTGTGTTCCATCCTGTCAGAACACATTCATTCTCACTAACTCTGACATCTGCACACCTCTTACAACACTCTGGGCCAGTCTGAGGGAACGGAGAGGAAGACTGTAACATCATGTTATAAAATAGCCATTATGATTATGCCATTTAAAAACTAACACTGCTAATGGATGGACATTTTATCACAAGTCATAAAGATGTTATGTACAAGGTACACTAACATACTAACGTTTGGAGTGCCCACCGATTTTTTATTTATTTATTTATTTATTTTTATTATTAGAAATGTCTTATGTTCTATAAGGCTGCATTTATTTGATAAAATTACAGTAAAACCAGTAATATTGTAGAATTTTAAAATAACTGCTTTCTGCTTTAGTATGTTTTATTATGTAATTTATTCCTGTGATGGCAAAGCTGAGTTTTCAGCAGTCATTACTCCAGTCTTCAGTGCCACATGATCCTTTAGAAATCATTCAATATGCTGATTTTTTGCTCAAGTAACTTTTTATTATCAGCTGTGAAATAGTTGCTGCATTATATTTTTGTTGAAATTTATTAATTAAAAAGAAAACAAGACTTGTAATATTTTTACGAATATACAGTTGTTGATTACTGAGTAAATGGTTTGCACACTGTTGCACATTACTGTTGTATATTTTGTTCTGGTTAATTTTAAGAAAAGAAGAAGATTTAGAAGAACCGGCACGCAGCGCTGCATGAAGTCGAACACACCTATTGGTACCACAACATGATCCCTGTACCACCTGACCACTGCAGATTCATTTTGCAGTTGATAGTGTCGCCATAGAAATGCACAATCCTCTCGTAATTAGGTTAGCTTAATTATTATGACATGGCGTGAACGCAGCATTCAGCTCATCCAACCCCAATCAAACACACCTGAACAAGCTAATCAAGGCATTTCAGATTACTAGAAAGCTACAGGCAGGTGAGTTTGATCAGGCTTGGAATTGACCTGTTCTCCTTGGATCTTTAAAACCCCATTTTACAGAGGTTGATATTGCAGCAACACATATTTGTTTTAGTTTTGTGCACTTTGCTGTCTGCTTCTCCTGACGCACCAATTCAGCGCATTTTCCAGCAGAGATCACAGGCCGGGAGGATGACAGCTCGAGTGTATCTCTCGTTGATTGCTGTTTTATTGTGTCTGTTTGGATGCTTGAGCGTAACTCACGCTATTCAAAGACGAACCACAGGTGAGAAGATCTGTTGCTTTCATTACACAGCCTGAAGAAATGCAGAAATAAGTCTCTCAGTCTTTGAAAGTAATTAACACAGTTTATGAATGAGTAGGTTTTAAAACACTTGATTTGAAGCAGACAAATGTCAAATTTGTATTTAGGTTTGAGACCCATTGTGAAACCCCTGATTTACAAATGCTGAAACCACACTACCTGGGCCTCCCCTAATGATCCTCTTGAATTCTCTAGTGGATGGTTTCTGTCCGGCAAGGCTGATGGTCGTGCCGTCCCATCGAGGATGTTCTTCAGATGAAGACTGCCCTGGAGGACACAAATGCTGTCGATTTGACTGTGGGCCTGTTTGCGTACTACCTGTTTTCAGTGAGTTTCAGTTAATAATGGATGCTAGGACAAAAAAAAGCAACAAAAATCATTGAATTCAATGTAAGTTCTAAGAAGAGACTTTGCCTTTTCTCGTCTAAAGTAGGTTTGAATTCATCCCTTAGGATAGTTTTAAGTACAGGATGGTTTTACAAAAGAGGAATAATAATTCGAACAGTGGTCAATTCCAGTCCTGGGGACCCCCTGCTCTGCATATTTTTGCAAGTCTCCCTTATTTGATCAAACATGCAAAATGTGCAGCGCAAGGGGTCCCCCAGGACTGGAATTGAGAACCACTGACTTGGAATATAATTCACTCTTAAAGTAAAACTTGCTATTCATGCTTTGAGTGTTTTGTTGTATATTGAAGTGGCATACTATCTATATCAGGGGTGGTGAACTCTGGTCCTGGAGAAGCGCAGCCCTGCAGAGTTCCGCTCCAACCTAAATTAAAACTTACCTGCCTGTAGCTTTCTAATAACCCTTCAGGCCTTGATTAGTTTGTTCAGGTGTGTTTGATTAGGGTTGAAGCAAAACTCTGCAGGGCTGCAACTCCAGGACTGACGTTCGCCAGCCCTGGTCTACATGCACAAACTAAAGCTGAATATGTGTTCACGCAGTGAAGCCGGGTCAGTGTCCCATACCGGAGATGATTCCACTGTGTGCTGAAAGCTGTTTCAATGATGGCCAGTGTCCTGGCACACAGAAATGTTGCCCAACCACCGGTGGCTTTGCATGCAGTGGACCACGTGGTCAGGGAAGAGGTCAGGCAAGTTGCCAGGGAAGAGGTATTGGCCAGGGAAGCGGTTATGGTCAGGGTATTGGCCAGGGAAGCGGTTATGGTCAGGGTTATGGTGTGGGAATGGGAAGCGGTTATGGTCAGGGAAGCGGCATGGGCCAGGGAAGCGGCGCGGGAATGGGAAGCGGTTATGGTCAGGGAAGCGGCGCCGGAATGGGAAGCGGATATGGTCAGGGTATTGGCGTGGGAATGGGAAGCGGTTATGGTCAGGGAAGCGGTGCTGGAATGGGTAGCGGTGCGGGCCAGGGTAGCGGTTATGGTCAGGGAAGTGGCGCTGGAATGGGAATCGGTTATGGTCAGGGAAGCGGAGCTGGAATGGGAAGCGGCGCTGGAATGGGTAGCGGTTATGGCCAGGGTAGCGGCGCTGGAATGGGAAGCGGTTATGGCCAAGGTAGCGGCGCTGGAATGGGTAGCGGCGCTGGAATGGGTAGCGGCGCTGGAATGGGTAGCGGCGCGGGCCAGGGTAGCGGCGCTGGAATGGGAAGCGGTTATGGTCAGGGTAGCGGCGCTGGAATGGGTAGCGGCACGGGCCAGGGTAGCGGAGCCGGAATGGGAAGCGGTTATGGTCAGGGTAGCGGCGCCGGAATGGGTAGCGGCGCGGGCCAGGGTAGTGGTGCCGGCATGGGTAGCGGCGCCGGCATGGGTAGCGGCGCTGGAATGGGTAGCGGCGCTGGAATGGGAAGCGGCGCGGGCCAGGGCAGCGGCGCCGGAATGGGAAGCGGTTATGGTCAGGGCAGCGGCGCTGGAATGGGCAGCGGCGCTGGAATGGGTAGCGGCGCGGGCCAGGGCAGCGGCGCCGGAATGGGTAGCGGCGCGGGCCAGGGTAGCGGAGCCGGAATGGGAAGCGGCGCGGGCCAGGGAAGCGGCACCGGAATGGGAAGCGGCGCCGGAATGGGAAGCGGTTATGGTCAGGGCAGCGGCGCTGGAATGGGTAGCGGCGCTGGAAAGGGAAGCGGCGCTGGAATTGGAAGCGGCGCGGGCCAGGGTAGCGGCGCTGGAATGGGTAGCGGCGCTGGAATGGGTAGCGGCGCGGGCCAGGGTAGCGGCGCTGGAATGGGTAGCGGCGCGGGCCAGGGTAGCGGCGCTGGAATGGGGCGCCGGCATGGGAAGCGGCGCCGGCATGGGAAGCGGCGCCGGCATGGGAAGCGGCGCCGGAATGGGTAGCGGCGCTGGAATGGGTAGCGGCGCTGGAATGGGAAGCGGCGCGGGCCAGGGAAGCGGCACCGGAATGGGAAGCGGCGCCGGAATGGGTAGCGGCGCGGGCTGGAAATGGGTAGCGGCGCGGGCCAGGGCAGCGGCGCCGGAATGGGTAGCGGCGCGGGCCAGGGTAGCGGAGCGGGCCAGGGAAGCGGCACCGGAATGGGAAGCGGCGCTGGCCAGGGAAGCGGTTTATGGTCAGGGAAGCGGTGCTGGAATGGGAAGCGGCGCGGGCCAGGGGTAGCGGCGCTGGAATGGGTAGCGGCGCTGGAATGGGTAGCGGCGCTGGAATGGGTAGCGGCGCTGGAATGGGTAGCGGCGCGGGCCAGGGGTAGCGGCGCTGGAATGGGAAGCGGCACGGGTCAGGGTAGCAGCGCTGGAATGGGAAGCGGAACGGGCCAGGGAAGCGGCGCTGGAACGGGAAGCGGCGCGGGCCAGGGTAGGTCGCCGGGCAAGGGAAGCGGCGCTGGAATGGGTAGCGGCGCGGGCCAGGGGAAGCGGCGGCGCGGTCAGGGAAGCGGCACGCTGGAATGGGAAGCGGTTACGCGCAGGGAAGCGGCGCTGGAATGGGAAGCGGCGCGGGAACCGGTTTATGGGCAGGGTAGCGGTGCTGGAAATGGGAAGCGGCGCGGGCCAGGGAAGCGGCGCTGGAATGGGTAGCGGCGCGGGCCAGGGCAGCGGCGCCGGAAGGGTAGCGCGCGCGGGCCAGGGTAGCGGCGCCGGCATGGGAAAGCGGCGCCGGCATGGGAAGCGGCGCCGGAATGGGAAGCGGCGCGGGCCATGGGAAGCGGCGCCGGAATGGGAAGCGGCGCGGGCCAGGGGAAGCGGCGCCGGCATGGGAAGCGGGCGCCGGCAAATGGGAAGCGGCGCTGGAATGGGAAGCGGCGCGGGCCAGGGTAGCGGCGCTGGAAGGGAAGCGGCGCGGGGGAAGCGGCGCTGGAATGGGAAGCGGCACGGGAATGGGAAGCGGAGCCGGAATGGGAAGCGGCGCGGGCCAGGGAACGGCGTTTTATGGGAAGCGGCGCGGGCCAGGGAACCGGTTAATGGGAAGCGGGTAGCGGGCCAGGGAAGCAGCGCTGGAATGGGAAGCGGCGCGGGCCAGGGAAGCGGTGCTGGAATGGGAAGCGGCGCTGGAATGGGTAGCGGCGCGGGCCAGGGTAGCGGAGCCGGAATGGGTAGCGGCGCGGGCCAGGGTAGCGGCGCTGGAATGGGTAGCGGCGCTGGAATGGGTAGCGGCGCTGGCCAGGGAAGCGGCGCTGGAATGGGAAGCGGCGCCGGAATGGGAAGCGGCGCGGGCCAGGGAAGCGGAGCCGGAATGGGAAGCGGCGCCGGAATGGGAAGCGGCGCGGGCCAGGGCAGCGGCGCTGGAATGGGTAGCGGCGCGGGCCAGGGTAGCGGAGCCGGCCAGGGAAGCGGCACCGGAATGGGAAGCGGCGCCGGCCAGGGAACCGGTTATGGTCAGGGGTAGCGGCGCTGGAATGGGAAGCGGCGCGGGCCAGGGAAGCGGCGCCGGAATGGGAAGCGGCGCCGGAATGGGTAGCGGCGCTGGAATGGGAAGAGGTTATGGTCAGGGTAGCGGCGCTGGAATGGGAAGCGGTTATGGTCAGGGTAGCGGCGCTGGAATGGGTAGCGGCACGGGCCAGGGAAGCGGTGCTGGAATGGGAAGCGGTTATGGTCAGGGTAGCGGCGCCGGAATGGGTAGCGGCGCCGGCATGGGTAGCGGCGCGGGCCAGGGCAGCGGCGCTGGAATGGGAAGCGGAGCCGGAATGGGAAGCGGCGCCGGAATGGGAAGCGGCGCGGGCCAGGGCAGCGGCGCTGGAATGGGAAGCGGTTATGGTCAGGGTAGCGGCGCTGGAATGGGTAGCGGCGCGGGCCAGGGTAGCGGTGCTGGAATGGGAAGCGGCGCGGGCCAGGGTAGCGGCGCTGGAATGGGAAGCGGCGCGGGCCAGGGTATCGGCGCTGGAATGGGAAGCGGCGCTGGAATGGGAAGCGGCGCGGGCCACCAGGGCAGCGGCGCCGGAATGGGTAGCGGCGCGGGCCAGGGTAGTGGTGCCGGCATGGGTAGCGGCGCGGGCCAGGGTAGCGGCGCTGGAATGGGTAGCGGCGCTGGAATGGGTAGCGGCGCTGGAATGGGAAGCGGCGCGGGCCAGGGAAGCGGCACCGGAATGGGAAGCGGCGCCGGAATGGGTAGCGGCGCGGGCCAGGGTAGCGGAGCCGGAATGGGAAGCGGCGCGGGCCAGGGAAGCGGCGCGGGCCAGGGAAGCGGCACCGGAATGGGAAGCGGCGCGGGCCTGGGAACCGGTTATGGTCAGGGTAGCGGTGCTGGAATGGGAAGCGGCGCGGGCCAGGGAAGCGGCGCTGGAATGGGTAGCGGCGCTGGAATGGCAGCAGCGGCGCGGGCCAGGGAAGCGGCGCTGGCCAGGGAAGAGGCGCTGGAATGGGTAGCGGGCGCGGGCCAGGTAGCGGCGCTGGAATGGGAAGAGGTTATGGTCAGGGTAGCGGCGCCGGAATGGGAAGCGGCGCGGGCCAGGGCAGCGGCGCTGGAATGGGTAGCGGCGCGGGCCAGGGTAGCGGAGCCGGAATGGGAAGCGGCGCGGGCCAGGGAAGCGGCGCTGGAATGGGAAGCGGTAATGGTCAGGGTAGCGGCGCCGGAATGGGTAGCGGCGCTGGAATGGGTAGCGGCGCTGGAATGGGAAGCGGCGCTGGAATGGGGGCGGCGCGGGCCAGGGCAGCGGCGCTGGAATGGGTAGCGGCACGGGCCAGGGTAGCGGAGCCGGAATGGGAAGCGGCGCGGGCCAGGGAAGCGGCGCTGGAATGGGTAGCGGCGCGGGCCAGGGAAGCGGCGCGGGCCAGGGAAGCGGCGCTGGAATGGGAAGCGACAGGGACCAAGCGGGAAGCGGCGCTGGAATGGGACGGGCCAGGGAAGCGGAACTGGAATGGGAAGCGGTTATGGTCAGGGAAGCGGCGCTGGAATGGGTAGCGGCGCGGGCCAGGGAAGCGGTTATGGTCAGGGAAGCGGCGCTGGAATGGGAAGCGGCGCGGGCCAGGGAAGCGGCGCTGGAATGGGAATGGGAAGCGGCGCGGGCCAGGGAAGGGGCGCTGGAAGTGGGACCAGCGGTTATGGTCAGGGTAGCGGCGCTGGAATGGGTAGCGGCGCGGGCCAGGGAAGCGGTTATGGTCAGGGAAACGGCGCTGGAATGGGAAGCGGCGCGGGCCAGGGAAGCGGTGCTGGAATGGGTAGCGGCGCTGGAATGGGAAGCGGCGCGGGCCAGGGAAGCGGTTATGGTCAGGGAAGCGGCGCTGGAATGGGCAGCGGCGCGGGCCAGGGCAGCGGCGCTGGAATGGGCAGCGGCGCTGGAATGGGAAGCGGCGCGGGCCAGGGAAGCGGCGCGGGCCAGGGAAGCGGTTATGGTCAGGGAAACGGCGCTGGAATGGGAAGCGGCGCGGGCCAGGGAAGCGGTGCTGGAATGGGTAGCGGCGCTGGAATGGGCAGCGGCGCGGGCCAGGGCAGCGGCGCTGGAATGGGCAGCGGCGCTGGAATGGGTAGCGGCACGGGCCAGGGTAGCGGAGCCGGAATGGGAAGCGGCACCGGAATGGGAAGCGGCTCTGGAATGGGAAGCGGTTATGGTCAGGGTAGCGGCGCCGGAATGGGTAGCGGCGCTGGCCAGGGAAGCGGCGCGGGCCAGGGAAGCGGCGCGGGCCAGGGTAGCGGCGCTGGAATGGGTAGCGGCGCGGGCCAGGGTAGCGGCGCTGGAATGGGAAGCGGCGCGGGCCAGGGAAGCGGGCAGGGATGTGGTCAAGGAAGTGGTCGGCGATGTGGCCAAGGTCAATGATGTGCTCAGTGAAATGGTCATGGGAGGTTTGCACAATACTTTCTGGAGATCTTTTCAATTCAGTGCTTTATTCATATGGCATGTTTTCACTGTTTGCTCAAACAGTTTAGAAATATTGTATCTCCCCCACTACCACCTCAAATAAAAATAATTGCTAAATTGAAGAGTTGGTGTTTTTTGGTATCATTTGGCTGTTTTCTCACAGCTGCTCTCTGGCATCAGTGCTTGAAGTTCTTCTTCCTGAGACCTGGACAAAGTATTGTGTGGGTGTGTTTTTTTTTTTTTTTTTTTTTTTTTTTTTTTTTTTCTCCAATTAAAAATGTATTTTTGGTAAAGCTGAATTGGCTGCAGCCATTACTCCAGTCAGAAATCATTTTAATATGCCAATTTGGTGCTCTAGAAACATTTCATGAATGCTGAAAACAGTTTGTAGGGAGCAAGTAATACTTCCATAAGCTCTTGTGATTCTTCTGACAATATGTTAAAGACAGCATGTTCCTAGGAGATGTTGATTTTCTTAAACACAGTTGTACTAATAGGAATAGTATAACAGGTATTGCAGGTCAAAAGCTTAGGACCTGTGTATTTAGAATTGGAATAAAGCTTGGCGTGTTTGGGGAAACATACTGTTTAAATAAAGTAAAAGAGGCTATATTTAAAATGTTTCATGGTATATTCAGCTAAAAGTGTGTTAGAGATTTAATCTGGATATTGATTTATTCCTGCGATTTGTTTGCGATTTTGTATTTGTTTACAAATGGATTTTTTATTTTTTTTGGGGGGGGGGTGTATGTGGAAAATGTAATTAGAAGGAAAACATATTACATTCAAGTTAAATAATTTTGATGTGTAGTATTCAAATGCATGTAATTTTCTTGTACATCTTTTTATTATTTGGAGAACATTGTTAATTTTGTAAAAATGAAATTTCATTTTTACGTATATAATGGATAAACATTTTATTCAGTGGAGTGAAATGCCAAATGCATTCCATCAAGTCTTGCTCATAGGGAAAACACTGGAATGTAAAAATGACTAATCAAACTGTTCATAAATTGTGATGCATCTTTATTGTAAGTGACAATGTATAATCATTTTGCACTTTTTATACTTTTTTTTTAAATTCAGTGATTTTTGCATATATTTGGTGTTTGTAAAAGCACAACTATTTGTTTGTCTGTTTGTTTGCCACTCCTGCAAATTTGAATAACCATTAAGATATTTTTGGCATTTCAACTGACATTTAATTTAAACAGTTGTTAATGTTGGTCTGATCATGTGTATAATGTCATTTTATCAAATGCAAAAAAAAAAAAAAAAAAAAAAACCTGCAAAACAATAGTAACAGGAAATTATAATTTTACACTTGTCTTTAAATAGTATAATGTATTGTATAGTGTAATGTACATATAATGACAATGTATGAGACTGAAGTGCTTCAGGCGTAATTGTTTTTCGGTATAAGGAAATATTGCAGTACATACATTCCTAATTTATGAGGAGCACTTTGATTTCTTAGATTTATAAGCCACATATAGTCTGAATTAAGTTTGTAAGTGATAAGCAAAAATAAATGACAAAATTACACTTACTCAATTGGGCTTTAATGCAAAATCAGTATGATTGTGCCCTCCACTAGTTCTTTCTCCCTTCTCATCGTTTCCTTCTGGCTTATCTGTCTTTTTCACACTCTCCCTCTCTCTCAAATTTTTCTGTGGCTGTGGTCATTACCATTAATGTGGCCACTTTCTCCTCAATTAACCATGCTGCAACTCAAGCAGAACGTTGTATCAATGCTGGCAGGCCTGTCTAGCAACAGGCAGGATATTAAAAATAACAGTCTCCCTTACCAGAGCGCTAATCCATGCTCTGTCAAAAAGAAGGGCTGGGCTTTGAAATGTACTAAAATAAATTGGAGACAGAGACAAGATGTGTGGAGCAACATTAAGCCTCAATGAGACAGGAAACTGGCCTCAATTACAGTGAAGTATTGGGCTCAGAAGAGGGCTGCAATGTGTCATAAGAGGTCGCTCCCCTCAGAAAGGCAATTATTGTTCAAAATGAAAAAACAGATTCATATTCTGTTATGTTTTATGCATGACAAACCCGAGGCAGAAATGTAAAATTCTAAGCCAAATTTTTAGATTGTTTGCCTCACAGCAACTGCACACACAGCATTTTATAAGAGATTTTAAATATGGACATATGAGATTATGAATAATGCATTTGAGAATGAATCAACAGACATTTTGTTTTCTGATTTATAAGTAGGGCTGTCATCAAGGGAAACATTGCACAAGGACCTCTGATGAAGGCATCCTCTAAGGTCTTCTGGTATAATCTACTCATTGGGCCCATATAAAGGAGGCCTAACCATAAATATCTCATCCCAGGACCCCCATTTAGCAATGGCATTGTTTATAAGTAGTACGTAAGGGTTCTTTTACACATTTGTGAATGGAAATGGCTTCATTAAAGTTTAAGCTTGAGAATCACGGCCTCCAGGTGCCCATTGCTCAAGCTTCACCCAAGGGTTGTGGTGTGAGCCGGACATTCTTTTCCTTTCCTTTCCCTGGTGGAAAAAAGGCTCAGCTCCATCTGTGCCGGCCACATGGCAGGCAGCAAACCGTTGATATCCCAGCTCTTCAGGAAACCTCAGAGGCACATGGCCACACTGCTTGACTACAAAGCCATGTGTACTGATATATTTTGATATAACACCGTTAAGTTTTAAAATCTCATTTTCTACCCACCATGTTGCCATGATTTTAACAAGGCATGCAATTGTCCAAACCTCCTAAAATGTTATTTGTTTTCAGTAAACACTTTTTTTTCACATATTTTCATACATGAATTGTGTAACTATGCAAACATTAACAATAAAGTGAAATAAAAGTGTATGACTGTGTTTAGCTTTATGCAAACTCATGCATTAACTTGTGAAAGTAAAATGAATTAATTGTTTCAATAAAGCTATTATTTGTAAATAGATAAATCAAATTAAAAATGTAGCACAGTTTTTGTCTTATTTGCTATATATTTTTGGTCACACTTTATTGTAAGGTCAAATTCTCACTGTTAACTATTAACTACAACTTTTGCTTCAATAAACTACTAATTTGCTGTTTATTAATACTTAGTAAGGTAGCTGTTAAGTTTATATGGGGTAGAATTAAGGGATCTAAAATACGGTCATTCAGAGTAAGGCATGTGTATTATAAGTACTAATAAACAGCTGATATGCTAGTAATATGCATGCTAATAAGCAACTAGTTACTAGTGAGAATTGGTCCTTAATATATATAGCCACACATGGTCCATGCATATATTGCAGGTTATTAATACATGTAAGTACTAGTTTCCCATATATGAAAATGCATTACTTAATAAACTGCATTATATTTTTCAGTACATTCCCATGTGTTTTTGTTTAGTAAGGATAATTTTATATCAGGTCCTTGAACTACCATTTTCATTTCATAAGGGAGCTTGGAAAACATGCTGGTTTGCTTTGTAGAATATAAACAAGCCTATGCAGTGGTCTTCAACACTTCATAAGACATTCCATTAGAAATAACTTGGATTGGGGAAATGGATCCCAGGATAGTTCTATGACACCAACAGAGACTGTTGCCAATCTCTTTTACAACTGGACGTGCTAATTAGGAATGCCAACACGTATTATTCTCTGTCCTGCTGTTACTCACAGGTGATCCATTAGAACACTACACGCATCTCTTTTGGCTCAGTATGTTTTATGGATTGAGGGATGAATGGCCAATCTAAGCACTAATGAAGCAAAATGCCCAGAAGAGATGTAAGAGAGAGAAAATGTATGGTGTATGTACACCATTCTACCTTACAATGGTCTGATTATTCTACCTGTTATTACACTTAATTATGTCTGATTGTCCATTTAAACAGGAAGAAAATTCCACAGTACATTACAGTAAGTGACTAGTCAGTAAATCAGAAACTTAGGTTTTGTTCTAACACTATGACATTTAAAAACCAATCAAACTATATAGATTCACCAATTTTGCCTACACAGTGAAATTGCCTGTTACAGCTTATCAGGTGCTCTTGTTTAGAAAATGTGTTTCTCTATCTGTGTGTGCGTGTGCGCAAAAGCTTTCAATTTCAGCTAAATGCTGTTCTTTTGAACTTGAAGAAGTATTTTACAATGTTATTGTTTTCGCGGTTTTTTGGATAAATAGAGATTTTATTTCTTAAAAGCATTTTAAAAATCTTACAGATCTAAAAGTTTTGAATGGTAGTGTGTTTGAAACGGAAATAAGCGAATGAAATTTTGTGCTAGTAAATTGGTAAATTAAATTACTGGTCTTCACCACACACATGCATTGTTTTATTGTACTGTAGGAACAGTTTCCTCCAAAATAAAAATTCAGTCATCAATTACTCACCTCTTATATAATAATCAAAAAGTGTTTTTATACAGTGTCAAAGCTGCTCTTTTTCAATATAATGCAAGTGACGGGAACACTGTTTTGCTTCACTTACATGATATTCAAAAAGAACAGCTGTGGTTTGGAATCGGTTTAGAACAACATGAGGCTGAGCTTATAATGACCGAATGTTTTTTTTTTTGTTGTTGTTGTTGTTTTTTTTAGGATGCACAGCACTGTTCCATAAATAAATGGTTTTATTTTAATTAACATGATACTCTACAAGAAAAATGTCTGCATGTTAAGGGGTAAAGGTATTGGGAACATGAGAGACAGAGAGGTGAATTCAATGGCTTCTTAAGATGTGTTCTAATAAAAGTCTAAAATGACAGGCCCCTGTATTTGCATTATTTATTACACAGCAGTAAAAAAAAGAAAGAAAAAAAGCGATGAGACGATGAATATCCGACACTGTTAACGCTGTAGAAAAAGAGCAGGCTGGTTTTCTGGTTCTGGCATATACATGAAGCATGAGTAAAAGAAATTTCGCCATTGTTCTGACAAATACTCGTGGATTAAGCGCCAGCAGCAAAGTGTCTGCTTACACACTGGAGAGATGTCAGAGGGCCATTCCTGTAAGTTCCTCCATTAGCCAGCAGAGAGCGCTTTCAGTCGAATCCAAATGGCTCATTGTCATACCACATTTGTGCATTCTTTGTACGTTCATTTGTTACTAAATTTGAATTTATTTTTTTCTTAATAAATAAATAAATAAAGAACAAGAAGGGAACATTGAAATGAAATCAATAATTTACACTAACATCAGATGAAGATGAAGAGTAATAAAAGCTGCTTTATATTACATTATAGGCTGCCGTATTGGGGACATCATGTTGAGATCACATGATCAAATGAATTATGGTTGCCCTGATCTGATACTTTCTGGGTGACTAAATAAATTATAACATATAAAACACAGAACATTTTTACAATGGGTCTCTTCGTCATACAGCATCCACACCACTAGGCTTCAGAATGAGTACAAGTCTGCTGTCATAGTACCTTTAAAAAATAAAATAAAATCCCTGTCTGCATCCGAAATCGCTTACTTCCTGACTATATAGCAGGTGAAAAAAAAAAAACAGTTAGTGAAAAGACAATGTCTGAATTCACAGTATTCATAAAACAGTATGCAAAAAGTCCCCAGATGACCCTCTGAAGTGGACATCTGCTGAACACTATACTTTATATACTATCCCATGTGGCCACAGGAGCAGATTTTTGAATGGCAGTCAAGCAACTGACATTGTGAGTCACATGACAAAGACAACATGGCAGATGTAATATTTAGATTTTTAAATGTTGTACCTTCTCAGATGGTATGCGATTTTGGATGCATTTATTGAGTTTACTGAGTTATCCATTTAAGGAAAAGACCCCCTGTACTGCAGTAAAAGTGATTCTCCTCTGCTGTTGTTTTTGTCCAATTCAGATATTACACTCTGCATTCAAGTGAAATAATACTCAAGAACATATGTGGCTTCTGTTAGAGAACCATTGCTTTTAGTATCAGTTGATGGGGAGTCAAACAAAGGACAAGCAAATGCACACTGTTGATTTTTTTAATGTTCTAATGATGCTATTAATAATCCAGCATAGCTGTTACTGGGTCACATAGACCTGAAATGATAAACCACACTTCAAGAGTCAAAATTTACTCTGAATTTGTGCCCTGCATTTAACCCATCCAAGTGAACACACACACACCCAGAGCAGTGGGCAGCCATTTTTTGCTGTGGCATCCAGGGAGCAATGGTATTGAAGGTGGAAGAGAGTGTTGGTCACACCCCCCCCCCCCCCCCCCCCAACCTATAAAATCCCTGCCAGTGCCGAGACTCGAACCCACAACTTTTGGGTTAGAAGTCCAACTCTTAATAAATAAATTAAAGTCTAAACCATGTCAATATGACCTACAACAACTGTGAACCCACTTGATAAAGAAAGTGATGCATATTATTTATGAGCCTCTTTAGATGCCCAAGACATTTATTATGGTTAACTTATTATTATGTCATTTATTATATTGCTCAGTGGGCTCAGTAGTCTGATATCAATGCATGTTTGTATATGCCAATTAATCTGCCATGTGTCCAAGCAAATCACAAAGTAGGCTGTGTTCTATACCTTTTTCCTTCTTAGACTAAATTAGATTTCCTTGTTAAACTTGTTAAAATTTTGTATGTTGATTTTTGTGTGTGTCAGTCATTAACAGTGAAATAAAATGTCTGCTGCAGACCATAAGTTACAAAAATTTATTTTTAGACCGTCACTGCCACCTACTGGCAAACGATTGAATTGTAGGCTCTTAAAGCCATTACAATGAGACATGGACAACCATTCAGTGCTGTCCAGTATGTAGTTCGCCCAAAAATGAAAGTTTGCTGAAAATGTACTCACCACCAGGCGTAGTCACCATAAAGAGTTTTATTTATCAGAACAGATTTTAAGAAATATAGCATTACATCACTTGATCGCCAGTGGATTTCAGTTCACAAGACATTAATTGATGGACTAGAGTTGTGTGTGTTCTTATTAATTATTGTAATATTTTATCAGCTGTTTGGGCTCTCATTCTGATGGCACACATTCACTGGGGATCCATTAGGGAGCAACTGATGATGAAACAAACCCATCTACATTTTGGATGGCCTGAGGGTGACTAAATAGATGTTACATTTTAAGTTTGCAATAAAATGTATTCCACCTGTAGAATTTTTTTTATTATTCTGCTTTCATGTTCACAGATATAGATCTGGTTAGCACAGAGCATAGAACATTCAGTCCCATCTTGACATGCAAGGACTGTCCTTGCGTTAATATTTAAATGTTAATTTATAAATATGTTGTTAAATTAACTATAACATAAAACCAGTTCATATTTGACAAATTACTTTAGCTAAAAAGGATGTCTTGAATAATTTATAGATTAATGGAAAGACAAAATTCACAGACTTGGGTGTTCCCTGTAACCATGCTATAGGTCAGCATTTCCTTGTGCTATAAAAATCAATGCATTTTTAACTATGTATTGTTTTAAACTATACAGTACATGTTTTATAAAAGTTCAATTACATGGCCTCAAAATAAAGTACATACCAAACCCACAACAAACAAGAACAATTTAAACAAAACAAATTAACAAGTACACAAGTGTCTTTATTTACGCAAGCAACTTTGTTCCTACAGTTCGAAAAGAAAAAAGCCACTGTCAAGCTGTTGGCACATTTATGTACAAAACCAGTTAATTTTACTGCCTGCTACAAAGCATTCTCAGTGAAAGTACAACAAAAAACTAGTACAGTATGTGAATAAAGCTGAAAGCAATGTCAGGGTAATACTGGATATGCGACATCATAACAAGAATAGGTTTAAGACATGGTTCGGAAAAATCATCACAAAGGACAAAACTCAAACACTACAACCTAATAAGATATTTAGCTTAATATTGTTAGCTTAGCAACTGTAATACTGCACATTTAGAAAAAATATATATAATTGACCCCAGCAAGACAGTCTTAAGTGTAAAAATCAAAATAAAGGATTTTTTTCTTTTGAGTTAGTTAAAACTATTACCATAGGATGCATAATCATGCCACAGTTAACAACTATATTTATTTTTTTTTTTTTACCTAATGCAAGTTTCTTTTGTGGTTTTAAAAAAGCTGCATGACTAATAAGAGTACAAGGGACTCAGAGCTGATTCCAAATGCACTTACACCAAAAAACTCACAATGGTCCATAAGTGCACAAAAACTAGCTTTTTTTATTTATTTTAGTTTTTTGAGACACTGACAAAGGTACTTTACTGCAAAAGTAGGGCAACTGAAGTCGGCAAGACCAAGCCAAAACACTGAGTTTTGAGTAACACATGCTGGTACATCCATATCTTTCTTGTATTTATTCAGAACGGGTTCGATTTTTACGTAAAACCTTGTTTATTTAACCTTCCACAGTGTTTGGCAGATTCGTTGCAATCAACTTTTCCACTTAGATTTATACTTCTCTGATATAAACGAAAATCTCAAGAATATCAACTAACACTGACTGTCGAGATGAACTGACATGAAATGTGTATACATTTAAAGAGATATATACAGTTCAGATGAATGATGGAAAAATGTGTTTTTGTTTGAGTACTTGCATTTAAAAAGTTAAAGTTAAAACTAAGCAATAAAACACCTGAAAATGTTATTTGCATGTGAGAGTATGGCTTGCAATGGATGAGAGAAAGCAAATATCCCAAGGCAAATCCTACTTGACCACTCTAGCTGATTTAAGATGTTCTTTCTCGGTCCTTCTTTCCCAGTCAGCAGCCATCTCTGTCAAAGCACCAGTGTCACACCTTCCATTAATACTGCGCACAGCTAGAATATACAGTTAGGCCAAGCTACAGTATAGCAGTAAAAGTCACTTTAAGGTACTTTTTGAAATCCCTGGCACTCCAAAACTGAATCTGTTGGAAAAAGAATCTGTACATTGTTTGTGCTGTTGCTGCTATAAGTGTGGCAGCTTGAGCAATTAACCTGTAAATCATAAGTTACAAGTTTGGTCACATTTTGGTTTTTAAAAAGTCTAAAGAAAATCTAAATCATGACTAGCCATTTATAGGGTGAGCTTGAAGAGCGCAAATCATCCGTGTGTAATACAAAAATGTGAAAAGTGTTCTTTAATCCCTTTGGCTAAACCCAAACCCCCTAACAAGACCCAATGAAACCTAAAAGTATGTGGTACAAAAGAGGAGTCACTCAACTTAGTGTGCTCTCAAACATGTCAATGGAAAAGGGAGGTAGAGGAGAAATGCAATCGGAACAAGGACAAAAAAACGAAATCTAAATCCTGGGTAGTCAGAGTCGTTGCCATGGAGACGATAAGCACGTCCCAAGACCAACATTCTGGGTCACACCCCTACATACCAAGTGTTACAGTTATTTACCACCCTATCCCATCCAATCCCTTACCCCTGAAACCATGGAAATTAAATATAGTTAAGTTTAGTTTATATGTTTGTCTTCAAGGAGGGGAAGGGCATGCTTATGTGTGTTTGTGTGCATGTATACATATTTATATGTGTGCGCATGAGCGCATGCTTTATGTGTATGCATTCAGACGCTCTTTAGAGCGAGTAGAGTGGATATCATGAAGCTCCTGCTCCTCCTTGGACTTGATGTCCTCATATTTCTGCATCCGGCAGGCGTCCTTCACGTAAGCCCAGTTAGCTGACAGCACCATCAGGTAGTGCACCTACAGCAACACAGTGGTTAGAGGGAAGGGTTAGTGTTAGTGCTGATGACCCATCTGTACCCACAAAGAGGTCAAAAGGATTACTTTGGAGACTGAGGCGTTTAGTGGCCCAGTTTAGACTGGAGATCAACTAGATCAGTTGTTTCCCTTGTCAGACGATGTGGCGACCAGATCCAGCTGAATATAAGCCAGGTTAGTTTGTTCATTTACACTTGTTATCGCTGGTAACTGGTGGGTTAACTTGGGGAGGTGGGGGAAGGACAGGGACTGAAATGATATTGCAAAATGGAAGAGCCTGGGTGTCATTTTAATCAAGCCAATTAAGGGACGTCATTATGAAAGTTGCTGTTGTGGGTGATGGTGGTGGGGCCCTTGGTGGAATGAGAGTGTGTCGGGAGGTCGGGAGGGACACCCCGAGCGGGAGCTGGCTTCAGAAACGCGTGCAGTATCTCCCCGTGTTCTTTGATGTCAGAATGACATGGTTATGGATGAGGATAGACACGGCCACCACCTATCACAGTAGCCAGGTCATTGAAAAAAAAGGGAAAGGAAGAAGGTTACTTGCTGCCACCTAACAACCCTATTCCTAACTCCTGTTCACCCTCACATGGTTCCAAACCTGTATGATATTCTCTCTCCTGTAGAAAAGAGTATGAGATGTTTTATTTACACAAAGTGCAGTGAAAGTGAACAAGAGCTGTCAAGCTCCAAAAAGCGTCATAAAAATCCAAACAACTCCAAGTCTTCTGAAGCCGTATGATACCTTTTTTATTTACTGATAATCTTGTCCTTAAAGCACTTAAATGTTATTCACGATATTTGTATATTTGAATATGTGCATCAAGAGGAACCACTATAAAGGCAAACGTCATTGGTTCTTGTGGGTCTCATAACCAACTGTGATGTGCCATATTACTCCATATTCATATGCAATGTTTAATCATACAAATGAGGGAAAGACTTATGATGCCTTTAGTATGCGTTTTAGGAGCCTTTGGTCACCATTTATTTTCATTGTATGAAAAAGAGCGGCAAAATGTCTCTGTGATTTTTTGGAACAACAGATTAAATAATTCATGCCAAAATGTTCATTTTTGGATGAACTTTCCCTTTAAATTTGGATTGTTCAGAAAATTGTGCTATAATTATATGCATTTCCAGGACAATGTTGACTCCTGCAGTTCCATTGCAAATGCCACACTAGTTACTTTTTTCTGAAGTTCCTCCGTAAACCAATGGGTGGCATTATTGCTGCACAAATCATCAAACTGCAAGCATGCAGCAGTATTCTCTGAAAGGTATGATGTAATTATATAATCAAAAGAGCACAAATTATGCAGTTTTTTTTCTAAGTACTTAATGTCCAGGCTGTTTTCTCATTTCCAAACCGGTGTGGAATAAAGTTAACTCACATAAATAATGTCGGGCAGTTGCCTTTGCAGAAAAATTATGCTTTTCACATACACTGCAAGGATGCTTAAGCAGATAACAAAAGCACAATGCAGTGCAAAAATACTTAGAGTATTTCATTACATCAAATTAATTGGATGCTATACTATTTACCTTCTACATAAGTTATTGCCTGGAGTTTATCATTTTATCATTTTCCTTCCTTACATTAACCAATAAAAAACAGCTTTCCAAGGTTCAAACCAAAGGGTAGAAAAGCTGCCTCAAAGAAAATGGTGTCTCACAATTACTTATCGCCGTTCCAAACTAGCTTCTCTCCTTCCTTCCCTTTCCTCTTCTGTTTCCATGGCAACAACACCTCCTGCATTTTCCAATGATGAACATTCCTTTCCCTCTCTCTCTCTCTCTCTCTCTGTCGTCTTCTCTCTTTGCTCACTCACTATGTTACAAGAGGCCTTGGAAGTATATTGCATTTTAGACAAGCCTGCACATTCTTTCCTGATACACTGTAATTCTGTAGATCACTGTAATTTTATAACACACTTGTGCTTAGATTTCATAATACTTGAAGGTGTCACTGGAATCATGGGATTAATGAAACTCATAAATCAATCTAAACTTCATTGTATTGACCTAAATATAGATTTAGGGAAAACCTGTATAGTGTAGAAGCTGCGCAATCAAGAAAGAAAGGAAGAAAGAGTGGAAATGCTCACCATGGCGATAACGGCTGCTCCAGCCCCCGCAAGTGCACAGACAAACAAGTGGAATGTCAGATCCAGCTGGAGAAAAGACAAAAAAAGATTTTGAAGAGGAGAAAACGTGGATGGGTTCACTGACAAGTCATCAAGAAGTACAGATAAACCTAAGAGCCAGATTTACTAAACAAATAAACTACCGGTAAACTGACTACCACAAACCTTAGTAAATCATGTTGCATAGTTCATTTAATTTTTTTTTTTTTTCATAAAGGAAAACTCCTATAAATGCATATGCAGTAAGGTTAGTTGCCAAAATAACTATCCAAATTGTTCATTGTATGCCTTAGTAAATCCTGACAGCAAGTGTTTGCACTGGTGCAAGCTGTAAATCTGGCGCTAGATCGCCAAAACAATCTAAAATGATAAACTCCAGGCAATAGTGACATCTTTACTATAATAATAATATTGTGAAAGCATAACATCTGCTGGCATATGACTTGTGGTACTGTCCATACAAGGAGCTGCACAATCTTGCAAATAAATATTACATTTTAACTATTACATATTTATATGGTGAAAACACCCGCTGCACTGTATGACTTCAGTCTTAAAAGCGTGGAAAATTCACAATTTATTCATATTCTCTCGCTCACTTCCCACCCTACTTTTATGTCATAAGTCGCTGACTGTAATGGTGGACTGAATTTAGATGAAGGCTAAAAGATAGGATAAAATAAGCCCATCTTGTGAACTGGCAACTGACCTCATTAGATTCACACATCTTGATGAAGTTCTCAGAAGCAGTGCACAGTTTTTTCTCCTCACCGATGGACACAATTCCTGCAATTTAAAGAAAGTGAGATGTGTTAACAGCAGATTTATTAATAATGCAATGATAGTACATACATAAATGACAAGTAGGTATGTCAAAGCTGCCATTTAGTGTTCAGTTTTGCAAACATGTAGAAGTCATGGGCTGTGTCCGAATGCTTAGGCTGCTGACTTGTTGCCTTGCCACTTTATCAGGCAACAACTTTGCAGGCAGCGTTTGTGCATTAAGTCACTTCACAAAACTGATTTCGAAGATGCTTCTAAGGCAGCGTAACGGTTTAATGATCTACAACAAAACAGAAAAAGCTTTGGTGACAACTAAGCGAACATTTTATTACTATGAGACTGATTTCTTGCTGCAAAAAGTTGGTTAGAAACACATTTACACACAAACTGACCACCAAACACAACTTTCAGATACCACCTTTATTTTTTTAGCTCAACCATCACGGAATGGAACACACAGGATTGTGGGATATCAAAGGCAGCAAAGGATACATCTATGCTGCTTTCAAAAATCAATCAGATGAAGGCATCTCAGGAGACAGGAAGTGAAGCTAACATTGGATTCGGATGTGCCTTGATGTCTTCCTACCTTGAAATGCAACCTTTGATGTTGCAATACTGTTTTAAAATTATTATATTTAAAAGTTATAATGGTGCTTCCAGCAGTAATGATACACCGTGGTGTTCTGTAATATGTAACAAGAGTGTTTAATGATATCTTAATAGTGTTTATACTGTATATGCATTCTGTCATTTAGCTGCTGCAAAAGAAAAAAAAAATCAGTTTTTATAATAAATTAGTTATTTTTCAATATCCTCTGCCCTTGGATGTCTAATGCATGTAGTCTGTCACATTCAGTAATTTCTGCACTAAAACATGAAATAAACTGCAATATTTAAGTAATCTCAGCCATTTACAGCCCTATAGCCAGCTAGACTTTCACTAATACTTATTTAGTAATCCTGATCCACTTGAATGTGACTAGAAAATAGCAGCCCTAGGCAGCGTTCCCATCCATAGATCCTTATTTTATTTTGCTGGCTAAGTATTTGGTTTACACCAGCATGCATAGAACATAAGAAATGACTGAAAAGGTGCCAGATGTTGTTGAAATGAGATACGCACCATACTGACGCAGGTCGAAGCAAACGTTGGAACTTTCCACCAGTGTGATGTTCTGACAGGTGTTCCAGATGTTGAAATACATGAAGACTGGCAGGGAGGTGAATGCTGTAACTCCCAGCCAAGCCAACATGAAGATATAAGTAAGCATGATGAACTGAAGGAAAGAGAAAGAGATAGTTTACACTTCAAATGTGGCACAGAATCGCTTATGAAGTGGCACTGAAGTATCTTTACACAGATTGTATAATGCTGTTCAGAGGTGGTATAAATGCATGCACAGCAATTAAAAATGTATACTGTGATACTAGCATCTAAGGTGGGTCAGGACAGGCATAATTTAGTCTTGCTTTAATGCTGCAGTTTGTCTTCACACTGAATTCTGAGCTGGCACAGAGCAGTCTTAACTTGGCTGTGTAAAGACACCTATATAATTTCCATAACTTCAGTAACTTATAAATTTAGGGATGTATGATATGCATGCTCTCCTGCCTGTGCATTAGTTCTTTTAGATGGGTGGTTGATCTTACCCAAGCACTGACACAGCGCCCACAGGTGGTGATCTTAAAGTCCCCATAGAGGTCCCGAATGGCCCCAGTGGTGAAAAATCCCTCCACCATCAGCAGAATACCATAAACGAAGAAGGCTGCTGCCACTCCATAGATCACATACTTAAAGATGTCAATCCTGAGGAAGTAAAACAATAAATAATTAGTCATTTCCTTATGAAAAGAGTGTCTGTGCTTATATTGCAAACAATGGTAATTCAATAAGACAACAGGGAGCATATTGGTGACAAAGTATTTTGTGAAGCCTTTATCCACTTAATTTTGTGTGTAGATTAAATTCAATTATACTGTCTAATTTTATCATTTCAAAGCCTTACGCCAAAGTATTTGGTAAAACAAGGTAAAATGGCTGAAAAATGCTGCTCCACACACAGCAACTATTCCTTCCTCCACCCACTCCTTTCTCTTGTTTTCTTTGTCCATCCTGCTCTCCTTCCCACCAGTGGGGTTCCGGTGAGCAGGTGTGCTTGGCTGATCTGGTGCGATTTCAGAACACTTAATTCTCTGAGTGGGACTGATGCCAAAACCTAACATGGTAGATCAGAAAACTGTGTGTCACTGTTCTTAAGAAATGTGTGTGTGGAAAAATATATTTCTAAATAACACTCTCCTCAATCTCCACTTCCTATAAGGCTGAATGATGTAAACACAAGGTTCAATGAATTCAATTTAATTCATTATAATAATTATAAAGTGCGTTTCTTTACTCGTTGTAGATATACAGTATCACACAGAAATTATTCTGTATGGCTCCTATTAGCTAATCCTTGAGCTGTGCTATATATTGTACATAGCTATTTAGTCCAATGTAATAACATTAACTAGCATGTTCAGGTAAAAGAAAATCCTCTCTGGGTCCAAATGACTGGACCACAGCATGAGGGCTAAATAACTTGAATAAAGGTAAAGTGTATGCAATATGTCTGCATCATGCTTAATGGTAAAGATAAACCACAAATGAAGACAATGAATGAATAAATTAGTTTCAGTACTGCATTATTAAGAACTGGTGACATGAACTTAATGAGATACATGTACATTTTAACAGACAGCAAAGCCTGACTGTATGTTCTTTTTTTTATGACTTTGGTATTGTGCCACTCACATGGTAAAGACATCCAGGGCATCAACAGGCGACCGGACAACATCAAAATAGGTCTGCATGATGGTGACGGTTCCAGAGAGAGCCTCATGACCACAGCCACAGAAGAGCGCCACCCCGGCATACAGCAGGATGGTCGCAATCAGAGAGGCGTAGGGAATCCCACTCAGGCATTTGAGGCAGCATTCAGAGCACCCTGGGAACAAGAGTAAGAGTCAGTCCATAACTTCTTCCAGAGCAAGTGTCTATAACAACCAATAGCTTTGCTTTGCTACCAATATATGCCGATGATGTTGTTAAATATAGGTGTAGAGGTGCCAGAGAAATTCAAATCAAGTAGAACCAAGGGAATGTGTTAAAAATGTACTCAATTAAGTATCTTGTTAAGTAAAAGTATTTAAAAGCTAAAAAAGAAGGAGTAATTTTTGATTAAATCGAATAACAACTGATTAAATCAAGGTACAATGGAATATATATATATATAAACTTATGATTTTAATAATGCATTCATAAATAAAAATAAAACGATTACTAAATGCTGTAGAATTATTGTTCATTCTTAGTTCATGTTAACTAAAGTAGCTAACTAATGTTAACTAATGAACCTTATTGTAAAGTATTAACAATGTATATTTATTGTATATTTATTTACTGCAGTGACACTGCAAAAGCATTATTCCTTGAGGGTTATAAACAACAAGGTTTATGCAAAACACATGAAAATGCTGAATTAGAGTGCGGTAAGTCCATTACTTAACTCAGAGTGGTAACAGTTTTACTGGATGAAAGTGCAAAGCAATTTCTATTTGCACGGTCCAAGAGAACATCCATTCCCATATATGTCACCGGGGATGAAGTTTAATGTGACTCTAACCAATCATAACTCCAGCAGCTGAGAGATTCATGGACACAATTCAACAGCACGCAAGCTATATTGATTGCAAAATTGCAAGCAAAGAATGGCACCAGTGGTGGCTATTCTGCAGCATGGAGCAGCAATGATTTATGGGTTATCATAATCAAAGCCCACCAGTACAGGAAAACAGAGCAGGTCTTCAGAGGATGTTTACTATCATGTATACATTAGAAGAAAAAAAAGAGTCCTTATTGTGGAACTCATTCAGTCGAGCAGGCTAAATGTTCACAGCACAAACTCTTAAGCCCTGCAGCAAATACTTAATACAGACGATACAGCTGAAGTTGAATGCTCACGGTTCTTAAGCTTACATCCCATCTTCCCATTGATTGGAGTTGCTATTGGTGCAGTGGCATTGTATCTGATTTCTCCTCACTCCTTGTAGCTGTGCCCCAGAACCTGCTGTTTACAGGCGTGTGGATAATGTGTATTTTGCAGCACTGACCCAGCTGTTACAGGGGAAACAGACTTACACCTCCATTACACCTTGAGAAGAGCCTGCAGCTCTGAACACAGTATAAATGCTCTGGAGAGCAGGAGACTGTTACTGCATCAAAACACGCATTATGTGAGCCTGACTGATTTTTAGTAATGCACAGATTAAAAATTATAACAATATTTATTTATTTAACACACAGTGCATTAGTAAAGTGTGCTGGAATTTCAATCACAATCAAACATTTCATATGCGTCTTGTTTTGTTTTCTATTCAAACACGAGTTTAATAAGAAAAACATTTAAATTAAAATTGTTAGAATTAATCAAAACGTTTAAATGTCGTAACATTTTAAGAACATTATAAAGTCTGCAGTCTGTGCATTGGTCAGAAAGATTGTATTTATTTATCTATTTATTCATTTATTGAAAGAAATTAATACTTCTATTCAGTAAGGATGCTTTAAACTTATGAAAAGTGGCATTAAAGATATTTATAATGTTACAAATTATCAAAATCAAAAAAAAACTCTCTCTTTCTCTCTATACTCTAAAAAATATTAAAAAAAAACATCAGATTCCAAAAAAAAAAATAATAAGCAGCACAACTCTTTTCAATATTGATAATAATAAGAAATACTTATTGAGCAGCAAATCGGCATATTAGAATGATTTCTGAAGGATCATGTGAGATTGAAATCTGCTGAATGGCTAGTAATGGCTGCTGAAATATATATATATATATAAATATATATATATATATATATATATATATATATATATATATATATATATATATATATATATATATATATATATATATATATATATAATAAATTGTAATAATATTTCACAATATAACTGTTTTTACTATATAGCCTTGGTGAGCATAAAAGACTTCTTTAAAAAACATTTTAAAAACTTTTGAAGGATACTGTACCTGTAATTTAATAGATTTTGACCAAAAAAAAAAAAAAATTTGTACCATTATCATGGCAATAAACTGCACCAAACTGCAATCCCTGTGGTGTGCTTAAGATGCAGAGAGTCTTGGGATCGCTGTCACAGATTAATGAGGGAGCCAAAGTATGTTCTTTGATCTCAGTGGGAAGAGGCATGAGATCAATACTCAGATTGTCAGTAGAAAACACTAGCCTAAATCTGGCTCATCAAATGCATCCCTCTCAACCCATATGTACCGGCAAGAAATCTATAATACTGACACAGGCAGGAATCTTGCTGTATGTACGGTTGATTCAAGTTCCAGAAACAATAGCTCAAAAAAGGCTAAAACCATCTCTCTGTTCTTGGATCACAAACAGTTTGAAAGTCTCCTAGTCAAACATGACTTGAGTCAATAATGCCTCAGTGTGGATGTGGTTATTTCACTGTTATATCACATTCTAAAATGGTGGAGAGTGTTTTTATCATTATGGATGCCCGCAGGAGGGAAGTCTGCACATCTATTGTCTGCAATTGATAGTGCTTCCAGTTATAAGAATGAAACGGTATGTTTGGGATAAATCAGAAACTGCTCAAAGTCCTCCTCAGATACAATAATGATTTTGGTAACACTTTAGCAGGCTATAGGGACCAATTCTCACTATTAACTGGTTGCTTATTAGCATACCTATTATTAACATATTGGCTGTTTATTAGTACTTACAAAGCACATATTCTGCATGACCATATTCTACATCCCTAATCCCCAAATTTAAGAACTAACTATTAATAAGCAGCAAATTAGTTTGAGTTTATTGAGGCAAAAATCATAGAGAGCGCGAGAGAGAGAGAGAGAGAGAGAGAGAGAGAGAGAGAGAGAGAGCGCAAAATAATAGGGAGCATTGGGCGAATGAACCTATAGGTTTGCTGTGTGGGTTATGAAATAATAGATCAGAAAACAGGGTTGCAAGTTGCAACAATAGTAAACTTGTTGGGTAAATAGGCCTGTATTATTATTAAAAAGATTAATTTGTCCTTTACGTTTTAGTAAAATAATAAAAGTTAGCCAAGTAAAAAAAAAAAAAAAAAAAAAAAAAAAAAAAAAAACTTTACATCCATGATGCTGATAAGTTAAAAAAGATATTATTGGTAAATTTTAACTAAATTTTAGACATAATGTGACAAAATATTTTTTTTTTGTAATTGTGTGACACCACTGACAGAAAAATATAGAAATTAAATAAAGAAATAATAATAATAATAATAATTACATCACAAATAATAAATGAAGCACTATAACAGACCTGGTAGAATTGGCAGGCACTTTCATGTGAACACTAATGGAGGAAGACTACTGACTAAAGTTGAGAGAGGTAGTGAGCATTTTATAGTAGGTATGAAGAAAGCTTATCTCTCTCATAGATTAATTGTTTTCTGCTTGGTAGTATATCAGAAATACTATCTGCCTGCTTGTCCACCTCGTCCAGGAGATCAGAATCAGAAACCATTAAAATGGTAATCTCCTTTCTTTCCTTATACAGCCTTTCTTATGTTTAGTCCAACAGTTATTATAGTAATTCGATTTGTAATAATAATAATAATAATAATAATATTCAAATTGCATCAATTGTTTTCTCATAAATATATATTTATTTAAAAATCATCTTAACTCATTCCATGTTTGTACACAAAAAAAAAAAAAAAAAAAATTGTGCAGTTTCAGTTGCTTTCAAATTTTATCCCAAATTGATTTAATATTTAAAATGGGGTAATATAATTGTACTGTAAATGAAACGTAATATCAAAACATTTAATTTGAAAATACAAACAGATTAAATTCCTTTTAAATGGAATTAAACCGACCATAGAGCAGCCCAAACCTCAAAAGCACATTAGAAAGGCCATCAAAGCTGATGAGGAAAGATGATGTAACCTAAAAATAGACAACACACTTCCAAGATGACTTATTTCAACATTGTGCAGCACTGCTGGAGTAATGTAGGTTTACAACTGGAACACCTGTCTCATTTCCTCTCTGTCCAATGTCTTTAATCCACTGTCAGAGGAGTGAATGTGCCACATCTATCAGGCTAGCAGCAGGGCAGATGTGAAAGATTAATGAGAGTCGCTTCTCTCTACGCTTTACATGGTCACATTGGATTTGGGAAGGCATCTTGTACTTTCAGCCAATGTTCCAAATGGAGAGAAGACATCTTGGAATGCTTATGTGGGAAATTGAAATTAAACACACCATTGTTTGCCCCATTGTTATTCATTGGAAAACAACACTGTCCTATAATGACTAAAGTTTTTTAAGTTGAAGTAGCTGGAATTAATATAAACCCCTGAAATATGCTGCTTGCATTAGTATTCAGAGACTGCAAATTCACACTGAAGAAAAACTATTGCCCTAATGAGAAATAAGCAAATGGCTTACAAATGGCTTTTAAATGTGAATCATTAAAATGAGCACTTTATGTATTTTGATTTATGAGCTAATCCTGGAATGCCACGATATAGCGTTACAAATTTTGAGATGCACTGAATGGACAGATCGATTGAAAAGTGTACAATTACTCCTGCCACTGATGCGAAGCAACTCTCCTGACAGCAGACAGTCCATAATCCACCTCTCCCTTTCTTTACCCTACAAAATATCAGGTTTAAACAGTTGTTTCTAAGAGTGTTGTATGTTGTTATGCATTACTACACGCTCTCCCACACTCAAATATTAAACAAAACAGCACCACATGCAAGACTCTGAAAGGCTCTGTTAGCCGCAGCCAGCTGCCAGCCTGACCAGAATGTGAAGCAGTTCCACAGCATGCAGCTAATGGCATGTTGAATGACCACAGATCAACCAGAGAGAGAGATAGAGGGAGGAGATGATGCATCACATCTGTGTAAATGACTCCAGCACCATCAGGCAGATGTGAGTGCAGTAATTCAATGCTGACATGTATTACATGCTTATATGAGCCACTCAACACAGAGCATTCATAATTTATCTTTCATGATCATGACTTAGATTTTACTTTGAGTAGGTGTGTGTTTGACAGACTGCATTGTGTTCCATCTCTTGTTTGTGGCAATTTGCTATGTTGGAGAGGCATTACCAGGCTTGATGAATTAGAAAAGGCATCAATTAGACAAAGAAATGAACCACCTGGGCAGCTTGGTAAGAGATTGCAGCTCTTCACAGAACATTATTTTAAAAGATCAGAAATTGGAACCAACAATGGCCATGTTTCCTTCAAAACTTTACTTTTTGAAATTAAGTTGTGCAGAAAATGTGAATATTGCATAAAACATTTGCAAATAAAGCACATTTTCCATCCTATACATTCAAGACAACAAATTCATCACTTACTGGGAAACAGGCACCAAGTATTAATTAAAAATTATAGTCTTTTTTAAAATACAAAAATTACTTAGAGCAAACAGATGAAAAGCAATAAACTGCATTATGTTGCTTGTGTTTGCTTGTGTTTGGAGCCCAATGATGTTTGGGAACACAACTATGTGAGAAAGTTCTGGGAGTTAATTATACCAAATCATTTTGATGACAGACTTTGGCTCAGGCTTTTCAGACTGATTGAAACAACATTTGAGATTTTGTGCAATGAGATTGGTTAACTGGTTAGTTCAGTTGTTCAATTACATGATCTGTTGAGGCACAGTTTTTGTTGTGCATCAAGGAATTTATTCAGTAAATGTGTTTCCACCATAGTTTTCACATCCATGTTTTCTTATCAGACAAAAAAATTAATAAATTATAAGCATTTCATGAGCATCTTAGCGGTTCCATCCATTTTATTTATTTATTTATTTTGCTGCAATTTTTGTTTGGTGTCAAATGTTTTTCTGTAACCTACACATAGCACTCTACTGCTGTGTGTGCAATGCATGTCCGACAGTGAGCTCTTTGCTAACCACAAATATCCGAAATCTGAAACCCCACTCAAAAGACATCAGGGACCAGGTAGTGTTTATCCCCAGTAAAGTCTCTCCATTGCTTCATTACTATTAAATCAAGCAAAAGGGCGACCCAGAAGGAGGCATTTATGATGTCATGAACAAGGGGCACAACTCATTTGATTTAAAAGAGTATCTTCTAGTAAATATAATTAATTCTATGTAAAAGGATAACTGTGCATACAGGTACCATATAATGTTTAATGTGTTTGATTCATATGTACAGTATGAATGGAATACTAATTAGTGCTGCTGGTGTTCAAAAAGCAGTTTGCACTATATCAGCTGACAGTTAAATCCATAGAGGCCTCTAGGAGTGTTTAAACAGTGTAGAAAGAGCGTGGGATATTCCTACAGAAGTGATACCCAGGTTGCACTGCTCTCTGATGCAACATGCTTTAATGTATTCAATTAGTCTCTCTTACAGCCATTAATAACACTGCTGCCTTATCATGGCAGTTAAGCTAGCAGAGGCTTTAATTTTACACAAAGGATGCTCAAAGGTGACCAAATAAATTCCTTCACTCCGCTAATTGTACACAGTGATTGTAATTACTGTTTTGTTTTTAAAGAAATATGACTAAACTGATAAAGGTGGCATACAAAACTGAATACAGTGATAATACCACTCTTTCATTTCTGCCTGGAATCAATGAAATTCTAATTGCCTGTAGCTCTAATGAAAAATCATAGGCAATTCAAAGACTTGCCACAAAAATTGACAGAAAAAAATAGGGCATGTTACACCAAATGTCTTTCCCAGTACTCTCACAGGTCATGAATCAGAATACAGACTCTTCATGTTTATATAATGTTTGTAAATTGGATTTATATGAATTCATTTCCCCTTTACAAAATAATTAATTTGAAATTGTAGACTGAAGCAGACTGTACATGTGTGATATGGTTTGTGCTTATTGCCCACAGGTTTACTTTTAATTACCACTTCTTAAATGATTTATCATCACCTTGGAATTATAAGGTTCTATCTGCCATTTTTTGGCAAAATTGAGTTATTCACATATTCTTATTCTGTGTCGACTTATTTACATTGATTAAAAGGTTTTTTTTTTTAGAACTTGGAGTATGAAAGAGACTTGATCCCCATATCACTATACGGAATGCAAAAGCTTTGAAGTTCAATATCTTGAAACTGCTCAGAATGCAGATATACCCTTATAACTGCAAGATGACATTATGGAGAAATTTGTCATTTAACAACAATATATAAAAAGCAAATGTAACTAATTTAGCTGGGTAACCAGACTCTTATCGAACTAGAAAGTAAACAAAGAGAAGAGAATTGTCGCTGAGATATTTTGTTCTCGATACTGGTTCTAGATTTGTTGTAGATTTAATGCTAAACCTATGAGAATTTAATTCTGTAGAAGAAATCTTGCTAGTATACAGTATTTTATATGCCCGTTTCTTTAACTACTGGCACAATTTCAGCTAGCACTGTGTGTATTCTAACTACGCATCAAATAATACCTTCATATTGTACTTTTTTCAATATTAGTCATATTTGTATTTTCAGTAATATAAATATTACAGCTTGGAAATTATAACAGAAATATTCTGTTCACACAATATTCATCTTGATCCTTTTTTTATCCATCATTATTTAAATCCAAGTAAGCGTTGTTTCCTCTGTAACCAAGTAAATGAACGTTTGGACAATTATTAGGGGCAAAAATGTTGTTTTGTGGTATAAACAATTTTTTTTATTTTTTTGTTTACAAAATAAATATTTTTTCACTCTTTGTTTACATTAATATTGCTTACATTTTAATTGCATTGCATTAGAATTGTAATAATTGTCTTTAATTTTCCAGATTTTAAGACAAAGTCTAAAGCAGGTATTGTTTAAAAAAAACCTTGCATTTAAAAAGTAATCAAAATTAAACAATTGAAAAAAAAAAAATTAAAACAAAAAAGCAAGTATGATTAAAAAAAAAATGTAATGTGACCTTCATATAACCAAATAAATCTGTTCATTTTAAATGTATTGAATATGAATGCACATTATATGCATTAGCCAATGATATACAATATGAAAGCTTCAGTAGAGAGGATGGAGGGACTACAGCGAGGCCCACAGGCAGACCAATGCCATGCTCCATAATTCTCCTGGGATTGACAGACATTGCATCTCAAAGTGGCAGGCCTTCATTAAAACCTGTGAATTAGCAAGCAATCTTTGTGTTGATTGCTTTGTGCACTTCTTATAGTCACACCATGGTCGTTAATTGGACAGCTCCATAAGGGAAGGTTGAATAGAGCCACGCTCTGAGATTAAATGAATTAGTGAAATATATTTAACAAGCTGCTGTTGCGCCATTGACTGAACTGCATTTGTATAAGGGCAGCTCTTGCAAAATTTATGAACAGTCTGTTCCTTGATGGACTTAATATAGTTGCATTCATTACAGACATCATGACATACTGAATTTTATGACCTGTAAACGAGTTTCAAAGGAGTGCTTGGTGCTTGACTCAGAGTATTCAACAACTTACAGAATAAGTGCTCCGATATATAAAGCCATAAACCAGGACCATACTTCCACTTTGTAAGTAAATCAGTGGCTACATGCATTTGCTGATGTATTAAAATTAGCTTTTTCTCCCCCTCTTTCCTCTTTTCTGTCCTTTCCTCTCATTCATTTCAGATAATCGGCTAGTGAGACAGCGCAGTACTGCCAGCTGTCAGGCATCACAGGCATCAATTTGGCTCAGACAGCAAAGGGTCATAAACAAGGACTGCGCTGAACTCAGCTGACATCACCTCAAAAGACTCTATTCAGTCATGCACAAAAATCTTTTTAGTCCTCAGACTTTCGTAACCTCAACAACCCAAACATCCAGCTGAATATATATTACAAGACAGTTCTGTTTTAAATAAATGCTTTCCATTCATCAAAGAATCCTGAAAAAAAAAAAAAAAAGTTTTCAACATTGAAATATTTATTGAGCAATATTCCCATTTGTACGTTTTTTTTTTTTTTTGTTTTTGATTTTTTTCTGATGATGAAATAAATGCATTCTTTGGGAGCATAGCTTTTTTTCCCAAAGCATCTTCAATTATACAAAACATTCCTGAGGATCTTATAGACCCTGAAAATACAACTATCGAATCAAAAGAACTTTATAAACTAAAAATATTAGAAATGTACAAACAAAACAAAAATTGATAGTAAATTGTGCAATAAAGTACAGTGAAATAGCACACATTGAATTAAATGTAACATTTTGAAGAAAGACTGAAATAGTATTTGCTTGTAAAATGTACTCCAATCACCTTTTGTTTTATCTACGACTTTGATAATTTTTACAGTGTATCACAACAATAAATGTTCTGCTAGAATAAATTTTGATTTTGTTAGGTTATAGAGCTACTGTATTTCTGTCTACAATCACTTATTTTTTATTATTTGTTGTTAGAGTTGTTTAGAGTTGTTTTCAAGGCTGATTTTTCCTAGTTAAAACCTAGATATTAGCTATACTTAATTATGATACATTCATTAAACCAACGCTAATTCAATCTAGTCCAAGCATACAACATTAATACAAGCATACAAAAGATAAATTATTACTGCTAATAATAATTTGTCTGCATATTTCAAATATTTGAAATCTGACCCCAATTTATTACTATATATAAATAAAAATGAAGCATTTTGTGGGTTGCTGATTAATCTGTTGTCCCTTCACTGTAATCTCCATTGTCTAATTTAGTGAAGTGGTTTGCTTTCTTTCTTTTTTTCTTTTTTCGCCCATTTTGGACAGCTGAAGTATTCTATGAGAAGACTCATCTGTTCTGCACATTAATTGTGGGCCATAAACCAAACAATCTGCTCCTAATTGCTTGCAAAGTTCCACAGGCTAAACTTAGAATATCGCCAAAAGGTGAGCCCCATTGTTTAGAATATGTCAGCAGCCCCTCGGAATGCACTTTAATCACTGACCTGTTCCTGTCACACAGTGACCATATGTTGATTGTTCAGTGTTCAGCATTTAGTTTTCCCACCAATGGGCTCAGATGAGCATACGTTACAGTGGCAAGACAAATGGGTGAGTGAGCCTGTGCACATGCAGGAGGCTTCATCCATTATTCAGAAGCAGTGCAGTGCGTCGCAGAGAGGGGCCTGCCATCACTATCAATAATTCAACTCTCCCACTACATGCCCCCTCCATTTCTCGCTGTCTTTCCCTTTTTTCTATTTGTCTGTTTCTTTCTCTTGTTTCCTGTAAATGAAGTGTGTCCACTGATGCACAGCGTGCAAAAGCAGTCTATTAGCACTCCTGACATCCAAAAAACAAAGGGTGCGTCTGAAAGAAGAGTGACAGTCAGACAGTGATGAAGAGAAAATAAAGAGGATTTTGAACACAGATTGGAGGATCACTGGACAGTGTGTCCTTTTCAGCTGGCATGAGACTGTTGCACATTCTGAGGATAATGATTTACTGTTTCAGTGTGCAAAGTAGATTTTCACTGAATTAATCTATCTATATATATATATATATATATATATATATATATATATATATATATATATATATATATATATATATATATAAAAGCAATGGAATACTTTTTTTTTACTTTTTAACTCTACTGTACATCAGTGCTCTTAAAGTCATCTTTCAAGTTCAATATTGATACACTAGTTTAAATTTCATTATATAATTAAACATTTACACACATACAACCATCCAAAAGTTTGGGGTCAGTAAGATTGTTTTTTTTTTCTTTGTTTTTTTTTTAAGAAATTAATACTTTTATTCAGTAAAGATGCATTACATTAATCAAAAGTGATTTGTATTGTTAAAAAATATTTATATGTTTAATACAGGCTGTTTTTCTTTTGCTTTTTTAAAAGAAATTATGTATAGTTTTATTAGTTGTATTATTTAAAGTACATTTATCTGTTTAATAGTTGTTTAATATTGTTACCCTAATTCAAATTTTATCATATAATTTAAAATACACATACACTCCCATCCAAAATTTTGGGGTCAGTAAGATTTATTGTTATTTATTTTATTTATTTAAATGATTACTTGTGTTTAGCAATGGACAAATTCAGTTTATCAAAACTGACAATTAATTCATTTATAAAGTTACAAAAGATTTATATTTCAAATAAATGCTATTCTTTTGAACTTTTTATTTTTAAAATAATCCTGAAAAATTTAATGGTTTTAAAAAAAAAAAAATGTTTTCAACATTGTTAATAAGAAATGTTCCTTGAGCAGCAAATAAGCATATTAGAATGATTTCTGAAGGATCTTAAACATTTTAAAATATATTAAAACAGAAAAGATTGTTATTTAAAATTGTAATAATATTTCACAATAATACTGTTAATACTTATAATATTATTAGTATTTTTGGTTAACACAGACTACAAAACAAAACAAGCAAAGCTAACCAATTTCCAAAAGGAGCTTGATGAGTTGAGAAATGTCCCATTGTCCCACTACAACCATACAACAAGAGAGACTCCCTATCGATCCAGCCCCTCTGAGCCATATCCCTCTCGTTCATTTGCTCCAACTGCCAGACTCTTGTCAAACAGTTGTGAGGGGATTACGCCCTCCAGCCTATTGCCCAATCAGGTCAAAAGGTCAAAATTTTCTAATGGTTAGCTCTCAGAGCGACAGAAAAGAGCAGACATGGCTATAAAGTGCTGAGTGGGTGGCTAACTAAATACAAAGCAGATTCTCCCATTAACCCCATTAGGACTTAAACATGCTCCAATCCTAGCTTGGGACATGTATAAAGGGTTCCAGATAGCAAAGACAGAGAAAATGCCCCAGTCTCCATAGGAATATAAATAAAATAAAACTACTACAGTATATTCTAGCAATAATATCTGCAACCTATGGGAATGGCAAACAAGGACAGATTGGTGTGAGATTGCAAGATTTTATCTTGTTTAGTCATTTACGGTTAATTTTTATATTCACATTTAATTGTTTTTAAACAAAAATGGCCAAAACTGTTTTTTAAATATTCAATTTTAAATCCATAGGCATTAATATGGAGTTAATCCACTCCTCTCGGAAGGCTTTCCAGTTGATGTTGGAACATGACTGCAGGGATTTGCTCTCATTCAGAGTCAGTGGGTGATGGGACCTGGATCACTGCAGTGTGCCATTTCTTTATGGACCTTTCTTTGTGCACAGGTATGCCAGTGAAAAAGAGCAGTGTTATTAATGACTGCAGCCACAAAAGCTGGCGTCCAGATAATTTTGGCCATGAACTGCTTGTTAACATTTAGCATCCTGCAGATTTCTGAACCGACTCATCTGCGCATTTAATTGACCAATGATGTTACCATGCCAACCCAAGCAAGTTCTGCTTGAGTGCAATGACCCACTTACTGCACGTCAACAAAATCAGTGAGACAATGGAGAATCTGACACATCTCTTATACGCATACAGAGCTCAAGGGTAACTAGCGGAGAATAAAAGGAAGGAAGCTCAAGGATTGAAGCTACAGCTCTGGGTTCCAGCGTTAGACTAATATTATTTTATTCCACAATGAGCGACTTCTACAAATGTAATGTTGGAGCAGGCCACAAAAGGAAAATAACAAGTGCGAGGACTTGTTAAGCTATTTTAAATTGAAGAAGATGAAGAAGAAAAGCATGTTATAATTGTGGAAACTGGTAGGAAAAAAAAACTGTGAAAACCCTGGAACAAAGAAAACATGATATTGGAAGGAAAGGAGGGACAGAGGTGACCCAGTGTTTTTGCTGTTAGTTTGTTTCTTTCGACCTGCTCAGAAGCTCTGATAATGCGGTCAATATGTTTTTAAGAGCGACTTCTGAAGATTCACATAGCAATACACATATACAGACACTAACACTGTCATAAGGCCTGACAGGAGCATTTAACATGCTGAACCCCACCCTTTAAACAATATGATTCAATCTCAGCTACAGTGTGCACAGATTCAGTTCAGCGCACCCTCTTGAATAAACATAATTCTCAGACTACTTCTACGGTGTGTTAACAATAAGCCCATTGGCATCAATCACACTAGCTTGATTTGTTTGGCAACAGCTGAATACAGTCTCAACCATTTACTGAGTGAATCTGAGGCCACAGTTTCTTTTATTTGGCAGAGGACCCTCATCCAGTCATGCCTATTCAGTGGTGAACAGTTATCCAAGACCTGGCAACCACATTTGAGAGTGTGTGCATGTGTATGAGTGGGCAGAGATCAAAATGATGTTTGGTCTTGCTGCAAAGGGCTTCAGGATGTTGAACATCCACAAGTGAATTCTAACATCAGTCAGTTACACTCTTAAAAAGAAAGGCTCCACAAGGGGGTTTTAGCATTAGAACCATGGTTAGAACCATTCTGGTTTCACAAAGAACCTTTCAGTGAACAGTTCTAAAAAGTACTATGTTTTATAGTGTGAGTAACATTTTTAATAATCTGAAGAAACTTTTTCCACTATAAAGAACCTTTTGTTTCTTCATAGAACCATCAATGGCAATTATGTCAGGCACTCTTAGTCTTTAATTCAGATACAAACATTCTGGGTATTTGGTGAAAGACTAGAATGTAGGGTTGGGTAATATGGTAAATAATATAATCTAAATTTTATTTTATTTTTTCAGAACGTGTGACCGATTCACGATAACGATGTCATTTTTTTTTTTTATGTTATTTAGTCTATTTAAAATGTAACTACAACATTCTCTTTATTTAAAACTGCTAATTATTTCTTAGCCAAAATGTAGATACATTTTCAGAGGTCAACTCAAAAAGTCAAGACAATTCAAATAAAAAATTACAAAGTATAACACCAGTAGTATTATTAACATTAAATGTTTTGTAAAATCAACAAAGAAAATAACAGCACCTTCTGCTTGTCACCATCCTGATATCAAAGATACAGCAGCAGTTCTTTACAAGTTGTTTCTTTTTGCATTCCACTGCACTGCTTTTCCACTGTTTTTTTTTTTTTTATGTGAACCTGCATTTGATGGATATGTTTGACCATTGCACTTGCATCTCACACATGAAATGGCATTCTAAAAATGCAGCTTTCAAGTTTAAAGAAGTTCAACTCCCGTCTCATAACCTTGTGTTTTTCCCTTTCTATTGCCCATGTCTCATCTTATTTTTCACCGCACACATCTAAAAAAAACACTTACTTATAATTGTTTGATTTAAAAAAAAAAAGTGAAAAGAGCGGTTCTTCGATGTGACCGTATCTAATTGGATAATTTTTTTTCTCCTATTTTTATCTTGGTCAAAAAAAAAAGTGACAAAACTGTACAAATTATTAAAAAAAAAAAGTGACAAAACTGTACAAATTAATTGATAAAATAAAAGAAAATCATCCAGCACTACTCAAATGAGATCCAATCTACAGCTAAACAGCTTTATTTTGCTGTACTTTTTTATCAGTATGCTTATTCATAATCACAAACTCCAGGACTTTCAACATCAAGCAGAAAATTCTGATTAAATTGTGTGTGTGTGCAACCCATCATCCCAGAGGGTCTGAGGCAATCGGATCAACCCTCAGCTGAGCTGCCCAGGCCAGACAGAAAGGAGGGGGTTTATGGTGGGAGCATGATGGGGGAGGGGTGCCCAAGAAGAGAAAGTGGCACACATACTCCCTCCTGCATTACCATACAATGGGCTTGAGTCACCCATGTCATCACACCACCGCCCTTATACAACGGGGCTTTGTGTTAGCTTTGAGCGCCATGTGATAAGATCATATATACGTAGTGTGTTTACACTGGCTTATCACTAACTAATTAGTGAGTACCAAAACAACATCACAGATCAGATTCAGACGTAAACACACATTCCATCTCTCGGCTATGCACATAATTTTGTTTGCTCTAAACAAATTTTAATTATATGAAAGCCATCCACAAAATGGATGCATTCTAACACTCATGAAATCACATTGTTTGTGCAAGTTTGAATGCTCCTGGAAGAGTACTGAATAGCTTGTCTGGTAGAAACAATTATGATTAATGAATTGTCTAGCTGGGCCAAAAGAGAGAGCAGGATGGTTCATCTCCTGATTCTGGAGAAATGTGTCATGCAGCCACTGTGCTGAATGGACTGACAAACAAAATCTCTATTAATTAATGATCTTCTTCCACAGAAATTTGTAATAGCATCAGCTAAAAAGAAAAATGTGTATTTGTTTTTCTTTTTTCAAGCACTTGCACTTGAAATCAACTCCTTTTATGTGTTTTTATTTTTTAAATAGTTTTTCCCCCATGAATGTGGGTCAATATACTGTAAAATCAGAAATAAGGATGTAAAAAAATTAACCTGTTTTCTCAGTGCACTGATTAAAAATACAGAATTTTAAAAGTTTAAACATTTAAAAGTCACTTTAAGTTAACTTAATGGTTAGTAAATCAATATTATAGGTCAAAGAAAATTAAAATGCTAACAAATGGTAAAGTCTGTTAAAGAAGTGTTAAATACAAAAGATGAAACTATATTTATAGTGTCATTGTTTAGTTGGGACTATCGTTTTATCTGATGCAGAAAACTTCATTTTTGGTGCAATAAGCAATCTGAAGTAGTTTGCCTTTAGTTTTCCTGCCTATATTATAGGAGATGTATTTTAAGAATCCTATAGATGCATTTAAAAACAAAATACTGATTTTAATTGTTAATTCACAGCTTTACATTGCAAGGATTGTCATATATTCTGCAATGCTTAATGCAAATGAAATTAATGATCAATTTATATTTATATTAAATCTAAACTTTTAAGTAAATAAAATTATCGGTTCACCATGAAAGAGCGTTCAATACTATGGGCAGCTTCACTCTCTGCTGTATTGCATGTACTGTAAGACTGGCCATCAATGAAATCTCACTGTGCCCTGAAGCAATAAACAACACTGTTTCTGGTTCTATTCCACTATCTATAAATGTCCTATTTTTCTGCCCATAGACCCTGCAGATCCTTCAGTAACCCACACTAGAATGTTATCTGCTGTGTATTCCCTACTGTATTACAGTTAAGCTAGAGAGACACTGGGACATATATCAGACATTCTCATTCAAATACAATGCACTACTATTAAATCTTGAAAATATACTAGCAATGCAGTCTGCTGTGTATGTATGTGTATGCTTTCCCCACAACTTGTTTGTATTCATTTCTTTAATGCTATTGAGGAACTTCTGAGGACTGAGTCTGCTGTGTGACAGCTCAGTGATTCTAATTGGGTGTTAGCTTTGGCGTGAGAGCAGGTGATTACAGCTGACAGCATCTCTGCCAGGCCCTTTGAAGCTCTATACAGCACTCATGCACTGAGATGCACAGACCTGTGAAAATTCAGGCTGAGATCTCTACAGGAAGTGCAAGATCTGTGACTCTGTGATGCCATGAGGGTCTGAACACTGTCTAAACAGACTGTATCTACTCAAAATGCAATGAGGGTGAAATGTACTGTATTAGTTGATAATTAGTTGATGATAATTAGCAAGGCACTGTTCTCCGCTGCCTGTCGTGTTCCATCCCACTGAAATTTCAAACCCATAAAGTGGAGTAAGGTTACTAATCATCCCCAGTCACACTGATTGACTAATTGATTGACACTGCTCTTTTTCTTATACACTGAGCTACAATAAAAATATGCATGCATGCACACAATGCTGTAATTATCTTAAGCAGTATATAAATTGGCTGACAGCTTCAAGAAGTACCTGAAATCACAATGCCATTAGCATGATATCATGCAAAAAAGTGGTTTGACAGTTTAAATATAGAGTAGATGCAGATGGCAGAAATTTGCCCAGCAGGCTCAGACCACATTTTCTCTCAACAATCCCAGAACCCTTTTACATCACTTGTAAAAGTGACTGTCATGCTTGTTAAAAACAGTTTTAGGACATTCTGACATGTAAAAGTAACCTGCAACAAATCAATAAGTAAAAATGATTCAAACAGCTTTCAAAATTATCTATAAAAGTTTGACACAAACACCCAACAATGCACAATTCAGTGAAACATGAAATGTTTACACTGAAATAGCTCAGGACATCAATCAGAGGGTTTCTAGCCCAGAGGACATCATTGATCAAGAGGCAGGAAGAAGCAACATATTTCAAAAGAGTACACAGAGCTATCATACTTTTGAAGATAAACGCCAAAGAAAACAACAAACGAAGCAAAAGATCAATAGTACACAGAGAATCTCATTCTGAATCCTACTTCAAAGTCCTTCTGTAACTAAATGATTACATTTCTGAAAACAAAAAATCAACAATACTACAACATCACTAAAAAAAAAAAAAAAAAAAAAAAAAAAAACAAACAAAAAAAAGTCAATGTCTTCATGGTATGTCTATTATTTCTTCAGAATGGATGCTCTCTGTAGTAACATGAACAGACACTTTGGTTTAAATGCAGGAACTTTTTTAGTACAACTAGTGTTATAACAAAATTAAGTGATGAACCTTGGGCCATTTATGTGCAATAAAATTCAGGACACAGCAAAATGTTATTTTCCTAAGGAGAACGTAAAAGTATGAACATAAGTTATTTGCATTTCTCTCACTGAATTTTTTTTTCTCTCAGAAGTGCATTCAAAAGCCATATTAATATCATAACAGGAATTTGGCCCAACACTGTTCTGTGGGTGACTGACACTATGACCTATTCACAAAGACCATATGAAACATGATTTATCCAGTCTGATGCTTCATAACAATGGCTAAATAATGTTAATGAGCATATGAATTCACAAATCAAAGTGCAGAGAATCGATTTCACTTCTACATTAGAGTTTATGCAGTTAACGAGATTGTTTGAATGATGGCTGTGGAGAAATAGTGAGGCAATTTTGCTATGCACTTTAGCATGTCCCAAGAGCAAGATCAATACAGTTTCAATCCAAAAACTGCCTCTAGGTCAAGCCGTGGCTTAATATATGCACTCAAAGAAGTATAATTGCTTTTTTTGATTTATGATTTCAAGAAGTTTTGTATCCAATACATACAGTAAGATGCCACAGCTCTAATGATATGCTACAGTGATACAATTATACCTTTTAATGAAAATCATATTGTGGCCATGGACTCAGTCTCAACTCTCAACAGACCATGACACACACATTCATGCATAAAAACTTCATTGTATCCATTGGAAGTGCACAGCTTGTGACAGTAGTTTATCTGCCTGCCGATCCACTTATGGACACTAAAGATGAGAATTAATCCACAGCACTCTGCCATCTGCTGAAGATGAATGATTTATCCATCTTAACCCCCACAACCAGCCAGTTTTCATGTGATGCTGCCTGTGTTATGAACTGTTCATATCGTTGATATTTTGCCTAATGAATGATGTATATCTTACAACTCCTTTTCAGGCTCCTTCTGTCTAGTAACTACTTCCACACTAATTATTGAATAACATCTTTATTCCCAGTGAGAACAAGACATTACAAAATAAAAGACCATCAACGATGAGGACTGGAAACCTAGAGCTGAAATTCATTCACAGACACACACACAGCGAGAGAGAGAGAGAGAGTGATAAGGAGAGCCCCCATGGGCAGGCTAGAGAGAGAGAGTGATAAGGAGAGCTGGACTGGGTCTGAGAGAATCCCTCACTGATGGTCCCCATGGGCAGGCTTTAAACACTGTTATTGCAAAGTGCTTCCTCACTTTGGAAATAATTGATTTCCACAGAAATCGCTGAAGGACTGCGCATCTGTTGAGCAGCTTCTGTAGGCTGTGTGTAAGGCATTTCATTGTGGGCGTTCACACTGATATTCAAGACCAGCATCAGCAGAAACCAACGCACCTTCTATTTAAAGTCTATGTGAATTGAATTTAAACTGTCTCATATGAAGCCTTATGCAACCTAAACTCTTCCAGCACATGGTGTTTTGATCAACAGCTGGTCATAATTCATTCTCTGAGGCAATAACAAGGCACAGGTGTACAGGATGGGTTAAAAAGAGAGAATTTTGCATGCTCAGTGCCGCCCTGATTTCCTTTCTCTCTTGCCCCAGCCTCTCTCTCTCTCTCTCTCTCTCCCTCTCTCTCTCTCTCTCTCTCCCTCTCTCTCTCTATCTCATAAGTGGGTCACTTATAGCAGGGAAGCAGTGTCGTTACTTAAAGGAGAACTGTGTTGCTCATAAGCACCATTTTGATGACACATATCCACTCATGCTATAGCAACCAGCCTTATTCTTGAAACTCCCCCCTGCCCCACCTTATATTTGCCGCCTATTGTTCTTCAGGACGTCCAACTACATCAGTAATAGAAAAACGAAAGCATGAGAGTGGGCGTGTGAGTGGGAGAGACACTGCAGGCTTATTTAAGACTAAACAAACCATCTTCATCAGAAATATTGGATACCTCCTCACCTGAATAAATAATTAAATGCAATGTATTTTAATGGATCCAAATCAACATTCTTGCATGGCATACAGTGTTCTCATAACTAATTTTTAATACATGCAGCAACAGACGCCCTCTCCTACATGCCTCCCAAGCCAAACACATCACAAAAGCTGTGTTTGGCTTGTGATGTTAGCACAAAAAGCTCTTTAAATCAGATGAGTGACAATCGTGTAAAGTAAACAGTTTAACAGACAAAAGGCAGTGAACAGCCACACTAATCTAATCTGACCCTACTGTTTTTGTAATGGCTGCACTGTGGTGATAACCAGAGCAGCCAAATGATGGAAAGAAAGAATGAGCAGGAGAAAGAAAAGAGAGCTGTGACAAACCCTCATTATCCATTAAGACAAGCACAAAAGCATGACACAAATGAGCGCACTGACAATTGTCATTCCCATTGACTGACCAGTGCGCTTAAAACCACACTAGCACCAATTAACAGAAGCACTGGTCTTTATCAACATCACTGCAAATTGTGCTGCAGCCTTTAACAATACAACTACTGATTCTAAAGGCTGTAAAAAATATCATAAAAGTAATTAGTGGCAGTCGCCATCAATAGAGTCTTGCCTGATTGAGATTGTAAACATGCATCAACACAAAGACAAGCGCGAATGATTAAAAAGAAGGGGATGGTGGCGAAGGAAAGCAATTTGACACAATACCTTTCTGGGTCTGTCCCTCTTCCGTGTTCTCTTCCATTGCGGATCAACGCGAGGATTGCAGAAGTGGATAAAATGTAATAATGTCTATACCGGACTGGTCAAGTGGATGAGCGTCTGTGCGCGAGGTGGAGAGATTGAGCGCGCGTGTGAAAGAGCGCGAGCGGGCGTGTGTGCGTGCGTGCGGTGGCTCCGCTGCTCCTGTTCTCGACCGCAGATATCACTCAAAGCGATCTTCAGCTGTCGGTTTATCTGTCTTTCAAACACTGTCCATTGCAAAAGAAAATAGGCGCGTTTTCAAATGTCAAATATTCGTTACATTCACAAATAGATGCGTGGTAATCATCTCTAGGATGTTTGACGAGAGATGTGAGACACTTTGAATGTTGGTAATGCAGGTGTTTTAACAATCTCTTTTCTAGCGCTGATGTAAAATGCACCGCATTGAAAACAACTCCCCGCACTAACAGATGGATGGGTGTATCCTAGTAACCAGCAGGTCCCCCTCCCTTCATCATGCAGACTCCAACATGCAGCACACACACACACACTCCACACCGTGTTAACTTGTGTCATCCTGTGGACAGTAGTGTTTGCTTTTACATCTCATGCCTTTATAGATTCATTTAAGGTCTACTAAAATTAACTGAATCGGTGGGCTCAAACTAGGAAAGGCTGCAGCCATATACCACTGGACAGTTTTGTCTTTGAACCCCACAGAAACAAGAAAGCTGTCTATTATACTTGGGGGTGGGGGGGGTTTTGTTGGCAGTTTCTCACCAAATAGCATCAGCACAGTGTGTATTAAGAGGAAGTACATTAATGAAGCCTTGAAGTAATATTAACAGTATAAACAATTTACTCAAAGTAGCAAATGCAAGTTATTTTAATCTCAATGATGAAAATATACATTAATTTATTCCATATGTAGTGAATTACTCAATACACTAAATCAACAGTGTTGTGACTATAGTGACACAGCAGAGCAATTTCCTTGTAAAGGTTCCTGTCACCTCCAGCTGTTCTGATGGGTGTCAATGACACTCTCGCTAGCAGCATGAAAACTGAACATTTGTTGTCACAATGCTGCCAGCAGACTTGAGAAGCTTGCAACATAAAGAGGTCTGAGATGGCAATAAAGCAACTTTAAAGACTTGAATGTTGCTTTGCATTTTAAATCAGCAAATTGCATAATGTGAGATTATAAATGCATATGGTTATTTAATAGCATAAAGATAAACTGCTTATTTGATAGAACTCTCAGAACCTCTTGAGAATGTGTATGTTAAACGGTTAGTTCACCCAAAAATGAAAATTTTGTCATTAATCACTTACCCCCATGTCCTTCCAAACCAGTAAAAGCTCCGTTCGTCTTTGAAACACAATTAAAGATATTTTGGATGAAAACCTGGAGGCTTGAGACTGTTACATAGACTGCCAAGTAAATAACAGTCAAGGTCCAGAAAAGGTATGAAAGTTGTTGTCAGAATAGTCCATATGCCATCAGATGTGCAATCTGGGTTATATGAATCGATGGGAACACTTTTTGTAAGCAAAGAAAACAAAAATAACAACTTTAATCAATAATTCCTTTGTCAACGGTCTCCTCTGTGTCATTCCATATCACTGTATGCTGTGTCACTTTTTAAAAAGAAAATAATGCATCCATAGAAGAAATAACTATTAACTTTTAAATTATACAAACACAAAAACTCCAAATGTTCTCACTGTCTCACCAAAAAACAATAAAATATTAATCAGAACAATTGTTTTCAACACTGATAATAAGAAGAAATCTTTCTTGAGGGTCAATTCAGCACATTAGAATGATTTCTGAAGGATTATGTGACACTGAAGACTGGTGTAATGACTGCTGAAAAATCAACTTTGCCATCACAGGAATAGATTACATTTTAAAATATATTAAAATAGAAAAATGTTATTTTAAATTGTAACAATATTTCACTGGATTACGGTTTTTACTGTTGTTGTTTTTTTTTTAAATAAATGCAGCCTTGGTGAGTATAAGAGACTTAAAAAAATATCCTAATTATTCCTAACTTTTGAAAGTATGTTTTATATATATATAAAATAGGCAATCAATCAATCAATTAATCAATCAATCTTAACTTCAAAACTGGAATAAGTATTCAGATTCTTTATTCTGCAATTTTCGTGATTGTTCTTCCCAGGTATTTTTTAAGTAGCTGCACATCTGAATTTGGTCTTCGACTTTCTGCTGCTGAACAGCATGACGTTCACTGTGGGTATAGTTTGTTGTTGTTTAAAAGCTCCCCCATCCCAGCAAAGCACCTCTCCATCTTAGAAAGTAATTGGGTTCTTGGTCACCTCCATGACTAAGACCTTGCTGATTTCAATCAATACAAAAGTGAACAGGCAGTAAGCTGTGTGAACAGTCTTGGGGATTTTAAACTTCCAACATTTGACATTTGTAGAGGCATTTTCTACTCCTCAAATCCTTGATTTCATGCCTTTTATATTATCAGCTTTTTCAACCAGATAAATGTCATAGGTGGCATACAAGCCTAGATATTCATCAGAGCCCATCGGATAGAGAAAAGAACCAAAACCAAACAGAACCATAACTTTTTATGAGTGCAAATATTAGCACCAATTTATATTATTCAGTATAATGTTATTGTACTTGAACAATAACATTAGTTAATTACAGGAAATGCTGAATTATTAAATCAAATGAATCACATTATTGTGGGAGACAAGTATCACTGAAAGGACAAGTGGCTTCTGGAGTGTTTTTAATGCCATGCATATTTAAAATACAGATACTGTCCACTGTGTACTTCAACTGCAATTTGCACACCAGTTTTTCAATACAGCATCTGTTTCTGACAAACCTTAACAACAGAGTTGATGGAATGTAATGTAAAGAAGTTTCACACCCATCTTTATCTGATCGCTCACTACACTATAAGTGCAGAGAGTAGAGGATGAAATGTGCTGCTAGGGCCAGCATCCAATCAGAATGCCTTGAGCATTAAAGAAGTGACAGAATTGGGCCTGCACATTTACTACAGAGCTGAGACCAGTCATCCAGTCCAAGATATGGAGAAATGGGACTAGGATTTTTTATTGCCTGATCTTTTGTGAGACAACATTCTGATAAGGGGGTCATGGTTCATTTAAAATAATAAAAATAATAATAATAATGACACAGCATTGCTGATTAAGAGCTGTGGCAAAAGGTAATTAACTGATTTCCCTCAGAATTATAAGAGAGACAGAATTGTGAGATAAAAAAAAGAAACATCAAAAGTAAAATATCCAAACAATAAATTAACTTGTAATTTATAATTTTTATATGATAAAACAACAATACTTTTTTAAGGGGTGAAACTGCATTCATGTATGACTCAAACCACACAAACTGCACAATCCATTCCATTAGTCTCACTACACACTGGACAAGATAGACTGCAATTACTTTCATCTGGCAACACAAATCAATTTTGACCATAACTCGATCAATTAGCCCACTGTGTATAATAATGTTTAATGACATATTTCTGCCGTGATTGATTTTGGTTTGAGTGGAAGCACAAGAAAGCGAGAGAGGAGAGGAGGATTGTGTTAGTAATTGGTTTTAATATGCCAAAGATTCCCTGATGAATTCTTTTGTTGATTACATTCAGAAAGACCAAGAATGTAGGCTGCAATAAATGAAGGATGCTTGAAAACATTGCAATGTAATGGACTGATGTTACCTTGTCTTTATATTTAAAAAGTATATACACATTTGATATCTCTATACAATTTCTATACACATTCTATATATGTATAAATATGTAAAGACACACAAGACTCATTTATAACCCCGTATTCTTTTATCTCACTCTATGAAATACCTTCACTACATCCCTCATTTCAGAGGTGCAGATGCAAACTGGCTTTACACAAATCGCAGTTCATTGAAATGTATGGTGGGAGGAGCCATAAAACCATGCGTGTCACCATGTTGATCCTGTTTCCAACACAATGGCCTAGAGGAGGGGACTAAATGGATTTTTAATGCTACAATAAATGTGTTGATCATTCATGCTGACTTCCATCTATTGATTTTCCTCTGGATGAGCTCACAGATACACTGGTAATTATTTAAATGTTATGCCGATTATCTTTAGCAAACATATCCAGTATGAAACTATAGTTATCATGTATGTGATTCTCTGAATGAAACAACTAATCATCACAGAGGGCCCTATTTTACCAATCTAAGTGCATGGTCTAAAGTGTATGGCACAGGTGCATTTAGGGCGTTTCCGAATCCACTTTTGGTATATTTTTAGTATATTAACGGGAAAAACGGTTGACAATCCCGGCTTGTGGTCTAAAAGGGTTGTCCCTATTCTTTTAATGAGTGATGGGTGTGTTTTTGGGCATAACATTCAATAAACAAATCAGAGTCTCATCTCCCATTCCCTTTAAGAGTAAGTTGCGCTCGAACCATGTCGGATTCACTATTTAAATGACGGAATTTTAAAGGGTTAGTTCACCCAAATATTAAAATTATGTTATTAATGACTCACCCTCATGTCGTTCCAAACCCGTAAGACCTACGTTCATCTTCGGAACACAGTTTAAGATATTTTAGATTTAGTCCGAGAGCTTTCTGTTCCTCCATTGAAAATGTATGTACGGTATACTGTCCACGTCCAGAAAGGTAATAAAAACATCTTCAAAGTAGTCCATGTGACATCAGAGGGTCTGTTAGAATTTTTTGAAGCATCGAAAATACATTTTGGTCCAAAAATAACAAAAACTACCACTTTATTCAGCGTTCTCTTCTCTTCCGTGTCTGTTATGAGCGCGTTCACAGCACTGCAGTTTAGTGATATCCGGTTCGCGAATGAATCACTCGATGTAACCGGATCTTCTTGAACCAGTTCACCAAATCGAACTCAATCGTTTGAAACGGTTCGCGTCTACAATAAGCATTAATCCACAAATGACTTAAGCTGTTAACTTTTTTAATGTGGCTGGGACTCCCTCTGAGTTCAAATAAACCAATTTGGCAACACCAAAGCTCCAAATTCTAATGGCTTAGCCGATGTCTGTCTTGAAACAATAAAGCCAAACAAGGTAGGTTATTTTGGCAGAGTAATAAGAGTCCAGTGTGAGACTCTAACTGCATGTGAAATGCTGTTTCCATGCGGGAAAGTCAGAACACACACAGTATATACATATTATACCTTTTCAAAGCTTATGTACAAAATATGTGCAAATATGTGCCTGTTTTTTTTTTTTTTGTGAGAATGAACATGCTGCAGTCAGATGTCACAGTAAAAAATGCCCAAGTGATACTGCCTTTAACAGTTTATGAAGCTAGGAAAGTCTACAGTTAATAAAGTGAAAGTAAATGAAGTCTTTAGTAATTATGATTGAGATTTTAACCTTAGGCAAGAGGGAACACCTGAGTTATTAATAATGCAGTCGCTATTTTAACAAACTATAAAAATCACTCAAGAGCTTCTTCCGCTAGGCGACCTGACCTGAATACTGGATGGACAAGAGGATAGACAGAAGTACATGTATAAAGTGACTATATATTATAATCAATTTTAAATATTTGTACTGAAATGTAGCAAACCAAAATTATACAGATTTAAGAGTAATTATTATTAAGAGAAATTATAGATAATCTGTTGGTATATATTTAAATATTTGGGCTCCTGCAGGAAATACATTTCTAATAAAGTTATTGCTGACTTTATTACAACTTTATAGGGACAAATGATGCTGGTATATACAGGTCATTAATAGATCTGTCTATGGTCACCTGTTTCTCTGGACGCTGCTCATCTTAGATGAAACTAACAGTTTAATTTGTTCTGGTTGACAGCTGTTTTAGCCTAGTTTATTCATTATGAACAAATATATTAAACATGACAAACAGACAGCTGTGAACTGAGATAACCTATATCATCATGCCATCCGTAAAACAACTGCTCTCACATATAGTGAATATATCGGAGTCCACTATAGTGAACAGAAGCAGTACATTTCAAATGCAGCCCTTGTCTGCAACATAATCAGCTGGCTTTGAACACTATAAATTAGCCTTAGCGTACCACTTGCTGATCACTTGCTCCAGTTTTAGTATATAACCATGGAAACAGACTGCTTCACAGATCTGCATTTTATAGAGAGAGATAGAGACTGAGAGAAAGAGGAGGAAAAACATACAAACAAATGGAAGATTTGATTCCACCCCATAACCTTATTGTGCTGCAATTGCAGATAAAAATGGACTTAGAATACAATAAACTGCCCAAGTGATTATATGATTTAGCCCTAGCATCACAATCTCTCCCAACATTAGATTTATATTTTATTAAACTGCTACGTACCATAGCAAAACTGAATTCTATGATGAATAGGTGGGCTTAAGGTGGTACCATGCATGGATTGGATACCATGGTAGGACAGTGTCAACCAGCAGAGATTCTGCTATTTCATTTATACAAAGGTTTGTGCTATTGAGCAGGACAACTTCACGTTATTTACACTTGAAAGCACTAAAAGAACAGTAATGCAAAATGCTCATATCCCAAACAAGTCAAACTGAACTAGTTACTAATCTGTTTTTAGGCACAACATGAAGCGAAGTTTAGTTGTTTATAGTGCCGAGCAATAATACAACTTGCAGCATTAATACAGAATTCAATGGATAGCAAAGGCGTGCATTAACTGGCTATTTTACAATGGCTTTGAACATGGCTCATCAATTGAATAACTTGACAAACAATTATTAAGAAAAAGACTATTTTACAGTAATGGTTTTACTGTTTGAAGTGTCGAAATGAAGCTGTTTTGCACATAGAGCAGACTTTTATGGGTTATGAATAATTACATGATTGGTTTACGTCCATGACGTTGCAAGTAAAAAGAAAATCAATGAGCTTCAATGAAATGTAATTATCTTTAATCATCTTGAATCAAATTAAAAGTTATTAATTGACTTTATTGATACATATATAAAACCATATTTGTGGTGCTGTATGTACATGACTTCGTTATAAAATTCTAAATTACTCATACCATGATATCATACCATGAAGATTATGTTCATACTACCCACTCCCAGGTGGGCTGTAGAGCAAAAATAAGAATGGGTCGACAAAAGGACACTAGTCTCTCTCTCACTTATCTTGTTTGACCAGATCAGCTAGTGATCTGAAGATGATAGTAAATTATCCCATTTGTTCCTGGTGTTTACTATGTTTTTATCTACAGCTGACACTGTACCGATCTGAAAGACCAGAGTGATGTTGGGTAAAGCCATATCTTGTGTAAATCACACATTTACTGTCATAATGAAATCATAAATGATGGCCTCTCTCAGTCGAAAGGCCACAATGCTTCACTGGCAAGCATGAAACATAATTTCAATAGCAATGGTTATGAATGGTTTCAAGAAAAAGCTTATGTAGCAGAATTAAAAAAAAAAAAAAAAAAAACATTTCATAGTGTACAAGTCAAAAGGATTCTTACAGAACACAAATGTTCATTAATGTGCATCTGATTCCCAATGCATCAATATTTCTTGATACGCTAAGATATTTCAGACATTTCAGATGTAATTATGACAATATTATGATGCTTGTCTTCAAACTTTTTTACATATTAATTTAACTAACATTTAAAAATAAATCATTAAACCATTTAACATTTAAAAATAATTCAGGATTCGTTTTTTGCAGAAGTTTTGTTCCAGAACAAAAATGTTGTTCTTCAACAAAAATAGTTAAGGAAATTATTTAAAGTATATTTATAGTTTACATCTTGATTGTGTTTTTTTAGCATTTCAGTTTAGATGTTAGATTATTTTAAATGTAGGTTATAATAATAATAATAATAATAATTCTGCAGATTGGAAATTTTCTATGGCCACTTAATGGGAACCATTAATGAGAAACCATGAGAAACCATACAAACTACAAAGTGATCTATTAATTACTATTGTTGCACCCTCTACAAATCTAAAATCTGTTTGGTCTTTCCATCAGATGCTGGAACAAGTGACATGAACGTGCACATGTTTTGTTTATCTATCCTCCTCCTACTGCTTGTAAGATGCCACATTCATGCTTCTCAGGGGGTAGTGTTTCCTTTCCAAATTCAGTCAAGTGAATTATATGCATCATGCAAGGAAGTATGAACATTAGAAATTACAGATAAAAAAAGCATGCCTGCACTTACAGTATGAATACCCTCTGCTTCAACATAAGCAATAGATTGAACTATAGATTACGAGACTGTATTAGTGTAATATCATTCCATTAAGAGATTAGAAAGTAACACTCTAATGATGTGTGATACAACTCGTTTTAGTGCACACAGTGAATGTGAACAGTCACGTATAGAAAGTAGTAGTAATCTGATGGCAAGTAGTAATCTGACATTTAAAATAAATAAAGACATAGTCTTTTTGTCTGGCAGAAAGAAAGGGCAAAGACTGTTATTCACAGTAACTTCCTGACAAGGACTGTGAAATAGACAATGAGTTTGACAGCATGCTACTTATAAACCTAGCTATTGTTCTGAATTCCACCTACACACCTCAAGACAGGCAAGTCTACTAGAGCAAAGAAAGCTGCAAAGTGTGTGTGTGTGTGTGTGTGTGTGTGTGTGTGTGTGTGTGTGTGTGTGTGTGTGTGTGTGTGTGTGTGTGTGTGTGTGTGTGTGTGTGTGTGTGCGTGTGAAAGAGAGAGTCATTCTAAAATTCAAGAATTCAAAACAAATTTCTCACTTCAAAGAATAATTCGCTAAAAATATTATTAATAGTATTTTTGCCTAATAGTATTTCCTAAATCAGCAATTAAGAATCTTTACCAATGCACCTTGAAAGTAGTTTTTTATTATTAAGGGAAAACAAAATCCAAAACTACATGGCCCTGTTTGAAAAAGTGTTTGCCCCCTAAACCTAATAACTGGTTGGGCCACCCTTAGCAGCAACAACTGCAATCAAGCGTTTGCGATAACTTGCAATGAGTCTGTTACAGAGCTGTGGAGGAATTTTGGTCCACTCAGCTATGCAGAATTGTTGCAATTCTGCCACACTGAAGGGTTTTCAAGCATGAACCGCCTTTTTAAGGTCATGCCACAGCATATCAGTAGGATTCAGGCTAGGACTTTGACTAGGCCACTCCAAAGTCTTCATTTTGTTTTTCTTCAGCCATTCAGAGGAGGACTTGCTGGTGTGTTTTGGATCATTGTTCTACTGCCGAACCCAAGTTCTCTTTAGCTTGAGGTCACAAACAGATGGCCGGACATTCTCCTTCAGGATTTTTTGGTAAACAGCAGAATTCATGATTCCATTTATCACAGCAATTCTTCCAGGTCCTGAAGCAGCAAAACAGCCCCAGGCCATCACACTACCGCCACTATATTTTACTGTTGGTATGATGTTCTGTTTCTGAAATGCGGTGTTACTTTTATGCCAGACGTAATGGGACACACACCTTCCAAAAAGTTACATTTTTGTTTTGTCAGTCCACAGAGTATTTTCCCAAAAGTCTTGGGGATCATCAAGATGTTTTCTGGCAAAACTGAGATGAGCCTTTATGTTCTTTTTGCTCAGCAGCGTTTTTTGTCTTAGAACTTTGCCATGCAGACCATTTTTGCCCAGTCTCTTTCTTATGGTGGAGTCATGAACACTGACCTTAACTGAGGCAACTGAGGCCTGCAGTTCTTTGGATGTTGTTGCGGGGTCTTCTGTGACCTCTTGGATGAGTCATCGCTGTGCTCTTGGGGTAATTTTGGTCAGCTGGCCACTCCTGAGAAAGTTCTCCACTGTTCCATGTTTTTGCCATTTGTGAATAATGGCTCTCACTGTGGTTCGCTGGAGTCCCAAAGCTTTAGAAATGGCTTTACAACCTTTTCCAGACTGATATATCTCAGTTACTTTCTTATTTTTTTCTGAATTTCTTTGAATCTCGGCATGATGTCTAGCTTTTGAGGATCTTTTGGTGTACTTCACTTTGTCAGGCAGTCTCCTATTTAAGAGATTTCTTGATTGCAAACAGGTGTGGAAGTAATCAGGCCTGGGTGTGGCTAGAGAAATTAAACTCAGGTGTGATAAACCACAGTTTTAACGGGGAACAAACACTTCTTCACACAGGGCCATGTAGTTTTAGATTTTGTTTTCCCTTAACAATAAAAACCTTCATTTAAAAACTGCATGTTGTGTTTACTTGTGTTATCTTTGACTAATATTAAAAAATGTTGATGATCTGAAACATTAAAGTGTGACAAACATGCAAAAAAATAAGAAATCAGGAAGGGGGCCAACACTTTTTCACACCACTGTATATATATAGGTATAGACCGAGTAAATAAATCTTGTAAAACTTTCTGAGTAAATGTAAAGACTGAACTATGTTAATATATAATATACAGCCAAATATATGTAAACAATTTGTAAAGTGCAAATATACATCCAAAATATGTTAACATTTTGAAGTTCTGAGTATAAAGGCGTTTGTAAGCTACAAGACAGATAGCAGCAGTATGACATTAGTGCAAAAAATACTGTAAAGTGTAAAGTGCAGAGAGTATAAAGTGTCCTGTGTGCAATGAAAGAAATGTGGGGTGAACTGTAGATTTTTTTTAAAGTTCAGGAGTAGGTGGAGGGGGGGTAATGGACAGAGTTCAGCTGTTTGAAAACCTGGTGGAGTGAGCCTGAACGCTCCAGTACCTTCTCCATGAGGGCAGAAGGCTGAAATGGAGGCTTAACTGGTGTAAACTATCAGCAGTGATGCTGATGGCTCAGCTAGTGAGGAAGTGGTCCATAAGGGAGGGCAGAGAGAAACAAATGATCTAGGTGGCTGCATTCAATATGCATTCCAGGGTCTTTCGACAGGATGCAGTGCTGCATTCCGTACCACACTGTGATGCAGCTGTTGAGGATGCTTTCAATGGTGCCCCGGTAGAAGAAACACATGATGGGATTTGGGACTCCTGATTTCTTTAATTTCCGGAGGAAGTAGAGGCATGACTGAGCCTTCTTGGCCAGCAATGTGGTGTTTGTCATCCAGGAGAGGTCCTCAGAGATATGCACCCCTAGGAACTTGATGCTGCTCACCCTGTCCAATACGGCACCAATGATGGTTAGTGGAGGGTGCTGTGGAGGTTCTTCTTCTGAAGTCAATGACAAGTTCTTTTGTTTTCCCCACATTGAGGAAGAGATTGTTGTCATCACACCACTGGACCAGTTGGCTCATTCGCTCCTGTAGTTGGCCTCATTGTTGTTGGTTATGAGACCCACTACAGTCATGTCGTCCGCAAACTTGATGATGTGGTTGGTACTGTGACTGGGTACACAATCGTGGGTCAACAGGGTGAAGAGCAGCGGGCTAAGTACACACCCTTGTTGTGCCCCTGTGTTTAAAATGATGGTCTTTCTTTTCCGCCGACCCATACATTTTGTGGTCTCTCTGATAGGAAGTGCAACACCTAGTTACAGAGAGGGGAGTTGAGTCCCAAGCGTCTCAGTTTGTTTATTAGCTGCTGTGGGATGATTGTGTTAAATGCTGAATTAAAATCCAAGAAAAGCATTCGCACATAGGAGGCTTTGGAGTCCAGGTTTGTAAGGGCTGGATGGAGAGCAGCTGAGATGGCATCTTTCATGAACCTGTTGGTTCTGTATGCAAATTGGAATGGGTCGTGGGAGAGAGGAAGGAACAATGGATTTTATGTGCTGCATGACCAGTCGCTCAAAGCACTTCATAATGATGGGGGTCAGTCCAATGGGCCGGTAGTCATTATGGCTGGATGGGAGCGGATTCTTTGGGACTGGAATTATTGTGGTGGCCTTGAAACACTTGGGGACGACTGTTTGACTCAGCAAGATGTTAAAAATATCAGTTAATTCATCCTTGAGTTCTTTGGCACAATCCCTTTGAACCCAACCAGGTATGTTGTCTGGTCCGGCTGCCTTGCGTGGGCTGATCCTCAGAAGGGTGTTTCTCATGCTGTCTGGGGTCAGACACACAGCCTGCTCAATTGGGAAAGGTGGGATGTTCTGTGCCTGTGTGTTGTTTTGGGTCTCAGATCAGACAAATAATCCATTGAGGCAGTTAATCAGGGATATGTCACTGTCACAGGTCGGTGGTAGGGCTTTATAGTTTGTTAGAGTTTGGATGCCTTGCCAGAGACTGTGTCTCTGGTGTTGCTGAAATGTCCAGATATTTTTTATCTGTATTGTTGTTTTGCTTCCCTGATTCCACGGGACATGTTGGCTCTCGCTGTTGCTAGGCCTGCAGTGTCACCAGCTCTAAAGGCTGCGTCCCGAGCCCTCAGAAGCTTGTGAACTTCTCCTGTCAGCCATGGTTTCTGGTTAGCCCAAACACTGATGGTTTTCCTGTGTGTGACGTCATCAGTGCACTTTGGGATGTAAGCACTAACAGCTTCAGTATATTCCTCTGTCTGTGTGGTTGTTGAAAGTTGCTGCTTCTTTAAAGGTGTCCCAGTCTGTTGTGTCAAATCAATCTTTAAGGGCAGACTGAGCCCCCTCTGACCACACACGTACCTCCTTCTTGGTTGGCAGTTAAAATGATTTTGTTGTCCTCTCTCTTCTTAAAAAAGAGAAAAAGAAACAGAAAATATTGGATCCATCATCCAATCCAAGGAGATTGCAGGATTATCCCGGGCGATTCAAAGTTTACTTCAGGATGTCAGTGGCTCAGTTTGATGCTTTGCTAGCGATACTGGAGCCACATATTAAAAAGAAGACCACCATTTTTTGTGAACTCAGTGTGCAAGGACCTATACAGTGCTTTGGGCAGTGAGAAGAAGTGGATCAACTTCCATTCTGGATTTTGGCATTTACCTGTACGGTGGCTCTGAATTGTCAAAACACCTCTCAAATTGCTTGCTACGGATGCAAAAAACGACAAAAGTTTCAGAGGCAATGTGTAAATGTGATTGACACAACGTGAGATTGTATTTATTTTTTAACGTGCGAAAATTTCAGAGGAAACTCTGTGCAAGGGCCTTTAATAAAGCACTGTGGTTCCCCCAAGGTTTACTTTGGCCCTACAGTATTATAGATTGCGAACATTGTGTCTTTTTCACTCACAGTGAAGAATTTCCACACCGAAGACATGATTACATGTGGATGTGAGCATAGGTGTGACATCAAAACGGACCAGCTCAGAATCGGCAGACTGCCGGTCTGGGCCAATCATGCGGCCAATCAGCTCTTTAAGGAAGACTCTTCAAAATCTAATTTCAAATTCTCCTTTGTAAAATTCTACTTCCGTTCCAATGAAAAATAAAAATAAAAAGGTACATACAGGTTATGACCAACAAAAGGGTCAGTAAATAATCTGATTTTTTTTTTTTCTGAATTTCAATGTAGAATATGATATACAGTATGTACATTAAGAATGTAGAATATGTTGAATGAAAGTTAAATGTTAAATACACATAAGACTCAAAAATAACAGACTAAAGAATAACTGTTTATTTGAGGACCGATTCAAACACTGATCCGAGATGTGAAGCTTTTGTTTTGACATGTGCTGTTGTGTTTGTTACTTAACTGACCCTGAGCGTTGCTACAGTAGCTATTGTACTGAAAGGTCAGGTTGGTTGCGTCACATTGCATGGATTCCACAGGGGACTGAATACAGCCCTGGTCACAGTGGACTTGGCTACACCCAAAGCCTTTAAGATTAGAAATATCAAGAAGAAATAGAGGCTACATGGAACAATATGATACAATAAAAGGAAACAATTCAATGGACTAAACTGTGCACAATGCAAAATAGTTGCCTTAAAAACAATCTTCATCTAATTAAAAGATGATTTATTCTGGTTGTAGACTAAAATCAGTAAGCAGACTAACAAAAATACTGCTGAGCAAAAGACTTATGCGCTCCCAGCAAAGATGTCAGTTTTTCCCATCAGCAGTTGATACTGCTCCAGGGTCTAGTTTCCACTAAAGGCTTTGCATAACTAGACTGACAGACAGTGGGAATTCACCGCAGGCCATGATATTTCTCCTAATATTTTAATGGTTTAGACACTAACGTAGTTGTATAAGTGTCTAAAGTACATCTTTTTATCTAATGTTCTCCTCCGAAGTGATGGATTTGGAAGAAATATGGCTATTAGGACACAATAAACAGCCAAATTAATTTGCAAGTCTGAACTAGTAACCATGCTTTTTATTAACAGTGTATCAAACACATTCCCTAATTTTCTATTTGTGGCCTGAGATCATGTTGTTTTAAAACTGCTTAGGGACATAAAAAATCCAGAGTTTCCTCTTAGAATACCAGTGGGCAGATTTCAAGAGGAAGGTTCTTACCACACTAGAGAAATCACTCACAGCCTCAAGATCCACTGCTGTGATTGCATAAACCAGCAGATTTGCTTTCTACCAGAATAAATGAAAATAGTCTCAGAAGGGGGAATGAAAATAGGGAAATATGAAGATGGTTCAAACCTAACTGAACTCTTCTGAGGACTGTTTATTATTCTTTTGGAAATGTTAAATGACATGTCTCAGAAGAGAATAAAGAAAGGAAAATATGTAGGATACAAGCCAGTTTTTGCAGGTTTGGCCAGCTTTGAGAATATATTGTCTGTTTTTGAAATTTTCACTTTGTCATTCCATATAAAGGAAATGGTGGAAAAAAGGACAACCATATCCAAAAGTCACTTACCATATATGGAACAATGGATTTACCAGGTCTTAAGGCCCGTTCACACCAATAAAAAAAACTACATGGTAACTATATTAGTGTAACTATCTATATTACAATGATAGTGTATGTTTATTGTGCACATCTGCACATTCTCACAGCACATACTTTAAAATTTTGACTGAAAGCCAATGTTTTACCATTTATTACCTGAACAGAAAAAGTTCTCAAAAAAAGTGATTCTAAGGATATTGTTCCTCTGTGTTGTTGTTGTTGTTATTGTTATGGTTGTTCCTATAGTTAGATAATTTTTTTAAAACTTTATGGTTATCGTTTTTGGAGTGAACGGGCCTTTAAGCATCACTAATAAACAGAATGCCAGTTGAATGAATATACATTGTGCCATCTGAGTTAAATTATGTACATAGATCAACGGTTTCTGTTCATGTGCTCCTATAAATTTGGGGAAATTACATGTATGTCTGCAAAAAAGAAAATAAAGAATAAAATGTTGTGTGGTGTAACCACATGAAGTAAAAATTAATTTTATATTTTCCTTACATCTTAAATATTACTTTTATCATTAAATCCTCATGAAAGTCCTCATGAAAGCAAAATTGACTTTGTATAATTTGTAAGTGCACATTGCTAGTCTTGAGGTGAACAATTAAAGTGCAATTTAATCACTGGAGGGAAAAAACTGTCATGGTAATCTTTAATCAGAACTTCCAGTTAACGCAGACTTTAAGCTTTAGGGGAGTCTCTTGAAAAACAGTCATGAGGGTTTGCTGGGGTCCTTTCCCAAATAAATAATTTCCTGGTTTTATGTTTGTTTGTTTGTTTGGTTGGTTGGTTTATTTATTTATTTATTTATTCTGCATGCTGTTTGCAACATATAAGTTTGATCTGGTTGACAAACATTTTTCAAATATCAATTAGGAAGCAGTGAAGCAGTTTCAGTATAATATTTCCCCGGTTTTTTTTTTTTTTTTTTTTTTTTTTTTTTTTTTACTATCCCCCTAAGAAATAATAATAAAAGACTATGACAAACTATTTAAGATTTTCCTTTCATTTTTTAATGAGGCTTATTTTCATTGAGAAAATATGTATTCAAGTCGCTGTATGAACTGTTAATGTATTTTTGAATCTATTATTTGAATGAATATTATTCCCCCACTATCGTCACAACACTGTTTCAGTGTTTCGCCAAAAGCAACTGAACAGCTGCGTCATGCAGACGATATATGTTCACAACATATGGAGCTTCCACCTCATACCCATGTGGGCAAAAATACAGATATTGGTGTGGCAGTGGCACACACTGCACTTGTACCCTCACACAGAAACACATACACACGCCTAAGGCACTGGCTGACCTTTTAAATGGACATTTGTAGTAGGACATGGCTGCAGCCTAGGACACAGCATTCCAGTTTTAATTCCATGAACCCCATAAACCCAAACCCATGTTCTGCTCATTAGACCAATCGACAGCCAGTGAAAGAAGAGTGAGATCAGGGCAGTGGTGGGGGAGGGCAATCTCACAAAAACAGAGGCGCTTGTCAGGATTATCAAAGGCCCCCCACACAAGAGGAGAATGTTTGGAGGCGGCTAACAGAGAGACATAATGTGGCTATTTATCCCTCATGTGACTCCGTGCATATATTAGACAGAACACACAGGGGACAGGCCATCAGCAGGCACCATGAATGAGAGCTTCAACAAAGTCTGTCTTTCTTCAGCATAAACGAATGTTGTCATTTTTCATATTCCAACTATAACTGGTAAACAGAACATGGAGTGACAACCCCAGAACAGCAGTGCCTTTCAGATGCAAAGACCCATATCAAATAAATACACATAATAAGAACAAACTGTTTTGTGACTAGAAAGAATCCATTCAATTTGTGCTCTGAAGCAGGTCTAATGGTTTTAAAGAGCTATGATTGATTCTGCAGCAGGTGGTCAGTAGTGCTCTACATTACACACAAGGTGCATTTGATTAGTGAGATAACCATGAACTTTTGCACCTCTACTTTCAACTGTTCCATGGCTGATGTGAACGTTTCCTGTATTTTTGATGCGTTTTCCTGACAATAATAAGCCTATTCCTCTGTCATGTTTGCATAGTGTCTGAAGGGGGAAAAAAACAGCAACAGGATATGGGGACCTCAGGTTTCCCACTGGAATACATATTGTTTAGGTCACAATTGTGTCTTGTCACGGATAAAGAGTTGAGAACACTTGTCTTTGGAAGTAGTTTGTAATATGTTGCTGCAAACTCAAAACATTAAAAGGTACAGTTGGATCTCTTTATCTGTACCAGGTACAATCACAGTAATCTGATTATGAGCTTGGGCAACTTTCTAGCCTACTTAAATCGGTATCAATAGAGAAAGGCATGTTTGCTTACATACAGTATACCAGATACATTGCTTACATACTCCACTGCAAACTGAAAGGGAGACAATCCTTACATGATCTTCCTAACAAAGCTGCTTTATCTATCTTACCTAAAAAGAAAATTATATCATCATTTACTTCTTGTTTCAACCCCACTTATGTATTTATTTATTTGCCTACTGTGGAGCACAACAGGAGATGTTATGATGACAGTCACCATTTACTTTCAATGTATGGAGCAAAGATGCATTATGGTGACTTAAATTGTCATTCTTCCAAACATCTTTTGTGAAAGAAAGACTGATCATAAAATTTTAATAATTTACCTACATGTTGCAAATGTAAATTCTTACAGTCACTACATTTCTGTGAGCTACTTAATATATTTAAGTTTGCTTTATAAACACTTTCAGCACTTTTTTCTCAGTAAGTGGCAACTTGTCGAATCAAAACAGTTCAATCACTTACATGTGTAAAAGCAGCAGAAATTAACATTCTGTCATTCCCCCTACTGAGTGGTCTTACTTGCACTTCACACACCTCGGTTCATCTCGGCAACTTTTCGAAGTCGTCTTCCCGACCTCATTTAAAACGACAAAGCAATAACTTACCCATGTTTGAGACTAAGAGCTTGACAATGCGGTAAAAGTCCTCAGCTGAAGAGTTTGACACTGAGCGCTTGTAGCGCAGCCGTCAGTATATTTGATGAGGTGACGTCACAATCACTGACGGGCGGGGAAAACTTATCAATGGCAAGTTGTTTGATAAACCTCATGAACTTAAATTCTCAAAACGTAGGCCTATATCATTATTTGTTCTATTTAAGAACTGAGATTGTTTTTTTATTATATTATGGTTTGACTCTTAGTTATATTAGATTACTAATAGATTATAATTGTATAATAATATAAAACATATAAAAATTTAATTTTTCTGTTGATTCCTTTGAAGGCGAAACCTACAAAAACCTTATAAATAAATAAATACAAATAGGCTACATATTCGTGCATTAGAGATAACTACTACAAAGAAACTACAAGAAAGTTAATTTTTAATTAATTTGTTTATTTCTCTGTGTAGTTCCATATTCACGTTTTGTCGTGGTAACATGCTCTTGTCTGGTCGATTAAATATATAGAGCTGGGGATAACTTGAAAATATTTACTATATAAATTTTCATGCCATTTCTATGATTTTTTTATTTTATTTTTTACAAATTTTCCAGGTGATATTTTTTTGTTTTTGCATGTCCGTGGGAAGCCATTACAAATGTTTTTATTTTTTTTCGACAATATCTGCTTCTTTTTCAGTATTTACTCTCAACACACCCTTCTATGGAGTGCAATGGTTCGCAAAATGATATGAGTAAGGTTAGCAGTGCTCTCTGCTGGTACAATACAGGAGTTGCACTCTCCATGTTATAGGCTATAGCTACTCTAAATAAACGAATAATCCTTTCTTATCTAAAGTAAATAACGATGACACGCCTTTATGGTTTATGGTTTATTACCGTTATGTGTTATAATTGCCATGTGCAGCAAGCGAGGGGTGAAAGTCCACTAATGAAACTCAATCTCTGTGAGAAAAGACTGGCGGATAAATAATGCATCATATTATCTCCCTTACGCAGCCTTCACAGTCGGATACGCTAGCCACATGCAATCACTTTGAATGAACGATTGCCAAATTACACAAAACTGCAACAATTCCTTTGTTGTTGTTGTTTTCAACGAGAAGTGGCCAACCGTTTGGACTACAAATACAAGAAAGCACAGGCACCTGAGCACCTCCCAGATTGAAGATTACATGGATTTGGTTTAGGATTTGCGTTGATTGATCAGGCAACTGACCAATCAGCGTTCAGAAACAGGGACAGCGTCTGACGTCATGCTTCGACTTGACCAATCGTCGCAATGAATCGGAGGCAGCGTTAACAAACTACATAAACCAAGTGTTTGTCCGTCAGCGATATACCTAATCTCAGCACCAGGTCGCTGTCCACTGACATAGAGAGAGGTAAGCGATCTTCATCATCTATGCTTACGTTTCACCTCTGTTCTCAACGCAAGATTCGAGTATTTTCGCTTATTTTCCACAAAACGAGACGTTTGGATGCATGCGCAGCTTATTAAAAAACTACTTTGCCAACCCTGCTTATACGGACCGGTCCGTAATCAGCATTGTCCATAATTGTTGCTGAGAAAAAAAAAGACAGAAAGAAAGCTAGAAGAAGAAAAAAAACAATAGCACTGTAAAGAACATATAATTGTGTTTCATGTCCTTTTTGAGAGGGTTCCTGCTGAAATACATTTACAGCGATTTTGCGGTTACAGTGCTGAAAAGGCAGTAGTATTCTGATTATGTATTGTACTGTCTGTGTTTTAACTTTTCTGAAGGTAATTTGGAAGAACTCCAGAGGAGCTGTCATTTGAGGGAATGCACCAGATGCGCTATTAGTGCCTCTTCACAGATTTCATTATGCTTCATGCATTATGCTTATGAGCATCTGAGGAGACATTGGGCAGATTAGACACAGTGAGAAATAAGATACATAATCACCTTTCTCTTGCCAAGACGCATAGACAAGCAGGACTAATGGCCAGCTTCAGGTAAAATTGGACACGCATCCACTTGACACGTTGGCTCACTTGTGGAACACGTTATGAGACCTCATGCACGATTCATGTTAGAATAGTTAGCATGCCTATTTACGTTTGGTTTTTGGCATAGGCTGTGTGTGCTGAATTGGTAGTTTTGTTGAGTCACTTTATTAAAGGTGCTAAAGTGTGCACTCTTTGTTATATCGTAGGAGATCTGCTTGATGCAATCACAGTCAGATTCTGGGGAGTTTACACTGTCCTTGGGAATCTTATATCCTAGTCTCTATGAGGTGATTAGAGGAAAAGATTTACTGATTAAGTAATTGAAGATGTGCACGTGGTTAGGGTGATGAGTATTTGATTATAAAGAGAAAACAGGCCAGATGGTGTTGTTCAGAGTGCATTTAAAAAAACAAAAAACAAAAACACACCAACCTTTTATAATGTGGAGTGAGGGGAAAGAGATATGCAGAATGCCCAATGTTTCTTTCTTTGTCAATCTTTTTTATCCTCTTTAGGCCCCATGTAGAGAGAGTGGGATTGTGTGCCAGTGTTCAATGTAGTAAGTTTCTCATTGCAGTAGCATGACATTGATTTAGTTTTGCTTAATTAAATCATGTAAAACAAAAAGTATGACTTAAAAGTAAAATGGTTAGGGCTGTCAATACAGAGAAAAAAATAAATAAATTCTCTGTTAATGTCGTGTTTGTAGTTAACATGTTAACACTTTCAGTTCGGGGGAAAATATCTCTATGTATTGGGTCTGTATTTGTGTGGCTAATATTCTTGCACAAAAATAAATGAATAAATATAAATAAATAAATACAGTAAATTCAAGAGTAAATCAGTTGTAATAATGGTTGGGATATATAAGACAAACAGCTGCGAAACAGTAACTTTGCATTGTTGATACTCCAAAAAAAAGTTACAAGTTGCAAATAAAACAAAGATTGTTTTACAAGAAAATGCTATTTCAGTTTTTCTATTTTGAAAATGTAACATTCAATTCAGTGTTACTTGACATTTCTTTGTAATTATTTGTGAAATTTACTAACAATTTTTGAGTGAAAGATGTTTCACCCCCAAATTGTACATTCTTAAAACATAATTTAATATGATCACTTTCTTAGAGCATTATGCATTTCTTGATTTATTTATCTACTAAATGTAAACTAATTCATTGCTGTAAAGTTTACTCAAGAAAGAAATGAGCTTCAGCTGTAAGTGCTGTTTTATGAAAAGCCTTGGTGCTATTGTTTTGGTGCTGCTGACAGTGAGAGACATGGCTGCTATTCATCTTTTGATGATTGGGTACAGCAGGACTATAGGCCCTTTTGATGTTATTTTTTTTTTTGATAAAACACTCAATAGCAAAAAAAATAAATAATAAAAAAAAATTCGCTACTTTCCTAAACACCTGTTTGTTGCTGTATCTGATCTAACATTGCGGCCAACATCTTAAAGCTTGTTTTAACAAAACAAACAATTTCAGGGAATCTCATTAGTTACATAAATCTGCAACCTTCTGAATGCTATTTAAACTAGAACATACACTAAACTATAAAAGTTTTACAGTATGTATCTAATGAGCATCATTGAAACATTCACATATATTTGGAGACTTCAAATTTTCACTTTGTTAAAGGTGATTGTCGCACATTTATTTCCCCATATTTGGAGGAGACAAGATAATGTGCCCTTTGAGTTAGATTATACCAATCCAACATCACCTCACCCACCTCCCTAAGCCAACGTTTGCTGCCATTTGCTTATCTAGTATGTACATGAATGTTGCTTAAAATATCCAGTTTTATCAAAATTTTGTATATCGATATCATTATTGCCCTTGTATTTACACTGTATCACAATATTCTCCTGTGGGCCTTTAACCACCCTGGCTACCTTTATATTTTCATGATATATAAACATATACTTATAGCTCAGTAAGCAAATGTATTTTATATATATATATATATATATATATATATATATATATATATATATATATATATATATATATATATATATTTATATATTTATATGGGGGGGTCAAAGACGAGACTTCACCATTTTGGTGTCTGCATCAAAGTATTTAGGGCCTTTTGTCCCGAAAATGCAGTTTAACTCAGAGATCATTCAGTGTAACAGGAACAAGAAGTTATTCTGAAATCATATAAAAACTGGTAGTCATTCGGTAGTGTGTGATATTATTAAATGGCACCTGGAAGACCATGTGGTGCTGCAGAAAAGTGAGTTTGTTGCTTTTAAATACTTGATAATTTCACCTTTTCATGGTGTGGTAACATAGGTTACAAAAACACGTCATTTAGTGAAATGCCAAAAAACACTTTTAATGTTAGATTTTTTGGAAAAACAAGTAAATTTTGTGAATAATTGTGATTAACTTTACTGGTCAAGTCCACTGTTTGAAGTAAGTGGCCATTTGATTGACTGCAATATTAGCTGAAGTAGAAGTTTCGTCATTTAGGGTAATGGTTTTGTCATGCAGTGTAATGCATTCTCTGTTACACCACAGTGTCATCAATTACACTGAATGACAGTAACACTGTGTAAATAACAATTTTAGCATCTAATTTAATAAATATTCATATTTAAATGCATTTTGGTATAGTTTAATTTGATTATTGATTAATTATAGAAACCCATGAACAGAGGCACTGTAAAAAGCCAAAAACTAATAAACTAAGTGTGGACCCAGTAGCTTGGGTGGCACTCTTAAAGCCTGTTCACACCAAGAACAATATCTTTAAAATAACTATAACAGTAACTATGTTAGCCTCCACACTGATGAACAATAGCACTGTTCATTCTAAGCATGTGCTGCAGAATTTTTGTCTGCCACTTTAAATGCTCGAGCTGTTTTAAAGTTGATTGAATTCTAATTGGCTGTCAGTGTTTTCGTCATTCATCAGCCTGAAGAAAAAAAATTTAAATCCAACAATATAAAAGAGATTCCAACAATATTGTTTCTCTGTGCAGTTATCATTAGTTATGCTGTGGAATCTGCTATTCTTTTATACAGAAGGGTTTTTTTTCTTTCTTTTCTTTTTCTTTATCCTTACCGTACTTAATTGTAATTGTTGGAATAATAGCTTGCCAATAATTCTGGGCAGAGAGACCCCCTCACAACAGTATGTCAGTAGTTTAAGAGAGATCATTGAGGCCCACCCCAAATACTCATCCTGATAATGTCATTTATGTTTACAAACAGAAAGTATTAATAAATGTGGCTGCAAGCTGGAATTTTTGAGGCCGCGCAAATCGGAAACAAAGTGACAAGTTAAGCAAGCATGGCAGAGGAGCATCAGGAAAATGCTTATTATATTTCAGCATCTGTTTCTGCAGTAATTTACTCAGGATTATTATTAAAACTCATTTAATGACACAGATTAATACTAAAAATATTTCAGTTATGGGAACAATGGCAATGTTCTTTGTGTTCAATGTTCAAACTCTCTTTCTGGCAAATCATCATTCAGAGTAACAAACCATGGTCATTCAGTGTAACATATATTTATGTAAAAATGAAAAACTTATTCTGACCTGTACTTATTAAAATACAAATAAGAATATATGATCATACTAAGTTTTAATATATTTTAAATGATTTTCACTTCCTTACAAAAACTTCTTGCTGGCAAATGGTTTAAAGGACATTAGCAAAGTATAAAGATTTAAAAATTTAATTTTATTGATATTTGAGGGCTGCACTGTGACGCTTAAATAGAGTCTTTTAATATGTCATCAAATGATTCATGTTTTAAATATGCTTAACAAGATATTTTGGTATATAAATATTATTACACTGAATGACATTTTAGTGCTTGTCTTCTGTAAAACAATAAAAAATGCATGATAATAATAATTTTTTGTTCAGAAAAATATAAACTTAAACAGGACACATTCTAATGTATGGGGAAAAAACAAAACTTAGAGCTGCATTGTACTTTTATTGTTTTGATGCTTGAAACACCCTTTTCCTCTTTGACCTATATATATATATATATATATATATATATATATATATATATATATATATATATATATATAATTTCCAAAAATGAAGAACATTGTCATATATCAAAAGTTAAACATATATATGAAACCTATTAAACATTGGAACAATTTCATAGCATATATATCTAGCCCATACAAATATGTATGTTTATGTATATCTAATACAATACACTTGATATCGTTTCTGTATGGAAATTAAACCATACAGCAGCAACTGTCTTCTCTGGACAAAGTGTTTTCATTCTAACAAATGGATCTGTAGCTGGGGCGATAGTAACAATCTCTAACCTACAGACATAGTTTTTGAGTTCTTTGTTTTACTATCACACAATAATAGCCTGGACATTCTGGTCTATTCATAGATTTATATGAGGGTAGGGTAATGGAAGTATCTGTGTCAGTCTCACATTGAATTAATGGCTATCTGTGGCATGCAATGTGATTTCTGTGGTCACAGTATTGTCCCAATATCATAGAAATTAAATTCTTCAGAGAATAGGCTCCAGTGCTTTATTTAAAAAAAAAAAAAAAGCTATGTTTGCTTCATTTATGCAATAGGCTGTTTGTTCAGTTCCAGTTCTTACATGTGCCCTGATCTTTTTGGATTTGTACTCAGGCAGTAGTAAACAAAGATACGCATGTAGGTATTTTCTTACGTTCGTGATGAAAGAGGGGTACTTACCGAGCTATCTAATTTATGCAAATGTTATTACAGATCTCAGTTCAGTGCTATTTGTATGGAAATACATTGTCTGGGAAAGAAATTGCCATTTGGCAATCAAGGACTTTACTTTTGTGTAATATTATGTCAGAACATCGTCTAGAATATATATATATTTAAAATGCTTATGATGTTTTAATTGTTTCTCAGCGTAGATGAATGGGCCATGTGTGACTCACAGAAGTTACTCACAGAAGTGTGTGAGCCAACACGACAAGCTTATGTGGTGTAGGAGCAAACATAGGATGTACATTGATTAGGTGCATGTGTTATACCCAGGTGTAGGATGTTTGATGCTGGCCAGCACTCTAGCCCTCTCCAGCAGAGCTCCTGCCACTCCATCTCAACTGCCACTTGGAGTTAAAGTCTTCATCACCAAGGAAACCATTTCATGATTGTCCAATCTCTCACTCTCCCTCCGTGTGTGTTTTGGTCTGTCTGCATTTCACTCACGCTCTCCCCCGCAGCCCAGCCGAAGGGGTAGGAGGTGTTGAGGGGGTGACATCACCAACAGAGCCAAACTTCTGCTGATCACGATCTCTGTGGCATTTGGAGGCCTGAGGTCGGACTCATAAAAAACACACATTTCTCAGAGATCACCCACTATTTGATCTTCTGTCTCACAGACATCTCTTTATTGCTGCCTTCACAAGCTATCTGAATTAATCATAGTTTCCTAGACATTGGACATGAATGGCCTCTAAAGTCATATTAACAACTGGGAAACTTGGAGAACTTGGGCAGGCTATAAACTTTAAGCATGGTAGAGTGGAGCACAATTGCTGTAGTGACTGGTATTTTTATAATTTTTTTACCACAACAGCTACATAGCCTTGTCTTGACGTTAAAGTCTTGCATTTTACATATATAAATAACCAATATACTGTATGCATATTGTATGTTTTATACACAGCATAAATAACATGTATTTGATTCCAGAATTGTCAGCAAGCTGCCTATCTAGTGCAGTAAGAGTGTAAACTAGAGTGGCTTATGTATGTTTGACAACATACAGGAAGCTACACTTTTGTGATAGCAAAGCACTTGACTTTTTGCATTTACGACTTCAGAATTGGGAATCAGGAAATTTCCTGTAGCACATGAAGGAAATATATGTCGTGCCTGTGTAAACAAGCCACTTAGGAGGCCATTTTGGCATTTACAATTTTTTTTTTTTTTTTTTTTGCATTTGTAAGATGGTTTAAATGAAAGTCCTTTAAAATGGTTTAAATTGGGCTTTTTATATCATTTTGGACAAAATGCCCTGCTGTGTATGCAGTGTGGGCTGTGTCAGTGTGTGCATGTGTTGTGTGTACAGGTGCTTCTCAATAAATTAGAATGTCGTGGAAAAGTTCATTTCAGTAATTCAGCTCAAATTGTGGAACTTGGGTATTAAATAAATTAAAAGTAGTTTAAATCTTTGGTTCTTTTAATTGTGATGATTTTGGCTCACATTTAACAAAAACCCACCCATTCACTATCACAACAAATTAGAATACTTCATAAGACCAATAAAAATAAACATTTTTAGTGAATTGTTGGCCTTCTGGAAAGTATGTTCATTTACTGTACATGTACTCAATACTTGGTAGGGGCTCCTTTTGCTTTAATTACTGCCTCAATTCAGCTTGGCATGGAGGTGATCAGTTTGTGTGGCACTGCTGAGGTGGTATGGAAGCCCAGGTTTCTTTGACAGTGGCCTTCAGCTCATCTGCATTTTTTGGTCTCTTGTTTCTCATTTTCCTCTTGACAATACCTCATAGATTCTCTATGGGGTTCAGGTCTGGTGAGTTTGGTGGCCAGTCAAGCACACCCACACCATGGTCATTTAACCAACTTTTGGTGCTTTTGGCAGTCTGGGCAGGTGCCAAATCCTGCTGGAAAATGAAATCAGCATCTCCAGAAAGCTGGTCAGCAGAAGTAAGCATGAAGTGCTCCAAAATTTCATGGTAAACGGGTGCAGTGACTTTGGTTTTCAAAAAACACAATGGACCAACACCAGCAGATGAAATTGCACCCCAAATCATCACAGACTGTGGAAACTTAACACTGGACTTCAAGCAGCTTGGGCTATGAGCTTCCCCACCCTTCATCCAGACTCTAGGACCTTGGATTCCAAATGAAATACAAAACTAACTCTCATCTGAAAAGAGGACTTTGGACCACTGGGCAACAGTCCAGTTCTTCTTCTTCTTAGCACAGGTAAGACACCTCTGACATTGTCTGTGGTTCAGGAGTGGCTTAACAAGAGGAATACGACAACTGTAGCCAAATTCCTTGACACGTCCGTGTGTGGTGACTCTTGATGCCTTGACCCCAGCCTCAGTCCATTTCTTGTGAAGTTCACTCAAATTCTTGAATCGATTTTGCTTGACAATCCTCATAAGGCTGCGGTTCTCTCGGTTGGTTGTGCATCTTTTTCTTCCACACTTTTTCCTTCCACTCAACTTTCTTTTAACATGCTTGGATACAACACTCTGTGAACAGCCAGCTTCTTTGGCAATGAATGTTTGTGGCTTACCCTCCTTGTGAAGGGTGTCAATGATTGTCTTCTGGACAACTGTCAGATCAGCAGTCTTCCCCATGATTGTGTAGCCTAGTGAACCAAACTGAGAGACCATTTTAAAGGCTCAGGAAACCTTTGCAGGTGTTTTGAGTTGATTAGCTGATCGGCATGTCACCATATTCTAATTTGATGAGATAGTGAATTGGTGGGTTTTTGTTAAATGTGAGCCAAAATCATCACAATTAAAAGAACCAAAGACTTACTTCAGTCTGTGTTCACTGAATTTATTGAATACACAAGTTTCACAATTTGAGTTGAATTACTGAAATAAATGAACTTTTCCATGACATTCTAATTTATTGAGATGCACCTGTGTGTGTCATGGTAGACAGTTTATATGTGCATGTTAATCATGATGAGCAAAATGAAGAATAAACACATTCTTGAAGGCTGCGCAGGGGTGAGAGTTTCGTGGTTATGCATATGTCGGGGAGGGGGTAAGTGAGGGAGTTTAAATGAAGGGATCTTGGTGTTGCCTGGCTACCGGCCGGAGCTGTTCCATTGCTCTCGTCTCCAGCCACCTCTCCCACATGAGCAGCCTGCACCAGTCAATGAGCATGTTCTCTTTCTCTCTTCCTCTACCTCCATTTCTACATACACATGCACTTGTGCAGTGGGCAACAGTCGCACACACTATTGAAGCGGCTTTAGAACAAATTGTTCTAAACCTGTAATAATTTCTTTCTTCTGTTAAACATAAAATTAGATACTTTAAATAATGTGGGTAACCAAACAGTTTCTGGTCCCCAATGACTCTGATGTATTTTTTTTTTTAACCTTACTATGGAAGTTACAACCATCATCTGTTTAGTTGAGACACATTCTTCAAAGTATCTTCTTTTGTGTTCAGCAGAAGAAAAAACTTTATGCAGGTTTAGAACAACCTGGGTACATTATGACTAATTTCATTTTTGTGTGAACCATACCTTTAAAGTGACAGACACATGTGTGCTTCTAAAGGTATAGGCCTATTGTTTTATTAGTCTGTTAATATTATATTCCATACATTATCAGAGCTTTGTAGACATAATTATTATATTTGTAGACATGATTAGACAGATAAATTAATATATTATAATTAATGTTGGGCCCTATTTATTAATTTATTATTGATATTAATCATAAATATATAGCTAATAGTAATCATATATGTCATAAACAATTTGGCATTTTAAAAAGTTTAAAAATGCTAAATTGTTTAGATAAAAATATGACAAATAATTACATAATAATGTAGTCCTAATTCAAGCAAATTCATATTAATAATAATAATTTTAAAAAAAAATCATCCCATCCGTAACACCTGCAGAACTGAGATTAATAATAATAATAAATAATTATAAGCAAATTTAAAATAACAATATTAATGTGTTCTGCTGCAAGTTTACATACTTGAACATGTTTTCTCATGGTTTATTGTTGTGCTATGAGTTCCTCACTGATTATTTGTGTCCTTGGTTTCTTTTTGGGGTGGGGGGGGGTGGGGGTCATGAATGAGTGTCCCTTATTTTGCCTCGCTGAAGGTGGCAACCCTACCTTCAGATGTAAAGAAGAGAGAGAGTGAAATGACAGAGACGGTGATGAAGGTTGTTTCTGTCAGTGTCATCGTAATGGGCCGCTGACACAAGATGTGTTCTAACATCTAGACGCAGCTCAATGGAACAGAATGCAGGTGTCTTGAGACATGCATTTGAAAGTTGAACTGTTTTTACTTAACATGAATGGGCCCAAATGGAGCTTAGAAGCAACTGAGTGAGGTCTGGTATTATTAGGTCTAAAGAAGAAGAAGTCTGGCATACATCACCAGAAGATTGAGTTATTTGAACATGATGTAAGCTAGCACAGAGGTACAGTATGTATAATTACAGTGCAAAATAGGATTAAAGTATATGAGAATGTTGTTGCTACAGTTTCAGCTTTCTATTACATCAGTGTATGCATCCCTCACTTCATTTTGTTTACTCTTTGCTGATATAGCCTATAGTGCACTCAACTGTCATGCACTATATAGGGATTAGAGAATGAGTGAACAAGTGAGCGATTTTGGCCAGAGCAAGAGGGTTAGGGTTATTCAGAATCAACTATTTTGGAGTCACTAACTTTAACCTGTGTTTTTTATATGATTGCTGAGATCAATGGACATGTCTCAGATTCTCAGTGGTGTTACTTGCATCTCTTTGCCCAGGTAAAGATGTCTCAGGTGAAGCAGGTTGGCCTGTTGGCCGCTGGATGCCAGCCCTGGAACAAAGATGTGTGTGCTGCCAGTGGGGACAGGTTTGCGTATTGTGCCACGCTTGCCATATATGTATACCAAGTAAGTGCAAACTATTGGAATGTGAACTGAGTTAAACGATAGTCTGTTAATGAAGAAAATTACTCTTTCTTGACCCAAAAATGAAAATTCTGTCATCATTTACACACCCTCATGTCATTCAAAACCCATAAGACTTTTGCTCGAGTTTTAATAAGAGTATTAACATTGATTAATGCATATACATAGAACGCATCTAATATGGAATATGGAAGCTTAAACGTGTTTGCTTGACACGTAAGAACCAGCGCGGTTTGATCTATTCATATGAATGACTTTTACAATGCATTTATGAACATTTTGAAGTTTTGGTGGAATTAATTTTTATTGGAGGGAAAGAAATCTCTCAGGTTTCTTTAAAGGGGTCCTATTATGCTCTTTTACAAAGTCTTGATTTTGTTTTGGGGGTGTAATAGAACAGGCTCTCATACTAGGTTGTTCAAAAAACATATTATTTTTCACATATTTTACATTATTACAACACCTCTCTCCCCAGTCTGGCATGAACAGCTGGAATAGTTCCTGTATCAAATGAAGGCCTGCCTTCTGAAATACGAAATGTGCTGTGATTGGTTAGCTGGAACAGTGTGTGTTGTGATTGGCTCCACTCGGCGCCTGGGCGGGAAATGTCATGCCCCTTACCATAGCCGCCTGCTGCGAGCTTCAGTGTAAATATTGAGTCAAAATCAAATCAATTTGAGCGTGATTTAAACCCAGATGATTGTAACCACTCTAAGTTCATCTGCCTTGGGAAAGCTAGTGTGCCTCCGACATAGTGATAACACTCGTTGCCTTCTCTAGTGCAGCTCAACCAGGTCTCGTCCCATTCGTCTGTCTTGATATCACAAATCCCGGAAAATAACTGTAGTCCAAACAAGTTGTTCGTTGTAGTTTTTGAAAAGTGATTTCTGTTAAATAAAATATCTCCTTTTGAAATGGGCTTTGAGCTTTGTAACTTTACAGATCTTTTTTATGCTCAAACAGCAACATTACAGACTAACAAAAGTTGAAAAAAGTGAAAAAGCATAATAGGACCCCTTTAAAAATATTCTTATTGAATTGGAATTTTTTTGGTGAACCCTGCAACATCCTACAAATGTCTTGAATTTTATTTATTTATTTTTTATTTTTTATTTTTTTGAGTGGCACTGATTGAAGTCTGTCTTTCTAGCTTGATCACAGATATAATGAGTTTAAGCTGCGAGCAATCATGTCTGAACACAAAAAGACAATCACAGCTATATCGTGGTGTCCACACAACCCTGAGGTGTTTGCCAGTGCTAGCGCTGATAACCTGCTCATCATCTGGAATGTAGCCGAGCAAAAGGCAGTTACACGGCTTGACAACACCAAAGGTACCGGTTCCAGCACACTTACAGTAGTAACCAAAGAAATACACACCACCTCAGGACCCATATTCCACCTGACAGTGTCCTCCAAGACATCACTCAAAATGCCTGTTTCTGTTTGCGATTAATTCATGTGAGGTCTTGAACTTGGCTAAACAGGTGTTTTTCAGGTATCCCAGCCTCTCTAAGCTGGTGCTGGAATGCAGGTGATAGCATTGCGTTCGTATCCCACCGGGGTCCTCTGTATATATGGACCACCTCTGGGCCAGACTTAGGAGTCACAGTGCACAAGGAGGCTCACAGTTTCCTCTCAGATATCTGCCTGTTCCGATGGCATCCACAAAAGAAGGGAAAAGTTGTATTTGGACACACTGATGGCAGTTTGTCCATCTTTCAACCAGGTAGCATGACTGCTCATGTTGGTTCATGTTTTTTTATTTTTTATATATATATAGAGAAAACATGTCACTTCAAACCTTTATCCTTTTCTTTCTTCCGAGGAACACAAAGATATTTTGTAGAATGTTAACCAAACAATTTTGACCAAACACCTTGTGTCCGAACTACTTCAATACTATATACGGTAGTAGATGAAAAATAGTATGTAAGGTATATAGTATGTTCCGAATTCATGGAGATTTAAAAAGTGTGCATCAAATGGATACTTTACTATCCCATGAGGCCACGACAGAGGATTTGTGAATGGCAGAGAAGCGACACGCCATAGGTCACAAGACAATGACAGCATGGCGGATATATTATTACATTCATTCTATATAGAACATACTATTTTTTGTGGTCGCAAAGTAAGTTTCAAACCAAATTTTTTACCTACTATGCAATTCCTGGGGGCAGCCACAGAGGAAGAAAGAAAGTCATGTAGGTTTGGACTAACATGAGGGTGAGTAAATAGACAAAATTTTCTGTTTAATACAAAATACTAAAATCTAACATGACATCAACATACTGCAGTTAAAAAAAAAAATTATACAAATATATAATAATAATAATTATAATAATATATAATAAATAATAATATGAACTATGTCCAGATTAAATGCGGTTCATATTATTATTTGTGCCTATATTTGTGTCTTTTTGCCCAATTGCCTGAGACTAAGATGCAAAATAACTTGCAGTTCTTTTAATTATATTACTTTAGGCTCAAAGAATCAGAAGCATGTACTGCGTCCTGAGTCGTTAGAAGGCACAGATGAAGAAGACCCTGTCACAGCTCTAGAGTGGGACCCTCTGAGCACAGACTATCTGCTTGTTGCCAACATGCACAATGGCATCAGACTGCTGGACTCTGAATCTTTATCCTGCATCACTACCTTTAGTTTCCCCAGCGCCGCTGCCTCTGTGCAGTGCCTGGCCTGGGTACCCAGTGCCCCTGGCATGTTTATCACAGGGGGTAAGATAAATACTCACAGAAGCACCAGTGGGAAATGCTAGTTTTTAGATCAACAGGCCAACTTTTATCTGATTTTAGAACTCTCACTTAATTATTAATTACTTTTACATTTTAACGTAAAACAGCAGGGGTGTAATGGTAGTTTGAAATGGAACACTCAATCATGCATTTGTATAATTGCATCAGTAAAATCTTTTTTATATTGAATTCTCGATTCTCAAGTTGGCATGCTGAGAATATGGAACGTATCAAGAGCGACACCTCTGGATAACTTCAGACTGAAGAAAACCGGCTTCCATGCACTTCATGTTTTAAATTCCCCACCAGCGAAGAAATGTATGTATTGTTTTTTATCACTTCTGTATACTGTGTTCTCCATTACATTGACTATGTTTACATGCACCCTCATAATGTGATTATAATGAGATATAGGCAATATTGCGATTAAACTTTATCTAATGTAAACACAAAACTTTGATCAAATTTATGTGATTAAGCTCATAAAGTTAGTAAAATATGTGGCGTATGCCAATTTTAATCACAATAAACTGCCATGTAAACACCTTAACACACATCTTTTCTATTCTGACCAAGTGTGTGAGATGTGCACGGATGACGTGTGCTGTTCACACAACTCCATGACTGAACAGAGTTTCAAAGTTTTCCCTCAAAAATGCTGAACTGTCTGCACAACAGTCACCAGAGTCTCTGTTCCTTCCCTTACCAAAAAGTAGTATGTTTGTAGTTTGTACTGCAATTATACTAAAAGTGAACTTATAGGTATACTGATAGTTTACTAATTTAATACTTTGTACACTTTGAAGTATAGTCTCAGTAAACTACCGGTTTAGTAGTTTTATACTGCAAGTATACTCATAAGTTTTCTTTAAATTAACTTTACATTATACTTTAAGTATACTACTATGTCCCTATTTAGGTTTCAATTTGTATATATTTTGTTATATGAATATCTGAACATATAAAACATCCAAAGAAAGAACAGGGTATCTGCTTGTAAACAAAAACATTTTATTCTAGCTTCATACATTCTTTTTTTAAACACTTTAATGTGGCTAAGTTTAAAAAATAAATAAATAAATAACATTTTGTACAAAAAGCTGAAAAAAGACTATGAATTGGATTCAGAATGATAATCAAAAAGTAGATGGAGTCGATCAACACCCCAAAGCTTGACTGTAATTATTACCTCTTCATCGGTCAACATTTTATTCCATAACGTTACAGTTGTTGTTCCTTTTCATGTCAGATGATCGTGTTACATGTGTTAGTATCTGTTGTTTCTTTTTCTTCTTCACTTGTGTTTTTTTTGGAAATTCTGTACAAAATGTGTACTAGCGCCCTCTACCATATAACAATGAAAACACGGATTCTAGGAGCACAAGTATAGTTAAAATATATTTAGACTTTTTGTAAGTATAAGTCAAGTAAACTTAAATGTCAATTTAATTATATTTCTGAGAAGTACATAAAGCCCATTTCTGAGAAGTACATAAAAAGTAAACTAAAAGCATACTTTAATATTTTTAGTTTAAAAGAAGTATACTAATAGCACACTTGAATAAACTTCTTTTTCGTAAGGGAAATAATCATCCAGAGATGGCGCAAAGAATGTGACGGCAGCATATGCAACCTCATTTGCAGTGGCATTGCTATCACATTTAATTTTCATCGCGGTGCCAAATAAGATCCAATACGTCCATAGAAATGTGTTTCGCATTTGACTTAAGTAGGTTAAAACAGTGGCCAGTAACACACCTACTGTATCTGAGTTTATCATTTGTAGTAATTGGCAGTAAAAATAACCTCATTTCATAGAAAATAATCAGAATAATGAAAATTGCATGAAAACGGGATTGAAGAGGTTTGTTTATGTCATGTAAACTTCTTAATCCTTACTCTGATTAATTGAAATAAGCAGATTATTGGTGCACAAGTAAACATAGTCAATGTTGTCATCTATCTTTTAGCCTTTAGCTCGAATTCCCCTTCCAAGAATCACTACACCTCCTCCACTAGCGAGGCTGTGCCTCCACCTACTCTTTCACAGAACCAGGCCTTCTCCCTGCCACCCGGCCACGCTGTCTGCTGTTTCATGGACGGGGGGGTTGGACTGTATGATATGGGCACCAAAAAGTGGGACTTCCTGCGGGATCTGGTAGGAAAAGTGGCATGTTGTTACCTGTGGGCTAACTTATATTGAAAAACCGTTTTTATATTTAATATCATGAAAATATTCTACACTTAAAAAACAGGGATTTATTTTTAGTTTATATTGTAATTATACAGTAAATGCATTGATGCAAGCACCTAAAGCTTAAAATTATATTTTATATTAGTCATCTTGCTGTTGAAGAGGTGCCCTTCAGTCCTTGTGCTGATTTTAAAGGTCACCTAATCATTTCAGCAATATACATGTTATTTTCTCAGACAAACAGCTCTTTAAGTTGCCTTGTTTGTTATTACTGTCAAAGAAAATGCAACAAAACATTTTCATCCCATTGTTAAGTAAACAATAATTGACCACTGAATTATCATAAATTAATACGCCCACAATGCAAAGCAAAATGTGCAGACCTCGGGTGAGCATTAATTTTCTGAAGTGGTCCTGCATTCATTTTCAATAAGTCATCAGACTGAACTCAATTATTTTGTTTATAGCACTAATACCATATGTACTTATGGTTATTTCAAGACATGTGCCAAACTTTTTCCTACAAAGCACCTTTTGTCTGGCTCACCTTTTGACTGTCACATACATTACCACATATTTTTTTTACTGTATTTTTATTCAGTGTCAAGTTTGTCAGCGAATCAGAATCTGAATATGCTGTTGTTTAATATAATATTAATTATAGTTTTAAGTAATATTCTCAATTAGCTTTTATTTTTTTATATTTTCTGATTTCATTTTATTTTAGTTTAAATTTGGGCAATTTTGTGCTTTTGTCATTTTATTTGTGTTTTTACATTTCTGTTTAGCTTTCATTTATTTTTATTCTAGGTTTAGTTATTTTACTACTTCAACTTAAATTAATTTTGTTTCAGTTGGTTGCCAAGGCAAGGCAATATTTCTCATTTTCATTTCATCAAATTCTATACGTTTTTCATTTAATATTTATATTTTATTTCAGCTTTATGTCAATTAATAAAAAATTTTTTAAGAGTTTAGTTTTAACTAACAATAATAACACTTAAATCAAGAATGCAGTCATAATGATTATACAATTATAATACAAGCATGAATGGTTTTATGGCTTAATGACATTCTTTTTGTAACAGGGTCATGTTGAAACCATCTTTGACTGCAAATTCAAGCCAGATGACCCAAACCTTCTTGCTACAGCTTCATTTGATGGCACTATAAAAGTTTGGGATATAAACACCTTAACTGCTGTATACACATCTCCAGGCAATGAGGGAGTGGTTTACTCTCTGTCGTGGGCCCCTGGTAAGAACGATACACAGACCTTGTTATCATTGAAGTTTCAGAAAGGTTTTGTGGCTATTCATAAAACTCTTTTCTTCATTTCTCTTTTTCACTGTAACCCGGGAGACTTGAACTGCATAGCAGGAGCCACATCAAGGAATGGTGCCTTCATTTGGGATGTAAAAAAAGGGAAAATGATCACAAGATTTAATGAGGCAAGCATTTAACAAAATTTAAGTTCTTGTTTTTTTTATTGAACTCTGGTTTATCCAGAGTTTTAACAGTTAATTATTTAGAATGAATAATTTTAAATTATGAGATTTCATTTACATATTTATTGTTGTTTTAATTGCACAATATTCACAATTAGCATGGGTCTTTATTTTGACGGCAATTGTGTTGCAGCACGGGAAGAATGGTATTTTTTGCGTTGCTTGGAGCCATAAAGATTCCAAAAGAATAGCCACATGCAGTGGTGATGGATTTTGGTAAGTCTGTTTCAATTTTGAATAGCATTCTCACAAGTTTCTGCTTAGTCCATCTGTCATGAACTGCACAGTGGCATGAAGGTAGAGGTTCCAAACGCAGTATAATTAATGAAGGGGTAATCCACAATCAAAGTCCAGAAACAGGCACAAGGTCATGTACACAAGTAATAAGTCCAGATGATAACAACTAGGGATGGCTGATGTGAAACTGACGTTTCGACACGGTGTCGAGACCCCGAAGCACAGATGTTTCAAAACACTGCTACACTTAGGGCAAGTCGTGGCCTAATGGTTAGAGAGTTTGACTCCTAACCCTAAGGTTGTGGAATCGAGTCTTGGGCCAGCAATACCACGAATGAGGTGCCTTGAGTAAGGCACCGAACCCCCAACTGCTCCCCGGGCGCTACAGCATAAATGGCTGCCCACTGCTCCGGGTGTGTGTTCACTGCTGTGTGTGTACACTTTGGATGGGTTAAATGCAGAGCATGAATTCTGAGTATGAGTCACCATACTTGACTGTATGTTGTCACTTTTTTTCACTTTCAAAGTGCAATTCGAAACCCCTCATGTCACGTGACCAAGGCGATTCAAAGCATCGGGGCGTTTCACAAGTGTTTTGAGACCCGAATCTTCTTTTGATCAACAATGTCGGGAACAAACCACACAATCGCACATCTGTCTTAACCTAACTTCCGCAAAGTATAAAAGTGGAGTTAATGCAGCAGAACAATTAATATATTTAAATTAAAATCTTTATATGTAAAAAATGCCATGACCAAAATAACATATTAACAAAGAGTTCATTCAGTTGTCAGAGAGATGTTACAACACATTAAAAGAACAGAACAATAAAAACAACTTTCAAATATTTTTTATAATTATATTTACACTTCACCCAGATTCCTAAAGTGACAGGTTCTAACAACATGCCAGTCGTGCTCACTAACCTTTCCCCTAGCTCACATGGTGGAATGCCTAGCACAACATATACCTTATAATTTGTCAGTTCAACTCAACTGATTTCCCTATCAATGCGGTTTCAGAGCAATACTTCAAAATTACCACTAGATGTCACCATAGATATGGGTATCGAATTGTTTCGAAGCCTCAGCACATTTGCTTCGACTGTTTCAGTGTTTCATGAAGACTCGCTCTGCCCACCACTAATAACAGAAAGGCAAAATCACAGGCAAAAGGGTAACCCAAAAACAGGCAGCGTAACAAGACCAGGAAGAAACAGGAAACAAAGCTTAGAAATGTAGCTGACACTAGCCAGACTTAGCCATGAATGACAAAAATGATCCAGGCTTATATAGGGTGAGCATGCAGGGTTAATAGGACACAGGTGCAAACAATGAGTGCTGAGTCTGGCCAAAGGATTATGGGAAATGAAGTCCAAGAATTAGTGACAGCGGGATGGGATGGAGTGCCCTCTGGTGGTTATCAAGGGCACTCCAGCTGGTGCTCGTGACACCATCCAAGTTATGTAGGGTGATCAAACGTGCCATTTTCCCAGGACACGCTGCGCAGACCAATTGTTGCATGACAAAGTACTGTGAGAGCTCTAGAGAGCAGACAGTTTCTTGTGCTTTTGAATCACTCTCACGGTACTTTGATGTCATACACCGATCGGTATGCTCAGTGCTGCTTCAAGTCGAACACTAATATGTACATGTATTTGCATCGCTTTGACTGTTCTCTGTAGATCCCACCTTCTCACGCACCACGATTGGTCGATTACGTACAAAGTCTGCATGTTACTGGTCAAACGATCATTACCTTCATTAAGTATGTAAACAGGAAACCAAAGCCAAAACCTGGATATTTTAGTCAATATAGAAATCCTGGCCAGGACGTGTCCTGGGAAAATGGCACGTTTGGTCACCCTAAAGTTATGAAGCCATATTATCCTCATAGACATGACATTCCGAATTGTCCTTTTTCTTTCAGCATAATTCGAACCCTTGATGGCAAAGTGTTGCACAAATACAAACATCCAGCAGCAGTATTTGGCTGTGACTGGAGTCAAAATAACAAGTATGTGTATTAACCAGTTTCATAAACAGATGTTAGAATGTTTTTTTTTTTTTTTTACCAGTGTTGTTTTCTCTTGTGATCACAATTATAATACATTGTGTGTCACTCTTTCTCTCAATCTCACTCTCTGTCTCTTTCTCTCTCTCTCTCGCACTCACACAGAGATATGATTGCCACTGGCTGTGAAGACAAGAATGTTCGAGTCTATTACTTGGCTACCAGTTCAGACCAGCCACTAAAAGTCTTTACAGGTCACACGGCCAAAGTATTCCATGTGCGTTGGTCACCACTTAGAGAGGGCATACTGTGCAGCGGCTCAGATGATGGGTAATAATCCCATCAAAATCCTCATTTACACTGTATATTTTTGAAAATAAAATGAATACTTTTATCAAAAAAGAAAATTATTAAACTTAAAAAAACACAAACAAAGCACAAAAAAATATATATTTTTAAATAAAAGTAATTGTATAATTAAATATAATTATAATAAAAATAGTATAACTAAATGAATCATTCATCAAATTAGATTTTTAAATAAAACTGCTTTGATTTACAGTTTTTGCTGAAATTTGAAAAAAATAAAATATTTTTTTTTTCCTGATGCACTTTATTCTCTGTAAATTTTAATGCTAATAAAACCTGGTATTTCACTATTTGTGCAATAAATGGTACCCATATAATTAGCCTATAAAGCCTGCAATGAGCTGCCGTGCAAATCATCGTATTTATATCATGATGCTAATAAAAACTTGGAATAAATTAATCATGGCTGACTATGAAAAGGGGAATTCCACTCTGGCACTGTGAATTTATGTGTGATGTGACACTCATATCCTTATCAGTGTTCAAAACAACATAAACCAAAAAACCACTGAGAGCACCTTTAACTTGTATGTATTTCTGTGTGCATGTCAACTAGGACTGTCCGTATCTGGGATTATACCCAAGATGCCTGCATTAACGTGCTGAGTGGCCATACCGCTCCTGTACGGGGTCTCATGTGGAACACAGAGGTGCCGTACCTTTTGACCTCAGGGAGCTGGGACTACACCATCCGTGTCTGGGACACCAGAGATGGCACCTGTCTAGACACTGTATATGACCATGGAGCTGATGTCTATGGTAGGGTATTAAATGTATATGCTGCAGACAGAATTATGATTTTATACACTGTGGATTAATTTGGCACATAGACTATTTACTTTTTAAGTGTTCAAAAACTGGGTACAGTGTGATAGCTAGACACAGTTGACTGATTCAGATTCTATAAATGGAGGCAGGAAAAGCGGAACATTGAATAGTTAAGAGCCCTAAATATGTAACAGGAACACTTATTTTTAGTAGAATTATACATACAGTAGTAGGAACACTCATACATAATTTTGTGTCATTCCAAGGTAATAATATGTTATTTATGCAGCCTTGTCAACCGTATAAAATCCCCCAGGTCTGACATGTCACCCCAACCGTCCGTTCACCATGGCTTCCTGCTCCAGAGACTCTACGGTCAGACTTTGGTCGCTCACTCCTCTAATTGCTCCCTTAGTTGTCAACATCCTTACTGACCACAGCTGGGATGACATCATTGGCAACACAGGTTAAAACACATCCACATATTATATACTGTCTGTATGTGTTGGTTTTGTAAAGACATTAAAACATATTTATTTCTTAAGTGTAGATCGTGCCATGGTGCCTGGAGCTCCTCCCCTCCTGTGTGGAAAAAGTTCCAAAGATATTAAACAGGAGCTGGATAAGCTCTCTAATGACGTGCGCATGAAGAAGCTCCGATGGTTCTCTGAGTGTTTCTCAGTGAGTGAATCTCAACACAGAACTTTCACAGGACTTTATTAAGGAGTCTAAATAATAGGCTATTTGTTTTCTATTTTTAGCCACCAGGTGGGAGTCATAACCTTTGGGATCTGGTTGCTGTAATCAATGGACAGGATGATAGTCTTCTTCCACAGAACTATGGACAGGGCATCATGCATATGAAACATCTGGTCCGCTTCAAAACTGTGAGTGGATAAATAGTTATGTAACGTTCTAATAGTGTCACAACTGAAGTCCTGCAAGCTTTTGGTGAACATTATCAATATATTAAGTTTTCGTCAATTTCACTGCTTGTGTCTTTCCTGTAGTCTGAAGCACAAGAGCTGACTATAGTAAAGATGTCAAAGTTTGGCGGTGGTATTGGAGCGCCTAGTAAAGAGGAAAGGCTCAAGAATGCAGCAGAAATCCATATCAGACTTGGTCAAATCCAAAGATACTGTGAGCTTATGGTGGAACTAGGAGAGGTAAAGACTGAAAAGCCATGTACATTTTTTTAATACATTCATTATATCAATATGCTGCTTAAGTAATCTATTTAATAACATATCAATATTTGCTGATGGGTCAGGATTTAATTGTGGATTAATTGAGTGGATTAAATGTTTTATTTTAGAGTTGTTGTTTTTTTATATAAAAATTATTTTATAATCATGCTAAAGTAACATTGACAGCCCTAATAAATTGATATTCATGCGCTACCATTCAAATGTTTGGGGTCAGTAAGATTTTGAATTAAAAAAAAGTCTCTCTCTTTCAAGTAAGGATGTGCCCGAATAGTGAATCCGAATTTTTGAAAGGCACACAAAACAAATAAAGTGTTCTACAGAAGCCCTAAAGGGAAAAAATATATTTCAATGCTTTCTCTCGCAAGTATATCGTTGGGTAATTATACTGTATATAAATTGCGGGCATCAGGAAGCCGCTATCAATATGCAGGGCATTGAAATCGCTTTTGAATGCACGCTTGCTTTTTACTTTCACTTTCGAGATTCACAATCACACGTACTCTGTATGTATACTACGGAGCAGCAGAACTTACCTCACATTTCACAAGATTAGATTTTTGTCAGTAGTGCTCAGGATCTGCAAATCTTCGCCATTGTCCTATCAGTCATCTCTCCTTACTCTGTTTAAGTGGTAATTTAAATTTTATGTACTGTAATGTAACAGGCTACCGCTAGCAAGCGGCTAACATGTCCCTTCAGTGGCTCCGTAGAACATGTTATTCATTTTCTGTGCCTTTCCTAATTCGGATTCACTTTTCGGGCACATCCCTACTTTCAAGGCTGTCTCTCTCAAGGCTGCATTCATTTGATTACAAATACAGTACAAACAGTAATATTGTGAATGTTACAATTAAAAAAAAAAAAATCTATGTTGATATATTTTAAAATGTATTTTATTCCTGTGATGGCAAAGCTTGTCATGATCGGTTGCAGCAAGGATATTTTATTCGCAGCAGTTATTTTATTAAATGCAAACTTACGAGAATACTTGCAGCATAAAACTACTAAACTAGTAGTTTAATGAGACTATACTTCAAAGTGTACTAAAAATGCTATAAGTATTTTATTAGTAAACTATAAGTATACATTTAAGTTCACTTTAAGTATAGTTGCAGTACAAACTAAAAACATATAGCTAAACTAGTTGTGTACTTAAAGTTCACTACTGTTATACTTAAAGTATACTTAAAAGTATATTTTTATATACTAGAAAGTGGGCCAGTTTAGTCTCAAGCAGTATTGAAATATTACACTTGCAAGTATACTACTAGCATACTGATATTTGTATACTTGTTACATAAAGTATATTTTAAAATATACTTGAACTTTACTTAAGTATACTTAATTAATAAACTTAAAGTATACTTCTTTTTGGGGTTGGGCAAACACAGGACTATATATACACAAAAGCAAACTAATCAATGAAAGGAGACATGTACATGAAATCAATCACACACTGATTTAACAAGGAAACGAGTTCAAACACAGAAAACCACCTAGAAACATGCAAAAACCAGCTCAAAACAAACTCAAGTACAGATCAAATGAGACAAAGCTGAATTTTCAGCAGCCATTACTCCCGTTTTCAGTGACACATTAACCTTAAGAAATCATTCTTCTATGCTGAATTGCTGCTCAAAAACCTTTTATTATTACAGCATTTATTTGATATAGAAATCTTTTTAAGATTAAAGGTGTCTTTACTGTCACTTTTGATCAATTTAATGCATCCTTGCTGAATAAAAGTATTTACTTATTTATTCTTACTGAACCAGTTTTCTCATATGGATGGTCCATCATTTTCTTTCAGAACCAATTTTGGATATTTATGATGTTTTGTTTCATATGTTTAGTGGGAGAAGGCTCTTTCTGTGGCCCCTGGTGTCTCCATGAAATACTGGAAAAAGCTTATGCAAAGGTATCTCATATACTCCTTTGTATTTTTAAATTGATTGTTGTGAGTGAATTCTCATTCATTAACTGCTTGATGCAGGAGAGCAGACCAGCTTATGCAAGAAGGCACTGATGATGTCATCCCGTATTGCATTGCCACTGGTGAGGTGAAGAAGTTGGTGAATTTCTTCACCTCTAGAGGTCAGCTGAAAGAAGCTTTGCTGGTGGCTCAGGTACAGAGAGCTGCTTTCTTTTTACCCATTTTAGAGTTGTTGTAAGACTGTGAACCTCTGTGCTCAGTGTCATAACAAATGAGGCTATATTATAAATGAGAATGTGATTTGTTTTATTAGGGGGCTTGTGAGGGCAATATTAATGGTCCTCAGATCACATCAATAAACCACGCCGCAAACTCAGACAATGATAACATAGAAAAATACTGTGGGTAAGTTATACTCAATTTAAGCCGCAATCAAGTATTTCACCTCTTATTTTCTCACACCCTCTCCCCTTCTTTGTCCAGGATGTTGCACAGAGTGTGTAAAGAGCTGGCCGAGTGGTATTTCCAAGATGGCCGTGCTGTGTTGGCTGCTTGCTGTCATCTAGCTGTAGACAATGCAGAAGTAAGCTCACCTGTAGCAATATTTAAAATCAGACAACCTCTAATAATGTAATATCAATGTTAAGACAATTATAGAACGTGATGAAGCCTATTGGGACAATTTAAGATAATTTCTATTCTAATTTATTTTCAAATGTAACTTGTCCCTGTAATGGAAAAGCTGAATTTTCAGCAGCCATTAGACTTCAGTGTCACATGGTCCTTCAGAAATCATTCTAATATACTGATTTCCAGCTCAAGGAACATTTATTATTATTATCAATGTTGAAAGCAGTTGTGTTGCTGTTCAGAAGAAGTAGAATTTTATCTTACCTTTAACAATTTAAAGCCTACTGGCTAAACAAAATAATAATCTTACTGACCCCATATATAGTGTTTAGGGAAGGATAAAATAGAGGTTTTTATCTCCTTGTGTCAGCTGGCTATGGCGTCTCTGATCAGAGGCAATGAGCTGGAGCTGGCAGTGTGTGTGGGCACAGTCCTGGGAGAATCAGCCAGTAAAGCCACCCACTACGTTCTGGAGCTCTTAGCCAGGAAATACATGACCACTGCTACCTGGTAAGAATAAATCTGGTCCATGAGATCAGTGCATCTTTTCTTAAAGTCAAGTCTGAATAAGGGAACCAAGTTTTTGTTCAAAAGTGTCATAGTTTGCACACTTAAATGCAACCCATCTCTTATCCTCTAAATGCAACCATTTCTTATCATCAGTCATGTACAGAAGTGTTGACATGATTCTGAAAGTCATCCTTACTGCACACCTGTTACATTTTTCATTTCCATCTCTCTCTAGCTTTCCATCTGTGGCATACAGGTATTTTATCTGCCCCTTTGTGGCACTCAAATGTACATCTGGTTTATATGCTTAAATGCTTATTCATAACAGTTTATCTTTCTTAATACTATAAATCATAACTCACCAAGTTGTGATGCCCCCTCAGGTGTTCATCTGTTGTCATTTTTCAATGCATTCATTCAACTTTAACTACCCATGTTAATATAAATAATTGTTGATGTTCTTTATTCCTAGGTAGCACTTTAAAAGGAATAGTTCTCCCATAATTCTTCCATCATTTACTCACAGTCATGTTCCTAACCTCTCTGACTTTTTTCCTTTATGGAACGCAAAAAGTGGACAGTATTATTTTAAATTTTTTTACATTAAAAATGAAAGTGAAAGATTTTCAATAGCGCTCATTTAATTTATGACTAGAATATTCGTAAACTCACTTTTTGTGTTCCACAGAATAAATGGCATGTCTGTCTTTTCCCTTTTCCCCTGTACTCTTCTAATGCTGCACTGGGTCTTCTACTCCCCAGGGATCTTGCTGCCAGATTACTCCAGATGATCCCTGATAATGAGATCTTGTTAGCCAAACTATGTGCCTTCTACCCTGGCAGCTCTACCGAAATCAACGACCTTCACGAAAAGGTAACTACTTCATTCATACATCCCAATGCTCAACCTTAACCAAATAAAAACCATTCACACATTGAGTGTGAAGAACCAAACAAGAATGTATAGTATTGTTTATTATTTGAAGTGCAAATGGTGAATATTTTCTGTAAAGACACATTTATTTAAGTATAATGATTCATAATAATACTCTTAATTTTTTTTCAGTGTGGTCTACCAACTTTACAGGAATGTAAAGAACTTGCTGAAAGTGCACATGCTGAGGGACAAATCTTTCAAGCAGTAAAGTATTACCTCCTGAGCCCAGAACCAGAAAAAGCCCTTCCCATTGGGATCATGTATGTCAAAGGTGAGTGTCTGTTAATGTATCTGTGTCTAACTTTTTCAACTTCATATTTCATTGCAGTGCTATTTCCAGTACACGCTCATTCTGTATATATATATATATATATATATATATATATATATATATATATATATATAAAGATATATATATATATATATATATTATATATATATATATATATATATATATATATGTATATGTATATTATATATATATATATATATGTATATATATATATATATATATATGTATATATATGTATATATATATATATATATATATATATATATATACACACACACACAGTGCTTAACAAATTTATTAGACCACCTGTCAAAAACTTTTTAAAACTAAAAATCGTATTGTTATTTATTGAGCAAATAAACTGAAACAACTAAATAGCCTTTATTCACACATAATAACAAAACAACTTATATATATATATTTTTTTTAATTATCACAATTATTGCATAAATATTAATCAGTACCATAAAATTATCTCAAAATACAAAATAAAATAAAAATACATATATTATTGAACATTACATTGATTTTAATGAAAATAAAAAAGTTACATTTCGATGCAACATTTTTTCCATAAGTTGAATATACAAAAAGTCCTGAAGCTGGTTACCTCAAGGTTGCCTGGTTGCCTTTTTTCCTTCTACCTTAAACAATAAGCAATTCATGATGACATCACAAGATTTTGTTATCTGAATGCACAATTGTTGCATTGAAGACCAGATCTTAATACAGCCAACGATTACTGACTCTCTCTCCCCTCAATAGAGCAGCTGAGCTCTACTGACTGGACAGTGGACTCTGTGTACCACATCCTAGACCTGCTGAGCTACATCAGAACAGACCGTCTTATTCTTCCAAAGAGTAGTGAGTAAGTCAGTTACATTCCCTCAAAAACTCTTGTCAGTGATGTCATTTATAGTAGCATTCTACGGTCATTAGATGGTCTTCTCACTATCTCTCTCTCTCTCTCTCTCTCTCTCTCTCTCTCTCTCTCTCTCTCTCTCTCTCTCTCTCTCTCTCTCTCTCTCTGCCTTTGGCTAGAGAACGCAATGAGTTGCTTATTCTCTGTGGGTATATTGGTGCACTATTAGCCATCGGGAGACAGTATTCAAGTATAGTGCCCGCACTGTATGAATACACAAGGTATGTTAACTGTGGGATTTATATCAAGTATTTAGGGATTTATATCAACTCAATTACTGGTGGTTGCAATTAATGACTTTCTTTCTCTCTCCTTTAGTCAGCTGCTAAAGCGGAGAGAAGTGGCTGTGCCATTGCAGATAGAGCAGTTGTCCATAGAGTTGGATGCCTGGAGAGCCTGCACACAATCCCTCAAGTCTGTACCACAGTACTCTAATTCATAACACAAAACAGCTCTGTTTCAAGACCTACCTAGTCAGTATTGTAAAGCATCATATGCTATTCCAAACAACATGCAGCAAATGCTGCCTTATGCTACCTTATTTTGCACAGTTTCCAAGCCAGGACCATATTTATCCCTCATGGAAAACTCACTCTACACTGCTGTTAGGATGCTGCCATAACACTTGTGCTGTTGAAAATCCTTTACCTAATTTGGTGTTCTCTGTCAAAACCAACCAGCCAAAAAAACTTCTAAAAAATCTCTCATTAATCATTATCATCAAAAAATATATTAATCACTCCTTTTAAAAAATTTTCCTTCAATTAGAACAGGTTTTGTATTTCTTTTTGGAATTTATTGATCATAGGCTTCATTGATCTGAGCTTATTCACCTTAGGCCCGGTTTCACAGATGGGGCTTAGCTTAAGCCAGGGCTAGGCCTTAGTTAAATTAAGCAGCTTTTATAAAAATGCCGTTGAAGAAAACATTACAGGTGTGAATCTTGACAAAGAACAATGGCACAGAGATATTTTAAGATATGCCAGAGCAAGATATTTTCAGTTGAGACAGCTCAAACCTACATTTTAGTCTTGGACTATCTTAAGCCTTGTCTGTGAAACCAGGGGTTAATGATTGAGTGGAAAAAAAGTTTATTCTCCTCAAAAAACATAACATCAATGAGGCCTACAATCAGTCGGTTCCAAAAATAAATACATAAATAAAACCTGTCCTAACTAAAAGAAAACAAGACTGAATCCTATATTTGGCAATAACATGGCACTTTTTTTTGCCCAGTCATTTTCGACTTGGGGAACACCAGTGTAACAAAAAAAGAAAAAAAGCCAAAAAATGTTTAATAAGTTGTTATACCCTGTGTGAGCAAAATCAGTAATTTTTTGCTCAGTCCAAATGCATTAACGTTAATTTAGATTTTTTTAAAAAAATATTCCCTCTGGGTCAAAATAACCAGAACAAAACATGAGGGATAAGCCCAAAATATTCTTTATAGTTCTGACTTGAAAGGCTTAGCGTATGCGCACATCTTAACATATACCCTATCAAAGAAGACTCGATTGGATAGCATTTAATAGGAACCTGCCTATGCAGGCAGTAGACAACAAGACAGCTCACTAGGTTTTGCGACAGATCTAATAATTCCGTTGACAACTGAAGAGACTTGAAAAATAATCTATTGTTCTCGTTCTCTCTACACATACACAGAGTGGCAGATGACACCTCGTACACTCCACCATCTGAGGCCCAGAAAATAGAGTACAGCCAGCTGTTGAGTCGAATGAGAGAGGAGCCCATCAAGGGCCTAGATGGCCCCGACTATGTCACTGGCTCTAACTTGCCCAGTCACTCTGATGTCCAGATTTCTTGCTTCACTGCCCTCAGGATACAGGTGGGTTTCTTATGGTTAGTCTTGTATTTTAGCACTACACAAATATCACTGAACTTACATTATGCCTTTATTTGTTTGGCAGGGTCCAGCATTCTTCCTGGAGGACGGCAAATCAGCCATTTCACTAAATGATGCCCTGATGTGGGCAAAAGTAAACCCTTTCTCTCCATTGGGGACGGGTATACGCCTCAACCCCTTCTGAGTACAAATAGAACAAATGTGAGCAATATTCTTGCTGGTCTGGCTCTGGAAAGGCGACAACATTCCTGTTTTCTCTCATAAAGCTTGATGTATGTCAAAACTGACCAAATTGTGTTCAAATCAACATTATTTGAGGCTTTGCTATTCCATGCTGTGCTTATTTCATTCAGGATTGCAGCTTATATGCAAACAATAAGCAAAAGCAAGAATGCTGCTGATGTAGTGAATATACAGCACACAAGGCCAACAGCACAGTTGTGATGGTATTTCTTTCATACAATAGTTCAGTAAACAAGAAGTTAATATCAAGCAATGCAGTAACTAAGTAACTTTTTTTTTTAAAGGCAAAGCAATTTTGATAAGCAACACAGAGACTAATTCACTATAAACATAGGCAAGCAGAAGGATATGTACAGTAAACAAAAACATGTTAATTTGATGCAGGCCAATCAAATTAGAGCACCACAGCTAACTGTTGTATAAAGAGATATTTATGCTAGATACAGTAATGAATGTTACATATGAAGCAGGATATTTAATGCCTTTCTTTCTCATCCTAAAACACAAGCACGTTCAGATATTGAGATCTATAGCCCAAAGATTGTAATTCTAGGTGGTACTATCACTGGTATATGTAGTATGAGCATTTTTTATCATGCAGTTTTGTAGATCTATACATTTTTCATTCAAAACATATAAGGTATTCATCTGTAAATTTTTGTTGGTTTGTTTGCGTTTTTGATTTCATGCTGCTTTGACATTGAAACTATTTGCTATGTCTGTTGTCTGTCACATATGAACTGAATATATTTACTGACTAGTGACTATACACCTTATTTTAGTAGAACCAAATACTTGTTTGAAATACGAGTTTGAAATCTCATAACAATCACTATTTAATGTTGCTTCATTTCATTCGGGAACTATTATAAATAGGTATATAGAGCAGGTCTGAGGCCAGATGTGTAATATTTGTTCATAGAATATGGCAACACTATTTACTGTTAAATTCAAAATATGTCTAGATTAACTTAGGCAATAAGTTTGAGAAACTGCACGTATAGAGTGAGGAAACTAAACATTTCTGCTATTACATAGCTATATGTTTGGAGTGCATTTCTGAAGTTACATAATAAAAGACAAAAAGTGTCATTAATATTGGTAAAATCATCAGTTGCAATGGCTGTCATACTTAGAGGAGTATATACAATGTTTTGGAGGAATTATTTTATGAAATGTTGGCTTTATGTTAGAAAATACAGATAAAGAGACTATTTTCATCGAATTGCACTGTGAAATGTATTTATTTGTATAAAGTTCTAGAATTTATGTCTGAACTCTAAGCTCAAATGGGTGTACTGTACATAGCACATTGATATGATAATTGTTAATACGCAACAAAGGACAGTTAAATGTCATATATCGATCCTGAAGTAGAGTCAGGCATCTGATTAAGCCAGAACCAGTCCAAATTCAGCATGCTCCAAGTGTTTAATCTGTTTATTTTGACCGATGATATCATAAAAGGGCAAGGTGAGATAAAAGCAAGACTATGTCAATGATAATCACCTTTTTTGTGACTATGATTTGATAATTACTATTAAAAAGATGAAGTGTATAAGAAATCCCATGATTTTATTTTTGCTTATGAGTAGTGTGCACTACACTGTGAACATGACTAAAGTAATTAGTTCATTAATCAGGATTCAAATAATAATACATTTATAGCACCAACTGCAAAGAGAAAGGAGACCAATTAGACCATCAAATTTAACATGATATTCTTTATTTGTCTTATGTAACAGTTCAGGATGCAACTTGGGAAGCTGTGAAAATACTGATAGCAAACTGAAGGGTTGTGCTTTTGGGAATTTTTGTTTTAGATTACTTTGATAAAAAAATATAAAATTCACTATATTGGCATGCACTTCAATAATTTAATCCTGACATGATCAAGTTGAATCATATTAGGCATGCAGTTTATATTGACATATAAGAATTTGCGGGTTAAAAATGACTAATTTACATTAATCTGGTGAAGGTATTATTTACAAAAATATAACTTATGTTCATTAGATGCACAAAAATATGTAAGTATTTAAAAAAAAAAAAAACATTTGAACTTAGAATAAGTAAAATGAATGGCTGGCATGATTTAGTTTTTTGTGCGCTGGGGGTCACAAACGAGACTGGGTGACCTTTTTGTACATTAATGCACTTAATATAAGAAAATAAGGGGGGTGAGGGGGGTTTATGGAGGGAGTTACAGAATCTATCGGTACTGGAGGAAACTCTTGAGCAGAGTAGGCAGTTTGAGGTGAGAAATCAGATGCAGTCTGGATCGGCCCATGTAGTTTCGAATACTCAGTCTACACAGCTGACACAGAGACCGCGGCATGGCTATCAATGAGGAAACAGTCAAAGTTAGCAATATCCCCCTTGTTAAAAAAATAAATAATCTTTTTAAACAACTTAGTGGTTCACAGAGTATATGGACAAAGTGACCCAGCCTAAAATAATCATGCAACTTCATCAAAGATACTTTTTTTTTTTTTTTTTTAATTGCATTCAAAATTCACAGAAGATCGTGGATCAAGTGATCTGGATCATTTCTTGAACTGATTCCCTTTCTCTTTCTCTTTCCTATCAAATTCAAATGAGCAACATTACCCTCATAAAGGAGGAGCACAGCCTCTGCCGTACTGCTGGGTGGCGCTGTCTCCAGCGGCCTTTGTAGCTCCAGGTTGCGAGCGTTGATGTTAGCGCCGAAATCTAGCAGCACTCTGATGATTTCTGGACAGTCCTTCTGTGCTGCAATGTGCAGTGGTGTGTCAAGGAAACGGCCCTTCTGCACATTAGCTCCTAAGAAAAACAGATTCATTTATGATAGGGTAAAATAAAAACTAAAGAACTAAGGTGAGATGGTCTAAACTCACACCAAAATACACCAAGTAATTAAATTTCTTTTATTGTGTAGTATGAACAGTAAAAGTGTGCACATAGCCACTTCAAACTCACCTCCATCCAGAAGTTTCTGTGTACACTGGAGCTGCCGGGAGACACAGGCAATGTAGAGAGGTGTTCCTAGATGAGGGATGTCGAAATCAACATCTGCTCCCCACGAGATGAGAGATTCTATACATGCTGCCTTGCCTGAGACAACAAGAACATGTATGCTTACATTTTTGTATGTAACCTCTGCTATAAATACTATACATTCAAATCAATTGATTGATTTATTTATTTTTTAATTTTTTTTTGGTTAGACTAGAGCGGTTACCTGGCAAGCAGAACTGCGTACCTTTGCTAGAGGCCTCATGAATGGGCGAAGGCTGGAACGCTTCTGCCTGTGGCTTTGCTCCATGTTCCAAAAGCACCTCTGCGCAGGTGACACTTCCTGCCGAGCAGGCGTTAAACAGTGGGGTCACGCCGTCAATAGTCGTAGCATTCACCTGCCACATACAAGAATATTTTAACAGCACAATCTGCACAAACAGATCAGTTTGAGCATAGTCTTTGATTATATAAAGAGCAAGAAAACACAAAGCCTTTCCTGAAACAATTAAGGAAGCCTGGGGTTCGTTATTACAAAGAGAAGTTATCAGAAGTGGCTTAATTTCAGTAACTATATGATTTGGAGATAAAATTCCAATTACATTATTTATATTGTTCTTTAGAAGTTTAGTTGGTTACAAATTTCTAATTCAAAACTATTAAAGTTGAATTATTTTGTGAATTTTATCTTCCAACTTATTCCATTATCAACATATTTTTGCTATAGCTGTAGATACGCGGAAAAAATAAAAGCAATGATCTATTGTATAATATATGTAAATGTAAATATATATAAAAGATTACGCAAAAGACTGAACCGTGTACTCGTGACAACAGTATATTTAAGAAATGTCAAGCCAGGGTAAGCTGTGGTTTTTATTGGGGCTAGTTGTCATGTGTTTTAAATATTATAAATGTATGCAATTTATTAAATTAAATATAAAATATTATGTATAATATTTTACATATAATTATAATATAAAATTAATGATTAAAAATAAACATTGAAATATTTGATGGGTAAAACGATGGTATTTTTACATACCTTTTTTTTTTAATAATTACTCATATGCTGTTTAATAACTGTAACTCACATTGGCACCGGCTTCTATGAGAGCCCTGGCACATGCTACATGATCTCCCAGACAAGCTTCATGCAGTGGAGTCACATGATCGATGGTGATAATATTTGCATTGTAACCCTGGTAATATGGGAAAAAAAACACATAAACAAAGTATTTTGTTAGAAATGCTAACATATCAATTTGACCTCTTTTTAACAATTTCTGTTCTGTTTCTGTATGTGCATATATTTGTAAACCTGTGAGAGAAGAGTCTTAAGTGCCAGAAGTCGACCCTGACACGCAGCTTCATGAAGTGGAGAACGATCCGCCCATGAACCTGTGAACACACAACAAATTATTCTTAGTGATAAACAAATGTACTGACACCCAACTGTTTCCCATGACTAAAAAATGCTCTTTCATCTCAGAAAAACAAAGTACAAAACAACCCCCCAAAAAAACAATTATCAAATGTTACATTAACATAATTTACAGCAACCATAATTTACTGTATTTAAAAGCAAACCAATAGTTATAAAAGCACTACCATGTAATTCAAGAGCTTTAAAACACCCACTCAGCCACAATCGGACTTCATATAATTTCCAGTACATTCTCAAGTGAGAGTGGTGTAAGTACTGGTGATTTTGACACTGTCCATTGACAGCTGTTGAGCACAGAGCCTATGAGTGGAATTGCTGAAAATGACAAAGCATTATCATCTACCATAAGAGTGGATCAGCTCTCTAGATACAATAAAGGTTGACTGATTTCAACTGTTGAGCCATTTGAACAGATTCCCCTGTGTTGCTTCAGTACGAAATAAAAATGAAATGATTTCACTACATAAAATGCACCATACAAACCGTAACAAACAGTTATCTTATCGGTATGTGGGAATGAAAGCAATAAGAGCAATATTCTTCTCCTTTAAAGGCAGCAAAATTGTTTCATGTATAAAAGATGGAATTACAAGAGACCTCACATAGCAAAAGCCCAATTACATAAACTCAGTGGATGTGCAGTCCTTGGTGTTCTAATCTTTAAACATTATTCCTAGGCAGCAAATGCCAGGCTCTCCATTCCTGACAACGGGGCATTTTGGATAGCATGTCTTTTCCATTATGTGTTCAAGCGGAAGCCATGTCAGTGTCAAAGTATTCTCTAGCAGCTTTACTCTTCAGAAAGAGCTAAAGGTTCATTCCGTGTCAACTCAGCCAGAGGTCCCGTCCCCCCCAGCTCACATTTTTGATTGTGTTAATATCGGGGTGGGTTTTTTTTTTTTTTTTTTTTTGAGAAAAATACCTAAATGAAGAATAAAACACCAAACACCAAAATATCAAATGTCATTGATGTATATTTACTAGAGGTGTGACGAGACACTTATCCCACGAGAGGAGACACGAGACTGGGTTCACGAAGACGAGACAAGATTTTTACACTTTTTTAAAGAAATCCTCAATGATGAAATATATAGGGAAAAATGTTTTAAAAAATGTAGGTGCATTTTGAAATCAAATTGTATTTTATGAAATTAAACATCTATTTTAATAAATTTTATGCAGGTATAAACAACATGTAAACACTGCAAAACGTTTGCCACAAACTCAACTGTCAGGCAAGTAATTTCACAAAATTAAATAGTATACACAAAAATAAATAATAAACAACACAAATAATATCCCTTTCAAGTAGCAGACAGTGAAGTTTATTATTTAGTAAACTGATTTCCACTTTAATAAAAAAATAAGATTTTTTTCCATTTAATTTTTCTTAACTCAACAATTTTTCTTTAATAGTATATACATTTTTACATCAATTTATTAAAAGTGTATACTTGTTTAGGGCCCTATGAAATGTTTTATTTTTTCTCACCATATTATTTATAGCTTTTATTGTTACCAAATTCTGTGTTTTAGCATGTCTAACTATTTGAATGCATAACACAACTTAATTTATTTATTTTATTTTTTATTAAAGTAGCCTTATGAATTTTTTTCACTCAGAAATTCTGTGTTGTGTATTTACATTTTTCTGGTTATCAAATGAAGGCATAAAACATTAATTTCATCATTTATCATTTAATTGTTGAAAATAAAGCAGACTTTTTGGCAAACAAAGGGTATTTACTATTAAAATTAAAACATGGAAGAAATGTTGTGTGATTATTCCTTTAAAATAATGTTTGTTTCATTTTAGTAGTAATAGGCTGTGTACACTCTATTGTCGTTATTTCAAACAGGACTTTTATTTTGACGGGTTGTCGTGAATACCTTTACAGTTCTGTGTATGTGATATGATGCTAGTTTTACTCAAATCAAACGGTAAAATGCTCATGAAGTGACTCTCAGAGCAGTTCTGGAGATGTTGTTCATGTGTTTACATCCTCATTTAGTGAGACGGCAGACGCTGAAATCATCACGAGCGTCATCAGTGTGTGTTTGTGTGTAAACCTCGCGTCTGCACAATTCATTAACAGAGACAGGCAGAACATACAAGATTCATATTTAAATCGACTTTTGCTGCTTTATATTTACAGATACTAGTCCATAGTGTGATTTGATTTAAGTGTAATGACCTACTTTTGGTTAATTCAAAATTTAAGAAATTCTGTGACATTTCGTGTTAAACTGCATTCTGTTTTTATGACAGGATAAAGACTTCACTGTGTAATTTTTTTCACTTATCATGCGGCCACTTGCATAATGTGAACATAATATCTTACATACCTTATATTACATACCACTGGTGAAAGGGTCAGTGTAATGCAAATATATCTGAAAGGTCTGCACGAGGATATGTCACACCCCTAATATTTACTTTAATATTATTCACTATTTTTGTAGAGGACAGTCAAAATTATGGTTTCAGAGATTCAGAGCCAAATTACAGGGGGTTAAAATGACTTAGAATTACACATAGATTGGTAGGTCTACTAGTATAATCTGTTAATTTTAGATATTTTCTTGCATAACCCCCGTATGGCTCTGAATCTCAGTTGAAAATTGTCATTTTGACCCCTCTCTACAAAATAGTGGATTACTCTGTAAATATACATTGATGACATTTAATATTATGTCTTTCATCACAATGCATGTTTATCTTTCTTCAGAAAAAATATTGACAAAAACAAAAATTTGAGCCAGGGACGTTTCCGCAATTTGGTTGAGTTGACACGGAATGACCCAAAAATTTTAATAAATTGGCGAGCAGTAATTTTGTGCTAAAAAAAAAAAAAGTTATTTAAAAAAGTTTAATTACCAAAAATGCATTTTAAAATTCGAATTTATTTGTAAAGTGCAAAATTTCAAAGCAATGTGATAAACATAGTTTATGTTAAACAAATTTGATAAATATTTTAGTTAACAATTTAACATCAATATCCCTGAAAATAAATAAATAAATAAATTATAAAAATTTGAACCAAAGAAATTGTCAAATATTTTCTCAGATTTTCCCCTAACACTTCCCTGCAACCTCCTGGGCGTCCCCAGACCACATTTTGAAATTTCCTCAATTAAACAACTGCATCAACCTATTGACCACAGTAGCAACAACACAACTACCAATAACAGTGTCTTCAGACATTTTATATTTAATTAGAACCAGAATCATATGTATAACAGAACAATTGTGAGGGTTTTATGGCTTAATACACAGTACTAGTAGCTCCTACCGTTGATTCAAAGTGGATTGAGAAGATCTATATTTAGCAGGAGCTCAATCTAGCTGCCTTCTGCAACTGCCATTCCTGGCACAGAACGAGGCCTAAAAGCAAGAGGCACCCATGTCTCCGTCGCCCCACGGCACATCTAGTCATTGATACGAATACGTCATAGCCTGTAAATGATAGAACGGCTGTCAAAAAAAGCAGCCGTCTTCTCTTTTCAGCTTAGCTGAGCAAAGGAGATGAGTTACTGCCACTGAGATTCCAGACTGACACCTGGAGCTTTAGGTCACAGCTGTGCCTCAGGCAATTACAAGGATACTAAATTACTAGATGCTAGTATCATTTAATGATGCAATTTGTGTGATTTTGTGTTTTCTTGTGCATTTAAAAGAATATATGCCATTTAAATATGAATTAGTTCAAACTACTTCATTATTATGTCAGAGAAACATACTGGCACTGCTCAGTATGAATGCTGGCTGTTTACTGAGACTCTGTGAAAGCTTTCATGAATATCTCAGATCCTGATCTGTTCATGTGACTACAGCTAGGCTCCATGGAGACTAGGACCACTTGTAACGTCCTTGCTTAGTCTAAGCAACTATTCAACTATTCTATGGCACATGGCAGTGATATAAAGGAACCCCTCCCCCTAAACAGTACAGGGTAAAGGACCATGTCTAATGCATAATGCAGAAGGAGTCCAAACACATAATAGCCTATACTGTGTTTACTTGAACACTGATGGCCTTTCTAAGAGGGTTCAAATGTCACCAAACTAGAAATAACTAAACTTAGCTGTGTGCAACAATAAAAACACTAAAACAACACTGATTGTTACCTTAAATTAATAACTACTTGGCCAAGTACACTACATGATAAACACATTACATAGTGCATGCTACTATTTTTGTTCCTATACTTACTACAGTATATGCATAGTCTGCAAAAAAGCTAGCCAGTTTTGTATTTGGGTTGTGGGAAATATAGGAAAGATTAACCAGGCTTTGGAACAAAAAGTTTTTTTTTTGTTTGTTTTTTTTCACCACAGCAAACAATAAATGACCATTAACATCACAACAAGCGCAGATGAGCTTTGCATGACTATCTGCAGTACTGTTCCATTCAATTCATTCTGCTCTGTTGAGAATGATGCTCGCAGGTGTGCGTGCTTCTGACTGACACTGTATGTAGTTAATATCCATCCTTCGTCCAAGCTTTATTCCATTCAGTTTTAATATTTTTTATTTAATAATGTTAACACAATATGTATAGGCTAAATATAAAACAATATTAATGATTATATTAGCAATGATTAATATTGAGAATGTCATTAATAATGTAAGATGTTCATATTATTTATCTAATATTAACTTAATTTTAGACAGAAGGTCCGCCCTTATACAAAAGCATTACTGCAAGGTGACAGGGCGCAATATAAAGGCACATTTATTTACAAGTGTCGATAACTCACCTTGACTAATCAAAATACCCCAGCGCGATTTCTTTTTCTCAGAAAAATCGTCGACGTCCTCTCGCTTTCTTTTCTTGGGTGTATTATCTGAGTACTCGGGCTCTCTGCAGGGAACTTCAGGCATGTTTGCATCAGCTCTGTGTCCTCCTCTTTGCACAGCGTAGAGCGCGTTTGACCAGCGACCTTTTTTGATTGGCTGCTCGGCTTGTTGTTGTTGTTTCAGATCTCAGCAAGTAGGGTTGACTGCATACTGGAGCAGTGGGCGTGGCGAAAGATCAGGGCGTGTCGAAAGGTAGGGGGCGTGGATAAAGGTCTTTCTAATTGGTTAGGGTTATGGTTAGGGGTAGGGTTCCGTCACGGCTCTGGGTTCCCTGTTGGCTACGGCAAAAATTTCGCTTATGAATATTAGTCAAGTCACGCTGATGTTGCTTGCTAAATTTTTAAGGAGCATCTGGTCACGTTACATAACTAATATTCATAAGCCGAGCCTTTGCCATAGTAGAAGAATAAACGCCCACTTACTAGGATTACGCCTACTAGGCGCACGTAACCTAACGTAGCCTAATTTATATTCAGGAGATAAATATTCGCCATAGTACCAAGTCGTTGTCCGTTAAACTATTTATATCTCAAGTTAAGATTAGAACGGTGCCACTATTATTCCGACGCAAGCAGCTAGTAATAGAGTCAGGATTCCAAATGGATTTTTCCCTCGTTCACCCTTAACATTTATCAAAAATAGATGTATTGTAAAATGTGTGACAGTTTTAAATTGTTTTAACTTTACGTCACACGTCCTTTTGCGTCATATAGATCTGGACTGACACCCCAAACACTTCAGTTTGTCTGTTGTTGTCAGAAGCCAAGCAGGTTGCGGATAATAACGGATAATTCAAGCATTCATCTCAGTTAATTTGTTTAGGATTTCACATCAGGTCATTTGCATGTTATTAAGGTCATAATATAGGGCGACAAAAGGACAAAAAGGAGTGAGAGTCATACAGACAGAGAAACATTTCCACAGACAAAATCACTACATTTTTCTTTAGACTTCAGACAGTAAAGATTATATAATGAATAGATGTGAGGGATGCATTACTATATAGTTTCATTCAGCCATTTACAAAATGCTATGAGAAAATAATTTTCCTTAACTCAGTGTTAGATAAGAACACGCTGACCCAGTTTTATCAGGTGTACAAACTGGGCCGTGCTGCAGAAGCTTTCTCACACCCTATAGTCAAAGTTGTACCAGTGTGCTTTACAAACAGACATGAAGACCCTATATAGTGACTCAGAACGTGCTCCAAAATATATAGCCTCAGTACGTCCCATTCTTGCCTACTTACTGTGCCCTTGGCCAAAATCGTAGAACTCAGCTGCGATCCGGGCCGCCTCCTTACGGTTTCCTTTAACCACATAGAAGTGGGTCAGTATGTTTAAGCTGATCTTGACAAAAAGTTTAAAGCAAAAAAGGACAAAAATTGAGAGATAGACATTGCTATACTGCGAGCCGAAAGGCCGCTCCTCCAAAATCTCAGTCATTGCTGCTGCTCAGTGACAGCGAATGTTTTGGAATGGGATCCAGCGATGTTTTGATGGGGATCATATGCCAGGCCAGCCCAGTTATTCCCCAAAGCAGCTGGGCCCAAACTAGAGATGAGATAAGGCAGCTGTACTTTTAGCTAGTGGAAAATGGGCCACTTGACTGAGGCATAACAATAGGTGTTGTCATTTGTTGGGATGTTTGTCTCATGATTCATTGTGACAGCTGTGTTTTCATTACACTGTTTGTATTTTAACACATTGTTGCTATAGAGCAATATCTTCTGATGACAGTATTTTTAAAAGTATTTTTGTTTATGTACCATTGCCATTGTAAAAAGCAATGGTTAATCCAATTATAACAGAAGAGTTACCAGGATGATGCCAGAAGTATTTGGTTGATTATTTGATTCCTGGGAGCATTATCATATTTTGATGAGTATTAGTACAGTGATTTACATGGAAAAGATTTTACAAACATTTAATTTTGCTTTTATATTTTTTAAGAACTTAAGTGGTCCTTCTGAGGAAATGTTAACAACAGCATATTTATAGGAGATATTAATATTTCTACACACTTGTACTAATAGACATTATAACAGGTGAATCAGCTTCTCATAAAAGCTCATTGTGAACAAATGAAAATATTTGTATTTCTCTTTTACAAATTGTATTATTTTGGGGAAATTCCACATACACAAATGGTTAGGGTCATTTCCTGCAGGAGACTTTTTTAAGTAATAAAGAGTTTTAATCAGTAGGTGTTATGTACACTCTGGTGCAAATTTTTTATGTTACATTTACATTTTTGTATAACGTTGTGTATAGGCCATAGACTGTATGGTACAGGCTACTTGACCCAAATAAAAAAGACCGTGCTCTTTGACTGTTGGTGCAATTCCACTTCCTGACCACTGGGTGTCAGTATGCACTTTCCAAAAATAAACAGGAAGTAAGTCTTGCTTCCGATTCCTCTCTTAACTGCCTCACTTCCTGCTCTGAACCTCCGCTCGGAGCGTTACAATATATCTTTGTTTTGCAATACATTGTTGTAGTTTGATCAGAACTAGATTGAATCATGAATACGGTACTGTCGAGGGCGAACTCGCTCTTCGCCTTCTCTCTCAGTGTGATGGCAGCTCTCACATTCGGATGCTTTATTACCACAGCCTTCAAAGACAGAAGCGTACCGGTGGATATACACGTATCCAAAGTCATGATGTAAGTTACCTGCACCGTTTCTGAGTCTGCGTCCACAGGAGCGATATGAAATCAGCGTTAATCTCATAAAAAAAATATTTGATATACACGAGTCCGTTCAGAATCATTTGTTTTTGCAGCATATGGGACGTGTGGATTCTGCTGATCTGGCGGCCAATAACAGTGCAGCACATCAGCTATGCAAATTAAATGAGTATATAGATTTTTATAGGTTTTTTTTTGCAACAATATTATGATCTGGATCTGAAATTAGAAAAAAAATATGAAACACTATTCTGTCATAGTATTCCCTGTTAGCATTTATTTTGTTTTTGCTATTACTTTATTTCCTTTTGTACATTTTTTATGTGAATGGGCTGTCAGGTTTGAATGTAACGTTAGTTTCATCACGTCTCACACATCTAAGCAGAGAGGCACTTTACTTACCCTCTCATCTTCTGTCTTCTTTCTCCAGTAAAAATGTAGATGACTTCACAGGACCACGAGAGAGGAGTGACTTGGGCTTTGTGACATTTGACATCTCTGCTAATATCCTTTTGACAGAACAGACCACTGCTGTGCCACCAAATTACCACCATGTAGATGCCAAAATAAATAAATTAAATTAAATTAAAACCATTACTATAGGCTGCAGTTTCTATGGAATCCCATTTATGCAATGAGAAACAAAGTGAGAAAATAAGGGTAATTGTGACTCACAATTCAGACTTTTTTTCTTGCATTTCTTAGAAGAAAAAAAAGTGTCAGAATTGCAAGTTGTAACTCGGAATAGTGAGGAAAAACTATGTTTGAATTTGTATTTATTAAAGTTCATATCCAGTCATGGAATAAAAAAAAAAAACAGAAAAGGTAATTTGTAAATGCACGGGAGACATAGTGAGATATAGCCTAAACTTGCAATTCTGAGAAGAAAATTCAGAATTACTTTCTAAAAAAAAGTTTTTATTCTGTGGTGGAAAAAAGCATCCAAAAGTTTCAGATTTGTAAGTATAAATTCAGTTAATCCCTAATTTAATGTTTCTTTATTCACTGTTTTATATTTAGCATTTTTTTTTCTGCAAATGCAATTCCAGTGTAAATGCATTTATGCCACCTCAGTGCATCATTCATCAGAATGATTTTTGTGGTATATGTGCCAGATTCAGTTTTGCATTGCAGTTTACGCCTAGAGCTAGATCTGCATTATTTGCCTTAACTGCTTTATAACATCTGCAGCCAATATTTGACTGGAATGTAAAGGAGCTCTTTCTTTACCTGACTGCTGAATATTCAACCAAAAGCAATGTAAGTCTTGACCGCTTCAGTCTATCCAGGGAGTCAGTGGGCCTGGTAAATACAATGAACTGCTCTGTTGATGGAAATCTGTTGAGAGCTGGGTATTTGTTGTGTTGTAAATGGTAATATTTCAGACCTGTCTGTGATTTTCATATCAGTAAAGAGTCTTAATCCCATGCTAGGCACTGAACCAGGTGGTGTTATGGGACAGGATTGTCTTGAGAGGTGACAACACCAAACTAAACCTGAAGGATGTTAAATCCAAGTACTTCTTTTTTGATGATGGGAGCGGTCTAAGGTTAGTTGCTTTTTCTTTCATTATTTTTTTATTTTTTCACAATGTTGTCAATACTGTCTGGTTTCGCAAAAGAAATTATTCCCAAACAAGGCCACTGCTAAAATTTTGTGCATCTCCGAGCAGCACACAGCAGTGTTTTGCTATTGAATGAATCCACTTTTTTGAAAAAATCGAGTGAGCTAATGATTCAGTGAAAAATAATAAGTTGAAAATGAATCTGCACTGATCTTGTTCAGTTTCATTATGTAATGCTAGTCAAATAAATTACTTTAGGCATTAAGGAATTATTTTTTATTTTGTTTAGTTGTAAATGAATCACACAATGCTAAACTGTGCATGTAAACCGCTGGGAGATACAGATGGTTGTCATAACCAGAACTGCATTAATAAAAAGTCTTATATAAAAAAAGTCAGTATAAAGTATTCTTCAAATTATAATTTCAGTAGTATTTTCATGCCATGACCGTGGGGGGAGGAACTAGATATATGACATAGAGAACTGAAAGGATAGGAATTGACTAATCTCTCTAATGTCTCTCTATTTTTAATACAGGGCGAACAAGAACATCACTCTCACTCTCTCATGGAATGTGGTGCCAAATGCTGGAATCCTGCCATCGGTCATGGGTTCAGGACACAAGAGTCTGGCCTTCCCTGAAACATATGAAACCGCAAAGAGCTATTGAACTGTTACAGTCCATCCCAAATCATATTTGTAAATGTTGTGCTCTGTATGGGTTTTAATAAAAGTTGACAAATTGTCTTAAGGAGTGACTGTTGTTAAAAGGGGTTAAGAAAATAATTACAGCATACATGTATATATATATATATAGAGAGAGAGAGAGAGATTTTTTTTTTGTTCATTGTCTCATGCAGATAGTAATATTTTTATTCAAATATTACTATAGTATTATAACAGGGTTATTTGTTTCTGGTAATTTAAGAGCACATGCAGAATTTGATTCCACCTCTTATTAAACATACCTGAACCAAATAATTAGGCTCTTTGGGTTTATTTGAAAATTACAAGCAGGTGTTTAGGAGTGTATTTGGTACTAAACTGCATCAAAATCGTCTCTCCAATGGTTTTTTACTTGTTATTTGAAATTGTGTGTGTAATGTAGCAAGGCTACTTAGATTACACAGTACAATAACATCCAAATCAACTAGTTTTGGGAGAAAAATTAATTGTTTTAAATGAACAGATTCCAGATTCAGTCACCAGATGGCAGCACCTGAACACTTCACTTTGCCTGTTACAGTATTTTAATTGGATACACACTATGACTGAATTAATACACCAAAGCATACATTGCTTGTGATAATGTACCAGAAACATATATATAGTTTATTTGGAACTGTTAACACATTCTTCTTGTTTCCAAACAAATTGCAGGTCTCCATGCATTACTCTGATAGTGTCTTATGTGTGAACTCTTTTTAAAATCACAAGTCTGTTGGACAAAACTCAGTGAACTAATGTGGAAAAACATCTCTCACCAGTTCAAATACAATAATGAAAATCCCATACTCTGCTTTCTTAATTGTCTCAAATTTATCTGTAACACAGTAGTTTTTTTTAATTACCAAAAAATAGAACATTTTGCAATGCAAAAAAAATATTGATTATGATTGAAACCCAAATCACAAACACAAAAGGAACAAAAGATCAAAGTTTCTTATTCAGTGAAAGGTAATAGGCCAAATATTTTTACCCAAAATTAATTTTTTCAACATACGTAATAGAAATAGTTTTAGCAGTTCAAGCTGTTTTGCTATAGTACACATGGAGTGAATAATAAGAGGAAATTCACCCTCATTTGTGTGAGCCATTTGGCTCAAAAGAGAACATTCTGGACATTTTCACTAAAATAAGATACAACCCAAGGTTTAAAGTGAAGTGACTGTGGTGAATTAGAAGGACTTTATACTATAACAAAACCAAATGATCACATAGCTGGAACTTCTCACTGTCTCTTGAAAAACTAAGCATGTAACCAATAGATCAGAAGGGGGGCTAACACAGAAGATCACATGTCTTGTAAATTGAAAAATCTGTGATTCAGTATATACAAGAAAACTAACAAATGGCTTCAGAAGGTATGAAATATAGCACACAAATACTATGAACTGCTTCTTTGATGCTTTTCGTCATTCTGAACCACAAAAGCTCCTGGTGACTCTCATGATCAGCCTTTACTTCATTGATGTTGACAGAATTCACATAACTTTTCCTTTAAGATGTATATTTAAGTCGTTTTACAATAACATAAAAATAAATAATCCTTAATCTGGGGTTAAGCTTTGCTTAAATGGATTGACCACAAAAAAAAAAAAAAAAAAAAAAAAAAAAAAAAAAACACAGTTCATGTTTTTATGGAAGTGGACTGTGTAAACAGGAATTAATAACAGATTCCATGGCAGATAATTCCTGTTCTGGAGTCAGGTGGCAGGCAGCACCACCGGAGCGCAGGGACTTGAGTAAGCAGGGACACATTGTGTTGAAGTCCTTCAAACAGAATGCCACAGATGCTGTTTGTGTGAATCTTGCCTTGTCTCCATATGCTCTTCCTCTAATTCCCAATGCAATTCATTGTAATATTTGCCATTATTTTGGTCTGGTGTCCATCTGTGGCATTTAAGGAAATCTTCTTTGTGGCATTTCCTAGTTAGATAGAATAGAGATTCATATCACTCTATGATGTGCTGTTTTTCTAGCCTCTGTGGGACACATTCCACTTGTCTGATTCATTTCAAATTGAAACACAAGTATTCAGGTATAGCTATTGTAAATGAAATAAATTCCTATCTTGGAATAGATTATTGTGTGTTCTTGCTTGAGATTCCACTGTTGTATGTGTCAGTGTTTCAGATTATAGTGTTTGTTTACTCTGTGCAACGCTTTGGCTGTTCGTCTTGTGTCTCTCCAAAACGAAAAAAAAATGGCCAGTCTCAACAACAATCACTCGATATTTCCTTTCCAGCCCATGTCAAATTCAGAGTTCAGTTGTTCGGTGTATGCGCTTTTTTGTCTTGAGGGGAGAGTACGGAGTGCAAAGGATAATCAGGAAAACAGATTTGCGGAGCAGGGCTATCTGAATCACTGGAGTTCAAAGGTGTCTGTTTTCCTTGCTAAGACTCCAACAAGCTTCAGAAAAATTTACATATGAAGTGCACGTATTGTGCTTCAGCTGCATCTTAGGAGAGCGATGCTATTTGCTACACTCAAATGTTTAGTTTCCTACATGATAACACCAAAACTTATATTGCTGCAGTTTCAGACAGAACCTGGGCTTTTAATGAAGAAATGCAAGAAATATGCATATGGTTTTATGAGTGAGTTAATAAGGTAATTCGCTTAACCGATTTGTTCAAAAATCCTGATTAAACCTAGAACCATCTTTATGAGAAAGCCATTGAATCATTAATTCAACTGATTTGCTCAAAAGCCATGATTCCATGATGAGTGGGTGCTTCATTTGAATAAGCTCTTACTTTGACCATTAGAAAGTATGTTCTATGTAATCCGAATGTGTGTAGTATGAAAGTAATTCATCATTTCACACTCTCTCATGGCCTCATGGGATAGTTAATTATTCACTGGACGTGCACTTTCAGAAGGTCATAAGGGTAATTTTTGTATACTATTTTATGAATTTGGACATAATACTCTTTTCACATTTGGTTATTATATAGTACGGAAGTATGCATATCCAGATACAGCCATTGTTTTTATAGCTGAGTCATTGAATCATTCATTCAAAGTTTGTTCAAAAATGCTGATTCAGTCTTTATGAATCAGTCATTGAATCAGTTGAACTGGTTTATTCAAAACATCATAATTCCTAAATACCACTTCTATTTAACCTTTGGGCAGATGGATTATAGTAGGACCTGTAGGTTCCACCTCCAAAACTCTAACCATACACAAAGATAATATGATATAGGCATGAAGTATCTACACAATTCTTACACTGTGAGAGAACTGCGAATTCACACACTCTACCGTCTTTCATTGTTGTATGTTCAATCCAGCACACACCCATCTCCTGAAACACAAGCTAACGCATATAATGAGATTCTCAGTGGCTCCTGCTTCGCCCCTTAAAAAGGTCATAAGTTGTGTTCAATTTCTATAGCAGGAAGAGTGCATGATAGTAAATAATGGGTATTATGATGTAATATATGGTGTGAACGGGTCGCAGTGGCTTGAAGACTATCTGACAATCTGGAGAGCAGGGCCATTGACACCGTTTCCTTCCCTCCTCTGAGGATATTGGCCATCCTTGAAAGAGTTTCTTGGACCCAGTCAAGACTCTTGTTATTGTCTTAGTGTATCTAGGAGACAAACTGACAACAAACTGCTTTTGTGCAAAAAAAAAACAAAAAAAAAGAAGTGTTACGTTTAAATGAAATCCCGAAATTATGAACTTGAACTTTGAGCAACAGTGTTTGGAAGAATTTCAAGGTATTGATAAATGTGTACGATAAAAAATGATTGCTGGGAAAAGGATGAAATTTGAGAGAGGAATTTTTATTTCACCTTAGAAGCTGGATTTAATTTTAGTATGTACTTTCAGTGAGATAATAGTAGACTTTGATTGAACGAAAATATAAATTGATGTTGACACTTAAAATTATTACGGCTGGTGTAGTTTGGCCTATATTTAAAACATTCAAAGAGTTTCGTCATAATGTCTTCTCAAAAGGTGATGTTCACTATAAATCTAAAATCCCCTGAACTGCTTGATGAATATGTGGTTTAAAAATCATTATCCCCTCTAGAATTCGGTTGAGAAAACATAACCCTGCTTTTGGTTAAAGCTGAAATAATACTTAGACAACATTACTTATGTGCTTTGACAACAAAAATTTCTCTGATTTGCAACAGGAGTGTTCCGTGTCCTCCGAGGTTTAAGATCAAACATTTCTTTAGAAATTAAAATCTGAAAATGTACTTAATGTAGTTTTATTTTTGAGATTTTTTTTCTTCATTATGATACAAAGTTTTATCACCATGACATTTTTTCTCTTTGTCCCCCCTCCTCCCCCAATTCATCATAAAAGGATGCATTCAAGTAATTTATATATAAATAATTGCATATATATATATATATATATATATATATAAATATATATATATATATATATATATATATATATATATATATATAATATATATATATATATTCCCAAAATATAAACAAACATAAATATAAAAATATATATATATATATTCCCAAAATGGGAACCAACTGAAGTAGCAAAGTTAAAAGTGTGAAAAAGAAGACTGTGAATTTATGTGTGTGTTGCTGGGCACCACCGGCTGTTTCAGATGGATTTAGACTACATCTGGAGTGTGCGAGTTACATTTACAGGCTATAGTAGCCCCAAACAGCCTAAAGCCATGCATTTATAGATCCTGTCTGTGATTTAGCTCATTCTCAAAGTTTTAACAACAATTGTAGACTCCAATATAGCTGTGGATCTTAGTGGAGAGCAATGGTAAATCTCCTCGTTTGTGCAAGCGACCTGTGGGATGGCTTCAAAACATCAATATCCAACCAAATAGACAGAATAAGCCTAATATAATCTAACAATTCCCAGATGACACAAAGCATTTCCAGAAGTAAGGGTGAAGCTTTGTCTTTTATGTAGGCCTTGAAGAATGCTTACTTGTAAAATCTGCTCATACAACTGGTCCTATTTGAAAATTGTTCCAAACAGCACACATAGTCCTATTTAGACAACAGAGGAATTTCCCAGATATGATGGTTGCTGGGAACAGATGGAAGTTATCAGATGGATTTAGAAACAATGGATCATATTCATAAAGGGTCATGATAATTCTACTGTCCACAAGGTTTTTTTTTTTTTTTTTTTTAAAGGGGTAAGATGATGCAGAATGTGTGACAGTATAATAGATTCTGCATTGTGGATTATCATGTAAACACACCTACTTTGGTTTTGACCTTTTAAAACGGCATAAAATACTCATTGTACAAAATGAGATGTATTTACTTTTTAGTTTATTCACAAGTTTATTTGGAGCTGATCACAATCAAAATGAATCTGATTATGATTTTACTGCACAATAATGTGACGTCTGGTAATTTCCATGCTGAATAGGACAAAAGACAAACTAAATATTAACATCATAACATGAAATCTCAAATGGGACCTTTTGAAATGACTCTCTGAAATTTTAATTAAAAGGTTGTTTTTAGTGAATATTAAAATACGTTTTGATCGCTGACCTACCTTACTGCAATAAATATGCTCAACGTCATCTTTTCTTTCTCAACATCGTGGTTTTAAGAGATCCAGTGAGTTTAAGAACAAACACACTGAAGCTGTGACAAGCTGGACTTGCTTAACTGTGGTTTTTATTGACTAAACATGTTATTTCAACCAATTCTGAGCCAGTCTGAACCAGCAGAAAGCACTCTTTTACTATATACTGAAATTATGCATGCCATTTGTATTACTTATTTGTTTTAAATGCTTTAAGGGTCATTTTACAAACAACTTTTTTATAGATTAAATGTCTAGAAAAGGATCAACTGGATAGCATGTCTGTGAATGAGAACTACACTGCTTGAACTAATTATAGGATAATATGAAATAATAATAACCATTAGTAAGTGAACTATTCTCAGAGAATGAAAAAACAAGATTATTTGTTTTCTCAAATGTTACTCACAGTCTTTATCCATGGGAGAGCACAAGCTGTAAAATTAAAAATTGATCAAACCAAAACATCCTAATGCAGCCAAAGGAAATAATTGGCATGGCTGTAAAAATAAGACAACACTAAAATGAGGCTTCAGCTATCACAGTGTGAAATTAGACCAATTTGAAGTTTACTTTCCTACCGATTGTCAAAATATCACATTGTAGATCTTGTTGCTGGTTGAACTGGTCATTGATATTTCTGTCTAAATGTTTTTGACTGTAATCCGATGATTGGATTAGATTGGTTTACACCACCAGTGTGAAATGTGGTTTTATTTCTAGTTTTGTTCCATCCTTACTCTCTTTGAAATGAACAAAGTCATGCTAAAAATCCTGTATTTGCTAGAAACTTATACTGGATCTTACGTGTTTATTCTGGGCCATATTTTCCAAAGTATCACAGACCTAATGGCTTGAGATGGCATCTGCTTCGAAAGCTTATCTTGATAGATTATAACTATTTTAGGCTCTCCAAAAAGAAGGAATGTAATGTTTAAGTTTAAATGACATGCTATAGAAAAAGTACAGAGACAGATAGCTGGATTCTGAGAAGTATGTGTCTATAGCAGGGCGTCTGTTGACCCCTGGCTGTTTCTTCACAGACGTACATGGGGTGGCTTTAATTGCTGAAAGGAAAAACACCCTCCCAACTTGCCAGTATCCACATCCTCTCTTTCTTGCCCTTTCGATTAATTTTTCATAATCACTTAATGGTTTCCTTTTCCCACATGCTAAAAAAAAGCCTCTTTTCTCAGCAAGGCCTCTGCGGAATTCATGCCGGGCTGACTGGCTGAGGAGATGAAGTTGGATGCTGTTTAGTGCAGACAGCTCATTTTTCTGCACCCAGAAGCTGCTGTCATTTTCAAGAGATGAACATTTAGACCCCAGCCATCATTCTGAAACTTGTGTGGGATACTGTGTGTTGGGGTCGGCCTGTGACTGACTGATTTGCTGAAAGGCAGAGACGTGGGAAATAAGGCGACGTCTAATTTAGAGGAAGTCTTAATCTTTCAGCGGAGGAGTGGTCGGGAGGTGTTTACCTTCTTAAACTTGTGTGTTTATTGTGGTGGTTTGGTGGTTTCAGGCAAGGAGGAAAATGTAGGAGGGGGCGCTCTGGCTCGACTAACTGGGCAGGAAGAGGGTGAGGTGCTATGGAAGGATTTGCATCCTGTAGGTCAGGTTGACCAGCCTTATTGTACTATAATATGGATTTTTTCATATGACTACACTTGCTAACACACAACTTTGAGTGACAGCAGGACAACCATGATTCCCAGTGCTGCCGGATCCATAAAAGCAGCAAAGAGGCCAAAAACTGTGCCCCCTCAGGAACTCAGTCTGAAATATCCATGATTTATGGCCTCTGAGAGAAGAGAAAGAAATGGGGTCTGTTTTCTGGGCCAATCAGTCAGTCATTCCATGTTCTCCCTCTTGGGTCTGTCGGGGACATTGAGAGGGAGTCATTCCATGTCTCAATCATTTGAAGAGCATACCCAACAAATACCTCTAATGTTACTATATGGATCCCTTTTCATTATGTCCTCGGAACACAATTATTTATTTGTAGGTTTTACTGTTTATAACCATAAACTAACATTGCATGGAGGTTTTTGTGTAAAGAACATATAAAGAATGTTCACTAAAGGTTATCTTTCATTTTTAATACACAAACAGTAACATTTCTAAATGTTGCAGAGAGATTTTTCATAACTCTCATGCATTCTAATATAAGGATCTCTCTTAATTATTATTGTTTTTAGTAGTAGTAGGAGCAGCAGTAGTATTATTAGAAAAGTTGTTTAGAAGTGCAAATTATTTTAAATTAATAAACAGAATATATGCATGCATAAATTTACCTTTTTTTTAGCCCACAATATGTGAAAAATATTCTAAAAAAACCTGCAAAGAAAAAAACAAACTTTCACTCATATACCATCCACAACTTAACATTTTTTACCAGATGCAATTTTTTTTTTTTTTTTACGTTTAAATGCCTTGATGGATTTGTTTCTTTCAAACACGCAGCGTTTCACTTCACAAAACATTAAGATACTGAAAGCACCAATTCACTACAAAAGATAAGTTTTTATCAGTTGTTTGAACTCTGACCCATACACCACACAATAACCACAGAAGATCAAGTAATTAAAAACTGATGTAATGCTACATTTCTCCAAATCTGTTCCAATTAAGTTTTATTTTTTATTTTTTATTAAATGTCCTGAACAGAAACTTGACAGCTGGAGTTTTGTGAGTGATTGGAAGCATAAATTTCCATGCTGGACGTTTAGTCAACTGAGGACGGGACTCAGCTGATTGCCAGACCCCTAGTAATGATACAAACAGATTCCACAATCAGCTCTGAAAATAAACTATGCATTTCCCCTAAAGGTACATGCAAACAATGCAGACCTGTTGGTGTCATGCAGGGATAATGTACAAGAAGGCAATAATATCCCAGACCAACTGCAACTTAATTTTGTACATATGAATCAATATTAAAATCATGCACAGGTGAGTTAAGTAACATAGCATCCAGTGTGTGACAGCACAGCACATACAGCAGAGTGATCTTAACTGCAATGCAAAACCTGGCAATGCGACAGACACCTAAATGATGCCAGGTGCATGATACTGGAGCCCATAAAGGTGTAAAATACAGGCAAAAATTATAGCTTTTATGGACTTAAGGATTTATTTGATGACCTCTAGCTGAGGTTCCCAGGACCACACACAGGGAGAGATATTTCTTCAGCAGTGTAACATACTGTATTTCTGCTTATTGACATGTTCTGGCTACCACAAGTTTTTCTATGCATAATCAAATGTTCGTTACTCCACATATATCCGTAAATTCGTTGTTGTGCTGTGTTTCGGCTGGAGCTTATTTTTATTTACATTGTATAAACATTATATCCGGGATGTCTTAAAGTCTAGTTCTTTAAATTAACAGAACAAACCACTCATTTATTTATTTGTATGTCCATACTTGTTTTCGTTTCTAGTTCATTGGAATATGCAAGCACCAGACGAAAACCCAATGTAGGCTACATTTTGAAATGTAAACCTCATATTCATTCACCACAAAAATCAGGCTACATGGTTTCCCCCCATTCTCAAATACTCATATCCACTTACTGGGCGGCTGTTTCTAGTTATTTCACAGTGATTCACTGCGAGCGCACACATGTTATTTTTATCAGGTCTCTCTTGGGATTGTCAAGCGGATGCGGATGCCTAAGGTACAATCTGTTGCAATCCAGGTTACAGGGAAACTTTGTTTCAGATGGAAATAGATAAATAGTGCAAAATTTTACAGCATAAAGTCCATGGTAGCATGTCAGAGTATTCAATGTTAGAGAAGAAAGAGGAAATACAGTCCAGATGCAAAATGCAGGTTACCTGGATGATCCACATGTGATGGTTGTTTGAGTCCCTTGTTTGTTCTGAACAGTTAAACTGAGCACTGTTCTTCAGAAAAATACAGAAAACCTAAAAAAGGTTCAAACATTCACTGATGCCCCAGAAGGAAACACGATGCATTAAGAGCCAGGTGGTGAAAACTTGGATGAAGAAATGTTTTCTTATTTTGTTGAAACATAATTTTTTCCATTTAGTACTGCCCTTCAGAAGCAAAAGAAGATACTAGCATGTTTCCTGGAAGACAAATTAAGTACAATTTACATTGATCTTCAAATTCCAAAAGTTTTCACCCTTTAAACCTTTTTTATAATAGTTGTGTTTGAGTCCCTCAGTTGTTCTCAGTGTGAAAAGATGGATCTCAGAATCATACAGTCACTGCTGGAAAGGGTTCAAATATGCAAAAGATGCTGGAAAACTGAAAAATCTGCAGGAGCTGGAGGATTTTTCTGGAGAACAGTGCTCAGTTTAACTGTTCAGAACAAACAATGGACTCATGGACAACCAAAAAAAAAAAAAAACAAGGCTGGTCAAAAAACAGTCATGGATGATCCAGGTAACCACACAGTATTAAGAACCAAGGGTTCCCAAACTTTTGAATGGGGTTATTTTAATAGTTTCAGCTTTTTTTTTGTTTGTTTGTTTGTTTTTCTTGTGGACTAAATCTTTTATGTAAAATATCTTACTCAGGACAGTACTAAATAAAAAATAACATGCATTTTGTATGATCTCTCTTATTTTGTTCAAATTATTCATTTTCACAGATTCTACAAGGGGTTCCAAAACTTTCACATGCCACTGCATGTGTGTGTGTGTGTGTGTGTGTTGGCTTAGGTTAAAACACAAGGGAAAGAGGCCACCTGCTGCATGAATATGCTTGAAGACAAAAGACGTGCTGGATTTAGCTCCAGAGCTTGTTTTGATCCTTCTCATCTGATGGCTGAAGATTATGGTTCCATTATGGAGCTACTTTCTATTGAATGAGAAACAGTGAAAAATCACACGCACACTTTTGGCAGACACAGACACAAGGACTGGGATGGAAGCAGAGGTGATTTATTATATTTACAGTGTCAAGCTGAAACTGTGGCGGATACCAAGTGGAATTGGGCCAATCACATTCCTCCTATGTTTTTATTTACTGAGGTCAAAAGTCTTAAAAGACCACTGATTTCCAAACTTAGAGGTCAACTTTCTCCATTTAATACTGCTTTTTCTTAAGGAGGCAGGTTGGACATGACATGGATTCCATTCATCCATGCATATATTGTCAGTCATGTAACTCTTATGCAGCTGCTACATGTAGCACCGGTTTTCAGCTATTAATGGTCGATATCCAGGTTTATGTGCTGTATTTCCATTTAGAGTCTTCAATATTGTTGGTTGACTTGCGTAATGTTCTTAGACTGTCAACAAGCAATGCTTCCAGCACAAAAAAAAAAAAAAAAAAAAAAAAAACTCTTTGCTGGCTTGCACTGTCAGTTTGATAGAATTTAATCTGGAATGATAGGTGCATATATTTGAAAGTCAAAACTGAATACATTTGAATCATGTGCAGTATTATTTCAATAAGATAGTCTAGCTTATAAATAAGTTAACAATATATAATACAACTTTATACTTTATTTTAAGGGACTTAACATGATATAAAAATATTGATCACAGTGTTTTTTCTTCGCAGAGATTCGAAATGAATGCTATGAACAAGGGAGTTTCAAAACATTTCATGGCAATAAATTATATAATCATTATCTGACAAATACGAATAGACAATTCAATTAAAACAATAAAAAAAACATGACTCCAGCTTTTAGAAGTATCTCTCTCGGTCCTTGATAGCTCACCCCATGCTTGATATGTGGGGTTTAATGTGGACATTTCTTGTCTCCCATTACTCCATGCTAGTCCACATGACTAGCACATGTGAGTCAGATAAGCAGCAGCCGAACATAGCACTGCTCCAAATGCCAGCGTGTCCGTTAGTATTCAGCGCCACCTGAGATGTGTTGAGTTGTGTTTAGTTCAGTCTCCCCCAGTATGTGGGTATGCAGCGACACAGTTCCTCACTGAAATACTCATCATCATTACATCCTCTTTTCTTGGGGTCAGTGTTACATGGTGGCCTGACACAACTAAGAAAAAGAGAGGGGAAAAAATGGTTTACTATCTGACATCATCACTGTAGCATTTAAGTGCAGCAGTAACATTTTGTCAAGAGCTATTTAAAAAAACACCATTCACAGTATTACTTGTAGAAAGTTCAATCAATATGCAAAAATTTGACAAAATAGAGGATGTGAACCTATTGTAACACTTTACAATAATATATTAGTTAACATAATCCAACAATGAACAATATTTCTACGTCATTTAATAATCTTAATGTTAATTTTCAACATTTAATAATACATATTTAAAATCAAATTTTGCATCTGCAACATTACTTAATGCACTGAACTAATATGAACAATTAACAACTGTATATTGTCTAACATTAACAAAGATTAATAAATGCTTTAAAAAATATATTGCTTATTGTTAGTTTATGTTAACAAATGCATTAAATAATGTTAATAAATAAGACCTCAATTGTTATCCCACAGACTTTAGGCCCCACCATAGACGTTTGATTCCTGCTCTCACATAAACAGTGTAAATCATCTTAAAATGACGTAATGGTACAGGGCCATGGGGCTGAGAAACTGAAACTAATAGAAATGCAGATATTTCAGTTGCACAGGTCAGAGAGGGAAAGAGCATGAAAGCCACATCACACTAAACATTTAGTAAATCATCTTGGAGCTGGTTAAACTGATACTGTTTATGAAGCCAAGCATTTATTTTCCCTCCTTGCTTTCTATATATTCTATATATAATGCTGTGTGAATTTCTGCAGATAAAATCAAATAATTACGGGAAATTATTAGATTAAATTACATTTAAAATAAATTACAAAATATTAAACAGATGACTAAAACTAAAAGGAATTGTAATGGCTCATGCCCTGTCAGCATAATTGATACAGCAAAGTGAGGCAGAACCAGCAACCCAGCAACATGAGCTCAACCAATGACATGAGTTTGGGGCGGGACATTCTGTCCCTCCAACGACAGACGGTTATGACACAGTCCCTCAGTATCTGAAAAGGCAATTGTTTTACATTTGATAAATAAAAGCAAACTCTTTTCTCACCTGCATGTGCCTGGGTGGAACCGCCTTCCTTTTAAGAAGCACTTGTTAGGGGACTCTGTGCATTCACACACACATTTGGTGCGGTTGAGAGGCTGACTACTAGGACACACCTTGGCGCAGGTGCACTGGCAGGTGTCCTTGTTGAAGCTCTGTTGTGGCCTGCAGGAAGAAGGCTTCGCTTTACACACACACTGACAGGTGTTCTTGTCCAAATAGTGGTGCGGTCCACAGCCTGCCATTCGCAGCTCTTTTCGGCAAACACACTGACAAGTCTCCTCATCCAGCTCTTTGTCGGGACCGCAGAAGTCCTGATCAAAGTCTGCAGATGGAGAGAAGAGAAATAAAGAAGCCATTATTTTATGTTACAACTTATTTTTACATTTGTGAGGAAATCTTTTGTCAATGCTATGGAATGCCTGGCCAATTCCCAGACCGTTACACAAGTAAAGAACAATGTCCAGCATGCACATTTGTCAGACATGATAAACTGTTTAGCAATACAGCCTTTCTATCCAGCATTCCTTATGCTACCCCCAAAAGGTCTAAACAGATGTTTTACTTTACATCTTGATGAAAACATTACATTCGGTGGCTAATTCAACTCTACTACAGTATCTTCCTTCCTTTGTTTTGGAGTGTAGAAAATGGCCTAAGAACTTGGCTGAAGAGGGAAAGTGAATTCCTGTCACGAGTGTTTGTGTTTTCTGATGATTAAATAAATCACAGCCACATTTCAAAGAATTAGAGTCATCTTGAAGAGTTTATAAACAGTCACATTCACTTTTTCTTTAGCATGTTGTTGCTCTACATATGTGCAGAGTACCTTGCAGAATAGACAAAATGTTGATGACATTTAAACCAGAATGATTTTAGCTTTAAGTTGTTGTAACATTCATGGCATGTCAATGGTATTTTTGTAGTGTGGTTTGCCATTGATGTGTCAAGACATTTCTCTTGGGAAACTGCTCAGTTAACGTTAAATAAAAAAAAAACACTATATTTGGTTTTCACTGGAAAGATACCATACTGGTATGGTTTTGTTGGAATAACCACATTTAAAAAAAAAAATCACAAAACAGAGGGATTTTTTTAAATATGTCACTGTAGATTCAACTCACATATATGATTTCACAGAATGTATTCCCTCTGAGAGATATGGGGTTTACCTCATTTACCATACTTGAGATTCAAGTCAGCATTTATATTGTTTAGAATAACATGGGGAACACATTTCTGCAGGTGTTGGATTTAGATTGTTGTTTCTGAAACACTTTTAGGGTATTCAAAGGTTGGATACATGGTTTTTATTTGGAAATTGGAATGCTTGGTTAAATGAGGGTACATATAAATATAATTTGGTTCAGTGGAATTGAGCAGATCAGATGCAGTCTGTGTAAAATCATTTTTGGGCACTAACTTCTTTAGGACCAACGACAAGACACTCGCTTTGTCCGGACCTATTAATGTATTCAAAAATACATTCAAAACTACATTTCATACTTGCAATGATTTGCAATGAATACACATAATTGGGGAAAAAAAAAATTCACACCACACAGAAACAAAAGAAAATATACCCCATACTGCAAAATTCTGTTTCACAAGCACCAAACAAAATCCAGCTAAACTTGCACGCTCTGACAGCAATCAGTGTTTTTGCAATGGTTCTCTGTCATGGTCAAGCCACATAACTGCTCTCAAAGCATTTCAGCAATGTTTATGTGCCTCAAAGGGCATACAGAACAGACATGGAGAGGAGGTGGAAGAGAGAGAGTACTAGTGGAAACAAGATGACCATTTATATCACTTCATATCAAAAGCATCAGTTCGTCTTATGTAACCTGCCACTGTAGCAAAGTAAAATCTTTCACTACTTTTTGCTACTTTTGAGTATTTATATGTTTGAGAGGGAACATATGAAGTTACACAACTGGAAAGAGGTGAATCTGTAATGCTAATAGTAGTGAAAATAAGCTGACCCACAAGGTAATGTGCTATTACTGTAAGCAGTATAAAGCTTATCTGTCACAGACTGAGCCAAGTAAAAGGTGATGTGGGACATTTCCATGAAGCAAGCAAAAAGTCCCGACACATTCCTCCTAGTGTGTCTGCTTTAGCAAAGATTAATTTCACCTGTTTCACTCCCCAACTGCTACAGTGGAGCTGAACGCAAATCTATTATTCCATTTCAGCATGACAGTCAACAAAATTGGCCAGCATGCTATAGGAACATAACCATCCACACCAAATCAACCTGTCTTTTCAAATTTAATATAATGCCCCAATATGTGTGTAACTGTTTTTAACTGCCCTCACACATTTTTATGCCTATTTTAGCCTTAGGGTCTTCTATGCATTCTTATGCTGTGTGCATAAACTGCTACATCCACAACAGGTCTGACCTGTCATATTTACTAAGCGTAAGGAAGATAAGTATGTCACTACCATCGCACTGAATCTGAATTACATCATGCTCCACTTGCACAAGAACTCAGGTTTGAGATCAGTTAGAAGGGTTAGAATGAATAATTATTCCATTTTAAATGAGCACACTTTGCTGGGGATGTTTTTGTTTGGCTTGAACAATTGCCACAAAGTTGAAAGCAGCTATTATGGCAGCTTTCCTCTCTATAAAAACGCAAACGTGTTTTTGTAGGCTTTGTTTTGTTGAGACGTAGTCAGGGTGTTGATTGCTGAGTTTTGCTCCGTGATTGTGCTCTGCCTTCATGATAAATGATTTTCTAAATTCCAGAGTGGACATCAGGGTTGCACTGTCACCACCCATTCCAAGAACAGCACATATAATATAATATAAATAATTCATATTTAATAAATGTGTGCATGAATAAATATATTTATTCTATGCTTTAGTTACTGCATTTAGAACTGCATATCAATTACATTACACATTAACAACAATTATTTATTTATTATTATATAAATAACAAAATAAAAAAAATCATAAATTATTAAGCTGTTCTAAATGCAGTAACTTAAGCAAATTAATTAATTATAAATTTTGTCATAACGTACTAAAATGCTTCATATATTTCCAGTATGACTCATCACGTCTAAGAAGACAAACATATATCAGCTGGCCAAAATGGTTAATATAATAATTTTACAAACTTTTTTTTCTCTTGTAAACTGATATATTTCTGTACTGGTGACTGTGTGCCAAATTATGTTGCATAAATTCCAGTAGTGCTGAAAGAATTCAATTAATAGAAGTTCTCTCATCAGTTGGGTCCCTCTTTCAGTAGATTTATTTCTTTTTCATACAGTCACGCTCAGACACACATACAAAACACAGCACTGTAAGGCTGTAAACATGTCCATTAGCACTTACCAGAAGTTGGCTTTGAAAAGAGGGTGTCGGGTAGTGGCACACATCTGCACAAGTGATTACTCCAGCTGTGATTCTTTGGGCATGTTTTATTTGCCACATGACATCTGTGGAGGAAATAAGTGATTAGCAAGGAGACAGACAGTAGCTTTTTTTTTTTAAGAAATCCACAACAAAAGGCAAAATAACAGTTTCAATTCAACAAGGACTGGCTCACATAGACAAAAATGTTGACGTAACTATTATAACCCAGAAACTTATATTTCATAGACACACCTCTTTTGATCACTGTCTGTGTGTCTTAGCCTCACTGCAAATTAGCCTGTTTGTGTTCTTTGATTCAATAATAAAAAGCCATACTTTCAAAGAGGACATGGAACATGAGTTGACTGGCTACAAATATATTTCATTCTGATCACTGACTTCCTTTCTTAAGTAAACACACCTCATAGGAACTGTACAGTATATTTTATACTGTGTTCTTAGTCTGGCATGACTGTGGCACTCTATCAACAGGATGGAAGATGCAGAGTTTTTTTCAGACAGAAGGAAGGAGGGAGTGATGCTATCAGAGTCCCTTGCTGTCCTGCTAACCAGTAGCACATGGTGTAGTTGGCATGGAGGTCTTACTGAATGAAGTAGACGCACACTACAGTCCTTTAAATCATGAACAGTATGGGGCTGATTCTTACAAATAGCTTATTCAGATGCCACAAATACTGCAATATATTTTTAAGAACTAAATCCATTGCATGTTTCAAACTTGTGCAATACACTAAGAATTGCAATTCATTTCTGCAACTGAATTAGATTTCTTAAACTGTTAACCACAAAAGGTATATGGAATATGTGACTTTCATTTGACATTGCTCAATTCAAAATTATGATACAACCAACTGGCATCTATTTTTTTCCATTCCATTTATTTTCCAACTCCAACACTGTCTGCTAGGAGGATCCAAACTGAAGTCACAGACAAGTTCAAACTCATCTTCTTGTCTGCTCCATTATCCATCTATATTCTCATGGCCTCAGATTTTAAGTCCAGGCTGCAGGTACTGGGCAGTGAAATCACAGGCTTCAACCAAGATAAACAGTCTATGATCTCTTTTATGAAGTGATATGAATATCCAAAATTGGAAAGTGGGTGTTACGCTAAGAGTGGACTGACACTGGTGTGAAGCATTGCTTTGCTTTTCTATTAAGTGTGGACTGCAAATCGTCTGGGGTTTGATATTGCCTGCAGGCAAGAAAAATGATACGGAGCAACCCATCGAGGAAAGTCCTGTTCTATTAAACTGTGTGAGGAGGTAATTTCTAAAACCTGTTTGAGTTTCAAGGCATCTTTTCAATTTGCAATGAGTGTAATCAGTGCATATGCATATAGTTTTAAACATCTGCAATGCATTTACATATATCCACACCTGTAAGTCATCAATAAACCTCAACAATGTGCGGCCTAAAGAGATTAAGTTTTAATTACGACTTCATCTGTAGATTATTTGGGAGTCAATTCATAAAAGATAAATTCTAGCCCACACTATTTTTTTTTTATTATTATTAGCATCTCAACAATTCTCAGAAACTGATGTACTGTTAAAGTAATGTTCTGTAGTTAAACTGCCATAATCCTACAGTCCAATGAAACTGAAAGGGCAAGAGCAATGCTTTTCCTGACCCCTAGAAAGACTCCATCCACTAAAAATGTCATGTAGTGGCTCACTATGAAGAGAAGCTAGCGAAAATTCTGGGAAAAATACTAATAAAGAATGTTGTGTTTAAAATGGCTTTCCCTCATATTTAAACAAACATCCTGTGCACATTTTCAGTAAAGGGGACAGAATTGAACACTTTTGGTTTGTGCTCCTTTACTAAGAAAATGATTAGCCTAAACATTTTTTAAAATTTTGCCTTAGACATCTTTGACACGTCATTGTCAATTGAATTATTTAAGGGGTCATATGATGCTGCTAAAAATAACATTATTTTGTGTATTTGGTGTAATGAAATGTGTTTATGTGGTTTAAGATAAAAATAAAAACATTATTTTCCACATACTGTACATTATTGTTTCTCCTCTATGCCCCACCTTCTGAAACGCATCGATTTTTACAAGGCTCATCGGTCTAAAAAGCAAGGTGTGCTCCGATTTGCCAGCTATCCAGTGCATTGTGATTGGCCAAAGGCATCAAGCGTGTGACAGAAATGTTACGCTTCTTAACATATTGTGATGCCCTGTCCGGCCGGAGCGATGAGACATAAACATAAAAACCATTATAAACGTGATATAAACATTATTTCTAGTCTCGTTTTTTCAACGAAACAGCGTCACACACCGCGGCCTTGAGTGAGCGGAGGCCGGAGGCCTAGAGTGAGCCGCGGCCGGCTTGAGTGAGCAGAGGCCGGCTTGAGTGAGAAGAGGCGGGGGCAGGCTTGAGAATGGTGCGGCCGGTGGATTCGACGAAGGAGCTTGCGGCAACCACATGTGACGACCCCGGGCTGGAAAGCCAATCCAGCAATCCACAGTGCAAAGTTGATGTATTTCCTCAGCAACCAGCACAGATCAGCTCCAGGCATGACGAAGCGGAGATCGTCCTCTTTTGGAAGGCCAAACAAAGTAGTTTCGCTTTCACAGGGAAACACACAGCGTCTATACAACACAGCGGCAGTGACAACAACAATACTACAACGATAATAAAAAGGTATGCCTTCCTTCTTTGTGTGAACATCTGCGCGGCGTTATGCAAATCTTCCCACATACTGATGTAGATATGTGGGGGTGTGTTAGAACGAGCCATTTTAGGGGGGTGTGGACAAGTCTTAACTTTTATAAAGAATATCTCTTTGGATTTGAGACTTTAGTCTTTGCAACTTTACAGATGTTCTTTATTCACCAAGATTTTGTAACACTCCAAAGAGAAGGAAAAATTGAAATTGCATCATATGACCCCTTTAATTTACAGAGTTCAAACAGAATGCAAAAGTTGAAGTTGCATTCAGTAGAATATGTGATAAATATAACAGTTTTGGTGATACAGTACATTGACGGGAGGGAAAAGAGATAACAGTTTTAAAAATGTATAACTTATTGTAAATATTACGCGATCACAACATCCAAAATTGCTCAATGAAATAAAAATACTGAATTTAACTATCATATATAAACTTTGAATAAACTTTCAACACTTCAACATTACTGAAACTGGACATATTTTAGGAACAGGTAAAGAATTGAATTGTGTGTGCTAATATGACATGACTACAGTAAGTGTGTTTAAGTTTATTATTACCAAATAATGTTTTATTATTTCAGCTATCCCTACACAATAACCCAAATTACCAAAAAATGACTACGCAATGACCGAAAAAGCTTTGGTGCAATCTTTTTTAAACACTTGCAGACTTGCAGATCATTGCATATTGCAACACACTGCAATCTGAATCATTCATGGTAGCATGCTATATACTGTATTGCATGCCACAAGTTCTGTATTGTTTACAAAGTATTGCCGTTTCCTTATAAGGGCCTAAAACTCTGGAATAGCCTTTCTGATAATGTTCAGGGCTCAGACACATTTCTTTACTTAACCATTTACATAATGCATGTCATAACCTTTTATCAAGTTATATCGGATCAAATGTGCATGATTATCTTTTGCTTAAAATATTATGAACAGTAGCTACACTATTTATTCTGATTCTACCTCAGGAAGTAACTAAAGATTATGCCAGCTCCAGTATAGATCCAGCCTCTCACAAAGATTTAAATGACCCCAACACCTGTGAAGAGATGACACCAACCTCTGAATCAGTATAAAAATGTCTAAATTTCCCTTAAATTGTAATCATTATGATCACATCATGTAACTACTACTTTATTGTGTTCACTGTTTCTGCTTAAATAAATATGTGATGTTAACTAACTGCAACCTCTGAAGTTGATTTGTATAATCTTAGAATTGTTCATTTTTTTCATATGGACATTACTTTGACACAGTATACTGTGAAATACTGTTATATAAAAACATATATTTTTACATATAGGTTTTCTGTGTGATTTGCATACAAAGAAAGTGAAGACGGTACATTTTAACTGAGTTAACTTTGAACTTAGCCAGTCAAATTTAGACCCAGACCCCTCTCTCTCTCCAAGCCTATCCTCAAGGAAACACCACTCATAAACAAGTCCTCAGAGAGCAAACTGTTCTTTTTTTTTTTTTTGAAGACAAAAAAAAAAGATGTGGAATTGAACGATTAGGTTGGGGACATTCAGACCCATGCTATTTATTACTTTGTCACCTCCCTCTCTCTCTTTCTCTTTACCACCCTCCACTCTCTCATTCTCTTTGTTTTTGTGAGTTTAATTGGCTTGGGCATAATGTCAGGTCCCCAGGCAGATTTGGCTTTAGAGTTATCCAGCGAAAAACCAGGCTCAGATGTGGGTTTCCCCTCTAGATCAGAGAGACACGAGACTTCACGGTCTGCCCTCAACCTTTGCATTGGAAGATATGTGTGTCTATGTGCAAGTATGTGTGTGTGTTTGTTTGTTCAATCTTACACCCTGCTGAGAACTGACTCGGATGTACTGTAACAGCTCCAGTTACAGGTCCACTATCATTAACCTCTCTTGGCTAAAAGGTGAGAGGTCAGGACCAGTTAGCATGACCCAAGCCTGGATCAGGTCCAACCAAGGACCATTCTCATGCATAGATCAACCCTCCTGTCTGGCTGTCCATGAAATCACTGCTTTTCCACCTAGACAGCATGGGCGATATATTACCCATGTAGAACTGTTCATCATTAAGGGTTTGTTCACACTGCACACACATCTGACTTGGGTTTTACATCTGCTTTTGCATTTTCTACTAAATATCCAATATTCCATTACAAACAAACAAATGCATACATGCATACTAATATAAAAAATAAAAACAAAATAAAATATAATATATTATGCATGCCTAGCCGTTAAGTATGGACAGAAAACTGAAAATTAGGCTTTTGTGAGCATCTTACAAGATGCATGAGACAACAATGGACAATATATGTTAAAAAATTGCTTATTCTTCCATTTATCCATATTGTGAATGTTTTATGAAGATAATGAGACAATAATCTGTAATTTGCATGTCACAGATGAGTTAAATGCAGGATGAAAAAAAAACTAATTTCGATTAAACCATGTGATGCATCAGAAGATGCATTAAAAAAGTGGTTTAAATCTGGTTTGTAAAAATCAAAGCTTTTTTGAAATTCAGACTGCTAACAGCTAAATTGTGTCAAATACTCTTAAAAGTAAGAATATTGATGCCTGTCTGAAGGCATGTGAGGGAAACTTGAGCAACCACTGAATACGTTTGTTTATAGCAACAGTAGGTTGAGTGTTGAGTGTATTGAGATCACATCCTACTGAACACAGTATGTGTTATGTATTTGATGACAGAACAACAAGTTTTCTGACACAATGCACTGTAAACACCATTACATGTCAGACCGCTTTGCATTCTAAACTTCAAACATACCATGCAAGCTAATCAAACAGATGTTGGCATCATTAGTGTTGCTGGTGTTTACTTAGAAAAAGACAAACAGGTTGTTGAATATCAGAACCGTGAAATAAAGCAAATTGCCGACTAGGCCTGAAATGGTTCAGTGGTAAACTACACATGCACAAGGTTCTCAGTGTGTTTTCAATTACCATATACTCAGTGGCATAAGACAACACATTCCTGAGAACAGAGGGGGGAGTTAAAAGGACTTATGATATGGTCCACCCGAGGTGGAAGAACACCTTCTGGATGACTAACATGTGCACCTTGAGTAACGCAAAACAGAAGATACCATTTAGTCTAGCAAGGTGTCAGGAAGATAATAAGCTAGGATAACTTGGGGAACATGCTTCTAATACGACTACGCTGCCATACACATCCATAGGCCACATACTGTAGATTGAAAGGCCACAAATTCACAGTCCCACCTCTACAGTAATTCAACAAGCCCATATGTTGTTTGTTACACAGAGCTCATTCGTTCTTTGCTGGGGGCTGTCTGAAGAGGTCTGCAGCTCAACTGATTTACATTTAAAAGTCTAAAGAGGATATAAATATCCATTTTCCATATGTTAATGTAAACTACGCTACAAGGGATAGTCAGCCTGCACTTTGAATCACATTAAAATGTCAAAATAAAGGTCGGATTTTCAAACATTCGCATATTTCACATCAACCTCTTCACTCTGTATTTCTCAATGCTGAAAACACTACTTATCATACCTACAATAATGGACTGCGAAACATTCCAGGAATACAAACTGTGCAAGAGATTAAAATCAGTTGCTGTAACCAGGAGATCTTCAGATCAACAGAATAAAGCAGTATCGGTGGTATGTATTTTTATATCAAGATAAAAGTACGCATTATCGCAATATTGTTATTTTTGCTGGAAAATCATTCTAATGATGTTTTAAATAAGGAATGATTGATGACAGGCCAATGAATTTTTAGAAAAATAATGCACACCTGAGGTTTTAATGCACCCATGACACAAAGTGAAGTGGTAAAGTGGTTTTGCTATTGTAGGTTCTAAAGAACTTTGAAATAACTGAAATCATCTGACAAAGTGGTATTTTATTTATTTGTTTATTTGGATCCCCATTAGCCAATTTACTATATATTGTAGCAATAAATATTCCTTTAAAGATTTTTTAAACCTCATTTAACTTAATAAAATATATGGTATATCCAATGGCAAATCATTCCATATTTTCATTAAACATTACATTCCGTTACTTTGCATTGGTTTTTGAAACAATGACCATGACTAGTTCTAATATACAAAAGTTGACAGTACAGGACATTAGGAACTCTAGACACTGAAATATTTCTAAATAAACAAAGCAGGGAAATAATTATCCTTCACCAGTTGCCAACCTAAAGTTTTGTGCATTCTTATAATATTAGCCCTTCTACTACAGTTTAGAGTGAGTCGTGTAGCTCTGTTCTGGACTAACTGTAATTTTTCCAAATCTTTACTTGATGCACTAGACCACACCACTGGACAGTAATCTAAAAAAGTAAGAACCATTGTTCACACAATTTGAGAAATGCAATATTTGTATTACATTTTGCACATCTCTTAATGACTGATAGACCACTTCCCATAACTGTTACCATATTTTCTGTTTTGACCACTTCAGTCTGCTGTCTTGTATAACTCAAAGAAGTCTGGTTTCTTCAACCTGTTCAATAGGCACACTCTTTACAGACTAAAGAAACTATTTAACTGTGGTTTGAATTCAAATTTAGAATTTGATACAAACACAAAGCTTTTGGTTTTTGTCCAATTTAGAACTGAAACATATGGAACTGTAATGCAGCCAAAACCTGACTGGAACCACTTTAGCTGTGTGTTTCCTAAACCATAATTGCACACTTTAGAAGGTCCATCAACAAATCAGATTAAAGCATTCAACATCCCCCAGTATAAGCATTACATAACAATGGTCCAATTACTTTTTTGATACTCTAGTGAATTAAATATGGTAAAAATATTCTCATTATATACATATTTTGATGCACTTGGACACAGAATCATATTATTCAACAACATAACAAAATAAGTCACATTCACATTATGCAACACTTGCACTAAAACAATCTGAAAACAGTAACGCAGTATGAATTTTATTGGATGAGCCATGTTTGAACACAACAGTTGAACACATCGATATTAATGTGCATCTGCAGCATTGGTTGCCAACTGTAAACGGCCTACAGTTGATCAGATTAAACTGCAAATAAAAAGTTATAAAATATCCATATAAAAATATTTCTATTATATTTATATATGAAATATAAATATTTTATATGCATATTTTATAACTTTTATTTAATTTTGTAATAACTTTTTATTTAAACTTTTTTTTTCTCGTTTTGATTCTAATTCTGACTTGAGTGGTTTACATTGTAAGAGCCCTGCTAAAACATTGTTTACATTGTAGACTATAAGAATTGCATCAACAGGATAATGGAGTAAGGGAATGGTGCTTCACAGCTCCCTCCAAATTGACTATGTATAAATAACTATGCCATTCATTCATTCTTGGTGTGTTAAGTTCTTTCTTGAGAAGTTATGTAAGAACTTAGTAGTTTACGAGAAATAGTGGTAAAACAATAATAAAATCCCAATGAATTGATGAAAAACACACACGCACACTGGCATATAAAGAGCATCTGAGGGTCAAAAGTCATTAGGTAATAGTCTGAGTTGTATTTGATAGCCCCAGTGATGTCTGAATGTTTCTCCTGCTGGAGATTCTCTATTTTCCTAACATAGTGAATCATCACCTCCCAAACAATACAGAGTGAGAGAAAGTGAAACGCAACAACGAGCCAACTGCAGATAATCACTACCAGCCCTCTGCCATTTCATTGCACAAGCGTATATAACACCAATAGGGTTTATATGCTACGTTACACTCTAGACCACGCTTAAACACGTACGTTTTCTCCTTCACAGCAAGACAGCGAGACTTTGTTGACACCTTGAGGTCCAAAGCTGGACGCTTTAAGGGGACCACCCTGCGTTAAACCCCCAGTGGTACAGACTGCCCTTGTCTTTATCAGATGGCACAGGTTTGGGCAGGATTTTTTCAAATGTAAGATTAGAATCAAGATGAAAGCATTCAAAGCTGACCTGGAGTGATCTTGAATTAATCTGCCCTTGGAGTCAGATTAAATGAAAAACGTTTCTTATTCAAGAACAAATTCACAAAGCACACTGTGCAACATGGAGGAGATTGCAAGACGGCTAGTCCCCAGCCCGGTTGTTGACCTTTACAGCTGTAAAGACAGCTGTAAACAATTAAAGCACACAATAAATGACGTCAGCTAAAGGTAAAGATGCACGTCCGCACTGAATTCTCCATCTCTGAAAAGTGGCATTCTAACATGCGCAGGCGTTATGCGCTGTCCCCTCTTGCGTGAAAGCTAGAGAGGAATGAGGAGATGAAGCCTCAGTGTGTCCAGGAAACCAAAACAACATATAACACACTTCCACAGTGCAGGTCGCCCTAGGAACACATCTGCTTTTTCTTAAGCAAGGCCTGGCTGCGCAGGACCTAGTGGGGGGATGATGCCTCTTTCCTTTTTACTCCCCTTACTGCAAATCATTTTGACAGGGTATGGCTTAAGAAAAAACAGTGCTGAAACACATAACAATAAACAGTTCTTTTCTTCAGTTCTTCACCGAGAGACTCGTGGGTTGCTTTTTTAGCATTTTAACATGTTTCGATTTGACATGAACATATTTGATGAATACTTAAAGGGTTAGTTCACCCAAAAATGAAAATTGTGCCATCACTTAGTCTCCCTCATGCCATTCCAAACGCTTGATACTTTTGTTATTCTCATAATCAGAGTATATCTGACAAGGCAATAGAAGATGAAACGTGCTTGCTTGATGCCCGAGAACCTATTGGATTTGTTCTCACAAGTCAAGCAAGTACCATATTATATGTGTTTTGTATATGTGCACTAATCAATGATTATATGTGAATAAAAGCCTTATATTAATCATATAAACTTAATTGTGTCTCTTAAGAAGACTTCAGAAGATTCATATGGATTACTTTTGTCTTTATGACATGTTTCAAAGCATCACAGTTTTGATGGATAAGACTTTTAATGGAAGTAAATAAATTTCTCAGTTTTCATTAAAAATATCTCAATTTGTGCTTGTAAGTTGTATAGCTTTGGAACCACATGTGGGTGAGTAAATGATGACAGAATTTTCATTTTTGGGTGAACTCTTTAACTGTTTGATTTATGGAAGCAGTTTGGTGTTGAGTTAGAAATTTTGGAGACATTCATAAACACAATCAATGAAGTTAATGTAGCTAAACTGGTATTTGCCTAGTGCTAGCAATGCCTTGATTGCACTTTACAACACCAAATGACGAAATGACTAACCAGCATCAAAAGGCATCCAGCAAATTCTGTAAGCTAGTTCATATTTCATTACTGATGTAACACCTCTCTTGTTCCATCTGACAGGGAGTGTTTTGGTAAACAAAGTAATCAGATGTTGAAAGGCAGCACTGCACTGTATATGTAAAGGCCAATTTCCTAAATGTTTCACCCTTTGCCTTTCCCAACATGGCCAATATCTCTGTGATGCTTCCCCTCTGGTTTGCAAACAGATCTCTGAGCAATGAAACAACAAACTGGCTTCCTTTGCCACACATGTGGGATCGATAGGTTTCCTCTACACAGAAAGAGCAGGCACTGTTTTTGCACACAAAGCATGCATTATTAACAAGCCTTTTTCCACTCTTTTTGTCTCCTTTCCTCATTGTGTGTACGAGCGAGTCACTGTTTAGCATGTCGACTTCTGTCACGGACAAGCGAATGGGCTAATCCTGCGTTCTTTGAGAGGATAAAATGGTAAACATTACACAAAGTATGCGAGGGAACAACGCAGGGTTGAAAACAAGGGCTGTGCTTCATTCTAAAAAGTACTGAGAGATAGAAAACAGACTCACGGTTCCAAATCTATTCAAGACAGTATTTTGCAACTCCTCTTTTTTTTTTCTTTTTTTTGCGATCAACGCCTTTAATGTTTATACAAAAACACAATGGAGGCTGAGCTACATCATGGTTACTGGCATGCAGAAACATGACACTAAATCACAGCCATTCCAATAACCGTAATATAGCAACCTCCAGTGATTTATTGCTTTTATACCACAATGTTAAGTCATCACAAAAACAAAACAAAGTGATGGTTTAGTAGTGTTTCATTGGAATTCATATTTCATGGTCTAAAACAGGGATTCCCAATGTCTAGGGAGTTCTCTTAACCTGCTTTTTGGGGAACAAATTAAGATTTATGGTGCAATTATATAATCTGCTAAATACTAGATATAATGCAGCTAAAATACAACAAGAAAATATTCAGTTGACTTTGTGAATATTCAGTATTCAGTGAAGTGGTTGTAATCAATCTTTCAGAAATATCTTAAAATCTACAATAACCTAATAATTTTAGTAGTGAGGAAATTTTTTTAACGTTTTTAAGCTGTTGATATCTGGTAATCACATTAAAACAGCAGTCAAATATGCATAAAAGGTCATGTGTTCAGTTCATGTGCATTTAGTTACAAATATATAAGCAAATCTACGAGTTTCGTGATAATCTGAATAAAAGGTACATTAGATAATGATTAAACATACATAATACAGAAATGCTAAGCATGCTAAGTTGCATTGTGGAAAACTTCAGCTCAGCTGAACTTTCGAGCTGATGCAGCAAGAGATTTGAAGATAGTTTTACTGTTGATTCATCTTCTTTCTCAGTTCACAGTTTTCGCCATGTGTCTACGCTCTGCTCTACGCTCATTAAAATGACTCCTCTGTCTCTCACTGTGGCGGCAAGGGAAGTTGCAGAGGCATCAGAAATAAAGAAAATGGGTTTGGGACTAGAGGAAAAAAAAATATGTTTAGGCTTATAACTTTCTGTTTCTCTTTATTTCTATGCTCGCTAAAATGCAAGGCCATCAGTCTTGCTCTATGTATCAAATTACGCATTTCAGTACACTGAAGAAGATACAATGTGTGCCACAATCGGAAACAGTATTTTGACTTGAGTTTTAGCAAGCAATAAATACTCTCTTGCAGAACTACTGTGAGCTTTTTGATGTAAATACAGTATGAGTCAGGGGGTCATTACATCCTATGTAGTCAGCCTAAAATGATTAACTCTGGATATCTAGTTTTTCACCCATATTGTAATTAATATGCATTGTTTTATGCACAATATGCTTTTATCCCGAGTAAAAAAATATACTGAAATCAGTCCCATGAATTGTGTACTTCCAGCACTGACAGTTAGATACCACCAGCCAAAATAATTAATAAACAAAAATCTATTACAAAGAACATAAATATAGGCCTTCTGCATCAGGCCACAAAAAATACATGTGCTTTGTAGCTCACTTGTCAGTGCTGATTAGTTAATCAAGTCTGCACACTGCATGGTAAGTTCATTAAGATTCCCTCCTGGGATTTTCCTGCCTGACAAAATTCCTAAAACAAAAGATGAACAGGAAGTTCTCTATCAGCCTTAACAATGGGTGGCCACACCACACCTCTAATATGAAAACCAATTTGATAAGCTACTGTACGTCATTGGGTACGCAACTACATCCAAAATACACACATCAGTGTAGCCACATATCCGCTGATGCAACACCACACAGGGCCAAAACAAACACGGAATACAGTAAAGTCAGTATATTAAAGCCTTGGTGTGATAGTTTATCTCTTATATAAGTTGCGTATCTGAGGAAAAATGCATTGTTGGTTGGCGCCACCTAGCATGCATGCGTGAATTAGCAGAAGGCGAACAATCGTTTCGCGCTCGGTTCGCTTTTTCACATCATGCCCAGTGTGGAAAGGCCTTTAGTCTACACTGACATTCTATTCTAAACTCTCAAATATTCTAAGCAAAAGAGAAATTAAAACATTCCATCAAATCATCAAAAATCATCATCAAACTTCAAGAATAGCACTTAGGGAGAAGTGAAGAAGTGTTTACACTTACTCTGGTAAGGCCCTTCGAATTATTGAGTGCTGCTGTCGGTACAAATCCTGTTTTGACAAACAGCTGCAGGAAGTGTGGTTGGCGAAGCTTATGGTGACTGGCTTGGGCCCATACTTCATAGGGACTGTGATTTCAAACAACTGCAGAATGAAAATGGAAGACAGGTCATATTTTCAATGAAATAAAGCTTGAGGTAAGATGAAAAACTGCAAGAAGGGTTAATTAAACTTTAAGGAGTATGCTAGATGTCAAAATGAATCGTGGGCAGCCAATTAAATTTAAATCAGGATTAATGAATGGATTTATGTCATAAGGAGTTGAGCAACTGTGATTACACAGAGCATTTCTGCTAAATCAGTGTACAGACACAACCACAACTACCGTCTGATCAAACAAACTGGTAAGAGGAAATGGGTAATGGGGAACTTGTACAAGATAATTTGCAAGGCAGGCAAATACCGTTAGATCCTTTCAGTTAAAACTTCCTCCTGCTATGTTGAAACATTTCAAGGAATTTACGTTGAATGTGCGCTTTCAAAGAACAGCTATGCCTTAAAGCATCATGGGTTCTGACTAATATACATGATTCGACAAATTCCTTAAAATGACAGTTTACTCTGATATAAAATTTTCTTTCATCATTTACTCACCCTTATATTGATCCAAATACATATGACTTTCTTACTTTCTTATAATTGGTCAGATTCCCTGTCAATCAAACTCCCAATGGTAAATTTTCTGCTATATTCTATGTGCTTTGATGACTTACAGCATCATAATTTCACCGCCAAACGTTCCCTTCTGTGCTATGAGTGTTAACTCACCACTTTCATGGTGATAATACTTTTATGGAGATAATGTATCTTTTCTGAAGTCTGAAGGCTTCAGTTGACGTAAATGAAAAAGGACATTGTGTGTGAAGAAAGTCTCACAGGCCTGGAACAGCACGAGGCTGAGTCACAGATGACATAAAATTCATTTTTTGGTCTCTATTGTCTTGTCTACTCGTTATGCACCCTGTGCAGTCACTTTGAAATGAATAATAGCTGCTATAGAAACCTAGAGAACCTCATGTTCAGAACCAAGGCAGTAAATTCTTTTAGCAGGACAAACAAACAAACAAGTTTCCAAAACCTCTGGAATGTTAAACCTCCCACATCAGCTCCTGTTGGCTTAACAAACCACTCTCAATACACACATAATGAATTGTGTTTAATGAGAAAAAGAATAATGAGATGTTACAGTCTCTGTCTGACCCTACTGGTTGGCTCACTTGGCAGAGTTTCCTCTCTACCGCTCCCTTCTTCTATGCTTTTTAATTACACATAGAATCATGTAGCTACTTTCTAATTGCATATTAGGTACTGTACATCTAAATAACTGCTTAAGCATTCAAAATCGGTGAAAATGTGCTGTATTGGATGAGCTCAATCCAGACTGCACGGACAATACAAATCCACAGTGTCAATATAAGAAAAATATTTTTACTGTCTTTGAAAGGGCCATTAACACTTAATAGTAATCAAGAACAATGGGAAATTAACAACCCATTTCTTCTTAGCATAGACTGTATGGGTAAAAATGTAATAGGGTCAAAATCTTGGGCAACAGACACTCTTTCTCTTTGATGTTCGAAGAACTCTATAATTTAGTTATTAACTGCTTTTAACACGACAAGTGATCCCAAAAGCTTCACTTGCTCACCCTGTAAATGTGTCAGCCCACCAGTCTAACCCACCAGTCAGCCCACCATGATAAAAACACTTTACTGCAGTATTTACAGTCTACTAGGCCTGGGTATTACATAGGTGCAGGTGAAACAAGGGTCAGATGAAACCAGAAGTCCATTTAATATGTTTTTTCTCTCTCTCTGAGACTGATGACAAGTTAACAGGTTCACTAGCCACAGTTACTTCACAGATATACAATTGGATATTTCACTCTTGTAGGTATATTTAAAAGCTATGTTGTCATTACATTACATTGTGCTTAATGTAAATAGCTTATAAACTCTAATACCAGTAATTCAATTAGCAACCATGTTCATCTATTGCATATTTTACTCTTGACCTAGTCATTTTGTCAATGAAACCTGGATCTTATAATTTCATAATCCAAATGTTACTAAGATATTTGGAAATATCTTTACATTGCATCTGCTGTTCTGGCTTTGTGCCCAGAATGGGAGTTTTACGTCTCTGGCTCAGTAGCGTGGACATGGAGACCTTGACCTGCTCAAGCCGCTCAACTGGTGGGAGGGTGTCATGGTTTAAATCACATGAGGAGAACCCATTGCCTGCTAAGGTCAGCCCACCCAAAATAAGTGGGCAATTAAAGTAGGCCTTCTTGCAAATAATTCACAGCCATGACCTCCCAACCAAACCCCTGCTTCGTCCACAACTCTTTAAATCAAAGCTTAACTGATCATCTGAGTTCTGTCTACACTGGGAGTAGGCTTTAAAACAAAAGCAGACGCTTTTATTCAAAGCAGTAATAAACATTTTGATTGAAGATTGTTTAAGTTTACTATGTTATTAAATAGAGAAATGGATTTATATATGGTGTAAGGTGTTAGTTAAGGGTATGCAATATAGAAATTACCTGTATATGTATCTGTATTTGATGCAATGGAAAATAATCTGCATCTGTATTCAGATAGAACCAGATGTGAGCGAGGCTTAAACCAGAAGCGGGCTGAACCTAAGCCTACATCTACATTCATCCGGATACATTTGAAAACAGCATTTTCATTTCAAAACTCTCTGTCCACATTAGAGATTTCAATAATTTTCTAAAAGTTTCTCTTCTACACTGAAACTTCAGAAAAACAAGATCACTGAGATTATACAAACCTAACAGACTCGAAGTTCTCATGCCATTCTTTAAATTTTTTATCATCTTTGCAGGTCTGGTATATGAAGTGTACAAAGTAACATATCTTTAGCAACAGTATGAAAGTGAATATCTACCAATACAATATGTTTCACATGGCTAAAAATGGTTTATTTTCAAATACATTTCAAACGTGCATAATTTTTTAATACCTCCGCTTTCATAGTCTACGCTACAATGCCAAAACAATGTTTTCAAATGTATCCACTTGGGAGAGTATTTTTAATAAGCTCAGTTTTTGCAGTACAGAATGCTGTCTCAGTGTGGAGAAACTGATGTAAAAATTTATGTAAAATGAGTAGGGGTGTGACGAGACACTTATCCCACGAGACGAGATGAGACACGAGACTGGTTTCACGAGAACGAGACGAGATTTTTAAACTTTTTTAAAGAAATCCTCAATGATGAAATATATAGGGAAAAATCATCTTTTATTCAACTGAAAAACACAAAATGCAAAAAATGTAGGTGCATTTTGAAATCAAATTGTACTTTATGGAATTAAACATCAATTTTAATAAATTTTATGCAGGTATAAACAACATGTAAACACTGCAAAAGGTTTTGCCACAAACTCAACTGATAGGCAAGTAATTGCACAAAATTAAATAGCATACATAAAAACAAATAATAAACAACACAAATAATATCCCTTTAAAGTAGCAGTCAATCAAGTTTATTATTTAATAATCTATTTTCCACTTTAATAAAAAATATTTTTCCATTTAATTTTTCTCAACTATTTTTTAATAGTATATACATTTTCACATCAATTTATTAAAAGTTTAACAAAAAATACATGTTAAGGGCCCTATGAAATGTTTTATTTTTTCTCACCATATTATTTATAGTTTTTATTGTTACCAAATTCTGTGTTTTAGCATGTCTAACTATTTGAATGCATAACACAACTTAATTTATTTATTTAATTTTTTCTTAAAGTAGCCTTATGATTTTTTTCCCTCAGAAATTCTGTGTTGTGTATTTACATTTTTCTGGTTATCAAATGAAGGCATAAAACATTAATTTCATCATTTATCATTTAATTATTGAAAATTAAGCAAACTTTTTTTTGGCAAACAAAGGGTATTTACTATTAAAATTAAAACATGGAAGAAATGTTGTGTGATTATTCCTTTAAAATAATGTTTGTTTCATTTTAGTAGTAATAGGCTGTGTACACTATTGTCGTTATTTAAAACAGGACTTTTATTTTGACGGGTTGTCGTGAATACCTTTACAGTTCTGTGTATGTGACATGAAGTGACTCTCAATGCAGTTCTGGAGATGTTGTTCATGTGTTTACGTCCTCATTTAGTGAGACGGCAGACGCTGAAATCACCGCGAGCGTCACGCCGCTTCAGTGTGTGTTTGTGTGTAATCCCCGCATCTGCGCAATTCATTAACAGAGACAGGCAGAACATGCAGGATTCAAATTTAAATTTCCGACTTCTGCGGCTTTATATTTACAGATACTAGTCCATATTGTGATTTGATCTAAGTGTAATGACCTACTTTTGGTTAACTAATTCAAAATTTGAGAAATTCCGTGACATTCCGCGTTAAACTGAATTCTGGATAAAGACTTCAATTTTCCTGCTATTCATGTGGCCACTTGCATAATGTGAACATAACATCTTACATACCTTACATTACATACCACTGGTGAAAGGGCCAGTGTAATGCAAATATATCTGAAAGTTCTGCACGAGGATATCATCACCTTCTCGCGAGACCAGTAAGATTTCGCGAGACACGTGGGTTGAGGTCTCGTCACACCCCTAAAAATGAGTGATGTTAAATCAAGCTTAAACATTAATGTCAATACTGCTCACCCATGAGCATCCCTCCTTCACACAAACAGATCTGTGGATGCAGACACAAGCTGAAAGCAAAACTCACCGTCTTACTGACGTATGAAGTGCTCATGTTCTTGCACACTTGCTCCTCACTGTTACAGCAGCCCCCACATCTGTAGACAGACACGCAGGGTGGTTTATAGAAGGTGTTTGTAGCTGCCCCAAACTCTTTCCCCACATCTAAACAAACTTGGCGTGGCATGCACAGGGTGTTTCTCCACTCTGTCTGAATACCTGGAGGAAGCGCAGCAAGACAGGAAGAACAGACACATTAAAAAAGGCCAACAGTGATATGCATGGATTTGTATGCACTCCAATTATTGAAGATCACGGCCTGACACATTCTTGGCATCCTAAAGAAACTTTGTCTCCGGATGAGACAAAAAAATAATGACAAAAAAAAAAAAAAAAAAAAATGCCAGCACAGCCTGTGCCAGTCCTAAATTAAGTCACTCACTTGTAAAAATATCAAGATCGATGAAAGCAGCCGCATAGGAGGCCTCCTCCGACCTTGTTTCTGTGGAGGTGTGATCTCTGTAAGGTAAGTGCGATCCCATCTTGGAACGACACTTCAGCATGCTCCAGTAGCTGGGGTAAACCATCCTCATGAGCTCGTCCACGCTACCTGCTGAACGCAACTGCTCCATCAGGTCTGGTTCTGAATGCTCCTTATAAGACAGAGAAACAGAATTTTAAAGAGGGCTTCATCAGTGTGCTGGAATGGAACATTGCCTTTCTACTACAACAGTTAAGCATGCCATATTGGATATATCCCAGAGTGACTAAGAGAAATATCAATTGTTTTTATTGCATGTTTCAATCTCTCATTGGCTTAAAAAAGATGGTTTGGGACTTTACTCACTCAATCAATATCTTAAAATTCAATCAGCGATCATAAACACATGGGACTGACTTTTCCATTCACTTGACAGTCAGAACAGCACCACGTAAGTTATGCCGCTTGCACCTCTGTAAATATCCTCAGAAGATGTTTTCTTGCTAAATTACAACAAAAAGCTACAAAAGATTAATTTAACCATATACCTGTAGCATTTTATGTTTTGTTTAATCAAGCTGACACAACAAAACACTGTTTCCTCATCAGATGGCGTCTTAAAATGAACAGCTACATAATCAATCATCAGATACAGGTAAAGGTTTTCCATATCACAATGTGTGAAAATGAAGTGTGAAACTGAGAAACACAAATCATGCTTTAATTGATGGACTGGTCAGACCTCAGTGGTCTCTCGCGACCCAGGCAATTGACAGTACTGCTTACTCAGTAAGCTGATGGGTGCGATCCAGGGTGAAGATGGAGCTGTGTCTGACTTCAGCAACAGACACCGCAGCCCACGCAATCAAACCCAAGTCATGACCTCCCCGTAATCCGCAGCAGAATGAGTTTGTAAGGAGTGTGAAAACACCAACAGCGTCTGAAAACAGCCCAAAGTCCCTGATGGAAAACGATACTGCTGTCTGGGACATTCCAGGAAACATGCCCAGTTTACCCACATGGCTGATCATGGTGTCGATAAAAAAGTGCACCCTCCCCCACTTGTGGAGGTGTTAAAAAAGTGAGAAAACACAACTTGAATTGAGCTTCAACAGAATTCCTCATCCCTCTTTAAGGGGGCTGGTCTTGGTATTGGCCCAGTCTCTATCACTTTATCCCTTTTGTTGTTGAAATAAGGCAGATCACCAAGTTTACAGCAGAGAATTTATATCAAATGGTAGGAGCTTCCCTTACTCTTCCATTTTTTGTTGCAAACCCCATTATTTATATACAATAAAATTGTTTGGCTGGATAAGCACAAGCAATGATTTTCTAGGTCTCCCTACTTATCTAATTTTCAAAGGAGATCCTCAGAACAAACAAGAGCTTTACAGCTAGAGAGTTTGAAAGTATAAACTTGTAGGCCTTTCATAAGCAAACTAAACTTAAACTTTATTATAATACCAGACACTTCACTTTGCCAGAATCCCACCCTCAACAATAAAAATGTAACCATTTATGTGAAATATGACTTTAAGATTGCATAGTTTCGAATGTTATCATAAAACATTGCTGAACAAGATTTTAAACCCACATTGTTACCTGCAAACATTCAGTTGCACCGCATACCAAGGAAAATAGCTCTAATCGCGGTAAGAGGAAAAATATAATCCTTGTAGGAAATGACTGCTTCTCCCTGCATTGACTCCCTTCTGTTTATTCAGGAAACTCAAATACCACAAAAAGAGTATGAACAAGACTATTGTATGTGGCCTATTCCATGCCTTTGTTTACAGTGATTCCTGAGATAACACGCTGGTCTGTTTCCTACCAGAAACAATGGAGACCAAGAAAATGATGTGTGGTGTTCAGCATACAGACACATTCACACGTGAGTCAGCCCCAAACTTCGGGTTTGGTAATTGTAAAAACTCAAATACAATGCCCTATTTTTATGTTTCAGTGGCAACTAAAAAAAGAGACTGATGGGAGAATGATGCAAATGGGAACCATGACCCAGAAATGCATTCATTGTTTCACTATTGCAGTCTAATTCATAATATTATGGATAGCTTAATTCTAGTATTACAAAAGAAACATCCATTTATTATTATTATTATTAATTAATTAATTAATTAATAAGAAGAAGAATTATTATTTACTAAATTATTAAATTATCAATTATTACATTTATTATGTAATTATTATTATTATTATTATTATGTTATCCACATTTGCCGGCCAGTCTAAACATTAAAAATCATGTTAATCACAATTAATTTCATATAAAGTTTAAACGCAGATTGCATCCAACAGCTTGCAGCTATTTTAATACAGAAAAAAAAGTATTGACAAGTTACAATGAGAATGGCCACAATAAGGGAGTGCATTTGGTTCTGTAGGACAGTGATTCATGGGGAAGTGATGACTTGTTGTATGCATCTATCATCAAGTCATCATCAGTGGTCAGACATGAGACACATTGCGTTAACCAATAAAAAATCCTTCACCTCTAATGCTAGAAAGTCTCATTGAATGAATCACAATAGAAAGCAGCTGGGTTTAACCCTTAACACAGGATGCCATGTCCACTGTAACAAAAACAAGACTTGATGCCATGCACACAAGGCATCCCAATAATGTCGGTGACCCCATCATGACTGTCATTATTTTAAAGTTCAAATGTGAGTCAACAGTGTGTTGGGAATTATAAAATTTGCATCATTAGACAGAAGGATCATTTCAGACACCCCAAAGCAGCACGTAATCTCTTGACAGCCTAGTGTTTCCTAAAGCAAACCACAAAACTGTCACAATGACAAAAACAACTAGATCCTTTTTTGGCAATGAGGTTAGCGTTTATCCTCTTAGCTGATACCAGCATCCGGAGCTATTTTGGATGAGGTTTCTGGAAGGCACCCTCACTGAATAAATTATTTTATTCTGAGTCAAAATGCTTCATATTTAGGCCAGGTTTATACAGTTTCATTTCCATTACAGTCACCCCATACTCCTACACTAAAACCTAATCAAAATGTCAGTCTTCACAATTTCACTTTTTTATGAGTTCACATTTTCATATACTCTTTAGGTAAAGACATAGCTTGCTGCCAATTATGTAATCAGATGTGTCACAGCCACAAAACTGACAATTTCATTTCATGATTTCTGATTTCTTACACAGATTAATTCATTTCATACCTAACCAGTCAGTAATAAAATAAAACACGCCTTTTTCATGATACAAGGCAAAGTCAAAGACATTATAGTACTAATTTCTACTTTCAACACTACTTGGAAAACTACTTTAAAAAAAAAAAAAAAGGAGCTGAGGAGCATCACAGACATCACCACAGAGCATCACAGCTGCTCAGTGAACTCAGGTGGAACATGGCCCCTATGGTGGACACTACAGCAGTGCTACATATGCACAAGAACACATGTTGCATCTGTTCCAGACATACCTTTCATCATTAGTATTGGACTCCAGAGAGCAGGCTTGCGAACGGCCCTCTCTGCTCGCTGAACTTGAAGGATGTCGTTGAAGTCTGCTGAGGGCATGTCTGGGGCTACATTTGCCGACACTCAGAAGGAGAGGAAGAGGATCTGAGATATCATTAACCCTCTAATGATCTCTTAGAAACCCTAGAACTGACTGTGAGCTTTGAGTCTTTGACCTAGGGGAGAACCAGTTCCTTGGAGAATAAGTCTGGCCACAAGTCTGATGAGTAACTGAGACCCTCAACGACATCCAAGCTTCCCATATTTCAGACAAACAATCCTTATCTGTCCTGTTTTCCTGGAGCAATTGAGATGCTCCCCAAGGTAGAGAACTCCACTGTAAGCGCATGAATGCTATATTATAACCTCTCATATGATTTTAAACTAACCTCTAGACCTCTGCTTGCGCTCTTGAGATCAGACCATCCACATGGAAATTGTTTTTCCAGTCTTAAGCCTAGTATCTGCTACATCCATTAAAAAATGACCTAGCAGCACTGGATACAACACAGAGCAGCGAATATTATAAAGGACTCTATCGATGTCTGAATCAATACATTCAAAAACAATGTTTTCTAAGTACAATTTTCAATATAAACAGCTAATAAGCTCCAGTGGAATTACACTGCACTGTTTACACTTTGTTTTGCGCTATTGCTAATTATGCCAACACTAGAACAGAAAAAAAAGAGTTGTTTTTGATTGAAATGATATCAGTTTTCACATTCATTTGACTATGAAGCCAAAATGGAAAGTCATTTCAGAGGCAGAGCAAGCCATTACATTTTGATAAAAGATTATGAAGGCACACAATTTGTTTTTGGAAAATTTTGAACAACATGCACTGATGGATCAAGAACAATAAGACCAGGAATGTGCATTAGGAAAGTAAACAGCGTCAGTTTTGATTTCATGTTGATCTTAAGAAATAATCAAGAAATTGGTCTGAGTCGCATAAGAACCTCTCTTTCTTTTTTAGAAAGAGTTGCTTTCTTGGTCTGATCCGTTACACGTGTAGAGGCAGGCATGTGTCAGGATGCAATTACTGTGCACTTCTGACACGTACTTGGTTAAGGTTTCTTTGGTGCAATAAAGTTATTAGCCTGGAGGGTTGCCCACTACTCAATAAGACCACAGGGATATTAGGTCTAAAGTTCTGTAACCCAATTCTTAAGCTCTCCAAAACATAATAGAGCTCTACACGAAATCCCAGTGAAACTCCCTGTAGGAAAAAAAAAAAAAAAAAAAAAAAAACCCCTACACAGTGATGGAAGGGGGATGTGGATTGCACATCTCTTACGAAGTATTAAAGGAGCGAACTGGAAAAATCCAGATAATTTACTTACCCCCATGTCATCCAAGATGTTCATGTCTTTTTGTCTCCAGTCACAAAGAAATTAAGGTTTCTGAGGAAAACCATCCAGGATTTTTCTCCATTAAATTTACTTAAATGGTGGCCAATGAGTTGAAGGTCCAAATTGCAGTTTCAGTGCAGCTTCAAAGGTGAAAACTTAATTTGATTTTCTCCTCCAACTTCAAAATCGTCCAACATTGTTGGTTTACCTTTTTTTTTTCTTTTGTAAATGGTGTTTGACTTTCTTTGACCATTCGCTTTGTAACAACTAGGTTGGTACTGCTGCCTGTCACAAGTGACCTTTCCAACTTGACTACGTAATTTGTGAAGTTGAGCTAGTCCAAGACAAGCATTGGTTAAAATTATATACAATTTTTATTTTTTAAGAAAATGACCAATTATTTTGCTAGACAAGACCCTTTATTCCTCAGGCTGGGATCGTGTAGAGCCCTTTGAAGCTGCATCGAAACTGCAGTTTAGACCTTCAGCCCGTTGGCCACCACTGAAGTCCATCATACGTAGAAAAATCCTGGAATGTTTTCCTCAAAAACCTTAATCTCTTTGCGACTGAACAAAGAAAGACACAAACATCTTGGAAGACATGGGGGTGAGTAAACTATCAGGAATTTTTTTATTCTGGAAGTGAGCTAATCTTTTAAGAAAGCTTTGTTTAAACACATATACTCTGTCATCATTTACTCAACATCATTTTGTTCCAAACCTGTATGAATTTGTTTCCTGTGTGGAAAGCAAAAGCAATTAATTAGCTGAAATTCCAAGCTACTCTTTTCCTTGCTACTGGTTTCTGCTCTTAACACACTTGCACTGAATGGAAAAGAGTAGCTTAGGCATTCAGCTAAAATATTATTTTTGTGTTCCACATACATGTTCGGAATGACATAAGGGTAAGTGATGACATTTTCTTTACAAGCCACTAATCCTTAAATATTAGGACCTTTTGGTACCTGGGAAGACAATCTATTTAAGAGTGACTTGCAAAACAATGGCAAATAATAAGGACTAAATTTGTTCATGTAGTACTGTAAACTAATGCACTACTCTCTTGACTGCATTTACAGAAGTGATAATGCATGTGCATTTATTATGTTGACATATTTGCCTCAGAACAGACTTTCTAATGCCAGTTCTATAATATGTCACCATAATGATACTGTACATTTCTTAAGATGATGATTCTGGCCTCAGCCTACATGTGGACTACCTATTTCAGCTCTGTCTCACTCTGACTGAACGGGTCAGTACACAAAACCTATTTTATCCTTTAGAGCAGTGACCCCAAGGGTTTAGAAAGATTTCCACTTCCTTTGAAATTTTCTAATTCTGTGTTAATCTGTAAGACTTTGCTTCACTGAATGTCTTGATTCTCATTAAGACTTGTACAAATGATTACATATCCACTTGCAATGATATTTCTTGCTTCTTTGGTATTTCAAAGAGTGTCAATGGCTGTCAATTTTTTTTGTCCAAATGTCCCATCTAAATTTTATTTATAAATAAATCTGTCATTTGGTCTTAAGGAAAGTTTCTGCATGATTGCCCAATGAACATTCAAACAAGCCATTCCATTAAAGGGAGAGAAAGCTTGGTGAGGTTTTTTATTTCATCTGCATGAGGGGTGTCCAATCTTGCTCCTGAAGGGCCAATGTCCTGCAGAGTTTAGCTTCAAAACACTTGCCTGGACATTTCTAGTCTAAAGACTTTGATTAGCTGGTTCATGTGTGATTAATAAGGGCTGGAGCTAAACTCTGCAGGACAGTGGCCCTCCAGGAACAGGTCTGGACACCCCTGACCTACATTATCTAATGTCTGTACCTTAAAAATGAGTCATTGAAATGGTGGCCAATTTTTATAATATTAATGATAATGCTATGATATCCTGTATAATGAGTAAAAAGAAACACATTTCTGATTTAATGGAGTACTTAAGTATAGTGCTCTAGGGGTACTTGACAAAAAAAAAGTTGGGAAATACTACTTTACAGTTTACCAACAAGGGCCTAGCCTCCATACTTTAACAGTTTACGCACCAAAAGTGACCCACACAATAATTTGAGTGATACGTTTCTCAGACAAAGTCAGGTAAAGAAGGTTTACTCAATTTTATTGACCTGGAATATTCTGCTCTATCACAGATTCCAGTGCTTCTCCTTGCAGTGGAAACTGCAAAAGCAGTCTCGAATCTGCAAAAAGTGTCAAACGCAAAAAATTGTAGTCCCCCAGCTGCTTCAGGCACACTGCTGGGCCACAGTCAGAGCTGAATTCCTCTGCTGAAGGGACTGTCTCGGGCACACTGGCCAAGCAAAGTTCACATGTCAGGTTTCAGGAACAGTTTGTGGTGCTGTTTAAGGGATGAAAAGTCTAACTAATAATGAAACAAACTAACGCAAATAATACATACAATTGACACTTAACTGACTTTGAAAAAAAAAAACTATATTAACCCTTTTCTACCCATGTAAAGTAACTGTTGCCAGTGCAGCCTCATCTAAAGAGAACTGAACTAAACATCACTTTAAATCACCCACTCCAAAAACACTTGCGCATTACTAATGTACAGCATTGCACAATGAACATAGTTTTTTCAAAGTAACAGCCCCATTTGCAGTAGTTGCCTAATTCAAAGAATGGTTGAACTTCTGACCTCCCTGAGGACCTGAAGTCTTCTTGTTTATGTCATCACGACGTCTGACTATCCCTCCCTCCAAGTGAAAGCTCCTCTAAAGTTGTGAAAGTGTTGAAAGGTGGTTTTGCAAAAATCGGAAGTTAAAGGATGAGTGGATCTGGCAGGTGGATCGGCTATTAGAGTGGAAAAGATAAGAGAGGCAGATGTGGGTGATCTGTTCCACCTGTGCTAACTTTCCAACCTGGGAAGTACACATGACCACAAGCTCACACAGCAGAAGACATCCCTGGGGAATCCCTTAGTTATCACCAAAGGGGAGAAATAAATAAGCATTGTTTGGAAGAGTGAAAAGCTCTTTTCCTTCTAGCTGGAGGTGCTTTATCTTGGGTGGCTTATTCTCAGGCATTCATCACTAACCATAAGACACTCATACAGGCTGAAATATAATGCTTACTTAAACCAGAGTGTCTCAAGAGACTTGCAACATAGCAGCTAATTATATAAAATAGGCATTTGCAAAGCAGTCAACATCCCTGTTAAAAATAATGAAGTATTTGTAAAGCCACATGGCAAAACCGAACATCAGTCTCAATTAATGAGGTCAAGACTGCAGCGGAGCCATTAAGACTACAAATCAGTAGTCCCAGCACCTCATGCGTACTCCCAAAGAGCCCACATTTCCCAGGTGACCCCTTCAGAAAGATAGTCTTACTTGACAATACCTTTCTCTACATGCACAACCCTCATGATTTACATTTAGAAATCACAATTACTCATGATTTAGAGGACAGCTTTGCCAAACAGATGAGAGATGGCCACGATGGAAAAGTCTAAGGGAGAGAAATAAGGTCAGTATATTAGCTGAGCGCTGACTGATGCCCAATGAATTATTAAGTCACCCATCCTATACATTCATATAGTGTACAGCCACATATGTGCAATTACGGAACAATTATTCAATTCCAAGGCATAAGCGCAAGACAAATATTCCCCAAGCGGACCAAAAATAAACCATTAGAAATTCAGCAGCCTTTTTATGTTGTTGCTGTCGCACTTACGATTGACTTCCCTTACTCTCGGTGAATTCCAACTAAATGAATCTTAATAAACATTGAATTTTACAGCGACCCAAAGGAGCTCGAGAGAGAGAGAGAACAGTGAAAACAAAGCAAGTCTAATTTTAGGCAGTCATGATTAGTATACGGCCCATGTCGCACATTACCGATGGGAATCATTTCAAGATCTTGTCAAGATGTCCACGTAGCTGTGTGTAGCATATGGTATCATTTATACACTACACATAGTAAAATTCCAAAGAGTCTACTGCTGCTGTATATAAAAAGATAGAATGTTGTGTCAAAGTAATCATGTATAATGGCTGTGTGGGCCAAATGCAGTACGGAGAAGAACTAGCAGACATCTCCTCTCCTGTGTGCAGACAGGTTACTTCTGAGCTCCTGAGGTAAGAAGAGATATTAAAATTGATTGCACCAATTAAGTATATTGATCATGATGTACATGATCAAATTAAAATGTTTAAAATCATAGCTCTTACTGCCTTCTTCCTTTCTCAGTGGGAAGGCAGAAGAAACAGAGAGAAAGAGACTACTTCTGAGGCTGCTGACCCAATGACACCTGTTTCCACTTTTTATGGCATTGTAACATGCTCTCAGATGATTCTTTTTATAAATTGTGAAGTCTCCCTTTTACTTCAAAATGTGAAGAATTTCCTATCCTTTCTCCCAAATTGATGTCCATGTGATAAAATGGTGAATATTCCAAAGGTACATAGTGTTTTCAACAACCATGTTGAATTTGAACACAAAGACAAAAAAGAGGACACACATAGAATGAAGAGTAAGGTCAAAGGTAAGCACCATTGGATTGTGGATTGAATGTAACATCATACCCTAAATGGTTAAAATAAAGGCTTTAAAAGATCTGTCCATGCTTAAGAGTTTGAAATACCTTTTTGTATTATACAAATTCCATACATATGTTTCTGCACAGGTAGCTTCATAAAATTAATCAGGATATAAATCTTGGCAAAGTAGCCTACTGCAACACCAGTGCCAGTGATGTTGACTGCTATGTTGTCTCAATGCTCCAAGCAGAACTACTAAGTTTTAAAATAACTTTAGAAATATGTATTATGAGTTTCCCTCATGCTAACTTGAGGGCAATAAATCATTTCCAATAAACGATGCATTAAACCAATTTCTCTACTTTTAATATGACATGGAAATGAGCTTATGGGTGCTTACCATGGCATCCCCTTGATCTTGGTCATAATCATAATCATAGTAGTCGTGGCTTGACTCCAAAGCAAGGTTTGCATAGAACAATGCAAGACAGAATACAGAAATTCCAAACAAGTGCATTTTAGAAAAAAAATAAAAAAATAAAAAATAAAAATAAAATAAAAATCTCTGAAATCTGAGCAGAGTCTGTTGAAAGTTCCTCTTTTTTCAGCTTTCAGCAGCAGGTTTCTAGAAAACTCTGTCCTTAAACTAAAATAACACCCGTGTATACATCCAACATTTTAAGAAGGCACTTCGATACTGGTCCATGGAATGCACTGTGAGCTCGTCCCTTCACATGCGGCTGTGAACATCCACTCCGTGCTGAAAGATCAGTGTGGAAGTGCGCGAAGCGCGCAATGGCATGTTTTATGCAATTTCACGCTGTTACTTTGGATCCTTCTCCTCCCCCTCTCCGTTTTTTTCCCAGCCTGCCTCTCCGGTCGCTGTTAGACACATTCCGAGACATCAAGAGAGGAATATGAGTCATGGCACGCGCGCTTTCTCAGGTGTCGACTACAGCACGTTAAACTCATTGCGTAGACGCACGAGCTCGCTGAATGAAACTCTACCGTTGCAGTTGAGTGTGTGTGTGTGTGTGTGTGTGTGTAAAGTGAAAGGTCAGGGAAGGAAGTTTACCCAAAATGAAAATCGTGTCATCGTTTACTTACCTCATGTTTTTTGGAGAATATGCAGGGTTATTTTTTTTTTTTTCTTTTCTTTTCTTTTTTTTTTTGTCATACAATGGAACGTGGACAGTCAAGCTTCAAAAACTGACGCAAGAGCAACATATAAAAGTAGCTCATGTGACTAATTATTATATTAAGAACTGTAAACCTAAATTCCCGTTTAAAAGAATACACAGATTTAGTAGCCCACAACCTGTTGACAATTAAGTGTTTTACTGCACACTCAATTTAAACTTTTAAAAATATAATATAAATTTAAATAAAACCAATAAATAAAAAATGAAGAAAGGAATTAATACATAGGCCATGGGCTAATTTATGGTTATTTGGGCATCTCCGATTGGGTTAAATGGGATGACTGTCAAAGTGAAACAATTTACCTGAGTTCACCCTATGTGAAGTGAGCTGCTTTGGGGAGGTTTTAATTCTGTTCGAGGGTTCTTCTCCACAGGGGGTTTTAGTCCTCAAGTTCAGTGAGTGCTCTTCTAATGCTGTGGAATGCAAGTCCCACTAGAGTTATTGTGTTCCATTCACTGCTGTCAAATGGTTGCATTTAATTTTGTGATCTTCTCAAATACTACTTTAAGTAGCAGGCTTAACATGCACTGTCACACGCATTCAGTGTTAACACTAAAGGTCTAGTTTGAATGGGCTCAGAGCTGAGGGTTTGTGAATGATAACCTAATTAGCCATGACACTATTGAATAATTCAGTGTGAAAATACCTGACAATGCACATTTGATTGCTGGGGTTATTTTCCAGGGGAACGAAGAGAAAATGTTGCTTTTGTTTGCTATTACTGTAAATAATATATTATTATACCAAATTAATGGTGGAAATGCCCAAACAACTGCACATGGAGAAGGCATAATTTCAAATCATTGTAAATTACCAACAAAAGTGTGTCAGTCATATACTTAGCAGTGACCAGTTCCATTGCCTACTTATTTTACTTCTCTTTGCTCGTCTTATTCTGCTTCCCTGAATGCTTTCATTGCTCTAGTACTAAAAGGACAAAGTTCAGACTGGTTTTATAAGGATTAGCAGGGGTCACCTTTGCTTTGACGTTACTAAACATATTACTTAATTGGAGAAGTTTTAACATCATCAGCCAGGCACCTGGAGCTGCTTTAAAAGTTCAACCACAACTGATATTATCTTATTTAGAAAGCATTTGATTTCCTCAGTAGGACTTTTGTCATACTTAGGGTTAGTTTCAGAAGCTGACTGTAACTTTCATGCTTTTGTTCTACAAAAAGCATGCGTTTACATCTTTTTACATTTTCCCTCTTTCGGCCCACACATACCAAAAATCTGTGTCCTTATTTAAACTCTCTGTGCTTTGTCCTCCAGAGCTCTTTTCAAATGAAAGCAGCTTTATGTAGGATTTGTTTAATGCCTTTATTATAAGAAATCACTGATTTTTACCGGTTAAAAACTGATGGATTTTATCTGAAAATATGTGTCTTTTTTCTATTTTTTTAATTTTTGCAGCACATTAAAGATGATTAAAAGAAAGACAGAAATTTAGGGAATGTCAATTTACGGTTACTCATTGTAATTTACACATTCTTTTTCCACTTCCAAAAATGGTATGCTACCGTAAAATTACATGTAATGTCCAATACAGTTTTTAACCGTATATAGTAGGGGAACTTACCTTTAACCATTTAACAGGTTTTTACTGTAGCATTTTTTATGGTGTTTTGCCGTTAAATTCACAGTCATTTTTTACAGTATGGTTCCCTTTAGATGCACTTTTATTTCATGTTCATTTAAGCATCTTTATAGTACAGTATATATTATCTCTACCCTCCATAGTTAATGTAGTAGATTATCAGCGGGAGCGGTTAAAACTATAATCATGTAATTTATGTCTCTGCGTTGATGGATTCATATACAAAGGGAGGCTAGCCTCCTCTGTGATATATTTTTTCGAAACACAATGTCTCTGGGTATGGATTTGCCTCCCTCTCTCTTTCTGTCCATCAGATTTCCTTTAGCATAGTTTTCGGAAAGGTTGTAATCATACTGATAGATTTAACATGTTCATGGGAAAAAGCAGCAGTGGTTCTGACTTCAGTAATATATTATGGTCTTACAACTGTGAAATAACAAAAATGTAATACAATTTGAGATGTGAAATGAATAATTAGGAATTTTATTGACATTAAATGGTTCCTTTCGCAATTTTCTCCTCAAAATCTTGGGTAGGCTGTGCATCTCTTGCTTCCCCTGATGAAAAAATAGCTGGTGTTAAGAAGAAGTGCTTTAAACGCCCATCCTAGCACAGTTCTGTATTATGCCTTGTCCAAACGAAGGTCCACTGACTTCAGTATATATGCCAACCATAAGCATTTGAGGCCCTCTGTGGCCTTGAAAATTAAGGCACCACCATAGAAATTTATGAGGGTCCTCATGGCACAGTGGCCCAGCACTGTCTAAGACTTTTGCTCGTCTGTGTGCACAGCTTGTTCCCACACACTGGGAATTGCTTCTGCCGGAACTGGGAAACAATGGGTGTGGGAGTCCTGTGACTGAAGCCGCTGTTTTGGGAAGCGCTGGACCCTGTTAATGCTGGAATTTGCAGTGTCCCTTGTGTTTCAAACAACGGCTGTGTTGGGTAGGGTAGATCAATGAGGATAAAATGGCGAGGTCACAGGGGGGCAGGCCTAATCTTGCACTCTCCAGCATTCCTTGGCATCCTCATTAGTTTGTTTGTAATAAATTACAGAGTATTTTGACATTCAAGGTCAAAACACTACAGATAGTGACATACATACATTTACATTTAGTCTTACAATTAATGTGTACAATTTTAAATTCAAATGATTGGAAATCCTAATCTTATTTTTGGAAATAAATGAATAAACAAACAAATAATGCAGCTGAGCAGATGTCTCCACATCAAAAATGACCAAGTAAAACTGAGAACCAAGTGGAGGGCTGTGTTTCAGAGATTAAGAAGGGAAACGTGTTGTGACTGCGATAAGGAGTGGTTTTAAAGCTTCTTTGTTTCACAGTTGACAGCTGACACAATTAATTAACCAATAAATAGGGTAAATGGCCATGCAAGAGCATGTCTTGTGTGGGTTGATATAAAAGATTGTGTTTTTGATGTGAACTGTCACTGCTAACTGTGTCAACATTAATTTGCTGGTTTCTTCAAATGGCCATTGGAAATTACTTATACATTAAGAAACAGTTTCTTAAATAAGAAACAATTACCCATAGCATAAACCATGTTAGTTCTCATTTCACCAATATCACCAATGATGTGAATATTTTTTATACAATTTATTTTTCAAATAAATTATTTTTATTTAGCAAGATGCATTGAATAGCTCAAATGTGACCCTAGAGATTTTTCAGTATTGATAATATCTTAAGATACAAAATAATATTTTAAAATTGTAATAATATTTCACAATATGAATGTTTTTACTGTATTTAATACATTGCTCTCTCTCTCTCGCTCTCTCTCTCTCACACACACACACACACACACACACACGTATGTGTATCTATCTATCTATCTATCTATCTATCTATCTATCTATCTATATATGTGTGTGTGTGTGTGTGTGTGTGTGTGTGTGTGTGTGTGTGTGTGTGTACAGGCATGAGAGTATCAGCATGTATAACCAAAATGATGTGAATAGGAAGGGAAGGCTGAGTTTTGGTGGAATGGAATAACACATAATTTAAAACTAAAACATCAAAATATCTAAGATTTAACAGGTATGGTGATCAAAAATCAGGTATGTGAGCAGAAATAAATAATAGTAAATCCACCAAGACACCTGTTACCCTACTCTCCCTGTGGGGTATCTTGAGAGAGTAAATCCTACAATCCTGCCTTCAAAAACATACACTTAATGTAATTTCATGGTCAAAACACATTTAGAGCACAGAAAATGTAGACAAAAAATAATAATAATAATTTCTAATACTCACATTAGTAAATGTTTTAATTCATAAAAAAGTGTCCAAACCACTGGTTAGACAGTCGCAGGCGCTAGAGACATTTGACCTTCAGCTCACTGACATATTTGCTGAGCAAATTACCTTCACTGAAGAGGTTTTCAAAGTAAGGGACCAGTGAAGTGACCTCTTTAAAATGATCTTTTACACAAGTAAAAACATTCCTGCTCACACGTACTGACACACACACACACACACATTGGTATTTCAGAAACGCTAAAGAGTGAGAGAATGGGGCCAAGACAGAGACAGAGAGAGAGAGAGACCTTCCACCTCTGGCCTGCTTGCATTCGTATGGAAATAAGTCTTCTTGAGAAGTTTACGTTAAACTCTGAATGAGGATTAACATGGCTCCCGCTTCACTAAACAAAGCAATTACTGAGCACACGTCTCCCTCAGCCTGAGCGGCTGTATAAATATTGCCTATCCCGCTACAAACAAATTGCAAAGTCACAAACAAATTGTATTTTGTAGAACAGAGTAAATTAATTTAGCACTAAATATAATAAAAATGTTTTTCTCACATTCTTCACGACAGCTTCAGATGTGTCTGTGATTTTTTTTTTTTAAGATAAACATGCTTTGAATATGGTGCATAGGCTAGTATAATTCTAGGCCACTAATGAGACCACTGTTTACCACCTTTGTTTACTTCATTTTATGAATGATATGGGTGCAAGCAGATGTTTGATAAATTCATATATATTTTTATCTCACAAATGTGAAATACTTGAAAGTGTAGTATCTCAGATTTGTCTAAATGTTTATATATACTAACACCCATATAGATCACACTGTGTGTGGAGAAATGACGCCTTCGACTTTCACAAAAGATAATCTGTAATCTGTCTAACAGACAGATTTGTCCAAACTGGCCCTTTAAGCTTCGCTGGTCATATACAGAGGGCCATTTCTCTCCATGTTAACATATATTGAGATTTAATCTGTTTTCTCAAGAATATAATCAAGCAAGCCTTACTAGTTCTGATGTAATAGGAGTTTATGTAGCAGCAGACAGTTCCCATGGTGATTATTCATGATCTCAAACTTGCTCTTTTACAGCTTGAACCGTGCATGCCCATTTCATTGTGTGTGTTTATATATATACAGTATATATATATTACTTCAAAATTAATTGTTACAAGCTCAGTTTAATCATTTTATCATTTCAATTAACATTCAGTAGGAAGTGTTTAGAGGGCAGTGGATGAACTCTCTATTGGCATTAAAGATATAACAGTTTCTGACGTGACTTTTTTTGGAGAATGTTCTGCTCTTTTAAACATGACTCAGAGGAAGCAGGGTTGACTTGGCACAAAAGTGACAAGACTTTTGGGCAAAAATAGTGGTATGCATGTCATTTGATAACATATTAACATTCTTATTCATTGTCAAGAACTCACAAGGCGTACAGAATGTCAGACAGAGAATACAAAGTTTTAGTGAAATCAAAAGAGTCTCTTGGTCATCTGGAGTTTGACCTTTATATAATGAGCCCAGTTCGTTTATGTGCTTCTTGACCAATGACACTCCAGATCAACAATTATCTACATTAATGACCTTATATGGAATATAACAGAAGTCAGCAATAGAGTGATTCCTTTTTACAAAGAATTGTTTTACTTTACTTCACATAAAAGTTGTGTAACAGCAGTGTAGAAATATGACAGGAATATTTTATGAAATCAAATACAGTGCTGCCAAAGAAAATTATATGAAGCAGCAAAAAAATAAAATAAAAGACAGACATGCCAGTAAAACTGATGACAGACTAGATGACTTTGGCACCAAATTTCCTCTAAGCAAAGTCTTTTGGGACCCAATCCCAGCTGTTTCAGCAGGCATCTCTTCTTACTATATGACTGATATACAGTATCATGGTGGGGTCATGATATACATCAAAATGAACACCAACCCATATGTGTTTCAAAGCCTCATGAGCCAAAATAAGTGGTGGTTTGTTGCCAAATCCGGGAAGACATGGGTATAGTCTATAAATGTTCACAGAGGTTATTGGTATTTAGAATATGTTGTGGGAGTGGTAGCAACTCATTTGCAGTATTGAGGCTTCATGGAGTGGACATTATCATATGGGAACTGGGTATAGAGCACCAACCAGTCAAACAACAAAACTGTTACTCTTCAAAAGTCTGAAGTCAGATCACTTCTGAATTAGAAAAATGACCCCTCCATATTAGCTGACGAGAGAGAGAGAGAGGGGGGAGAGAGGTGGTATGTTTCCCATGAACATTTGCCAGGTTCTGTCGGACTAATCCGATGGGAGAAACAAACCCAGTGTGTTTCAGGGCTTTGGTTAAGTAATGAGGAATTCATGCCTCAGTCTCTAATAGGAGAAAATGGGCTTTTTTCTTGTCCTCAGGACTACTCAGCCTGATGTCTCAACCTGTTCAGTTATCTTAGAAGCAAGCTTTTCAGACATTGAAGAGCTTGTTTATTTCACATTAACACAGATAAGTCTTTGTCAAACAACAAGCCTTAGATTGGCGTATGTAAATAATAGCCAATTCAGGCATGTAAGTCTACATGTGAGCCACAAGGTCAGCCTCAAGTCGTGGCCTAGTGGTTAGAGGGTTTGACTCCTAACCCTAAGGTTGTGGGTTTGAGTCTCAGGCCGGCAATACCACGATTGAGGTGCCCTTGAGCAAGGCACCGAAACCCCAACTGCTCCCCAGGTGCCCCAGCATAAATGGCTGCCCACGGTGTGTGTGTGTGTGTGTGTGTTCACTGCTGTGTGTGTGCACTTTGGATGGGTTAAATGCAGAGCACGAATTCTGAGTATGGGTCACCATACTTGGCTGTATGTCATGTCACTTTCACATGATTTCTTCTTGCTACTCATATATCTGCTGCTAGTCTCCAATAAAGTGCGCATCCTTCATTAAATTGTCACTTTTGTGTTTTGTGAGAGCAGAGTAGAATGATTACTCAACTATTAAATCAACTATGTTCATATCCATGTGGGTTTTATGACTGTTTATGAAATTTTATGATGTTATTCTAATACAGTACGTGATGCCATGATGTTGGTACTTGGTCTGATGAAACCTCTGGCTTGTAGGAATCGACTCGACCATCATTTGACCCCCTAATGAAATCTAAAGAATTCTAATCCCTGAAATGCATACAAAGACATATGAAAGTCAAACAATGTTACTACCTGTCAAAACAGTCATGGCACTCTTCATTACTGTGATAACTCTCAATGATAACATGACTTCATTGCTATGGTTTGGTAAACTACAGGAATACAATACCCCATTGGGGCAATTTTTGTCTTTTGGATGATATAAGAATATCAAAATACAGTTTTTAAGATAGTAAACGCACACATTGATTTTGTTTTCAGTCTATCATTTCTGACTGTGTCAGTGTGTGTGATGCATGAAATAGGGTTTTCAAGATTTAGTGTTGGATCTGAATCTGTCGTGTAAGGAAGATTTTCAGTACTGAGCCACTATTAGTATTCCAAACCAATGAAATCATTCATGCTGTCTGTTTTTATTTACTCTGTGGCATGCCATATGTAGAGGTCCTCTGCTGTTTCATGGTTGTCTATTTATCTTTAGCAGGATTAACGTTTTTCTAAAAAAAAAAGTCTGCATGAGTGACACAGTAGGTGTACATGAAACATATGGCTACGTCAGAGTCATGCTGTGTTTAAGCCCTCCTGGGAAGTTCCTACTTATGAGTTCGGAAATCACAATTACAACATAATTCAAGTGATTGTGGTTGGAATAAAATGGAATCACTGGAAATTATAAATTTTCTCTCTCTTTTTCACTTCCTGAAAAGAATGTACATTAGATGTGTATTTTAAAGGCCACAGAGAACGATGGAAGTTTGCTCACACAGCTTACCAGTACATAAAATGTGCACAAACTATATTGTACTTTCAAAATTCACAAATTAAAATTTATTATGACCAATGCCCATACAGTAATGTAATAAGACATAGATATTGCCATGTGACACATATTATTTTATTCCTCTCTACATATCCTAACCCTTCACAGTGATCACATATTTAGTGTGACACTGGTCTTAAACGTGTAAATTTTCAACAGAGGTCTCGCAGGAGTGGTGTATATTTTTTTAACATACTGTACAGTAAACGTCCTCTGAAGAGACACCGTTTTCTAACTCTGCTCCTGTGTTTTGGGAGAGATGTGTGATTTATCAACCTCTTCCTGATGACAGCAAGGGGGTACACTTGTGTAAAGGTTTTCAGATTTTAATTCTCATAAATTGGTAGTTATGCAATGTCAGCATGCTGCACAGAAAAGCTGTCATGGCCTGGATTTTACGGGATGCCACAGAACTGAAATTTCAGGCTCCAGGTAGACCTAGGGTTAATGCACACAGAGGCTTCTCATTCTGTTCCACAATTCTTCATATCAATCAATCATCAGTGCATATTTTTATCAAGTTACAGCTGTAAAACTGGTAAATACAGATATTTTATTCACAGCGTTACTTTTTGCAGTGTTTATATGCTGTTTAGCATTATTTTAGTAAATGTACTGTATAAGGTCTCTGCAGAAGATAATGAAAGGATTCACAAGCACTGAGCTAATAGGTTTGATCCTTATAGCAAATTTGCTTTAGTTCTTGAAAATACTCAGCAGTAAACTAAATTCCACTACATAACATGGATCCAGGATCATTTTACATAAAGTAGGTATATGTTTTGGTATAAGATTCAGTGGTGCTTTTGATCCAACAAGGCTGAACATTCCTTTTGATTTGTGTACTGCGTGGTACTGCTATTTTTGAGTTTTATATTGCCTCATGTAGAGAGACTATATTACTCTAGGAAAGTAGGGGGATGAAACAAGCAGGAGGTTTGAGATTGAATGTTCCTGTAGTCACACACCACTTAAAAAACACTGAGACACAAATACAACGTCAGCATTTCCTTGTCTATATATCTGCTTAAGGCTAGTGACCCTTCAGATGCCAGGTTTGTCTGGAATCCTCTGGTGGTTTTGCTTTGTGATTTTAAGTCGTGGCCTAGTGGTTAGAGAGTTTGTCTCCTAACCCTAAGGTTGTGGGTTCGAGTCTCGGTCCGGCAATACCACGACTGAGGTGCCCTTGAGCGAGGCACCGAACCCCCAACTGCTCCCCGGGTGCCGCAGCGTAAATGGCTGCCCACTGCTCCAGGTGTGTGTTCACTGCTGTGTGTGTGCACTTTGGATGGGTTAAATGCAGAGCACAAATTCTGAGTATGGGTCACCATACTTGGCTGTATGTCACGTCACTCACTTCACTCACTTAACGAGCATTTGTGGATATGTTTGATGTAATGAATCATTTTCACAGAATTCAGGAATTGCCTCTTTTGAAAGGATATAAAACATGGTTCTGACTTAACATTTGGTCAATATTAAATGGAACCTTAATAGCATTTGAATTCAGCTACGATTTTGTGGACAATTTTACATAATTCCTCAGGTGCTAAAACAACACACTCAGCGTGTGCAAATAAATGCTGTTATTATAAACAGATACATTTTTAGTGAATTTCTTTTCTGCTTTTATTTAGTCTGAGATTATTAATATTCCTTCTCAGGTAGTTTAGAAAAATTCTACAAATATGATACATGCATAAACAGTCATGAATCCTCTGGTCAAAACTTTTCAGAAATGTGTCATTCTTTAGACAATGATAGCCAGGTTCCATGATGTTTGTATTTTTTTTCGGTTCATTCTCTGAGCAGCATTGCTGTGTTTGTTGATGAGCATACACATGTGGCAAGTCTTCTTTCACAACAAAGATGAAATCACAGGGCCTTAAAATGTGAGCAAGTGGAGTAAAACCCCTCAAAATTGACACATTTTAATCTTAACAGTAAACGGGACAAATATGAATCTTCTCTTTCTTCCCTTATTTTTTGTCTGTGAAAAAAAATAAAAAAATCAGTTGATTTGTAGCATGCCACCCTCCCTCGCAATTCTCTCCCAACCATGCATTCACGTCTGTTATTTTTGACCTTCCGAGTGTTACTGTTGTACTGCTACATCCATGCTTCTATTGAGGCCTGCTTAAACAAACAAACAAACAAACAAACAAACAAACAAACAAACAAACACAGAAACAAACAACTTTGTCCAAAATTTTCCAGTGCACAGAAACATTTGCTTGCTAGAATTACCACTGTAAGCGTTAGCACCACTATATGCACAATCAGACTCATTATCTATGTTTAAAAATATGAAAGATTTCGTTTGTAAGTTTCTTTTCGCATGATAATGTGCATAATTTTATTTTTTTTACTTTATGGATATTCTGTGATTTTGTACTAAGGACCAAATATTTACACTGTAAATGAACTATGGCGCAAGACACCAGCAGCTACGTTTTAAGTTCACAAGTTCAAGTTTACCGCGTCGACGCTACACACTACAACCAATAAGGTTTGAGAATAGTATGGCGCGGGCTGTCTCACGTTGCGATTACGTAAACAAACAGATTTTTCGCGTGCTCGCCAAATTCGAACATGTGAATGATTTTGAGTCAAAATCGATTAGTTACATTTGTTTTTTATAAGAAGTAACGGGATAACTTAAAACGAATATAGCACATACTCATATGGATTACTTTTTTTTTTGGAATTTATTTATTTATTTATTTGAATCATGCTTCCATCTGTCATCCGGGTGTCTCACTGATGAAAACACCAGTTTGAAGCTACATCAGGGTGAGTAATTGAAAGGATTTTAAATTTTGTGTGAAATATTATATATTGCTCCTCCAAAGCAGTTATTCACTGAAACAAATACATACAGTACTGTGTAGTATAGTTTATTAAACCCTTGTAATTAACACAGTTTGTCAGTAGCTAAATGACTTCATTCCAGACTGCTTCCTAAACACTGTAGCTTTTTTGTTCTGGTTGGTCTTTAGTGTCATTGTGCATGGACACAGTTCATGAGACACAGCTGTTTGTAAACAAACAGATGAACATATGTTCCAGGACTAATATTTTATTTTTCCTCTGAGGCACGGCATGTTCCACAGTGTGATGTCTTCATCCTATTTACAAGCAACACAATGCCTTTTGATAGAGGGTTATTGCTCACTTTTACTGTTTTTGTTTTGTTTGAGTGATCTGTGAATTGAATGAAATAATTATTTGTGGCTAGGATATAACAAGCTGTGTCATGTCACTCTGTGGACCTCTATGGTATGCAGAACACTCCAGCTTGTATTCATGCACATTTTCTGCTGCAACCTACTATTTTCCTCTGGTTTTTCAGTGCCATTATCTGCACTATGTGCTGGTAGGGCTGGGCCCCACCAGAAGGTGCAATGGCACAAAATTCATTGCATGAGCATCATTTTCTGTAAACTAAATGTGTAAACTAATTGTGTTGTTTTTATCAACTGTTTGAACTTCTGACAGCATCCATTCACTGCAGAGGATTCATTGCTGAGCAAGTGATGGAATGCTAATTTCCTCCAAATTAGTTCCGATAAAGAAACAAACTCATCTACATCTCGGATGACCTGAGGGTGAGTACATTTTCAGCAAATTAAAATTTTATGGCGAACCGTTCCTTTAAGGTGCTCTGATGAATTTGAAAAAATAGGCAAAAACTCACTGTGCCCTGAATAGAATCCAAAGTGAGGTGTGTGGACTAAAAAAATCCCCAGAAAAACTCAAAAAAGCCCACACACTCTAATGATAAAAATCACGAGTGGTGCCTTTTTTGAATCTTTGCCATTGAATTTGACATTAATAATAATGCTCACATGATAGAAATGTTATACTTTAAATGCATAAAGCAAATGCTTTTCTTGATATGGAAATTATTAAAAATTAGGTAATCCTAAAAGATATGTTTACCTTCATAGTTTCTGAGGAAGATTATTATAAATTCCTTGGAAGTCGACCACAAGTTGGAATATTATAATATCAAATTTGTCAAATTTTGGCTGTTCAAATAGCTCAAATAAAGATACTGACCAGCAGCCTATCTTTCAGCATCTCTACCAAAGACTCCTTTTCAAATCTGTCAAACCACGGCAGTGCTCTCCATGGCAACAGCAGCCTCAATAGATCTGTTTCACTTCTTTATTGTAACACAAGCCAGACCCCCAACAGAGAACTTACACTCTTATCCTTACATTTTTGCATGACATCCAAATCAATCAGCTCCGTGGACCCGGGCCAGCCAGAGAGAGAGAGAGTCTTGTCACGCATTATAAACCATGTCCACATAATCCAGCTCTTACAGGGTGCTGTTCGTAAGAGGACATTTTGTAAAGTGAGCTTGAATTATTTACAAAAAGCTAATAATTGAGTGCAAGGTCTGCTTAGTCATCCAAAGCTTGTTTTTAATATAGAACAAACAAAAGGTTTTTCCTCAAACTCAAATCGGGGTGTAATGAAAGCATTGTTGCTACTCAAGGTCAACAAACTAAAGTAGTTCCCACTCCTAAATGCCTAGGATTTTTAAATGATGACCGGATTTCCTCTAGGGCCCATATTCAGAATGTGTGTGTTTTGTTGTTTTCTGAAACATTCTGCAGTGCTGCCCATCTGTTGTGAACATGGGATCATGATACAGACATTAAGAACAGAGGAATTTGCAGTGGTATGATGACGAATATAGTGATGAATTTCAAGTAGGCTTTTTTACTGTACTGTCACTGATGTGTATTTTCTGTGCCACTAACTTTACCAAATTGGTTCGGAAAAAATGCCTTCTTTTTTTTTTTTTTTTTTTTGAAGACTTCACTCTTTAATATTGTTTAAACAAACCAATAATTGAATTTGTTTTGCTGATTTTGCTATGCAGATAATATACAAATACAAATGGCTCAAACATAAAAAAAATACAGTAATTACAATATTGATATTGAGGACCAGGTGTCTTGATTTTGTAAGGATGTATGTACTTTAATACATATGTCACAGTATATATTGCTTGTGCTTTTTAGTCGTGATTTGGCCTGTGCAAACATCTAGACCTTTTCACTGTATTGTGGAATTCAACAGATTTCTTTTTTTGTGTGTGCTGGGTACAGTCTGGTCGGAAAAAAAGCAGGAATGCCATTTCTCACCACTCATTTGGAGAGGCTTCCTCAAGGACTCTTCAGGGAGTCATACCACTCTCATGACCTACCATGACTGTTCTTACTTTCTTTGGACCTGATTGTTTCTCAAGAAATATATCAGTTGTTTGGCTACTGCATCCTGCCTCTCAGACATAAAACTTTTGTTTATTTTTCTCAATAATAAAGACTAGTGCACTCTTTAAATGACTTTTAAAGATGTATGTAGTTAATGAGTTGATGAAATATTTACCTATAGGTTATGCAGCTGGTCATATTATTATATCCAGATATTATAAATGTTTCTAATTATGTCATACTTAGTCTAGAACTCTAGAAAGAGACATTATAATTGAGACATCAGAGTTTGCAATGTAACTTAATATCATTGTTTTAATGCAAAACCTGCTGCAGAAAATTTGTTTGTGTAAATGACTTGAAATATCAGGTCTGTATCTCATAGTCCGCAAATCTACTGGATCTGCTTTTGCCTAAAGAGTACAGAACTCCAGAACCAGTGAAGGCCTCTTAGCAGTCATAGAAAAGTATTTTGAAATTGAGCACAGGCTGTGGAAGAAAAAAAAGCCTTTAGGAAGAAGAGATTGTGAATTTTTCACTGTGTGAGTTATGAGTGTGGATGAAAGATGGGTATAGGTGATGATGTCGCATCCCACATATGGAGGTCGGTCACGAGTCACTGGTGCCTGTGCTGTTACTACTTGGGTCAAATGCCAGACAGTGTGTCATGCATAATGATTCTAGTGCATGATGGATAGTAACCCTCACTTACATCTAATGTGAAATTGTCCATGATAAACTGCAGTTAAATATGATTTTACGCTAGCCATTTGTGGACTCACTGGAAACCAACGATATTCACCATATATCATAAGTACAATAAATTGTGCTTGGCCAGGCCTCTATAGATTTTGTTTTTGAGGCATCTGTGTATGGGGATGCAGGGAAATGTTCTTTATGTCTCTCTTTGTGTGTCTGCATCTTGTTTTAATCTGTATTTTTGCCATTATTTTTGACCTGTAAAATATATTAACATCCATAGAATGAGATAAATTTACTTTTAAAAATAAAATTATGCAAGAATATTTATGCAGTTAAGTAAGACTTGTTTTTTTGTTATCTTGAACTTCAGTAAGGGGATCTTTCCCCCATATTTGCATGCTTTTAACTTACATTCTTCAGTCATTCTCCAATGATATTTTTATTTTTTTATTTTATTTTTATTTTGGGTGAAACATCACTTTTCTGAAAAGTGCCATCCTGTTATGTGGTATCCAAGCTTAAAAGCAGAACATGAGGGCTAATGGTGAATAACAGTCCTCTGCTTAATGATCTCTAAAAAGACATCCTTGACTCCCACTTCCTACAGAATTTAAATAATGTGCTCTGCTGTTGACATGTCTCAGTATGGGTTTGTGAGGTCCACATTAGAGGATGTTTAACTGATAGCAACCTGAAAAGCCCTGGCCTCTATCACTGTTGTTTCTGGGGACAACGCTCTGACCCGGTGAGAACTGAGAATGGAATCTCTGTGAGACAGAGGATTGATGTGTTTTTTTTTTAATGGACTGTTTTTCTTCCATGAAATAAATTGTTCTTTGATGGAAAAAACAACAACAAGAAAAACAAACAAACAAGAAAACTGAACGAACCCATAATAATTAAGGAATTATTCATAATGCAGTCTACTAGAGGACTATTAGGGGCTGGTATTCGCTCACAAACATTGACAAATTAACTGCCACCCAGTCTACTTAAGCTAGGTTACCACCATGACATTTCCCATACATTCAGTCCTGTTCAGCACTGCCAAAAAAATCTTTGCCTATCTTCCACTGACAACACATGGCAGTGGAAATTGTACTAATTCCGAGCTAAATGGCACTCAGATCTAGACAGTGGCCATAGTTCCATGGTTTATTTATTTATTTAGTTTTCATGACACTGAGACCGGGAGTGCCCATTGAGTTCCTCTGGGAAACCTCCTTTATGTATTTCTCAAATCATCAGAAGCACTTCGTGGACAGTATCAAGAGAGAACAGTTTAAAGTACCAAATTATTTTTCCCTTGATGAAGACCAGTCTTTGCCTGTCTGACTGATCTAGAGTGTGGGCAGGACATGTCAAGCCGTATCAAAAGGCATTTTATTTTTAAAAACCCATGTGATCATTAGAAATGTCATTAGACAATGCCTCTTTTTTGGATCTCAGTTGAAAAAAGTAAAATATATATATATAATACTGCATATTGTTGGAAGTTCTATTTTCAGACTTTGAAGTTTTGCTAATATAAATCATTGTCTGCAACCATTTATATTTAGAGAACATATTGACATTGTGTTCCCTTCAATTTATCTCTTCTCTTCTCTTCTCTTCTCTTCTCTTCTCTTCTCTTCTCTTCTCTTCTCTTCTCTTCTCTTCTCTTCTCTTCTCTTCTCTTCTCTTCTCTTCTCTTCTCTTCTCTTCTCTTCTCTTCCTTTCCTTGGCCTTAAAAACTTATTAAAGTTAATAGGTCTTAAATCCCACAGAAACCCTGTATATAGGCACAATGTAAAGTTGTGGTAACACTTTAGAATAGAGAACATTTATTCACTATAAACTACAACTTTTCCTAATTTGCTGCCTATTAATAGTTTGTAAGATAGTTGTTACATTTAAGTATTGGGTAGGATTAGGGATGTAGAATAAGGTCATGTAGAATAAGGCATTATGTGCTTAATTGGTTAATAAATGGCTAATATTCTAGTATTATGCATGCTAATTAGCAACTAGTCAAGAGACCCTAAAATCAAGTGTTACCAAAATTTTATTATAAAGCACCCATGCACACAATACTTTATGAAATAAATTACTTATACATGAAAAATAATGAACAGATAAAAAGATATGTCCTGTTTGCCATAGTGACCCATTCATTTCTAAGGGGAAAATTAAAAGAAATATCGAAAATATATATATATTTTTTTCTTTTGTTTTTTTGAGTGTGGGGTGTAATCTCTTGTAAGTTTTGTCAGCGAAGAGGCCCACAGTCTGAGACTTTGAAAACCCCTGGGTTATACTGAACTGTCAGGCCTTAGTCAAAATGACAGTGATGGAAAGCAGTGGCATGAAGACCTCCCTGAAAGATAACAGCTTCTAGGTACTTATTTGCAAGGTGATGAATGAATTGTCTGTAAATCCCGAATACAGGCAGAGAGGTTAATACAGCTGTACTGGATAGCATTAATCAGATGATGTCACTTAAAGATGCTTTCCAGACCTATGTGAGAATAGAAGGAATGGCTATTTAAGGTATGCAGCTTTATAGAAGCTGTAAATAAAATGCTAGCTATTTGATCTTCTTGAGCTATCATTCAATAAATGTGGTTTGAATTATTTTGTTATGCTTATAGTAGCTATGGTTGTGCACACAGCTTTTGGCAGCTTTTCAAATCTGTCATATAATGTAAGCAAAACTTGACAGCCACCTCAGGGCAATGATAACTGAATTGGATAAATCAGATTTTCGTATGCAAAAATTAAAGAGTGCAAGCTATTGCGCTTTCTAGAACAGTGACATTTTTATGAGCTGCTGTCAGTATGTTTAGCTCTATTCAAATGTTAATCCTTACAACAACTTTAAGCTGTCACATTTTAGCATTGTATGTTGTTGTTGTTTTTTTTTGTTTTTTTTTTTTAGATTGAGCTCCACTAGCTAAGTTTTGTTTATTCCAAAACAGTCATATTAGTTTTTCATGATCATTTCACTCACCGACCCTCTCTCTGACCTGGAGTACAATTAAAAATGTTGCTGATCCTTGAAGAAATAAAAAACCACTTCATCATTCATAACAGCTTTTCTTCCCCCCCTATTAACCATCCCAATCAATTTAAAAAAAAGTTTTTTTCTCACACGATAGTGCCAGTTCAGTTATACTGATAATATTACTGAATATTAATTGTCTTTTTATCCCAAACTGAATAAGCCTAAGGCATACATCCAGTACAACACTTTATTACATTCTCCTGACTTTTTTATGCTCAAATTGCTGAAGTTTCCTGGCATAGTTATAGTTATATAAGAAGTCGCATTGGGTGCAAGTGTTTAAGTGACGTGACATACAGCCAAGTATGGTGACCCATACTCAGAACTCGTGCTCTGCATTTAACTTATCCAAAGTGCACACACACAGCAGTGAACACACACCCGGAGCAGTGGGCAGCCATTTGTGCTGCGGCGCACGGTAGAGCAATTGGGGTTTTGGTGCCTTGCTCAAGGGCACCTAAGTTGAGACTCGAACCCACAACCTTAGGGTTAGGAGTCAAACTTTCTAACCATTAGGCCACGACTTCCCCACATGTGTTTTCTAGGGTGGCACATGGTGTGGCATTTGCACGCATTTCTCTGTGAACCTGCTGCAGAGTGACAGGACCGTGCTCATCTGATTGGCTCCTGCATTGACGTTGAGTCGTGACAGTGGGTAGCATTTTTCTGAGTGGCTTATGATGTTGAAAATGACCTTGACCTGTGTAAGCTGACTGTCATTGACTGTTCTGTCAGTTGGAAATTTAATAGATAAATGATCATTTGATTTCTTTTGATAAGATCTTTTAATTAATTTAAATGATATAAATAACTGACATAAGAAGGCATATGTCATGACAAAAACTTATATTATAAGGCTATAAAAGGCAATACCTATTAACTTGTTTTCCTGTATGCTATAAAAGTCACTTGAGTTTTGTTTGCATTAATTCAAACTGTTAAGAGTCGTAGTAAGTCATGTTAAAATCAGCCTAACCTAAAGCAACAGTAGCTTAAAAAAAAAAAAAAACTATTCAGAAGAAGGGAATCTTTGCCCACATGGAAGACAAGCAAACTGTTCTGAGCTCCTAAAGGAAACCATCTGTCGTTTACTCATTAAAGTCCACAAACAGTAATAATCCAGAATGAGAAAGTGGCCAGTGTGGATATGAAGGTGGTTAAGAGGTTTAATTTCTTGACTAAAACAGGAAAGATTAGTGGTCATATTGGAGTCAGAGTTCCAGCATTGTGTGAATTATCCAAATGTGGTCTGGAGAAAAGACAGGATGTATGCTTACTTGGATCAGATGTGTTCATTACAAGATTATGTCCACTGAATGCAGTGGTGGTTGTCGGTGAGTTGGAACTGACTAAAACTACCTGGGAAGTGAACGCATGAGTGGAAATGGGAAGTTTTGTTTCAATGTAGGGCTTTAAAAATGTAAACTATGCTGCCATCTCCTGGTGTATGTAGGTTGTTATTTTGTTGACACCATTGCGTGTACAGTATATGAATGTAAAATTACCTTTATATTTGCCAAAAATTCTAGTTACAATTAATTAAATATTAAGTTTAATACAAGTCAGAAGGTGACAGGGAAAAGTTGGGAAATTATAACACTAAAATGAACTTAAACTATAAATCCACTGTTTTGAAAGCATACCACAAAGAAATACAATATTTATACTTAGTATTCTCCTTTATATAGTTAAGCTGTAAGAAATAATGTGCATAATCTAATTAATCATTCAGCAACACTTTTCACCTCAATTCTTCAATAATACTCTTCATTCCACTGTTACATTTGGCCACTATGTTGATAAAATCAGCCACAGGGTAATCACCTCTCTCTCATTGCTTAAGCACTGCTTAAATTATAATTAAATTAATTTCCAAATACTTTTTTTTCACTAATTTAATAATTTTGATGTCATGTTTGATATTTTGCTTTGATCCCGACATTATGCATCATGAAACTCTAAAACATATTTGAGGTGTAAAACACAACAGAAATGTAGGTCTATATGTTGGACAATTATTGAAAATAATACAATACAATTATTCTGAATATCAAGGGGAAAGGCAGATTTTTATGTTTAGAGAACAAATTTACATAATTTTGTTTACAACAAATTTTGTGACCTCATTTCACACTATTCATGAGAGGGGGAATGCTCCACTATTGATTTCCATGAAATCACTATGCTACACTTTCTGATACAGTAGCATGCACAGCAGTGAGCTCAAAATGAAAATCATTCATGGAGAAGACTTGAGAGCGGTTTTCACAGTAGTTTGTAAGTTCAGCATCGCTCGCTGAGCGAATGGGAGTCCAAATCCTGACCATTTTTCATCTAGCGCTCCAAACATGAAACAGCAGGGTTTAGGCGCACACATTTGGTTGCTAAATGAAAAATATTTATGGACAAAATGGTATGTCTAATCCTGGACGCATCAGTTTATTCATAAAAAAGAAGAAAATGAAAACCTAAAATCAAAAAAATATTTCATTTGTTGACCTTTTTACCATTAGGCTATGGTATGCAAGTACTTGTAAGTACTTGTTAGTATCATGTCTCTTTCTTATGATAAAGCAGATGCTTTGTTTGTTGGAAGTTAGGTGTCCTATGGCAGATTTCAGAAATTCAAAATTAATTTCTAGGCTGGTGTTGAAATTGGGATGTTTCACAACCCATTAACATGGCCTAATTTAATTTTACTCTTATCACCATTGTTATGTCACAATACAGATTTAAGTAGTTTTTATTACCTATAGGCAATTCTTTGTCTATCTTTTTCAATTTTAAGTCATCTGTGCTTTTGGTAGAGTGCCTTGAGGGTTAATATTTTAAATGCACTTGCTTATAAACACAAGTTGAAAGAAGAAAAGAAATGCTGACTTTTTCTTTTTTTTCCTCTGCTTCTGCACCATTTGCTTCATAATTTCTGCAGCAATTGGAAGGGGTTGCTTATTAGATGCCTCCACTAATAAGACCCTAATGGACACAAGGACACTTTGCCAGCAGCCTGCAACTTCAGGGAAGGGATATTGATTTTAATTGAACGCAGAAACCTTATATTTGATTCTGCATTTACTTTCCCAGTGGGAAACACAGAAGGGCATACACAGTGCTTAGTTAATTCAATTTGCTTTATAGATTCAGGATTCTGCTTTTTGGGCACTTGCAAAAAGGACAGAGAAAGTCAGTAGCTTGTAAATTTATGTGAAAGGCATATGTAGAAATGTATGTAGTGAAAAGCTACCACATATGGGTTATCAGCCAATATTTGAGGTGTGTGTCTGAGTGTTTGTCAGTTTCACATTTTAATGTGCATGTTAATATATATATATATATATATTGTATATAATGTATATATATGTATATTGCGTTAAAACCACCTTACTATAACATTTGTGTCAAATTCATCTTTAAATCTATAATCTATCTCTAAATATTTATTTTCATATTAAAATAAAATTTTATAAAATTACCTCGTAAATTCACTCATAGCGTTTAAAACAATTAATTTTGAACAATTGAGTTTTTTTATTTAGACAAAAAAAAAAAAAATACAGAATTTTATCATCATATTAGGTAGAATTTAATTTATGCATTTCTAACAAAATGCCATTGTTGCTGTACATGTGGTGAGAACATTTTATAAAAAGTTAATCAAAAAGTCAATTACAAACCGATTCATAATGTAAACTACTCCTTGACATGGCCATTAAACAGACCGGTCCTGATTTATAATATTTACTCCATATGACAATGTTTACTCATAATCCTTTGTGTGATATATTCACTGCTAATGTGGAGATGACAACAAATAAATACTTTTCTTTCTTTTTTTCATTTTTATTTATTTATTTATTTATTTTATGTTTCATCATACCAAATGTATCTTCCTGGTGGTGCTGTCATAGCAGCAGTTGTTTGAATTAGGATAAATGCTCATCTCGGGCAGGCGGCGATCAAGGAATCAGGATGTACCAGCATGCCCTGATGCCAGAGGAGCAGGAGGAGAGCTCAGCTCCCTCCTGCTCACTCTTATGACCGGGCTTTGGTGCTGCACCAGTGCAAAGCCACGGCTGGCTTACCACCCTGTTTTTCCAGGGTTAAGGATTTGTCCGCTAACTCGTTGGCACATGCTGCGTGGTGTCTGATCAGCAATAGTCTGTGCCCAGTCATATTCGGGATTATTTTGTTCCACTGCATTATATCATCATAAGCATTAGAGCTTTTGTACTGTATGTTATCGCTATTATGAAAGTGGGCCAGCCATCAGACATCTTTTTGTGTTCAAAGAATGAGCTATAGTCCGAGTAAAGTAAGTTTGAACACTTTTATCAGTTAATGTGATGCCGGCAGCATGCACCAAATGCTTATTGTCTTTTTTCAATACAACTGGATTGTTCATATTATTACCTTGCTAAAGTTATTTTCCATTGCGCCTGTACTGTCATATTACTTACTATAGCTCACAGTAATCAAATTCAAAATGAAAGACTGAGAAAGAAATAGAAACTGGCTTCACCCATGAAGTGCATTTGTAGTTGTTTAAGTTTTTTTTTTACTTTTATTTTATATATATTTATTTTAACATAACATAAAAAGTAAAAAAAAAGTAAATAAATAACAAAAAAATGGTCAGACAGGTCACCAGAGGCATCACATACAGTTCTCACATCCTTCTAATGCAGTTATTTTCATATTCATATCCCATATCCTTTACAATAGCTGCCACTCTTCTATTGTTGGTGGATTCTCATCCAGCCATTTCTTGGTAATTACTTTTTCACAAGCAGCCAATAACAATCTGAGAAGGTACTTGTCTTGAGTATAAAAATCAGTTGGTATGTTTGCTAAATATATAGTACCAAAGCAATCAATCAATCTCAAAACCCAGTATTGATTCTATTTCAGTGACTACCATTAACCAGTAGGATTGGATTGCTGGACAGTTCCAGAATATATGAAAATAATCAGCCATTGAGTTGTTACATCGTCACCAGCAAAGTTGCAGATTCTGGATTACCATTCTGTAAATTCTTTTTGGAATAAAAAGAAATTTTAATAATTTTTTTCCCATGAGAATTCTCTCCACTGACTAGAACTGGAGGTATGGCATGCTGTGTTTTTTCATATGTTTAACCATGGGCGTCAGAAGCAACAAAAACGTGGGTGGGTCCAACATAGTGCAAGTGTAACTGTAATTCAGTGCTGCAACATAGACTCTATGATGCCTTTAAAAGCAACAGGTGAACAAATGATGAACATTCAGTTAAATAGCAGCTTTTTTAGTGACAGTAGCCTATGTGAGCACACAGCCAGAGCCACCTGAGCAACAGAAATGCTAAGATGCTTTGTTTACCTTGCTGTGTCTCGGGAGTGCAGCAGGCGTGAGTAGCGAAACCACGGAATGGAGTTTACCTCACGTGTAGGGCTGGTACGAATACCATGTTTTGAGCTTCGAAGCTTCGGTAGTAATCCACACCGAATATTCGAAGCTTCGGAGGGAAGGGGCTGAACATATTCTTCTCTCTAACACTGTGTAGACAGACTTTAGTTGTTGGGTAGCGACCGGTGCAGTCATGATGAAATAAAGGCAGGAATCTGTGTGTCTGTTTGTCTGCTTGCATTTTTATTATGTCGAAAACCGTTCATCCAATCAAATTCAGGTGTTGCTGCAGACCCAAAGGAGTGCAGTGTCGCAATTGGGTGGAATATGGACACGAGACACGTTCAGAATGAAAAAACTTTTAATAAACTACAGAACAGCGTGAGCCAGAAGCGGCGCAGCCCTATCTTTGCTCTGTCCCGTCCGAGCCTTGAGATGCCACATAGACCAGACACAAAGCTTTATGAACTCAGAACAGCTCTTTGTCTGTCTCTAAGCAGAGGATGGCACACTGGATTGTGGATGCCATCACCCTGGTTATCAGGCACAGGGTGTACCCAGCCCGTTCAGGTTGCGAGCTCACTCTACCAGAAGTGTTGCCTCCTCCTGGACGTTGGCTCGTGGTGCATCGCTGACAGATATTTGTAGAGCTGTGGATTGGGCAACCCCCAACATGTTCGCTAGATTCTATACCCATCATGTGGAGCCGGTATCCTCCTGTGTTCTCACCTCAAATGGGTAGTGCAACTGAGAGGCCCCGGTTAGTGTCGGCTTGCTAAAACTCCAGAGTGTCCATACTCCAGAGTGTCCATACTGTAGACCCTGTTGAGCTCCTCCATCCCCTCAGCAGCCAGACTCGGCGGAACATCTGGCGCCAGGCCTTCACTTGATGAATCCTCAAGAACTTGTAGAAGGCTGGAGTTCATATGTGAGACCTAAGTGGATCCCATATGTGTAAAGTCCACGGTATAGCCTCAGAGCCCTTGTTTCCCTGGCAGACTTCTGCCATTTCCAAGAGGCTTACAATCACCTCCAATTTTTCATATGCACCTAAACAGATGTTCATATGTGTATTTGCTTCCGAAACCTCCTTCGGGAAGGATGCGCCTTCCGTTTTTCCAGTGTTATCCAATCTCACTTGAGTGGGTAGTGCTATGACATCGATGAATGGTCTTCTTTTTGTGAGCCCCGGCCTACACCAAAAAGGGGCGCAGGCGGCTCGCACAGGGCACTGGAAGGGGCAGCATCCATGGCGCTTTGGTAGAGTACCCCAATTCGTCAGTCACAGACGTGATGTCGAGAGTGACCGACTGAAAGGGAATGTCTAGGTTCCGTATGTAATCCTTATTCACCGAAGGAGGGAATGGAGAAGTTACGTCCTGTCACCACGGCTGCTGTACCACCGCTGAGCTGCCGGGTCACCGGCTCGGCTCCTCAGCAAAAACCCGGTATGCATTGCACCTGCTGCCTTTTTTATGCTCACGCTGTGATCAGCTGCAGCTGGATGCAATAATTGCATGCCAATGTGCATTGGCTCATTTAGTTTACACTCGAAGTAGATTGGTCTCTCAAAGTGAGAACCCAATTCGTCGGTCACCGACGTGATATCTCCATTCCCTCCTTCAGGGAACGAGGGTTACATACGTAAGCGAGACGTTTTCCATTTAAAATGATATTTATTACGTATATTTTCCTGTGGTAAATAATTAAAAGAGAGGGTTTTGGTTTTGTGTAAATTTAGTTTATGTCCTGAATACCCACCAAACTGTTCAAGACAAGACATGAGTTTAGGTGAACTGGAGTCTGGGTCGGAAATAGTCCAAAGAATGTCATCCACATACAGGCATGTTTTGTGTTCAGTTTCTTTCATTGGAATTCCTAGAATTTCTGTATCTTCTCTAATTGCAATAGCTCTATGAATAGTGCAATAAGCTTTAGACTCAAGGGGTTTCCCTGACGACATCCCCGCTCCAGTGTAATTGTAATTGAGTTAGAGACATTACCATTTACCATTTTTAATCTGGGCTGTTGGTAAAGGATATAGAGGTTTAGGACTTCTTATAACCTTTTCATTAAAGCCAAAATGTTGCAATACCAAATGCAAATATTCCCATTGCACTGAATCAAAAGCTTTTTCTGCATCAAGGCTAATTGCCAGAGATTTGGGATTATTTTTGCTAAAAGTGACATTTAATTCTGTCTTGATGAAACTTTCAATGAATTCCTGTAAGTTGTCCCCTTCAGCCTCCTCCAGAATTTCATGTAATCGTATTGTTTAGTCGGGATCTTGCTTCAATATCTATCTTGGATGTCAAGGGCTTGACACAGCACTTCTTTAAACTCGGTGCTCCATTCTTTTAAATCCATCAGTCTCTGTTCGGCCTTCTCCAATCTACCTATCATGTCTTTCAAATCTGTGGTGGTCTTGTTCAGTTTCAGGTTGATGTCTGTTCTAAAGTTTGCCAAATCAATTTTCAAGTCTAGAGGTCTTCTCTGGTTCTAAAATCTGTACACGACCTGAATCATTTCTTACCTGAACACAACGTGTATTTTTTATTTTAAAAGAAAATTCCAACCAGAGACAGAGCAGTTGAAATTAGACCCAAGTCCGACCTGACCTGACTGCATTTATTTTTGAACCCGACTGGACCTGAATGTAAATGGCATTGACATGTGCACAGCCGGCAGCCCCGCAGACAGTAAAGAAAAATCCTGGTGTCCTGCTGACTGATTTGGCAGCTTCTCAATTACTTTGATTTATTTAACATTTATTTAATTTATTATTACTTTATATTATTGCCTGCCTGATAGATATAAGTTATTTCTGAGTTCAACTTTAAATTGTGACCAGTGGATTGGAAAAATAAGTGTGATAGCTTGATAAAAATTAAATCAATAGCCTAATAAATCATGGATTCACTAGTGTTGTCTGCTCTGCAATGCTATTTACCTCATCCCAGGCAAAAAGATTCTGCACACAAAAAAGAAAAGTTCTGCCCTGCATGAACACACACCGTAATGAAGCGAGTGGCTTTTCTTGATGGATCTCATATTTATGAGATAGATTTCTGTATGCGAGGATACTATGTTCCTTTTTCTGTTTGTTTCTCAAAAGTGCACTTAACACTAACGTGCAAGTGTGTTAAAGTGATTGGGTCTTATCAGGTCCTTTTTGAAAAGGCACATTTATTTTAAATTACCCGAGACCTGAGGCAACTAATAGTTTGGGACCCGAATCGGCTTTTCAGATCCAAGTGGACCCATGAAGACCTCTAGTATATATCACTGAAACTAGTTTGAAAGGTATCCTTGAAAGGTAGCCTGGTGTTTCCCAGTGTTGTCTTCATTTTTCGCTGTTTTTTTCTAATTTTTTCCCAGGTTTTTGGGATAATTTGCTTCTAGCCTTTAGTTGCTTATCCCTTCCATGTTTACTAATTAATTTCAACAAGTATAATTAATTACATTTGGGGAGTTTAGCAAGCTTGTCTGGGAGCTCTCACTCTACACTGCCACTCGCCCTGACGCCATACAGGTCCCGGCATTTGCAGTTTACTGAATTGATTGTTTGTGAATAAATGGTGAGGTTGATTGAAAAATACTTATCCGTCAAGTCCAATAGCACTTGTTTACCTGCCAAATGCATTAGCATGAACTGTGATGGAAGTTGCAAAATGTCCTTCTCGTACATTAATTTGTTTGTCATTTAGTATTAGTTTATTTGTCAAATTTTCACTATGGTGGACTTTATTTTATTTTTTACTTTTTTTGCATCTCAACCAAAAGTTCACTTCTTTTTCAGTGGCTTACGTTGTTTCAGAATGGATTTCAGATTAGTTGTTTGAAAGAAGTGTTTAATTTTGTGTTGTGATTGCGCTGTAGTACTGTGTATCATTGATGTGTCCTGTTTTCTTTTCATAATTTTCAAAAACCAGTGCACACTGTGGTGATTTCAAACGTGCATTTATAAGCACACCTGCAGTCTTCAGAATAAAGGAAATGTATGTGTTGAGCTGCTTCAGCATTTGCACTCAATTTTTACCCCCCTCACTGCAATTGATCTTGCACACTCTGTGCATCTTGAGTTTCTACATGCGTGACGGATCAATCCGGTCATGGCTGTCAGTTTGCAGCTTAGCCAAATCATGAAACCTTTCACTGAAGATGAAGGGGGATTGAATATTCACTCTGCGGGCATGGCATCAACGGCTCTTCCTCTTCCTCTTATTGCTTAGAAACACCCGCATGAAAACCAGAACGGCCTGACAAGAACACACGTTCTGCCCTTTGAGCAGCCTCCTCCCGTGTCATGCCATTCAAGCCGTGAGAGTTGAGATGGAGAGAGGGGCCTGATCAGACCTGTTTTACAAGTCTTATGGCTGTACCGGCGGATCCGCACCGCAGCACCATTCTCTGCTCCCACAGCGCCTGTCAGGATGGACTGATGCTGGAGAGAGCCATCTTTTCTCCACTGTTCAGGCATTTAACAAACAGGCTCCAGAGACTTGCATCATATCTCTGCTTTTGAAAGAGCTCTCGAAAGTTTCACCTCTGCTTTTAGCTTTTGACATGTACTATGTTTAAAAGATTTAAAAACAGCTTCTTTCAAGAAGCTATTAAGGCAGGTTTAAATTTTTATTTAATTTTTTTCCCCCCAGTATACAGAAGATGCATAAATTCACTATAAACCTATTTATCAGAATAGCCCATCTTCCTTGATATAAAATACTGGCATGAACTACATTTTCATTTTATTCATTAAGTAGAGTCGGGGTGATGTATCCTGATTATTTAAGTAGTTTACAGTTTCTTTCAGTGCCAGTAAATAAAAAAAAGCTCTAATTCATGCATTTCCATGTAGTATTTACATTGTTTTGGGGATAAAGGCATATCGAAATGGCATTTACTTTGATGTCACATGGTTTTAATAATTAGTAGCTTAAGATAAATTTAGTATGAATTTTATGTTTATTATTATTTTTAATTTCTTTGAAAATGACTACTTATTCAATATATATATATATATATATAAAAAAAAAAAAAAAAAAAGTAAATTAAAATGTATATGTATATGTATATTTTTAACAGTTAAACAGTATTACTTGTTTAATACTTGTTAAATTACTTGTAAACAGTATAACATTTTGTGTTTTGTTTTGTTTTGTTTTGTTATTGTGCACAGATTTTCTATTCTGAATTTTGAGACAACATTGCCTCCTTTGCCTGCTTTTGCCTGCTTGGCAAAAAAAAAAAGAAAAAAAAAAGAAAAGAAAAACCTGTATTGGAATCTTCAGAAAATTATGTGACCCACAGATCAAGCCCACAGAGGTTGTGCAGGTGAACCTTAACGCATCCAGTCACTGTATGAGAACTTTGCTGACACAATCATTAAACATCATCCCATTACAGTAGAGGTCACTGGGTGTGAAACAAGCCAAATAAACAGAATGGGGCTGTTGACAAAAGGTGACCATAGACTCATTTTTACAGACTTCTCATAAAATCAACCACATGCACCAGTCTGTGGGGGGAAGACAGCTCATTGTGTTTGGAGGGGAGCAGTAGTCCTGTGCTTTATAGTATGTTTATTGTAAAGACAGATTTGACTGTAATAAAATAAAATGTGTGGGCTGATGCACCCCAGGTGAAGGTGACAAAGTATGTAGATTAAATGTTCACGCTAACAGCATGTACTCGAATGTCACAATATTATTAAAGCATATCAGATTATTAAATCAATGCTGTTTACATCCTGCTGTTTCTTCCTTTCCACTTGCTTATATCTTTTATTCTTTATTTCATAGCTTTCACTGACTGTATTTGCAAAAATAATCAGAGGGGAATCAAGACCTTGTTAAATAACAGTGGTAGCTTGTAAATTTACATTTAAGTGCAGATAATTATGATAAGTGAGAACGAAGAGACATTTTTCGCTTGACTCCATTTCCATTTGACTCCTGTGGTAGGTGGTAATAAGTGGCTGAAGATTGTTGCCTGTGGACCATATCTTCTCTGTCTTGTTATCCCAGCTCTAAATCTCTAGTATGTTGGCAGTCCAGGAGATGTGTATTCCCAAACATGCTCCCTAACTACCTTCCCCAATGGTAACCATCATCATGGCACACTCTCTCAAGTACTTCTACACACACACATAGCCTGTCGGCTATATTTAGTAAGACTAATTGGGTGTGTTGGAAATCACCGTCGACCACGAGTGACACAGATGAAGTTGAAATGAATCTCGGGTGCATTGTTTTATTTTTGTTTTATTATCTTTTTTTTTTTTTCATTCTTTGTCGTGGATGTTTCACTGCATGGGAAAATTAGAGCAAATGCAGCAGCAGTTTATGTGACAGCTCATTTAAAGGAAATAAAGGTGTGAAAGACTGAAGATGAGATGAAACAGTGTTTCTATAAATGAATTGCTTGTCCTTTTTTTTGTTGAGAGGGCCGTAGACAGCTTCAGCCCCGTAAGGTGTCAGACAAGAGCGTCTCGCTCTTGATGTCGAAAATAAGTAACTTCCAGGGAGGTAAACAAGCGCCGCATCTCTCATGTGTGCGAGCCGCTGATTGTGTTGAGGGTCAACAGGCCGAGACAAAAGCGACTCTTATTGTGAGACCGTGATGTGTCATTGACAGACATTTGCATGCAGGTCAACCCATTTATTGACTTGCCTGTTTACCAAATAACTAAAGCGGGCATTGTCATGCCTGTAAAAAACAGATTAGGATGTGTTATGGCGAATAAATTCTTTTTAGTGATTTGTTCTCTAGGTGTTCACGGGCAGCTGCTGTGTAACTATAAAATGTAAAATAAAACTTCTAAATGAAATTGAAATGAAAATATAAAAATAAAAACTAGTTTCTTAATGGTAAAATAACTCTGGGTTAGCAATTCCACAAGTTTGCATAATCGTGTTTTTCTTATTTTGAATAAGCAGCAATATGGCAGGTCAAAATATATATATATATATATATATATATATATATATATATATATATATATATATATATATATATATATATATATATTTTAGCTTAATAAAATTGGTGAAGGGATCCATGTCTATTATTTATTTTATTATTTTTTTTTTAGCCTAGTGATTCCTATTTGAAGTTGACTTGGAAAAAAGTGAATTTCAGGAAATTATTATTAGTAGTACAACTTCTTGGTAACGGTTATTATAGAAAAAGTAAAACAAAAACCATAAAAAATTCGTACTTTAGTAAAAGCACAGATATTTGATTTTTGAGGAGGTAACATTGCCCTTGTCACAGATTTATTTATTTGGTTAGTAACCTATAGGGCAGAGTCTTAAATATGTATTTTTATTTAATTATTTTAAATCCTAAATTTATTTTATTGCCTGTTTTAAATACATTTTTGTTTATATTTAAATGTTTGTAATTGTACTTATGAACAAGTTTTTACTATTTAAATCAAGATGTAAAATTGTGCCTGCAGTGAGCTGTTCATATGGCCTAGTCATACAGGCAGGATTAATGAGTGTACTGTATGTGTTTATACATGTTCACCTTAGTATGCATTTGATTGTATGTGAGCGTGCAGAACACACACTGTACTCCATGTGTTAATTCTACAGTCCCCCCTGCAGTTTACATGCTGAGGTGTATGTAACCTTATTCTCTTAGGTCATGTGTCTGAGTCTCCTAATAAGTGCTGAGAGGCTTCTCCCCAGTCATCGTGGTGACAAGAGCAAACCTTACCTGTCCACAGGGACTTACTCACACACTCTTAACCTGTCGTAATACCCACGACCTTTTCTGCATAAGAGCACATCATCCATGGTTTGGAATATGGTTTGCTGATTATATGAGAGTCTATTCCTCCAGGCTCCAGAAGAGGGCACAAGAGGACATTCAAAAGCTTAATAAGCATCAGTGGATTCAAGGAATCAAAAATGAACCTTGCATATCCATTCCAAGCACATCCATTGTTTGGCTTTTGCAAGCAGTGTTAATGGTTTTGCATGTTAGTGGTGTTATCTATCTATCTATCTATCTATCTATCTATCTATCTATCTATCTATCTATCTATCTATCTATCTATCTATCTATCTATCTATCTATCATGTATCTATCTATCTATCTATCTATCTATCTATCTATCTATCTATCTATCTATCAAAGATTAAAAAAAGAATAGAAGTTGCATAAAGATGTTTCAGGTAATAGGTACTTTGTAATCTTACAATTTTATGTACTCTCTCAAAGTCAACTGTTTTACCATATGTCAAACTGCAAATATCAGTGAGAGTTTCCATCAATACAGACACAGATATATGATGGGTGATGCACCCTTTCCCAAAACAGAAACTAATGTCGGCAGAGCAGAGATAGCTCATCTTGTCACCCACTGAATCATAATGAGGAAATGTGAGGTATGTTTTTTTTTTTGTTTTTTTTTACCTGTCCATGCATTTCTCTAAATAAGCTCTTCTAATATTGGGAGGCAGCATTGGTGAAATTGAAGCCATGAGATGTATAAAACTTTGATTTTATGGTGTATTGGATGTTCTGTCACAGGATAATGCTTGTAATCAGCAGTATCGGAGAACAAGAATGTCATTGTCTCACCCCTCATTTCCTGTCCGGTTCAGATGGCCAGAGTGAGGCAAATATTAGATCAACATGTATGGAAATATATTATTACAAAGAGAAGCTGTTACGCCGCAGACACCTCTGCAAGAGGTTGGTTCTCCTGTTTCATTATTCATCTCACAAATACAATTTTACATCATATTTTATTCACAAGTTCCTTTGCACTTAAAAACAACACGTAAAAGTTAATTGCATTTAAGTTTTTGAGGAATGCTTACAAGGGTAAAAGTATGTTTATGAAAAACATTGCTGCTCTGTTTTTTACCTGTTTGGTCTATTTACAATATTGATCGAAACGAAAGATTATCAGTGAAATGAGTGTGCCCTTTTAAAATATAGCCTCATCCATCATAAATGCCCTTTATAAGACATTATCCATGTTTCTCTTTCCTTTGTTCTTTGTGCATCTCTCTTTCTCTGCTCTTTTTTTGAAAGTGTCTATTTTATCATCATCTGCCCCCCTTTTTTAATGCCCCTCCTCACTATTAGCAATATACTTGACACACTGCATTTGTTTGAGGAATGTCTGCAGGCTGTATAGATGCTAAAGACAATTTTGTTTCTCACTAGTCCAAGTGAGATTTGTGAACCGCCGCTGCAAGGAAAAGGACCTCTGGTGTCAAGGTCAAACTTCTTTGGAACAATAAATTTATTGTAAGTAAAACTTTGGATTAGGTGAGCATGTGTCATTTTTTTCTCTCTCTCACATACACAGATGGCTGTACATTCACATCAGGGCTTGTTTAATAACATGAAGAGACACAACTTCTGCCGCTCTCTGTCATCCTAATTACATTCGTCTTTCTGACTTCTATGAAAGCCTCTCTGAAACTCATTTCACTGGAGACAAGGAAACACGAGCTGGAAGCTTTGACGGAGCTCTCATTTTGTCTGTCTAAAGGGCCAAGGGGCCTCTTGTTTGAAACAAAGAGCACTAAATTACAGCGTGTCATCACCTCTCTCCAGAAATTCTTGATTGTAGCCAGGGCGGCTTTGGACGTCCAAGGCATTAATGGCAAAAATATATGCCATCAGCCCCCACTGATGAAGTACGGAAACTACCTGAATAGCCATTTATTGGAATGAAAGGAACTCCATGCCAATGAGTTGTGATTGCTTCCATAATAATGGAATGTTCCTGAATTGTTCTGATTGGCACGGCTATTGGATGCTCAAGTGTGACCAATTACACCCATCATCCTGTCACATTATTTTTTATTTATTTATTTTCACATTTTTCTGCCTCAAACTGCCAGATTAATTGTAAGGTAGAGTCCCCTTTTCAAAGTTTCCAAACTTGTTGCAACTCGCCACAATAGCGGGAGTACTTTTGCAGACTTTGACAGCAGCACGCTGCATGGCGGCTGATACAGAGAAGTCATCATCCGTCCACTTTGAGACTCCACTCCATGGCATTAACAGCCACCTAAGCGAGGAAAGAGCCTCGCACTTTGTGAAGGTTTCCTGTGGACAATTGCAGGTCACGGCTCAAAGCTCTCGCGGCCTGTCGGTCTGATGAGAGGGGAGTACGTGGTTTTTGTTGAGCCATTTTACAGAGCATTAGAACTGCTGGGCACTGCTGCGCCTTCTTACATGACAACACCGACTGAGTCACAACCGCCGGGGCGGTGGTTCTGCTGTGCTCAGTAGTACGGAATAAAATCCATGCCGAATATCTACCGCTTGTGGTAGTAGCGACCGAAGTCGCTTTGCTTTGTGTCTCTAAATTTATTCTTTCTTTTAAAAAATAAAATCAATAACCTATTTTTGCTGTAGTGACATGAATGTTTATTAAATTTGATTTCTAATAGAGTGAGAAGAGTGACTTCTTATCTCGAGAAAGTAAGAAGGATTATTTTTCTCCTCCCTTTGCCTTTTATTCACCAAACTGTTCACAACTGAATTCTTTTGGATTTTTTGCAGCTTATTTTCGACTGTCCTCCCCTGCACTTCAAATCGTCTTTAATTAAGAAAAAATGTTGAGGCTGAAGGTGTATTGCAGATAATGAGCGGCAAGGTTGGCCTGTTTTTTCCCCCTTTCCCTTCGTGCGCCTTGTAAACCGCTCTTTATTTTCCCTGTCAACGGTGGCTGCTCCCCCAGGACAGCTAGAAGCCTAATGAGCTACAGGGGAGACAATAAAAGACTTTCCTTCCTCCCCATCTCTTTCTCTCGCTCTGTTTTTTTTTTCTTATGGTGTCTCTCTGTGTGACAGTGGGCCTTTGCCAGTCACTGGCTAGGAATCTGTTTCTGTAAGGGAGAGTTGAGAGTTATGAATTTAATCAAACCCTGATTAGATGAGAATTTAATCAACTTCCAGTTTTGGAGAACATTTTTATTTATGTGGGTACAAGAGCTGCCAAAAGGTGCAATGATTTTATTATTTTTCTAAGGAAAAGTTAATTGTTGTAAAGCTGAACTTTATGGTAGTAGCTGGTTTCTAAGCTAACAATTAGTTGGTCCAAATTGTTTTTTTTTTTTTTTTTTTAATTGGTGCAGGCCTCCATTGAGTGGTTGACCAGTATCCATCCATGGTTTAAAATCCAGCCTGACCAACTTAAGAAATGCACGGTAAGATCAGCTGGTAGCTGGAACTGAAGCAGTTTAAGATGAATTTTCCATCAAGGTTAGGCTTAGAAATGTGACTGTAATTTCAATTTTTTTTTTTTTTCATGCTATTAAGAGGCAGGTCTTTTTCTTTGAATTTCTCTTATTGCAGGTGAACATCTTTGAAGTTAAAGAAACCGCATTATCAAGGTCTTGGCAGGGACGTACCCCAAAGTCTGGAATTTTTTCCCAAGATGTATATAATAAAGGTTGTGAAATAGTTGGCAAATATTTAATAAATGTACCCAGCTTTCCTGGTAGCCTTCAGTAAATTCACTTGTCTAAGAAAAGAATTAATAAAACACATAAAAATGAGTTGACCCTGTTTATTTAACTGATAGATGAAGATGAAAAGACTGTATCAAACCTAACCCTTCCCCAGCAAGCTAAATTTAGGGAACTTCTGTATTTATAGAACCCTGTGTTTGGCTCTGGGGGATATTATTTCTCTCCTTCAACTTTGGGAACTGTATTTGCTAAATGTACTCAATACTCAATTAATAGACATTAATGTAGTAGTAGTCTCAGCCTCAGATGTCATGCCCACTGACCGCTGGCTAAACGTCTGATGCATATGGGACACAAAAGTGGAAACACTTCAGGAGTGTCGAAGTCGTCATCGGATTGGTTGAATTCTACACGATTTCTGCGAGACGTGTGTCGCTTTCTTTAACGTTCCGCCTAGAAACAAAGATACCGTGGCGCCAAACCCCCTTACAAAAAAAGAAAGCTGTTGTGTACAACTGTGACGACGAACACTTACCGGGATCAACTAATCACTGGATTTTCAAAAGTATGTGAAATATTTAAAGTTTGTGGCATAGAATCTTTCAAATATGTCCAAGAGTTTTACATACCGGTCTGTTATTTTGGCGACATTTCCACGCCTCGAAATGTGACGGATGAACAAAATGAACTGTGATTGGTTGTTTGACATGTCTGTCAAATGGCCTCATGGGCGGGCCTTGGCAATGAAAGCTGCCATGAATTCCAGACATTAGGCTACGCGAGACTAATGTAGTAGTAGCATACTAGTTAATATTTACATTCAGGTTCAGAAATGAACTATAATGTTCTTAAATAAAAGTTTTAATTGTAGTTTGACCAAGCCTCTGTATCTAGATGTCCTTTGACTTTACTATCTGAGTGTATGTTACCCCTGCCCTTTATCTTAACAGGGTGAAAATCTCAGATTTCACCATTTTTCACAAGAAAGTGGGTACTTTAGATATCCTTGTGTTTGATACCTCAGAGCATGCTTCAGGCAAGGTTAGCATTTTGTAAACCGGAATAAAGGGACTAAATGCAGCCTCAAGGATTCAATGCCACATATATGTATGTATATATATATATATATATATATATATATATAAATGAATAAATTAAATAAATAAATAAAGGTATTCAAATCCTTTTTTTTCCCTCATGAGTGTCATGAACATTTCCACCACATCTAAAAATGATGTTTTGATTTGGAAATGACATTTAAAAATTTTGTAATACAATGACTAATTTCTTAGCTAGAATTTTATGCATCCTAAATATACAGATCCTAAATTGAACTTGATGCAACTTGTTTTTAAATCGTGAACATAAAAAAATAAATACAAATCTTTTCATAATTGAAATTTATTTTATTATATGTAATTTATTTCTCTTCAAGCATCGTGTCTCAAGTCTGCTCTTTTCTGATGGTTGTAATTTTTTATTTTTTTAATCAAGTGCTAGCTTTCGTGGTAGTAATGATGCCATAATTGATGGAGAGTCATAATATATATATATATATATCAGTATATATATATATACAGTAGCCAAACTTGAGTTGGTTGGATTCATTTAATTACATTTTGCCAGCAGTAAAAATTTTTGGCCTATGAAAAACTATGATGTAATGCCAATTTATTTTTCCCAAATTTTGTATAATTTTTCCCCAAATTCTGTGTTTTCCATTTAAATTTTTATGTGTTTTGTTTAAATGCTTTTACAATTTTAACATTAATAGTGCCTTATGGAATGTTTTATATTTTCTGAAATATATATGTATTTCTAGTTTACATTTTTTTTTCTGGATTCTGAGTTTGTTTTAATACAAATACTATTATCAAAAAAATGTGAAATAGAAAAAATGGTGGTGAATGCTTCCAAACTTTTAAAATATAATCAAATGTAATCAAATCAGTTTCTTTATTTCTTTAAAGTGCTGTTTAATTGTAAATATAAGCACAACTTGTATAATATTGTGTGATTTTTCTTAAAATAAACAGTATTATTTAATAAACTATTATTATTATTATTATTACTTTGAGAAGTTGAAGCGTGTCATGTGAGCTGCATGTGCACAGAACATGCAGTTTTTGTATTTAAATAGCAGTCTTTTTTGCATGTTTAATATTCACAGACACAATTCCATATCACAATTTGAGTTTACAGCCCTACTTTTTCTTTATTATTTTTCCCCAAATTTTGCCAAATTCCGTGTTATGCAGTAAATTCCATTTTTATAACTGAAGTCTGTGTTTATGTCCACATTGTGGAAATCACTGTGCCTTGAAAATATGTACAAAACCTCTTCTCTGAGGTGTGGGGCCCTCACACAACATATTTAATAAATAAAACATCCAAATACGTAGTTGGTTAATGTACTGAATTCTGTTTTCCAAGATTAGTTGTTACAATGCATATAGTTAAATTTAAAGGTTTGAAGCAAATGATATATATATATATATATATATATATATATATATATATATATATATATATATATATATATATATATATATATATATATATATATATACTGTATATACACATACATATATATAAAATTAACTTGTGTTAAGTGACGGATACAGATTAATCCGAGGACCTGAACTCCATTGTGCTCTTGGATAATGGTGGCATTGAATTACCATTTTATGCTTAAATGCTAATGAGTTCACACCATATTACGACCGTCACAGCAAATTATCAGAAAGTTCCTGCGGTTGTTTTCAAATGTACTAATGAAGTCAGACTTGAAGTTATCAAGGGATGATAATCAGTTTAGATAATCATGCTGTGGGTGGTATTAAAGATTTGAAAGCAGTGGTCTTCAACAGGGGGTCACTAGCAGCGCTCCATGGGGTACCCCAATTATTGTTTGATCTCATGCAAATTTTTGTGATAAATTGAAAATTAAACTACCATATTAAGACAATTTCAAAACTAAAGTTAAGAAACTGAAGTTCAGCTAAATGTTTAATTTTACCTCCAATGATACAATGTATTAAGTAAAATGGAAATTTATATGACTCTGTAGATTAATATTGATTTATCCCTTAGCAATTTTTTTTAATTTTTTTTTTTTTTTTATATATATATTTTGGAAAGTCATAGAAATTATATTGTGGATTGTTGCTTTTGCTATTGGGCCAAATGTGATCACAAAAATTATGTTAGTTATAGTATCTGTTTACCATGCAAAAAAAATTACCATAGAGACTCTGTCTATTTATCTACTGGGGGTCTTAAAACAGGTCAAATACACCTGCTCTAAAGTACAGAAGGAATGAGTGTGTCTTCTTCTTGATTTTGGAAATAGGTGCTACATATCCTGCCCCTAAGAGCTTAGCTCGACTTTGATTCTAGCAGGGCTGCAATGATCATTTAGTTGATTTAGTCTGCTGGGAAATGGCATGTTATGAGGGTTTGGGGAGCATGTATGAAATTCATGATCAATTAATATTTTGAGAAACAAGTGTGTTGAGAAGTGTGCAACTCAGACAGTGATATAATTTGGCTGAATTTGTGCCGAAGCTGTGGGGATGTTTCATAAAAAGCTATTTATTACAAAGTCCCCAGTACTGATTAGTTGTAAATAATTAAAATGATAATTTCATCCATAGAACAATTGATAATTGTAACTATAACAGGTTTATCACTTTTTAAGAACCTATCATTCCTTAAATGTAGTTTTTGCCTCCAATATGACAAAGTCAATGGTGTACAGCACTGAGTTAGTGTTTAGAAAAATTAAGTAGTTAAAAGGTCTTCTAAATATTGACTTGTATCCAGTGGTCGAATTGTAAAAAAAAAAATCAGGGGGGATGGTGTGGTAAAGTATTTCTTTGGTGGGGCGGGGGTTGATAACTATAATTAAACAATATTTTGCCAGATTTGTTTTTGTGCTGTTACCTTGGCTGATTTAAATAAATGGATAAATAAATATGACACTAAAACCGCCAATAGGTGGCAGCAAGTCTCTGAATCATTCAAATCAGATCGAATCAAACTGTCCAAAATGGCTGATTAAATTAGAAACTAAGCAAGTGACTATAGTTATGAATGGATTGTTGAATCATTGGCTCCCTCATTTCATTCCAAAACAGATTCATTCAGGAACGAAACACCAACTGCAGTGTTGCTTAGAGATGCACACATGCTCTGCTCCGGCTTTGTTAGGAACTATTTTCTCTTTTGTCTCTAAAATGTAACTCACTCAAGTAATTTTTTGTTTGAACTGTTGTATAAAATTAATTGCACATTTGTGATCGCGACACGAGCTGATATTCAGGAAAGCACTCTTGCTTGTGTGATAATTATAAAAAATAAATAAATAAATAACTCATTCAGGGTTTTTCTTTTATAACTTGAAGTATAGGGACATTTTAACTACATTCTAATAGACTTTATCATGCAGGGAATGCTTTTGGATTCTCAAGACATGTTTTTCTTAGTCAGTGATGTAATTGATGATGTCATCTCTTAGTATCGTCTCTCCCTTACAGTCCGTCGGACTACGTCCCTTACTCCGTCCCATACAGCACAATAACATTATGTCAGGGGAATGTCTTTAAACTCTAATCAAGGAAATATCATAATGAATATCCTTTTTATTTAAAAAAGGAAATGATGTGCTTAAACCATATTTTGCGTTTCTCTCTACCTGTGCATTACAGAGCTTAAGGTAGAAAGAGGCTCTGACTGCATTTTATCATTTAGCATTTTTTCATTTTTTTTCCAGAGAGCCTGTACTAATGTTTATCCTCAGCTTAACGGCACGGTAATGTCATGCTGTCAAAAAAGGAGGGCGTGAAAGGGCTCCGTCTCAATGATTTGCTAAAAGAGAAATGCAATTAACCTACCAGATCCACCACTAACTGCTTCCATCCAAATCTGCAATCCACGGCACACTATGACAACAGCATTATATGCCATGACTACAAATGTGTCCCATGCTCTTCTCCCAGCCTCCATTAGTAATTGTAATGAATGTAATGTATCACAAGTAAGTGCTGGAGGTTAAGACATAAATCCACAAGCTAAAAAAAAGAAAGGAAAGAAAAAAAAAAGAACAGTAAATATATCGAAGAGAGTACTGCATGAATAATGCAGCTGCCTGAACTGAAATCAAAGCAATATCCAGTTTGTAAATTAATGTCAGTGCAAGTCCTTTTAGCCAAAGTCTAGAAATCTGACATGCTACTCCATTTCTCCCTGCTTCACTTCTGAATAAGAAATACTCTCTGAAAGGACAAAAAACATAAATGAAATGTTAATGAAACTTTTTGAGTGGAAACTTTTTGTACATTGGGTTTGTCTCATACACTGCCTGCAGACAGACAGCTTATTAAAATGACCCCCCACCTTCGCTTGTGACTTTGCCTGACTGGGTCATTGTGTGTGACTTTTCCTTCGCGACTCCGTGCCTGTGGCAATGTCATTAATGAAAAGACAGACTTTGAAGAAGAAGAATTTATTATTCATGTGTGTTGTTTACCAGAAGATGAAAGGACATAAACTGTGGTGTGTGTAGTGGTGACCGTCGGGCACTGTCTTGTAACCACTTTTGTCTGGTATGAGGTTTAATATCATTGCAGAGATGTTGTTCATAAACAGTGGGTTAGTGTTTTCGTTTATACCAATATTCAAATCAAACTGTGCTGCCTGGAGGCATACACAGTATCATAATGTGCACCCCAGGGCAACTTTGCTTCTCCTACAAGGAAAGATCCATCAATAATTCATAAATTCACCAATATGACCTTAACAGAAGTGTAGTTGTTGGATAGGGACAGAGTTTGTGACATGTAAGGCCTTCTTAGATTTGACAATAGCGAGAGGTGGGCAGGGATGTTGGTTCAGCATTGAGCATCTCAGGCATGTTCCTTCTTCTTCTTCTTTCCTGGCATTCTCCTGTGTTCACACAGGGTCCACAGCTTGGCTCTGTCTCTTCCATTTGGCTCGGTTTGTGACGTCCTCTGGGGCTAGGCCCACCGCTCTCATATCCTCCATGACGGAGTCCATCCACTGCTTCTTGGGTCTTTCTCGTGGCCTGTGGCCTCCAGGATCGAAACAGAGCGCTGTTCTTGCCACGGAGTCCTCGTCACTGAGCATAGTGTGGCCGTACCATCTCAGGCGGGCTTCCCTCATCTTCTCAGTTATTGTGGCTACTCAGAGTCGTCCCCTGATGGCCTCATTCATTGCGTGGTCGTAGAGGGTCAGCCCAAGCATCCGCCGGAGCATCTTCATTTCCATCGCATGGAGGGCCGACTCATGAAGAAGTCAAACACTGAACAAAGAAGAACACTGGAGAACATGCGTACATCCTTTCAGAAGTCAGTATTTGCAGGTTTTCAGTACCAACCAATAATCGCCCCCTCCTGTGCGAGATAAGAGATCTCATATGACAACATAATGAGCATGGAACATCACCCTGGTTGGGCAAACACTATTTCCAGACCTAGTCAAGCAAGGCAGATGTTTCTGGAACGTCCATGGGTGGCTGCTGATTAAATGACTGGACTTGTTCTGGAGAAGAGGCCCCAGTGTGGCTTCTCAGAACTCAGGATTAGTGACATTTAAGAAAGGTTGAAATAATTACTGGCATGAAAGTCTCCAAATCAGACAAATTTAACCCAGATGTTATAGAAAGGCTAAGTGGGAAATGCCAGCCCCTAATTAAGTGCTTAATCTGAGAGGTGTTGAAACCGATAGGCCAGTTTGATGTCTAAGCTGAAAAGCTCATTAAAGATATGTCATTTGACCCTTGTTCCTTAATCTCCCTTAAGAATTACACCCCACCGTCTAATGACGGAGGTAATAAAGCGTCCGGTCTGATAAAAGGTACATTAAAATACCACTGCTCATCAAATTAAGCTTCAAATGCTGTGCCAGACGCTCAGAAACAAAATGTCTGTGTACAAGAGAAACATTGCTAACTTAAAATCTATCCTTACATGCATGCCAACAGTTTAAGAGATGGTCATTTACACAGTTCCTTCACAGCAGCTCTGCAATTTCAGACCTCATGCACATACTGTATATACAGATATATCTGAAAATTTATTTTTAAGAGAGCCAATCACCTGCAAGTTTAAACATGTATTTGTTTCCTACATCCATCCCCCATTCTCATTCTGTTTCCACCTCTCTGTCTTTTCTCTGTCTCTTTTGAGCACGTATTGTTTTCCATATGCCATCCACATTTCCTGCTGGGCATGGAGCATCTTTCCCGCTCAGCACATTCAGCGCAATCAGTTGGGTTTTCACCGCGCCACATGCAGCAAAACATACATGCAAGACAATGAAGAAGAGAGAGGGGAATGGGGGCCATAAATGGGACCAATTTGCTTTCTCCTTCTGTCTTTGTTTTTTAATGAGCACATTTTCCCACCAGCAGGTTAAAAATATCAAGCCCTCCCTAAATGATAATATTCACCATTGCCTCGTTCCAGCCCACTTTGCCAGACTGGTGACATTTTCTCTAGACGCAACGAGTGCTGTTGCCCCCATACACATAGAAACACACACAGGCACAAGCATGTAAATGCTTATAAATGAGACATGTGTGCTGGCAGCTGTGTGCAGCTTTTCCTGTTTTGGAGAGGAGAAACTCTAGGATTGCTCCAATGGTTCTGCCCACCTGCTCCTCTGTGTTGATTTGCCCTTCCACATTCTCATTCTCCATATTTCCTATTTCTTTCTCTCTCTTTATCTAACTTCTCACTCCTTTCCTAAGTTTTTAATTGTTCTGCACCCCCCAACCCCCCCAAAAAATAATTAGACATGGTTAAGTTGCTTCCTCCCATTATTTGTCATTCTTCTCTGCACTCAAGTATGCATTGCTCTGTTCGTTGTTAAGATAACAAGAAATTTTAAAAGGTACAGTTTTAGGCTGGAGTGCCTCAGTGGTCTAATAGTTTCCAGAATATATAAATGACAAACAAATTACTTTATAATAAATTCCAGTTTTTTACAGTTTTTTTTTTATTTTATTTTTCATTTTATTACTGCATTATTATTATGTTACATTTATATGAGTTACAACCACAATTGTTGATTTTTTCCCCCTCTTTTATTCCCTCCATTCTCTTTCACATTGCCTGTATTTCCTCTTATCGGAACAAGAGTGAGGATGTGCAGTAAATTGTGAGGAACTGTCCTCTCGCTGAAGTGCATCTGACAGCCCGTGATCACACACAAAGCCTGTGTATAATTCTGTTTGCCCTGATGCTCAGACATGATAATGCAGCGCTGATGTCTTTGCCCAGCTGCTGGATTACTTAATGAGCAGATAGGATTTCTGACACGCAGGTTATAAAACAACACAATAAGAGACATGGTGCGGATAATTGATCTTGTTAAACCATTTGTTCCAGATGTCAAAAGTCTTGGGTAGACTTGTGCTGAAGAATACATCTTAATACTCTAAAGTAGATCTGGCTCAGACACAATAAAAGCAATATAAACTCAGTAAATGCCTTATGAACACTGTCTGACTGAGATACTCATATCAGGGTCATTACAGGGTATGAATGAGGTGCTGAATAGGTGCCTGTGCTGTTCTACCACACGTCAGCAGCACTTATTTTTCCCTTGAGGCAGCAATATGACTCCTCTAAATCTATTCGCAACATCTGTTTTGATCAGCGTAAGAGATTTCACTGTAGCTCGCACTGAATATATCACAGCCTTCTACGAGGCAGCGTCATGGTTACAAGAAGCCCAATTAGAGTCACTAAAAGCCTTTTATGCCTTACATATAGATGAGTCAGATAAATGACACAGTGCATTTTACATTGCTTTTATCATTGTATCCATTCTGGAGTCACTTTCTGTCTCACAGAAGGGTGCTGTGGTTCAGCGGCAAGGTCGAGACATGTTGTCAGTCAGTGAAACGGCTCTTAGCTTAGGTGTTGTCTCATATATGCATTCTCACTGAGAAGTTGGTGTTATATCAGCGTACTGGGACTTTTCTCTCTCTGTCTGTACGCATTGTTGTGTAGCCCCATGGTTGGCTAGAAACGGCTTAGTTAGAGCCTTGTTACGTTGAGCAAATAAAATGAAAAGCAAATGAAAAGCAACTGTGGATACCAGGCATGGACCTGTGCTGCAGTCATTGTGGGTGGTAAAGAATATGTCATATAAACACCGGATGAGAAAATGAGGAACTATCTTGCAGAATTTTCAGTCTAAACGAACTTGTTTCAGGCACAAACCAAGTCAGATATAATGGAAAAATGCAGGATTTAGGTGTGTGGAATTCAAGCTCTATGGTTAATGGTCATAATGATAACGTGCTGTTAATTGTGCCGGATTGATAACGTGATTTGCTGTTTTTTTTATTTTTTATTTATTAATTATCAGTATCAGATGATCCTAGCTTCCCCTTTACATTTAGATTGCCACCATCTAACACTCACTTTAACTTAATCTGTAAAACACTAATAATTTTAAATGGTTAAATTTAGTTTTTCTAAATTTTTCTAAATCTTAAAACAAACATTGTTTGTATTGTAATTTTTATTTTTTTGATTAAATGGGTAAATTATTATATTGTAATAAATAATGAATTATAATATTGGTTGATTACTTGACATTAGTTGAAGCAGACCAATCGCACTGTTTTTTTTTTTTTTTTTTTTGTTTTTTGTGAATAAGGCTTTATCTCTAATAAGCATGTTTATAGAAAGGAACAATAATTTAACATTTAGTGCCTGGTTAAACTGAATCATGAGGGTTTTTTTGCGATTGAAAGTGTTGAGTGTATTCTCCCCTCGTGCTTTATGTTTGCTTTAGAAATAAATATTGCTATTGGCAGAGGCCTGTGTAAGAATTCCAGAGACAGGGCTTTTTATATTGATTTCTTGTCGAAAGAGTAGCCACATGCTTTTGATTGCAGGAGCAAAAGTGAGAAAGCAGTGGAAACACTGCAGGTGTGTGCATAAGAGAGGAAAGTCTGAAGACAGTATATCCCTACAGGTTGTGGTTTCACCCTGTATTGGAGTTAATAGAGGTCACTGCAGTATGGTCAGGAGATTGAGCCTCCATTTTCTCCACCCACTGAGGAGAAATGATAGCTGAAGTCACTACCCTTCTGGGTGTGAGCTCAGTCTCACCCACACATGCCTTAATTTCATCATTTTTATTCTCTTCACTCAGCATTTACTAATTTCTATGTCCCATTAAGAGTAGTTAAAGCAATGGTTCATTAACAAATGTGAATTCTGTTATTTATTCACCCTTACCCATCCATATGATGTCCATTTATATAAAAATGACAGAAAACACAGGGCGTAATGAGTTTTATTTATAGGTGCTTGTTAAACTATAAGATGAATTGTTAAAATGCACAGCATATATGTGTTTGTTTTATATATTTAGCTTTATTTTTTTCTCTTTGCATTAGATTTGGTCTCCAGCACTTTCTCAGTACTTTCTCACTCAATAATTGGCCATGTCTCACCACACTGTGCCGGCTCTATCCCTGAATGAACTTTATTTCAGAAAGTGTTTTTGGAGTATGTCTGTTATCTCGACTGCTGCCCCCTACCTTGAGGGACTCATTGAGAGTGTTCGTCAGTCAGAATATTTGATAATAGCACATTTCTTCTTCATTGTTTTTTTTTTCTCTTTGCAAATGAACCGTAACATAAGTCTCAGTTGTCTGGCATAATTAGTCCTGTAATGCCCTGCTGACATAAACTCATAATTGGTTTGAAACCATAGAGCCAATTGGTCACCCATTTAAATAGTCACAGTATGAGTTTCAAGCTCTTATTACTTAAGAAAAACAACTACGATGGAAATAGAGAGTCATTTAAAATCAATGCATATAATTCATATTAAATGATTATTCTATTAATATTAAATTGCTGATGATAACAAAGGATTGAGTCATGGGTGCACAATTTGGAAGAAAATACAATTTTCCAGATTTGATGGATTATGCCACTGCCAACTTTTAAACTTTGCAGTTTCTTTTTACAGTTTTTAAAGACTTAAACAAACGGTTTTCACCCCATTGCGTCGCCTGCCCTCATTAAACACAACAATTACATTTGTGTATCAAATCAACACCCAATACATGCAGTGTGACATTATCATCTGTATGAGGCTCAGCGCTTTTACCGAGCAGGAAGCGAGTTAAGGAACAATTAGTGGCATGATGGGAGGAGATATTTAATGCCTAATCTTCCTTTTTTGCAAAACACAAAGAGATAACAGGGCCACCGATGGCAGCTGTGACAGCAGTTCTGCTGAGCTTGTAAAGTGATCACAGAGAGAAGGAAGGGGGTCGAGAATAAAAGATTAGTTTGCAAAACCATGAAGCTGGGCTCAGCCTGCCGACTTGGGCTGAAATATATCAGTGTGTCTGACACAGATTTTGTTTAGGGTAATTAACATTATTTCCTTTTCCCCTACAATTTCTTTTCGGGCATGAATGTGGGATGCCATCTGGGGAGTTCATTCAGATTCTTGTATCTGCCCATGGTTTCCCCATGTGAGCAGTACATGCATTTATGACTGTACAATATGGCCTGATTGAATGAAGGTGTGTGAATGTGGTACAATGTCCATTATGAGTGATTACACCTGCCAGCACTTACAATGGCAGCTTGGGAAAGCGACTTGGTGAGGAAGAATAAAACTAACTGATGGTTTTTAAGAAACCTACACATCTGTTTCTGATTTCTTAACTGGGGTGTAGACAAATGCTACCTAATAATTCATTTTGAGGTTTTTAAAAATGTTTCATAAGTAGTTATGAACGTGCCATATACGAACACTGTTCTGAATTATTTAGTCCATCTAAACTTTAAATGGATATTGTCTTTATTTATACTCATGAATATTCACATTATGACTCATTCAAAGTTAATAGGTGGTTAGCGTAGACAAACACAGTGATCTCCCTCAAGGACACATCTGGCACAGGTATCAGAGCAGCTTCCAGCAGCTTTCTTCAGATGAGAGAACTGTTCTAACAATTGTTTTCAAGGCAGAATGGTCTCTTTGGAGGATTCTTTGGAAAATGTGTATTATGGACTTTGAGACCAAGGCCCCCTGTTCAGAATCAAAAAAACTTTGATTGCAATTGTTTGCCAGGTTTGTACACCATTCACAAGTCACAATTGAATTTTAATGAATTTTGAATTTTCATTAAAATGTCATTTTAAATGGCTTTTTTCTTTTTAAAGTTCAGATTGCAAATTTGGATACAGAATTTCACAATTTGAATTTCCATGTAAGGAAGCAGAAAAATTAATTGAAGAGTTTGAGTCCAATTTTGTTGTGACAGAAAATCAACCTTGGCATTTTGGCTTTTACTCAGTCACTCGGCAAAGCAGCTTTAATTCAATCATTTTGCAATATTGTTTTTTTTTTTAGTTATTTTGGTAGGAAAAAATCTGAAATGGGAAATTCACTTAAAACAGAGATGGTCATCGATTACACACTTCTTGTCATTCAAAGCCAAATGCCAAAGTTGCAGAAAGCACAAAAAGGTATGATTGTGCTGAGTCTATTGAAGCCAGACTGAAATTTGTGGTTATTTACTGAAAATGACCCCTTCCACCTTAAACCTCAAATCTTATTTAAACATGGTGCCGAAAGATGTGTTGGGCCAGGTTTGATGTTAGTAATGTAAAATATTCTCTATTTTCACCATTCTTTTTCATTGTATGAAAAAGAGCAACTCTCAGTTCTACAAAACATGTCCTTTTTGTGTGGTTAATGGAAGGAAGAAAGTCTGAAGAGTGTGGCTGAATTTTCAGTTTTGATTGAACTATTCCTGTAATGAAGCTATTGATCCTTTGACCCTTTTGTTTGGCCTGTCATATTCCCAAGAGGAAAGAACATGACCTTCAAAGTAATCTTTTTTAGCTTCTGTCCTGTAGATATGAGTTTCAGACATATGTCACGGACAGAATACTTATAGACATGGGTAATATTCTGTATATAGAGTGGTATAACTGGTTTAGGTTGGTGGTGAACTATTATAATAATATGTGCAATAAGAAATTTTCTTTAAATTTTTTTTTTTTTTTTTTGAAAGACAACCAGCTGAAGTGACAATATCTCACTGACATTTACAGACATTTGTGCAACAATTTCAGATGTCAAAAAAGCATGTTTAACTCAAAATTAGATGTCGTCTGCGCTCATGACTTCCCAGATGTTCATGTGATGCCCTTGTTATTTAAAACTTTAGTTAAAACTTTCTTTGCATATTTTTGAACCTTCTTGTCAGGTTGCTCACCATTAAGCGATCTTCAGGTTCATCCCAAGTTTTCTCAGGCAATACCCCTTTGTGCTTTTTACTGTGATAAATATACCCCCTTCACATTGAATTGTTATGCATTTTCTCAAGCAATTCCAAGTGAATTCAACATTTTTTAGTTCTGATGCCATCTGTTCCTTTAAAGACAACAGAGGTGTTGTCTTTGTCTCAGGTGTGTGCTTTAAAGAGGAACATTGTGTCCTTTCTACTCAAGTTTCAAGAAAATGATGTTCCTACAGGATATCCTTGATGGCATTTGTGCACTGATCAAGGACACTGAGGACGCAGAAGTTAATGGCAAACTGAAATTAAAAGTCTTTTTTTTGTGTCATAGTTTCCCAGGTGATTATCCTTTTGAATAAATGTTCTTATGTGTACCCGCTTAGCCATATTTTAGGGACAAATTTGTACCCAAAAGTTAGGTAAACCTGACAAAACTGCCTTTTGGGGACATTTGAGGTCATTTATTAAACACTAGAAAGGAATTTATTATTTTTAAGGATTTTTTTTTTTTTTTAAGATTTCCAAATCATTTTTTTGCAGATATTATAATAATTTAATTTTCTCACGTATTACTGTATATGTGCATGTTGCTGGTAAAATGTAATGTTTTATAAATTGTTATTAAAATAATTTATTAGTTAGTGTAGTCATGGCATTTGCATCATCTGAATTCTACAGTGGAATCGATAACTGAAAACTTTTGCATCATGCTGCCTCCACTGTGCTATTTCAGTAAAATTTCAAGATACAAAACACAATGTACACTTAGTAATGTTTCATTTCTTTAAGATTTGTCTGCACGGAAATTAAGAGGCTTAGAAATGACAAGTTATTTGATCTGCCTGTATGGTGGCAAGGCTGTAGCAACTCTTTAGAAAATGATCTCTGCATATTTTCAGAGTTGATCTTTCCACATTGATCCCCTCCAATCCTGCCTTTGTTAAAGGTGCTGTGGGTGATTACAGCTCCTGGGGGTCTACTGCTGGATAGTTCCCCTGGGGACAGCTGTCCACATGGGAGCAGCCTCTCTAGAGAGCCCAAATTAGAGGGTGTGTGACAGGTGCGGTGAGGGGGGCATGACGGCCGCCAAATTCCTCAGTGCATTAGATGGATACAGAAAGCAGGAGTAAGAGAGAAAGTGAGTGTGAGAGAGGGCTGAAATATTTATGATCAACGATTTCACAGGGCAGTGCAGGGCTTCAGCACTGTCCCCCTGGGGAGCAAGTGGACTCAGTCAGTGTGCCCGCCGGTCCAAGCTGACAGCCCCCCGATGGGTCATTAGTGAGCATTACCTGAATGTGCACACACACTCTTACACATTCTATATATATGCTGTATATATTTTGTTCACTCACTCTCTTCTACAGTATTGCCGTTTTGCCCTCCACCGGCATGAACAGTTAGGACAGAGTTTATAAATGCTGTTTGATTTTTACTGTATCAGTCATGTTCACAATATGACAAGTGCCCTGAATGGCCAGAGGAAAAGGCGATAGCATCCTTATCTGACATGATTTAGCTGTACATTGCAAGATAACTGGTGCTGGAGATAAAAGAACGGCCATGTTTATCCCATTAACCAGCTTGGATTTGTATTGAAAAGACCTTTAATTCTTGTCCCCTCTCGACACGCTTTGATCCCGGTATCTTTGTGCTGCGCCATTGTGACCACGTTCCAAGAAATCCATTTACTCTTTTAAAATCCACACTGAAAAGGCTTGTTCATGGTAAACAACAGATTCTCTGGACAGCTCTAAAGATGAGGTGTGTGATCAGCCTTAAGAAAAACACACATGCCCGCACATTCAAGCACAGATTTTGTCCCGGCTGCCTGAGACTCCCTGCCAGCACTTGGCTGCATACTGCACCATGCCATTTTTCATCCAAAAGCTCATTCTCTTGCTGTGCATCAAACAACTTGGTGTGCAATTACACACAATTAAGTTCAAGATGCACTTGAGACCATTATGATGCCTAGCTGAACACATTTGAACCGCAGAGTTGCGCCCACTACACCCATTCAGCTGTGGATCTAGTGAATTTTTTAATTTGCCCGTAAACAATGGAGTAGTGACCTTTGGGTTATGCAAAGAAGCAGATATCCATGAATGGTGTACCAGATATTGGGTATGATGTCCCCACCGACTTTTTCTATTGACCACTGAATGCCACACATTCATTAAAAGTTATTCTCTGATCAACATCAACTTTTCTGTTTCAGTTGTAAAGCTAACTTAAACTCTTATTTTGATTTGGATAATAGTAATTTTTATTTTTTATTTTTTAATCTATTTTTCCACTTCAAAATTAAGACTTGAGATGCAATGACTCCCAGAATTGAGGCCGAGTGGCACTACAAAAATAATTTTACACATAAAAAATTAAAATACACCAATAGAAAAATAAGCAATTCAATGAATTAGATTTTAAACATTTTTCATTATTCTTCATTAGCTGTAGGCCAGTTGATCATAATCCTTCAATCCAAATTCATAGTCTATTGCTACTATGAAAGTTCCTTCAATTTAAAATGTTTGGCTGTGTGAGATTTTTTGATTGGTATTCTGTAATTTGATTTGATATTCTTAAATTATTCAAACTAAAGTGTCAAGTATCATAAATTAAAATAGAATATCTGAATTTGGCTTTTTTTAAATATATTAATTAAAAATCATGTCAGCTGTATTTCTATTTATTCTGCAAAAATCAGGTGACACTTAAGAAGTTTATGTATCCCAGTAGGAAGAATGATAGACCCCAGTCATAATTTTCAATTATGTAAAGTACAAAGTAAATTTGGAAATGTTTAATTATTTATTAACCATTACTTAATATATTGGATGATGCATCATCCTCTATACATATTAAACTCATCTTTTAGTAAATGTTTGAATTTTGCAGTGAATACACATTCATCTTGCCCTACATACCGTGCTTGAAAATAAATCTGACATCCTTAATCTCTGTCTCAAACATTACTTGTTCACTGTGTAGCATGGGGATTTTTTGAATATGAGCTATCTCTAGGCTGTGAGGGCCACTGAATCCCTCTCCCTCTGGCCATGCCTGTGCGCCAGTTCCACTCTTTAGCAAGTGACCCGTAAGTGTGCCAATCGCCGTCAAATGCCCAGTCCCTCTCAGTGCTGCGCTGCCAGTTGGCACGCCTGGATGGAGGCAACATATTGCAGCACTGAATGTCCTCAAGTAGACTTGGTACATTGGACATTAATCAGACGGCTCTCTGCTTCCCTGTCCGTGTTTGGATGCCGAAGTGCCAAAAATCACAGCCAGTCAGTTTAAAGTGAGAAGAATTGCTCTTCGGGGAGCCAAGAGCAGGAAGCGTATTTTATCCTGGCGGGAACTTGGTCCTATTTTGTCTTGATTGAGTAGTTGCTGTCCTCTCCCTAAATGTCCCTTAAGTAGGCAAAGGTTGCAATAATGTCAGCTTGTACATTTGAATGATTGATTCTTCTGATTGATGTCTCAAATTTGATTTTCAGCTTCAGTGTGTTGGATTCTTTGAGAGCAAAACAATCAAGTTAAGCGGGATGAGAGGAAACATCCATATTAATATTTCAACTTAAAACGCTCGTAATGCGCTCTCCAAACACACCCCATTCAGTAATGCCAAATCGGAGGCGATCCCTAGATCATTTCTTTGTTCCTTGTGGGAGGAGGGAGGAGCAACCATTGTATGTACACGGGTAATATGATTGATTTGCATCGTCTACACCAATTTACCCTTCAGTCCACAGCGCAATTTGTTCAGTGTGACCCCCCCTTACTGCCAAATGATAAGTGAAACCATTAGAGTAAAGAAGGCAATCTGTGCACAGGGTTCGGTTAGCAGGGTCAAGTCATCTTCCTCATTCATCAGCTTTATAATGTTTATTTCTTAGTTTAAAAAGTTTTGTTCTGTTTCTTTTGAACTATTTTTGTTCTTTTGTACATCTGTAGACTTTTTGTGAAATTTTGTGAACTAATTTCTTGCATACAAGAATGCATTGCCACTGGATAGCCTATAAAAATCGTAAAAATTTTATCTGAAAAACATATATTCTCTGCGGGCCCATTTTTATTGAAACCCCACTGAAATTAATCAAAGCCGAAGATGAAACTGCAGCTGTCTTTGTTTAATGTTTTTCTAAAACATTAATGTGTGTTGAACCCTTCAACTTTTGAAAGACTTAGTCTGTACAATGCAAATCAAACAAAGACGCATGAAAACTGAGACAATAAACCCATCCAATTCCATCCAATGCCACATGGCTGTGTGTGTGTCCATGAAAGTGCTTGGCTTATTCTTGTGCGGGTTTTGTGCCGGGCCTCTCTAATCTAAGATTTATTGACCATTAGTGAACTCAGAAAGTCATTACAGTTCATTCTGCTTGGGGCCTGACGTTTTATTAGGACAAATTTCCCCGCTGAGAACGCGCACCAGCGCTGAACTGCTCACACTTCCCACCGCGTGAGGTCACGTGTCCCGCGGCTCTACTTCTCCCCCCCCCACCCTTGCACACTAAAAGCACAGTGTTACTGAACACCAGTCCATTACCAGGGTACGGGACCCGCCATCGAGAGGGATGGTGGGAAGAGATGCCATCTCACGCCCCATGACTAATTATGTGAAGATGCAAATCGTTTTGCCACGCTCCCTTTCTCCCCAATCATTATGTATGCCTTTGATTTGTTTCCTTCGACCAGAGAGGTGACACAAAAGTTCTGGAGTGTGCAAGATTGAAGTTCGCTAAAAGAGTTGAATAAATTACTCTGTGAAGTGTTTTATTCTTTTTATAATACATCAGTGTGTAAATACGATTACAGAGACACTTTATATGTTTTGTTTTTACTTTGATTTTGCATGATTTAGTTTCTAGCAAACCTTTTTTACAGCAAAAAAACAAAAGTGACATATGGGAGAGAATTTTGTTTGTGCTTACTCTCACACAGTTTTTTCTTTGGTCAAAAGTTTTTCATTTTTTAATTGCAATCTAAGTGTCTCACAGCTAGGGATGAGCAATATATCTGTACAATGTTGTTACCAATTAGTCACATATCTATCAATGTCATATGTGTACAATATAGAGAATTTATTCGTATTGACCTATTGGATATTTAATTGTGGATGCTTATTTCTCTCTCTCTCTCTCTCTGTTTACATTTTTAAATACATTTGCTGTCAAATTATGCCCACTTAAAATGAATAATAAAAAAATCAATAAAAATGTTCAATGTTAAACCACATTTATATATTTACACAAAATAGTAAAATAGCATTTTACCATATTTTATTTGGTCATCATCCATAACATAAAAATATTTTTATGGCTTGCAAGTTGCAACTGATTTTTGCCCCCATCAACTTTCAGCGTTTTGAGTTTCTTATCTGCAAAAACAACCTAAATAATGCAGCGACTGCCATTATATTTGGGCTCTTGTTTGCTCTTTTTAATTTTCATATCTGGTTCCAAAGTTTTTTTTCCATTGAAGACTGTTTGAACTAATATTAGATACTAGGTTAGTCTTTTTTGGACATGTATACTGTACATACTGTATGTACAGTAAGAGGGACGCTTCAGTTTAAATCAGGTTCTGTAAATTCACAATGTAAGCAATGTGCATGGAGTCTCACTGGTCTGTTATCGGCATCGATTGGCAATGGCTAAATCGCACTCTGCACTTTCATGTACAGAGAACAGAAGTGAAAGAGACAGGCAGGGTAACAGTGTTAAGAGTGTTCCGTTCAACGATCACAAACGAGGTCCTGCACAGTTAATGAAAATAGATGCTGAAGGGGTTGGGTCCAGTAGGGCTAAATGAGCAGCAGTGTAGACTTTTTCTCCGTGTTCTTTTTGCGTGTGTGTGTGAGGGGTGGATTGAGTTACTGTCAGTGTCAGCTTGACTTTATGCCATCCTTCCTCTCCATTTGGGTAGACAGTTCACTTTATGAAACCATCATTCTGCCTCCTACCCTCTGTGTCTTTAGTGCCATAGGGGGAAAGGGAGAATTCCATTTTACTCATGTCACCCATTCCTCTTAGTGAAAGTGAGGGAGAGTAAGAGAAGATATTGAAGCACCAAATGGGACTCTTTTTCATTTGGAGTGATGCAGAGATGTTCTGGAAATATTACATGTGCATTTGCACTTGTATTTAGATGTTTACATGTGCAGCACACGGCTTCTCATCGACCCTTTGCATGCGGTCATGCACATCTGTGCCTTTGATGGCCCCTTGCTTGCTTTTTGTTTTTATGCTCAGTTTCCAGTGGCATCTTTGGGCCAATAAATTGGGATTTCCCTCCAATTAAAGGCCATCTGCCTGTGTGCCTCTAGAGGCATGTTGTGCCTTATCCTTCCACCCAGGGGCTAGTGTGTCTGTCTTTTTTCCTTCTCACACCCTGTCACCATCAGTCTGCTGTTTGCGCCTCTTAGGCAGTGTTATACCAATATTTTGCCAGCATCCCCCCTGATGTCTCCCATTCTCTCGCTTCCTGTTCACCACGCTTGGTTACTCTGGCCGTGGCCTCTGTTAGAAGTCTGACCTTGCTAATTGCTCTGGACCCTAGTGTGTGTGTGCATGCGTGTGGTCACTGTCAGAGACATGACTAATAAGAGAGAGCATATCGGAGCTGGGGAGATGGGCCAGCAGCATGGTGTCTGTCTGTTATGGGGATAGAAAAGAACATGGAAGGGAGGCTGAATTTGAAAGGCCACCAAATGCTCTTTTAGCCACATGCAAACTTGTAAAAAGGGCTTTGTTCAGTTACATAGTCTTGCAGATTCTGTCATCTTTTACACACCATTATGTTCTGATTCTGTATTATTATTATTTATTTTTTTCATGAAATGCAGCTGTGTTTGGTTTCTATGCTTGTTTGCATTAATTTACAATGATTTGGGAATGAATCTTTGAAACTTCAAAAAGGAAGTAAAAGCACTATAACTTTAGTTCATGTACTATATTTCAGGCTGAAATCTTTGTTTAAATTAGTTCATTAGAGATACAGTAATGTACTGTTCATGAACAAATTGTTGTTTTGACTGATCTTTTCAGTAATCCGATTGATCCAATTTATGAAGGCATTATATAAACTTCATTCTCAAATCAGACTTATCTGATTCTCTGTTCAGCTCAGCGACTTGAATGATCTGGCCACACTGGAGGGGAAATATATTAGTGAATATTCTACATTTTTGTCTATTCCTCACACAGAGCTATTGTATGGTTTAATTCGGGTGCTTATTTATGGTGAGTCTTTTATTGAATCTTAAAACATTCAAGCCCCCTTCATTTTCAGGGTTATTATTGTTAATGAAAATAAAACCTAAAAAAAATTGTTCTTGTAATAAATGTTAACTGACATTTTAATTTAATCTAACTTCATGTACTAAAATAACCATAACTGAATTAAATTGAATATAAACCATAAAGACAAAAACAGACAAAAACTAATAAAAATTAGGCATAATTTTTATATTTATTGTTATATATTCTTATTTCCCCTTTCAATTTGTGTATTACTTTACTTAACGTTTTGTATAATTATGCTAGCATTTGCTAGCCTACCATATATTTTGTAAATAAACGCCTGACAATTATGCCAATAAAGTTTTGACTTTATGATTGTATTTATGCCCATGTGTGATGATAAATGAGCGTGTTGTTTCATTTACAAATGAAACTACGTGAATGATTAATTCTTCAACGAAATACTATAGTATTTATAATTATGGTCTATTAATTAGCCAAAATAAAATTAAATATATGTTAAATTTAAACTGCATTCCAGCAAAAATTCCAGTCAGCATAATCAAAGCTTTATTGGCATGTTGAGCATTTACAGTAGGCTATTATTTACAAAAGTATTCAGAACGATAAGTAAAGAGATCAAAATGAAGGGAAAAAATTTATATAAATATATATATTAAAATATAACCAATAATAATAGGCTAATAATAATAATAACAATAAAAAGAATAATATACAAATATTACGGGAAAAAGACGATCAGTTAGTGGATTTACAAGACTGTAGGATGGATAAAAATGTTTTCTTGTAGGCCTTTTTTATATTATGCATTTTATGTAACATTTATTCATGATAAACACCATCTAACTATCGCACTTAATACAGCCCGGTAGCCAAGGCCTATGGTTAATATAATAAATTAATAATGTAATAATATCTATAATAAATAATATAATAATTTCTTATTCAAAATAAAATATTAATGAATCCATCTCTGATAATCCCAAAACTCAATGCCCTGAGAAATGTATTTCACTCACTAAACACAAAACCACGAGAAAAATAAGTTGTTCCCTCAACATAAGTCGTCGTGGCCATGAGAAATGGATGTCATTCCCTCAACCTAGCATTTCGAGGGCACGACATAAGGATGTCGTTACCTCGACGAAATGATCTTGTGGCCATGACATAATATCACATTCCCACAAGTTAATATAACATTCTCTCAAACTAATATCTTGTGGCCACAACATACTGTATTATCACGTTCCCACAAGTTATGTCGTGGCCACGAAAAAACTAAGCGAACCGAACATGTCACCTTATGGACACCATAGTATCCCAATGATATTACACTAAAATTCATTGTTATTGCATGAAAAAAGTGTCTTCAGAATGTCTCTTTTCAACATGGGGTTTGAGTAAATAATTTATCATTTTTGGGTCAGCATTTGCTGACATTGATTTTGTGATCATTTTAAATGTCAGACTAGGTTTCTTGAGGGATCTCGATACATTTTGCATTGTTCTACTCCAGCATCCCATAATGCACTTGCACAGGTTTAATGATTACACAGATGGACTGGGATTGACAGATCTTAATGTGTTTTGGCACCCCACACAATTAGAGCGGGAAGCGCTGCTCTGGTGTTTATCATCACACGTTATGCTCATCTTCTATTCTGATGCTTAGTAATCGAGCATAAATCAGACTTGCAGCAGTCTAAACTCAAACCGTGCACTGTAAACAAGTCTACCTCAGCTCATTTTCTTTCTCTCCCAGCCCCCACCGTTCAGAAAAAGAGTTTTTAAACAAATGCACCACTTTAGATAACTCACCACTTTAGGTGGCCTTGCTCTCATTAACACCGATATACAGAATGTGTGGATGTAAAAGAGAGACATGGTGAGAAAAAACCAAGCCAGACATGGAAGGATAACTTGTTTTGCTTTGGTTTTCAATTTTCTCATTATATGCAAGATAAATCAATGGCAACTTTGCGAGTTTGGAGACCATAACGAGGAGGAGAAGCTACCATCTGCGTTTCATCTCCGACGGCCACTTTTTCGATAATGAGCCACCCAGTATGTGTACCTCTGCTGCCAAGTGACGATATGTGGACGTCTTTTAGTAAGGCTACTGCTTTCTGGGTGGGCGAAACCATACCCGAGTTTCTCCAATTACTGAGACCCTCCAGCACCAGTGGCTTCACTGCCATACTGGAGCAGCTCTTATGACAGCATGTCAGTTATAATGCCACCCCATGTCACTGTCATTCCCATAACTAGGCCTGACATGCTCGCCCTTCCAAAACGGTTCTCGAATGTTCTCATCATCTAACATTCACCACAGTGGAAGCCTCAAATTGAACAGGTATATTCCATGCCTTTATGGAGCATGCCTACCTGATTGGAGCATGGCAGCATGCAGTGACATAGGTATAATTGGCCGTATCTGTTCAGATAATGTTTTTACCCCCAGGCAGCATTCATATCAATTTAGATTGATTGAGCCATAGATTAACTTGTTATGACTCTTTGCCTATTACTACGAACTGAATGCCAACCAAGGCTGCAACCGGTCAGAAAGTGTAATTGTGAAAGGAGTGCATTGTGTAATTGTCCCAAATTCCTCAAATGTGTTTTGCGAGGAGTTATTTTGGTGTTGCACCGTCTCGCCAGCTTCAAAAAAGTATATTTGAGTGCGATAGCATGTCATATGTGTCAGAAGTTCCGACTGTCAGAGATTAGTGCCCAACAACATTGAATATGGAATAAGCTCATAAGTTGATGGGCGGACATATATACTCACCGGTGTTGGCTTCTGCATTGTCCGTTTCAAAAGCCGTGCTATTATGTGTAATCCTCCTGCTCCGCCGCCATTGATCTAACCCACCCACTCCCACATTTGGCAAGACAATGTGTTAAGAAGGTTTGCACTCTCAGATGGTGTGGCTTTGATCCTGAAGAAACAATTCCATCTATCTTCAGTAAAACACAAATCCCCCATCACACACCAGTCAAATTATCATCTATATCAAGAGGCTTTCTGTCAGATAATGTCATTTTGTGAGGCCAGATGCCAGTGAGTGAAAAGACATGACAGACTTCTGGTCCCTGCAGACAAGGGCAGCAAAGGATGACTCTTTCTGATATCTTAAGATCTTTTCTTTCCCGCTTTCTTTCCGTTCTTAAGGCGTTCAAGAGGATCATGCAAATGTATCATTCTGTCCTCATTAAGGGTGAGAATCCTGGCACTGTATCCATCTTTTTGAATAATGTTGATATAACTGAGCTTTATAAAGAACCCTCAAATATTAATAACAATATTTAAAAATAACTATTTAATATTACTAACACTTTGATGATGCTGAAATCAAAACAGTCGAAAAAGTCGATTAGCTTTGAAATAATCTACTTTTTTTTGCTTTGATGATGCTGAATCAAAACAGTCTATTAGCTTTGAAATAACCTTTTAGTAGATGAATACATTTAAGAATAAAATTACAATCTTTAGTCCTATTCAGACTGAACAAATTTTCCTTGAGGAGGTCAGGAACAGTAATTTCATGTTTCACAGATTTGATTTTAAGCTGTTTGAATTAAACATTTTTTTTTTCTTGCACAGCTTAAAAAATGATTTATCACAACATTTCTTATTTACTTTGAGCTTTGTTGAATGCATGAATATTAAAGGGATAGTTCACCCAAAAATGAAAATTTGATGTTTATCTGCTTACCCCCATGGCATCCAAGATGCAGGTGACTTTGTTTCTTCAGTAGAACACAAACAAAGATTTTTAACAAAAACCATTGCAGTCTGTCAGTCTTATAATGGAAGTGGATGGGAATCACAGCTGAAACATACAATAAAACTAAAAAAAAAAAAAAAAAAAACATACACAAACAAAACCAAATTAAACCCTGCAGCTTGTGACGATACATTGATGTGTAAAGAGACAAAACGATCAGTCTGTGCAAGAAACTTTTGTTTATATAATTATTTATTTTTATTTTTTTACCTCTGATTCATGCAATGTCCGAACTGTTAGAACTCTCCTGAGCGCATTCTCAGCAGCAGGCGCGAGACATCTTCTTCTTGCTTTATGGCGGATCGCAGATTCATAAGTGCATTACTGCCACCTATCTTTCAAGTGGACCATTGACACTCTATCTACAATCTCAATTAGGAGTGTCAATGGTCCACTTGAGAGATAGGTGGCGATAATTGCACATATGTTTTAGCCGTGATTCCCATTCACTTCCATTATAAGACTGACAGACTGCAACTGTTTGTGTTAAAAATCTTTGTTTGTGTTCTACTGAAGAAACAAAGTCACCTACATCTTGGATGCCATGGGGTAAGCAGATAAACATCAAAATATCTTTTTTGGGTGAACTATCTCTTTAAATTTCTTGCTGCCTGTTGCACTTTCTTTTTTTTTTCTTTTTTTTTTCCTTTTTTTTTGAGGATTTTAGATTTAGGTTTTATTGTTATTATTATTGTCATAATTATTGTTTGATTATGATTATTTTCTCAAAATGACAGGACAAGGCATAATGATTTAATGTATATAAAGCTGTTATGTTGATATACTGTACTGTACATTTGCATCAATTTTACATTTACTGTAAGGAAGTTTAATTTATTTATTTAGCAGTGAATTAAGGCATTTTGTTGTCAGATTTTGGTTCTTACTCGGGAACGGCTTCTGGTTAATAGGGTTGGGAATTGTTCGAAATTTTCCGGTTCCGGTTCCGCCTAACGGTTCCAGTTCCAGTTCCAATTCCGGTTCCATTAAAATCCTTAAACAACTATTAAAAAAATAGTGGTAAGGAAAAATGCACAATACTCAACTACTCAATCAGTCGTTCCAGTTTTTCGTGGAACTTTTTTCTGATTTTTGTGGCCTAAAATGACTGATTTTGCTGTAGCTTTTCTCAAAATTTGCGGTGATATTTGTGCCATTTCTCTTTTTTTTTTTTTTTTTTTTTTTGCAGTGGAAATATACCGCACACAACATTGTTCTAACACTGTTGTGACTTCCAGAAACATTGTAGGGCTCCAGACTAATGTTTGAGGACACCAGCACCAGTGCTATTAAGTTCTACAGAAGGTGACACCAGCACCTGACAGTAAAGAATTTAACCTAATCACAGATTTACATATCGGAGATGTCTATTTGATGTCTGCATTTACATATGCAATATGTATTTTTAAAAGTGCTTGCTCATCTGCAATATGTCTGTAAGATGTCAAATAGACATTTATTAGAATGCATGTAAAACTGCTTCTGAGACGTTTATCAGAATACACAGTAGATGTTTCTCAGATCTTTAGCAGACGTCTAACAGATGTACTTATGCTGTCTAGGTAGATGCAAATAAAATTACCTTTTATTACTGTCATTCATAATGTCTAAATATAATTTAATAAATACAAAAATATATATATTAGGGAGTGGAAATGGCCTATAAGTACTTATCTCCAGCCATCTGCTAGTGGTAATTTAATATCTTTTTTATTTTTAAATAAGTGTTTGGTTTCCTACATTATGAAACTTTTAGTTTTATACATGGGGCAACCTATGAAGGATGAACAAATATCGTCACATTAAAAATAACCTTCAAGTTTGGTAATACTTAAAGCTTTGAAGTGCTGGGAAAAGTTGTGTGAAGAATTTAATATCACTCGAAAACATTAGACCATTTCTGCAACAAGTTGTTCCTGTAGTTTCACTATGTTAAACCCATGGTAAATGTTGATGTTGATTTGTTAATATGTTTTTCCTGGTTTCTACATCAGTGGCGTTTGTTCTGATATCAGCTTTAACAGAATTCTGCACTGAATTTGAATGCTTCTCACAAGATTTCACAGAGATGTTATTGATTCTGTGGCGAATTCGACTGCTTTCCTCACTGTATCTCCCAGTGCTGTGTATAACGGTGTCGCGTGATTGAGATCAGCCTGCGGCTCTGGCCCAAGCAGATAAAAGGTCTGTGCTGCATAGCCCAAACGAGTAGCACGGATTCGTTCCGCATTTGGTTGGTTTATCCAATATAGCTCTTGTAAATCAGTCATGATGAGAATGGAAGACTGTTAATTCCATTTTTGGAACTGAGAAACAACCTTTCTTTGACTGAATGTGCATTGCGATGATGTCACGGGATGCTTCTAAACCAAAATTCTGCGAAAAATCTGCAGCAATTATGAAAAATTGTGAGTATTTGCAAAAATTACTGAGTTATTTTGATTTTGCGATAAATTCAGTGATCGCAGAATCGCAAAATCCTGGAGGGACTGCTCAATGCTCAATACTGTTTATTACTTACTGTCAATTTAATTTAAAGATTGGCCATGTCAGAATTCAACATATATAGTACCAGTATAAAATTTTTCCGATTCCATTTAAATGAACTATTATGTTTTTTACTATTTTACTTTCATTGAATGTAGTGTTGCTGGAAGGTAGTAAGTAATGTTGAGTAATGCTAGTCCATCACTCAGCATGTGCTTCAAAGTTGATATTTTTTACTAGGGCTGGGCGATATATCGCATGCGATTGTCACACGCAGTAAAGCCGGTTCCCTGATTACCGCTAAATCACCATCAACCTGCTTTCAATTGGAGCGGCATTTAATAGACAGAGCCATAGATCACAATATTGCGTTTATTGTCGCAGATGAATCGCCTTCGATAATGAACGCGATATTGCGTAGCTTGTCAGTGAACTACAGCTCTATCTATTAAATGCCGCTCCATTTGAAAGCAGGTGATGTAGATTTAGCGGTAATCAGGGAACCGGCTTTACTGACGAAATGCGCGTGACAGTCGCATGCGATATATCGCCCAGCCCCATTTTACACTATCAGTAACATTTTGCTTTTCAATCAGGAATAAGCTGGTTTGCCAAATAGTCCCTTGAGGGCTAAGACACTTGTTCATTTCCCTAAATTAATGAAATATAAACTGTTATACTTATAACCATACACACACTCCATAAAGCCCCTATTTTACAAATAACAATGCAGTCAGGAGATGGTGTGATGCAATGAGTGGTTTCCACATTATTAACATTTAAAATGCATGAAAATAATTATTTTCTATCACTTTGTTTATCACTCTTGAAATGACCTGTACACTAAATAATCTAACCCTCATACTTACATAACAATATCTTGGGAAACTATATGTTTGGCAGTTAAAGACACAATGCTGCGCGGTGCGGCTGTGGAGTGCGCGTCACTGGAAACAATGTGCTCAGTAATTAAAGAGGCAGGACGGCGTTTCTGTTATCTGCTTAAGTCTGACGTCGCGTCACCACTTCCGTGTCCAAACGCTCTATCAGATACCACGGGAAAACAAGAAAAAGGTGCTAATATACACTCACAATGTGATATAATACTACAAAAACAAGTATAATCCTAACTTTTAACTCCATATTGAAATCCCAGATAACCAGATTTATATGAAAATATAAATAAATAAATATAAGCATTATTTGTGTTTGAGATGCTGTGAGCATGGAGACTGTAGTGTACACCGTAAGTTTGAAAACGTTTAGCTTAAATGTTTAATATGAATAAACAGTGCTCACGAACGGCTGCTGAGGTAGTATTCTCAAGTGAAGCGAGTTGCGGCTTGGACCCGGAAACAGCGCTTCTCACCAATTAACAACCTAATTTAGTTTTTTGACATCCAATACGGGAAACGCCGAATCATCAGAATACCGGTGCAAGGCTGCTCACAGAGCTTGGTCATGTGTCGCACCAGAACCATTTTTCGGAACCGAAACTTAGAAATTATTCACGGTTCTGGTTCTTTTAAAAAAAACAATGTTTTTTTTCTCGGTTCCCAACCATACAGGTAAAGGACTCAATGTGATTGCCTGTAAGTGTGCATCAGCGCAGCTGTACAGTAGCAAAACTGGAGAGAAGAGAAATAGTTTTGTTAGTTTTTGAGTTCAGATATGTTAATTCACAGTTAAACCTTATTTCCCAGCCATAAACAGTCACAAGAGTAGTGTTTTTATTTAAACTGACCCAGTATTTTTATGCCGTCTTTTTTTTTTCATGTCCTGATTCTTTTTCACTGTATAATAGGACACGATTCAATTTGTGTCATGTTTTGCTTTTCAAATGTACTGTTTGAGAATCTTAAAATAGAAAAGACTCTCTGTATGTAATGACTGATGCTACTGTCAAACCATTTCCTATTGTATGCTTCAGAAAAGAAGAAGAAATGGAACAATGCACTTTCTTTTTGAGTTTAGTAAGGCTGTGAGAACATTAGAACCTTGAATGTGTACACACCCCTGTTGCTTTGTCCTTACAGAAATTATCCTCTAATTAGTTCTATTATTCTGTAATTGTCAACTTAGTGCTGGCCAGCGAAGCTCAGACAGTATAAGAGCTATAGCCAAAGTAAAAAAGATTTTATCTCAACCATTACTTGCACAGCTAATCAGCTTTTTTTTTTCTTTCCTCCCAAGAGTTCTTTTTATATGTATGAAAGCAATTTTTCCATCAAATTCCTTTTTTGGTGTCACAAAACTGCACAGGGACACAAAAGCTGAGGATGCAAGTGCAGTAGTTTATTAGAGAGATAATCCACAATCGTAGTCAAAACATGTATGAGGTCAAACACAGTAAGCAGTCTAAACAAAGACAGAGTTCAGGTCTGAGACAAACAGAGTAATCCAGATAAACAGGCTGATTATCAAGAACCAGGATAAAAGGCTTAGAACTGCAACTGATGGCTGCAAAATTTTGCAAAGAGTGACTGAAAACACCAGGCTTATATAGGCAGAGGTAATGAGCAACAGGTGAAAACAATCAGGCATGCTGAGTCCGGGCAATGGGTTATGGGAAACGCCTTCCAGGATAGAGTGGCAAAGGTATGGGATGGAGTGCCCTTTGGTGGCTATCAAGGGCACTCCAGCTAGTGATCATGACAGTTGGGAATTGATTTCAATATGTGAAATCTGTTTACTGGCAGAGCTGCTGCAAAGCTTTGAGTATCTTAAATATCCAGAATACCTTTTGGAAGGCCCATGCTCTTGGTAGAAATTGGCACTCTGCAAGAAAAAAAAAAATCAGGTGAAGGTTTCAATCATAGAAGACCTTACTGTCAGATAGAAATAGTTACATATACTGTGTAAATGCCTGTAAATCAGTGCAATTATCAGTTGTTCCTTGAGGGATCTTCCAGTCCTCTTTATAAAATATCTTAAACTCTGCACAAAAAACAATATCTGCATTAAATTCAAATACATTTGAATATGTATCTCCAGTTATCATGGTTATTTATATATATATATATATTTCAAGATGTTAAATGTTTGTGATTTGTAAAAATCATCCAAGACCAAATTATCTCTGGTTATCTTTCATTTTAGCTCTCCATTCTTATTGTATATATATATATATATATATATATATATATATATATATATATATATATATATATATATATATATATATATATATATATTATTATTTTTTTTTTTTTATTTTTGAGGAATTTCTAAAAGAAACACAGAGACAAATTTTATACTCAAATGCAGCATAACTGAAACTTCAATTACAACTCTTAGGTAACCATCAAGAAACTAATTCTACATCCTAAGCCCTTATAAGATTTTTCATTCCATAACAAAATGAATAACTGAGATCTTCACTAAGTCGACAGAGCAGTGAAAAGTAACCTCTGGGCAAACCTTTTTTCTCTCAACATTTGTGGATGAGCAGGTCAGTTTCAGATTAGGGTGACAGACAGAAACATCAAGTTCAGACTCCACACTTCTCACCTGCATGTGCATGTGTGAAATATTTGTTTATGAATGTTTGTGTATTTTTGCATGCATGCAGAGTAATGCCCTGTCCATTCATGCTTGGATGACTTCCTCAGGTTCAGAGCAGCGGTCCATATTGGCAAGGGATTAATTGTTGTGTGTATTATGCAAAGGATGTGAATTCTTTTGTATGAAATGAAATATGCCTATTTTTCACTTTTTCCACTCTGTTTCACAATGTGCCGCACGCAAAATTATTTATACTTTACAAGCTGAATGAATGGCATCCGCTTGAATGCGCCGAGCTTTATTTTGCTTTCATTTTTTTTTACACTTCTTACCAAACTCGCAATTTTAAGCTCACTCCAAAACTCTCTGCAGCACTTTATTTAAAATACTAGGGCATTTTGCAAGCACACACTTTTTCCTCCTTCAAAGTGCAGTGTTTGTGTGGTCCCTGAATTTCTGGTTTTATTTACTTTCCTTACTTGTCCCCCTGGCTTCTTGCCTCCCCATGTGCCATCAGCTCTGTATATGAGCCGCCAGTTTTATCTGTCCATAATGACTGTTGCATCCAGCGTTTGTAGAGAGTTTCAAATGAACGCATCAGCGAGCCGGCGTGGGCCGCTGGCTGTGTACCATGCAAGGGACCAAATTAAAGCGCGTGCTCTCTGCGGGGCAAGTTTGTCACGTCAGCTGATTATAAAAAGCTCACATCATACTCCTCACTTATTTCATGGCCCTTAGGTCTCTGGAGCTCCAGGGGGGATAAAGGGAAACTGGGAAAGAGAGAGAGAGTTAGTGAAATGGCAGCGGTCCAAAACCAGAACGTTTTTCCATAGGACCAAGGCTGGTTGGGAAAGGTCACTGGGACTGAGATGAAGCAGGCTGTGGAGAGAGGGGCTGCTGGATAATTGGAGCTCTCAGCACACTGGCACTAACCCATGTAGTACTGTTGTCAGAGAGGTCTCACCAGCGCACGCTCTGCAGAGTGGATTCGGGGGGCAACGTTGTCAAAGTAAGAGCCCAGTGACCATGACTGCTGTTTTTTTTTAAGGATACCATACATGACTTGAACTCACAGCACTGCCCTGGGCAATGTGTGGACTCCAGGAGCGGGCCCGGACATTGATATGCACTATGATTTTCCTATAGAGGCTGGCAGGAAAAATGTTGTTGCTCTAGTTTGGGCTACTGAACTAGATTCTCCTGTGTCTCACAGTGGAGTCAAATCAGACAGACTTTTTGCACAATAATATCCATTAGCTATAAGTGTGTGAAACTCTTAATTTGACAATGCAGCTGCAGAAGAAAGACTGTCGGCTTGTTATTCTAAATGGAGCAGTGGCTGTCTGTGTAATGGTGAAGGGAGAAGGTGTCTGTTTAGACTGCATGTTAATTTCTGTCAGCCATGAATAAACCCCTCTGCCAGACTAGTCCTCTGCCCACACAGCGGTCAAAATGGAAACAAGGCAAACTAAAAATTACCCACACCATTGTGTGTCTGTCTGTGTGTGTGCTTTGGTGCAGAAAATATGAGACAGCAGATGTACACATCATTAATATATATTCAGCCTTTTCCAGTCTATCTCCGAGGGGACAAAAAAAGGTGCTTAGACACATGTTAGCCTGAATTTCATAAGGGTAGATTTGTGATTACATTTCAGCAAAAATAAATATATCTACTTAAAAAAGCTCTGTTGGCAGAAGCTTATTAGTTGACATGATAGATGTTAAAGATTTTGTTCACATAAAAATAAATGTGGTCATTATTTCCGTGCCCTCAAATCTTAACGCGACCTCAAATTCTCTTTACATGCACTGATTTTAATTATTATTGTTATTTTTATTATTTAAATAATAAAAAAAAGTGCAGGGGGTTTGGTTAAGATTGAATTTTCAGTCAAAGTCTGATCTAGGTTTTGCTCCCTCATATACTTGAAATATATGTGTGTTCCTTTTCTATGTAATTTCCACCCATTACAGATGACATCCCTTTGCCGTTTCGATAGTCCTTGTCCAAGCACAGATATTTAAAATAATACGTTTATGCAGTATTAGCCTACAGCAAACCATGTATTAAAGTGCTGTCAACAAAAATACAATGCTCAGATTCATGTTTTATTTGGAAAATGCCTCTAGGCTCATTAAGGACTTTGAGTTTTTTTTTTTTTTTTAAGGGTTAAGGGAGGAAGAAAAAAAAATAATGAAGACAGAGTCTAGCCTACATGTCAAGCAGTGATGTAATTTTGTGTATAATGAGATGCAATTCAGATTTAAATTCAAAGGTAATATAATGAATGAGATTAATGAAGATGTACGTTCCTAAATTATAGAATGTTAAATGGTCGTACAGGTATCCCAATGCTCCGATAAGCCCTTTACAGATGCAGAAAGCTATGCGGATGTCAGTGCATTTTAAAAATGGAATGAGCTAGATGATGTTTAATGTGTGCCAGAGAGATTTGTCTCTCTAATCTGTATATTTCAACATCCTCATTCATATTAAAAGATGCCTTAGGGATCCACACTGAGATTTGAATTCATAAAGAAAGTGCCACCGGGCCAGTGTTGGTCAGACTGTGTTTAAATCCTACTCTTCATCCCGATGTGAAATTATTAATTGCCACTATTAGTCTCTTCCATCATGTTATTTTGGTACATACCAGAGGCTTGTGGGTCTACTCTAAATATTGAGTGCATTTGTATGTGAAGTTCAAAAGTGGATGTATTTAACGAACTGAGTGAGATAAAGTTAGTAAACACTGTAGAAACAGAAGTCTCCTTTGGGAAAATATAGATTTGTTTTTTTTCTTTGCTAATTGTTCTGTGATTAGAAAAGCCTGATGCCACAGTTTCATTAAGACCCTTAGACCCCGTTGTTTTTTTTTTTTTTTTTTTCATGTTTTGGTGCAATTATATGCAGTTCTAAGCCTAATTATTCATACTTTTTTTTTTTGAATAACATTTTCACAGAAAATGTGAAGAGTTCCCTCTGAGAAAACTGAACTTTAGGTTGAATGACAGCAAGTCTCGGGGGAATTGTTTCTTTTCTGCTTATAGAAATCCTCAAATCCTCATTCAAATTAATGCTGTATGTAGCACATTCACACACAAATTTTAGTGTTATTCCTTGGTGCCCTACTTAGAGACCCACGGATGAAGCATTTAAACAAGACCTGACAAAATACATCTCTGCTTTTGTGGTAATATAAGGGGAGGTGGGTAAAACATCACTAGAGGGAGCTCTAAACAGTACCTGGTGATTAAAAAATACAGGCAAAACCTTTATTAAAAATAATAGATAATTATGCTACATGATCCTTTCTCTAGTTTGAAGCTCCATGAAAATGGAATTATCAGTAAATTATTCGGGAATACAGATTTTTCTCTGAAATGACACACTAACTCAAAATATGTCAATATAAACACACTCACGCACCTACATGCAGACAAAAGAGACAGGATTAAGGAATGAATGAATCTTGTATTGCGTGGTAAATTATTCCATTTCCTGGCAAGGCTAATATCTGCTCATTTGCAATAACTGAGAACGGATGAATCGGTCATTCATTCATTTATAACAATTATCATTGTTTTGTTTTGCTTAGTTTTGGTTTTTTATTTTTTTTCCCTCCACTCCAAATTTCATTGAGGCAATAATCAAAATGTTAAATTCAATAGCAGGATAGTCATTTGTCTCTAGAATCATTACATCTGCGGAAAGTCTTTAAAATTTTTCATTTTAGGACTGTGATCATTATCCATTATAAATTAAACTTTAAATTTCCACAGCATTCCCAGAATGCCTGAGGCAAACATTATTGTAAAATGTTTTTTTTTTTTTTCTCCCTGAAACCTTCTGTCAGCAATGCAAAGCAATAAAGCAGATAATGTTTGTATTCTGTTTTATATGTGTGTTTGCTCCCCGGCTGCAATGAACTGTTATACAGAACTAATGTGTTGCCTTATAATTGGATATTGTAACTTACTTTTAAGAATATGATTTTTTAAGTTTAGTTTATTTATTTAATGCCATTGTGTTGCACATCATTCTAATTGCATGTGACCCTGACATACATGACAGCTAAAATCTATGTGCTTTTTGGGAGAAAAAATGGAGTGTATTTATTAGCAGAATACAGTATAAGATAGAGTGGGCATTCAGATGAATTCCCAGAATACCAACATGGCTGTGCTTACTCTACAAGTCAATAACGGGCAAAAAATGAGTTTGACAGTTCAAAGAAAGCACCTGCATAAAGCAATGCAAATATTGTTCCAGCTTCTCAGTGAACCCTAAAATGTATTCAGTGCGATTTTATATTCAGGTGTGGAGAGTTATAATTAGCCATAGAGGAAGGCTTTCGGTGCTTTCTCAATATCGATGTAGTTCCTCATTGGAAAACACCTTTTTTCTGCCTCGATCGTGGCGAGATGACACTTCAGTGTCAGTTTATTTACCTCATCTGCAACATGATGACAGCACAGTTAAACAAAGATGGCATATACACACGATTGGGAGAGAGTGATTAATAATGAATACAGAGATGATGGATGGAATGGGGTTTTCCAACCATCGCCTGGCCATCAGGATTAGGATAACATTGGATCTCATAAATATTTATTGCACTTTATAAGTTAAGTGTTGTTTTCTCCACAAATCAGTTCAATTCAGTAGCGGTCCATTCAGGTATATCACTGAAGCACTATTGGTAACAATTTTAAATGTTTTACACCAGTTTCCAAGCAAATACACTATTTTTGTTGTTGTTGTTGTTGTTGTTCCGTTAGCTTGGCTTAAAAGGATCCTGTGCGGTTCGGGACTTGCTCCCTGAGCTTTTGTCCCTTCTGTCTGCACGCTGTCTCGCCATTGTGAACATGATTGGATTAGCATATATAACGCTCCATAAAGAAGACCTTCTCCGGCTGTGGAAACATTGATTTGATGTTGATTCACTGCTGACTGGCCTGCAGTTTTATGTCGACACCTTGTCCTCTGTGGTCTGTTTTCTTATATAAACAGCACAGGAGTTCCCTCAAAGTCTTTCTTTCTTCAATTTCTCCCTCATGTTTTCTGTTTACACTCTTGAGTTTGAATTGTTCCCGCTCATGTCCGAATCAAAACTGTTCTCACTTTGGGCATGGATTAAGATTAGCCATGTGGGAAGGACAAGCCAAAACTATTTATATTGATTAGACTGAGGTGCTGGGGTGCAAAAAATGTTTTGAATGCTTTGAATAATTCAGGACCACTATGCTGTAAATTTTAAACCGGTTGAGTTGGAGACGGGCAGCAATCGATAGAAAGACATAAGATAAAAAAAGCAATGCAATGAAGAATATTGGAGTGTGAAGACTCAGAACAGGCTATAAAACAATATTAAAACTTCCAAATGTCTTCAGCTGTGCTATATGCAGGACAAGTGAGAGATATTGATTTGCAGTCATTCTCCGTTACTGAACGCTGTGCCTTTGGCATGGTCTGCGGGAGATACCTCCCCATTATTATGTTTTCCCTATTTATTTGATCTTTTTTGAAATCTTTTACTCATGAAGCATCGATCATTGCTGCTCTCAACTAAATTTCTTTTTATGTATTTTCTGGTGATTCCATGAACTATATTTGTTTAGACCGTTGGTTCTATACTGGTGGTACATAATAATTAACTATATAATCAAACATAGTTAGGACAGAAAAGTTAATAGACTTATGAAAAAAAAGGACTAAAAAAATTTCATATCTTTTGATAATGACATCAAATGTATCCTATCAAACGCTTTGATATTTTGGCACAAATTTATGTTTCACATAGTACGATCTAGCCAAATTAGGCAGATGCCAGCAGAGACCGGTTGTGTGACATGCCCTTGTCATCATAAACCTTGAACAAAACTACATAAGGTAAAAGAAAATGCAACATAGACTAGATTAAATGCAGGTTCCCTTGAAGCGAGGATAAACATGATTTGCGCTAAACTCAATTTGTTTTGTGTGGTAAATTATTGGCTGCAGAGAGCATGAAACCATCAAAATTCAAAAGACATTTGAAAGTACATTTTCCTTTTTAGCTGAAGTCATGTTAATGCTTTTTTGGGGATATAGAGTTTATAGTGAATATTAAACAATCTCAAAATTTGATTTTGAAGGACATTTTTTTTTTTTTTTTTTTTTACATGAAAAAGCCAGTTGATGTAAAATAGGTCCTGATGCAAAACCAGTCGAGAATCATGGTTTTACAGTAGCTGTTTGTCAAAAAAATTAGCTTATTATATTCTATAATAATAAGCAAATTCAGCATTAAATAGAGTGAGAGATTACATGTTCTTGTGTGTTCTTTTCCCTCTGATTTCGCATGTGTGTTGGTAACAGAGAAGCCGAACTCTCCGTGAGTGGTCAATCTGGGACAGACAGGCTGTTAGTAGAGAGAGTCTTGTCCTGATTGGGACCCCTGCAGCGGGAGAGAAAGGGCGAGGAAAAGAGCAACAGACTCAAGAGAACAGAGAGAAAAAGTACCACATATCAAAATCTGTTTTTCTTCCTCCTGTCACAGTGCTCACTATAGCCTACCCTTTCTGTCATATTTCACATTTTTCTTTGTGAAAATGAAGTAGTTTAATTCAGTTTATTTGAGAATAGGTATTTCTTTCATATTATGCGATTTATTCATATATTTACATGAACATTTTTTCTTCATCTGAAGTAAATTAATCTTACATGATTGTAATTCAAACACAAAATTATGCCAAAAAAGGTTGAAAGATGATTGCCTTAATGTGGAAATTAGCAAACACTGAAGCTTCATATTGTATAAAATAATGGAAACAACAATTCAAAAATGTATATAGCTAAAATTAATTTGAACAAAAAAAAAAATAATAATAATTTTCCAAAGTTTCAGATAGAAATTGTCTATAATTATGCTATTTGAATAAAACACCCATTTTAGTTCTGTGACAGACACTTCACTCCGGAGGGGAGTAAAGGTGCAGTGGCCCAGGGAAAGACTCTTAGCCGCAACCTCAAGGTTGATAGAACGAGAGCAGGAAAGAGGAGTAGCTGTCAGTGGGTGGCATCAGAGGCAAAGCTAATGATTTGGGGGCGAGAGTGACAGGCCCAGTTTTGGGGGAGAAAAGGGGAGAAGAGTGAAAGCAGCGGAAAGGTGACACGTCGCCCCAGTGGTGCACACACACAGGACGACTCTGACAGGAGCTGGAGGTCTTCTGACTCCCCCGAGCTGCACGGGCCTGACATCCACTGCTGAGAGGGACTTTAGAGTTCATAAAAAACCCCACGCACTTGCATCTCTCTCCCTCTCTCTCCCTCTCTCTCTCTCTCTCTCTCTCTCTCTCTCTCTCTCTCTCTCTCTCTCTCTCTATTTCTCTAGCCAGCAGTTCAGATGCACATAGTATATGAGTGTATGGAAGACAGAGAAAGAGCATGTCTTGACAGCGCTTGACTGCTAAGAAGCGGGTCAGTGTGTGCAGATTGATGACTGGCGTTTGGGTGAGTGCAGACAACTTTCGCACAGGTGTGACAGCCAGGAGGAGTGGAACTGGCAAGAGTGACATATCAGAGGCAGTTCAGAGCCATCGTGTCACTAATAGGAAATCAACAAAGGCCGTGGGAAAGTCTTCCCCCAACTGGCTCTAAGTGACCAGCATAATTCAGCACAGGGACATGTAATTTTAATCATTAATCCCTAGGCAAGAGCAGGAAATGTCCAGTCAAATAAGTTGTGATGGGTACTTGGACATGTCAGTAGGTTGTGGTATTTTCAGAGATTCTGCTATGTGTGTAATTACACGACAATGTATTCCCTTAATAAATGGGTGGACTTATTCAGTATAATAATGCAACATAATTGAACATAATGTCAATAATAATCAATAATAAATATTATTATAATATAAAAAAAAGATGACTTCAAATTGTTGCATTAATTTAATACATTAATTTTATTTTTGATTCTTTTTTTTAATACTTTACTAAATTAATTAAATTGTTGCATTAATATTACATTAATTTTATTTTTGAATGGATTTTTGATACCATGATGCTTTGAAACAACATTAATTGATTTGTTGCATTAATAATATTTCATTAACAATTTTTTTTTTTAAATTCATCTTTAAACTTTTATGGATTTGTTAATAATATTACATTCATTTTATGTATTATGTATTATATTATTAAAAATTACTAATTAAAATTATATAACATTAATGCAACGCATTTAATTCAATGTAGTATTATAGTTTTAAAAATATAAATTTAAAATAAAATGTATTTAATATTATTAATGCAACAATTCAATCAATATAGTAGTATTAAACACGACAAAGGAAAAAAATTAATAAATCCAGTATCATAGTATTAAATGGATAAATAAAATGTATGTAATATAAAATATAAATATTTTATTAAATTAAAATATTAATAGTTCGTTTAAATAAACAATAAATATTTTAATCATTTAAATGAACTATATTTTCTAATGCTTTTATATGTACTGACATCAGCAGTTGAACAGTTGCTTGACTTAAAACTACGTTTATTTTATTTTATTTATTTTGTGTGTGTGTAAAACAGCAGTTATTAATTTAACATAGATTTATATCATAGTGCTGAATGCGTTTAAAACCGTGAATTTTACCAGCTGATCTTACAAGAGCTTCGACTTTATTTTATTGCCACAAGAATTGATCTGCGGAAGGAGCCGATATGCTAGTTGTAAATTATTTACATGGTGCATGACTTTCAGTGGAGAATGCAATATGGAAAACTCTGTCTTAGCTGGGCTCGGCTGAGCAGCACCAGCGAACGCCGTCAACCCTCCAGCCTCTACCCCCTACCTCTCTCCCTCTGACATCCACCCGGAGAGAGCAACCATGATGTGGTCAAACAGCATAACATATGACCCTAAGGGAAGGCCAGAGGCAGTGCTGCCTGCCCTCTCTATTTCACCCTCTCTTTACTACACCTACACACGTACTGGTCAGTCAGACAAGACAAGCACCGTTAGATAAACAGAGACACACATACACACACACATATGTTTGCCAGCCAGACCGCAAACTGACATGCATATTCTTCGAGGCGACATACAGACGGACGTACTCAGAAACAGATACTGCCTACGGTGATATCGATAACAAGCCATTAATAAATCAAATTGCCAGAATCAAACTCTTTCCTTGACATGCCTAAGAGCAAAGCAAAACTGTTGTGCAGTGAGGCTTATGAACTGCAAAAAAGCAACAACACAAAACAATGGAAAGGCAAGATAAATTTTCCCATACAAACAGTGTAAATGTCCGCTTGTACAGTAGAATCACTGTTTATAAAATCCTGTATCATTGAGAGGCATGCGGCTCTTTTTTTCCCAATTCTTATTTTGATGACATTAGACATCACATCTCACTGGGTTTACTGCATCGGCTGTTTTAATTACAGTTGTTTTGAAGGGGTGGTCCAAGGTTAGCTGCCAATTCCATTTTGACTCAGTCAAGACAATGGACGATTTGCATTCAGGTGAAATGAAATCTGTGCAGGATTTTATAGACTTATTTTGATTCTGAATTTTATTAAGAGTATTTTGGCAGGAGCTTTAATTCAGTCTCTGAGAGTGCACGTAATACAGACAGATCTGATACAGTTTTGTACCGTTTTTTGTACATATATATATTACATGCATTGTGTTTTCATGTAATTATTAATCTCTTGGCAAGACCAAGAATATGCAAGTTATTCGAATTGTATATACTGTAAATACCATTATTAAATTTTGCATTATATAAAATCCAATTACACAATGTTTTTCTCTCTTATGTAGAATAACAGATGCCTTCTTGAAAAGTTTTGGATGGTTTTGCAACAGAGTAGATCACTTGATGGGAAATGTTCTCTGACTGCTCATAATTAATCTGAATCCACATCTGAATTCCTGCTCAGTCTGTCTGGAGCAGGTGAGCAGCCCTATATTAGGGATCCGCTGCATTTCTAAGCCCGATTCCATTGTTAGTGCTGCAGGCGAGCTTATGTTTCACCTCAAGCCATATCCTAATGCTGATATATACCTTAATTTAAAGCCAACATTCAGCTTCCTCATCAGAGCAGGAGTACTGGAACCCCTCTAAAAATCCTAACAAACAGAGTGAATAGAGGTATAGTACAATTAAACCACATACTGTATATGGCTCCTTTCTCCCACAGTTGGAGTCTTAGTGTCTCTGGACAATTAATTCAGTTCTTGTATTATTATTATTATTATTATTTTTTTTTTTTTTTTTGGAGTAGTTATTTGTTAATGATAAATATTCCATATTTATTTTGTAAGACACAAAATTATTTTCATTATGTTTATTATGTACAAAATATATATATTTAAAGGTATTAATGTAGATCATTATCTGAGTATACATATTTTATATATATATATAAGTAAGGCTCAACCGCAGGACTATATCACCATCCTCACTCCCCAATCAATGAATAAAAATACCTAAATTTACAAAAGCCAATATGTTCAACACTGCATGGCTCCTTTTCCCCCCCTCTAAAGTCTCTCAGTCATTCTCCTTTTTTCATCACTGTTTAATCATGCGGTTTACTATGTCTCTCTGTCTACCTCCCTGACTTTTTTTTAAAGTCTCACCTGCTGTCGCCTGACATGTTGCAGTAATTGTCACCTTCTGAGTGTGTTCGCAGGTGCAAGACCTATCATCTGTTTACTACCCATCATCTGTATAATCTAGCACCTTTGCCAATTTAGGTCTTTTGTTCAGCAGGGGTTTTCTCTTTTGAGGCAGGGCTGCAGCATGTTAGGTCACAAAAACAGCTCCCTGATGAGGACCAATGGTAGCCATATGTTGGGTTATAATGGAGCAAAGACCTAGTTAATATTGTAAGTCATTTTCATCTTGCATCTTGTTTGACCTAGCACAAATCTATTATTCTTTATTGCAGTGACTTCCCTATTAACAGTTACTGTTGCTGTTTTTTTTGCACAATCTGTGTTATGCTTATGAAAGTAGCGATATGCTTGTTTGTTTGATTACTCCTTAGCAGACTTTCAGTTGGCACTCAGGTGAAAAATTAGTCTGAAATTCTTTGGGGACAACAAACACATGTGTCTTAGATGCTGACCTATGCATTTTTCTGAATGCTGAAAAGGTCTATTATTGTGAACCGAGTTGCAAAGGAATTTTAAGCTGAAAGATTTGTAAAAATAAATAAATAACATTTATGAATTCAGGAGCTTTAGGAAATGTAAATGTAACGTTTCAACATTCTGTTTTTTTTTTTTTTTTTGGGGGGGGGGGGGGTGGTGTTGGAGTTTTAGTTTGAAAGCTTGTTTAAATGTCTTCCATTTGGAAGCTCTGATGTATGAAACTCTATGGACCAGTTGTTTTCAACCAACTAGGATGAATTTTAAAAAGGTAAGCTGCACTTACCTAAAAGTATCCTTTTATTACAGATAGGATTTCAAAGACTTTTTGGTATATTTCTTTCTACTATTAACTTTTCTATTTAAAAAAAAAAAAAAATACTTATTTCTGATCTTGTGGAATCTTGGACTTCCTCTAGGATAACAAAAACTAAAAACTAAAATCAGAAAACCATTAAAGTACTCTATGAATCTTGATTTGATTCATATAAGTAATATAATGGAGGATGCAGCCTACATCTTAAGTGCTATCTGCACAGTAATCCCTTTTTTATTAGAATATATATGTATGTATAATTTAATTACACATTCTAAAAGTAGTTTTTTTTTTTCTTTTTCCATTTACCATTTGATCATGAAACACTTTTAAGTAATAATAAGTTTTATTTCAGAGTAATAGGTTTTATTATCGACACAATGTTGACTCTAAAGCTTTAGAAAGGTTTCTGCCATCAGTTTATAATTATTGTACTGGATACATAATTATGCTTTCAGATCCTGCTTCCATTTCAGTCAATATCACCTTTAAAAAAATAATCATCTATCTGTCTATCACATTGAATCTTGTGTGCTTCATGTTGGTTGCTTAGAGAGACCTTTTTTGTCTTTTGACTTAGGTTTTGTGTACAAGTGCAGAGTTGTTTGATGATGTGCGTGAGTAGTGGGAATACTGTTACATGGTAACAGGATTGTTATGGTTTTGATCAAATCTATACATATTGCAGTGATATTTGCAGTACACATACTGTATGGAATTAAACTCACACTCTGTTATGTTTTCAAATTACGTTATTGATTCTGATGTTTTTCTGATGTGAAAAATCCTATGAAACGGTGAAATCAGAAATTTCATTGTATCCAATATTACAGTAGTTAGATGTCAAATTGACTATAGTCGACACGTGTCTAACTTTTCCATTTGTCCTGCACAGAGAGATGCCCTAGTTCAGGTTTTGTTGCATTGGGATTTTTTTTTTTTTTTTAATAATGTAATTTCATTATAGTATTATCATTAATATTTTACTACCAGTTTTTGCTACATCACTTTATTCTGACAACATTCTGTCCACATGTAGGCAACTCCAACAAATCCCCCAAGTCTCAAGAGGCCTAAGAGATTTATGTATTTGAAATATTTGCAAAGTACTGACAGAATTAAGCAAGTATTATTCTTATCAATCTCAACCCCATGACAGATTCCAATAAACCAGTGACCTTTCAATTTGCCGCTGATGTATAGCCCAGGACGTGAGTTATAACCTCTGATCTGGGTCAACGATAGGTAGCGGCGTCTGATATTCATTCATCAAGCCTGAATATATTTATCATCAATCTGCACAAATGATCTGTGGAATTATTGCTCTCTGCCAAAGCGCAGGAAGGGGGTTCCCTTCAACTTGCTGAAAGTCAATAAATGAAGAATGTGTTTCAACACATTGGCTTTTAGCTGTGTTTGGATGGGATGTTTGGAGTTGACATTCCAGTACTTTGGGGGTTTGGTGAGGAAACATATTTAAGTTTATTCTTCCGGTGGAGCTCAATCAGTTTGACCCTCTGTGTTTGCAAGTACAGCAGAACAAGCTTTTGATGGGTCTCATTTTAGTTGGAGACTGATACCCACTCTGCCACTGGCTGTGAGGCTCCATATGTGCCTCACGGCGGGAGATGAACTTTGTTTTTCAAAGAGGTGATGATGGCAGAAAGGTACTGCCTCTTCCTCGTCTTTTGTTTCTCTCTCTAGTTTCTGCTCCCTACTCTTTCCAACCCGTATGTTCATACACACAGGTTTGCTGCTCTGTAGCAAAATGTAGTGTGCTGCCAAGATTTTATATTTGTTATTGTTGCCTTTTTGTTTGGTTAGTGATGCGCCAAAATGATTTTTTTAATGAAGCATTGAAACTGAATATGCAAAAAATTTAACCAAAAATAAGGTTTATTGATTAATGAATTGATTAATCAAATTTATTTAATAATCATCACTCTAGGCCTATATGTTTCTACTCCAATTTGTTGTTAAAATAGATTCATTCAAACATGAGCCGGGTTTCCATCCAAAGTTGCGAATTTAACTTGTGCACAAAATTGGAATATCACATAAAACATTTGCAAATAAGCACCGTTTGCATCCAATGAGTCAAGGAGAACAAAATCGTCACTTCCTGTCAAACTGGCACTAAATATCACCAAGAAAAGTAGAAGCGACTGAATATAATAGACCAAGCAGACAATATGAAAAATGCTCATAAAAAGAGGGTAATGAAAACATAGCTATTTACTGTTAGCCTGTGATTTTAACCCATTTCAGTTGCCGAAATATTTGGGCATCTCTTTTGTTTTGTTTAAAATTATGTTTTTTTTTTTTTTTTTTTTTTTTTTTTTTGTTGTTGCTTTTAGCTTTTTGTCTATGCAAAACAATACAAAACAATACTTTTATTTATTTAGTGTTTTTAACTATAAATTGTATGTGAGGAAAACTGATTCCTTAATTGCTGCTTTACTTTACTCTAAAACTTTCTCTAAAAATTTTAAATCATAAAAATTATAAAAGTAGTGTAGTATTATTAGTATTATTTTGCCCAATATTTATGTGCTTTGAATTTTTATGCGGATAGTTAAGCTTAGCAACATGCTAAAATCAAATTCTTCTGAAATCAGTTACAAGTTGAGTCTCTTGTTCAGAGTATTATTTTCTGTTTGTGTAAATTATTTATTATGCTACATGATTGTTTGGATTTTTAGAAAGCAGCTGCATTGGAGAAAGTTCACTAGTTTTTGAGTTCTCAGGCTGCTTGGATTCAGAGCCAGAAGGACCCTTTAAATACACTTGACCACCTCTCTGAGCACCTTCATCTCGAAAGCAGGACTCCTTTGTGCTGTGCTGATACCGAATGCATTAATATGTGCAGACATGGGTTTTACAGTGTGAGAGGTATAGGTGTATATGTAAATTAAGATGTGTGTTGTGTTGGCATCAATCATTAAAATCCCAGTTCATTCTCATTTAATTCATAGCATCTCAGATTCAGTCTTGTCTTACTCCTCTTCATCCACTCCTAGTTGTTCCATAGGAATACTCTATTCCAGAAGGATCTGTGGAAAGCTTGTGCAGTCTGTCAAACACAGTCGTTGTTATCATAAAACGGCAACCTGAGTAACATGATCACCATGCACAGAGAGAGAGACAGAGTGTAGAGAGAACGAAAAGGCTTTGAGCGTCTGTCCTGTTCCCATGAGCGGGATGCGTATGTATGTTCAGTCTGGGCTTTTGTTCGCTTGTGTCAGAGTGATCTCTCCTGTCATGTAACACAGCCATGGCCCAGAGACCTGCCATCACTGCCTCTGCTCTCTCTCTCGCAGAACACTCTCACAGAGAAACAGGAGAGCTTTGACAGCTTCTTATGATTCATGTCTTCTTATCATAACCATAGGCCTCCGCCAATCAATCCCCACACCACTCCCATGTCATATCAGCCAGACACACCAACCACAAGGATGCCAGTCTCTGTGTATTTCTCTCTCTCTTTTAATTTGAAACCAAATTATTTCATTTTCAGGTCTACAGGTAGCCACACTCTTTTCAGGCTCCTTTTATATTCAAATGTATCTGTTAAAAAGTGCATGAAAGGACTAGGTGGCAATTACCAAGAAAGGAAGTTGCACTCTACACATAGGCCTCAAATGTTAAGTTATTACATGTGATCATCAAACAATGAACTACTGAATAAGAAAACCAGCCGTCAATTATTTTTACACAGCCATCCAATTGATTTGAATGAAATCACTGCACTGCCTGAGTGCTTTCTACACAAAACTTCTTGTGTTCAGAAGTGTACAGTTAGCAATCCATGGTCCATATTCACTCGTTTCCAAAACAAGACCTAGCAGTTTAACCATGCATATTCAATTGAGTCTTATGCGATCGATTGTATTTATGCAAATAAGACTTAAAGAAGACATGAGGCACAGCAGTACATTATGTCAGAACATAGGGATGACGATACTGTGTCTTCTTCAATACAGAAAGAGAAAGATATTAAACCTTTAAAGAAAAAACCCCCAGAAATATTTGATTTTATTTTCTCTGCTTATATTTTAAATGTTTTCAATTAAAAAGGGCCATTATATTTTTTAGTTTATCAAAACCTATTTGTTAGCTCAGATATCTGAGACCCATATCTTTCTGATGGAAAAATGGCCAGAGCTTGAAAAACTTTAATTGAATACCCCAAACTATTCACTGTTAAGTAGTCACACAGAATTAGGAGTATTTTTTAATAAAAGTGAGACAATTTAATAAACACAATCATGTAAATATATAAATCAGTAAATTACTGTACATGGTTGTAATTTGATTGTAATAAGTTTTCATCAGGATAATCTGGCCTCTCAAAGAAAATTGCTGAAGACTTCGCATTAATCCAACACAAATAGAATTAAATGTAAATTGCAGGTTAGTGGGAAAATTGTTCAAGTCATAAAGTTTTATTACCACTATTATTGTTATTTGTAAAGAAAATCCGCCTTTTACATCCCCTTATCACTGCACCTTGTCTATTTATATTAATATATATTTACCCTATTAAATGCAATGCACTGTTCTCTTGCTTTCTATACCCATAATGTTTGCACTTGCACTGTCATTTTATTTAAATAAGAAATTGCTATTTGCAGTTCTGGTTAGATGCAAACTGCATTTCATAGGCTTTGTATTTGTAGTCCACACGATGACAATAAAGTTGACTCTAATCTAATTTAGAATAGCTTCATGTGAGTCTGGATATAAACAGGATATTGTGATAGAGTTAGATGACTATATCATTGAGAGGCGATCTTGAGAGGAGGTTGTTGAAAATTTACTCTTTTGTGAATTAGAATGAAAAAATGGCCATTCTCATACTTTTATCTTAAAAAAAGTTAATAAAAGGAAAAATTATTAAAATAAATTATCATTTGCAATATGATTTTTTTTTTAATGGAAATTCTGATATCAGCAACTATGCAAAATATATAAATTTAGATGCATTATTTCCATTGATTCAAATATCATTTTATGCTAGTTTATTGTTTTGGGTGAAATGCAAAATGCGGTGATATCAATTAATGTTGATTTTGTCTCCTAAAAGATTAATACTGTATATATTTTTTTAAATTATTATTATCAGTAGTAGTAGTAGTAAAATATATTTTATTATCTAATTTGTATCTCATTTAACTTCAACAATGAACAATTGACAGTGCTGTGATGAGCAGTGATGATGATGAACAGAAAAAAAGCTAACCCTACACTTAGTCTATTATTATTTGTTTTGACTATTATTAATATTAATATTATTATTTCCACCTGCTGCCCACTTCCCCACAGTTTCCATATGGTAGTGCTTTTCATTTAGTCGCTGTAGTTATTTCTCAATTTGTCACACATGATACTCCCCTGGGTTTTTGAACAGTATTGCTTTACATACCTAGCAATTCACTTTTTTTCCATATAAAGGCTCAGAGAGTTTGTCTTCTTTCATTTGATTTGTGACCGAGACCAGCAGGAATCTCACCTGATCTGACAAAAACGGTGCCATGACATTTCCTAATTCAATCCATTAATCTCTGTCAAAAAACTATAGAGTGCATCACCTCTAAAACCCATTTAATGAGTGACTGCAACAGCACTGAGTTATTTGTAATTCAAGCAGTGTATAATTTTAAGGATGCAGATAAACCGCTACATTCCAAAGTTAAAATGTCCTTGAAATATAATTGCATTCAAATGTATATTGTTGAATGGCTTTCTTTGCCATCAAAGAACAAAACCATGCAGTAGAGAAAAGACAGATTCAGCGTGGCTGTATAAATGCATGTGTTTAAATCTCCTTTCTGAACACGATGTCAGGGATGCTGGTGTTTTACATTACTTTGGAACACTTCCTGAGTTCTTTAGAAAACAATTAAAGCTTGCAGGTAAGTTTTGTACGTGGGAGATGAAAACCATCACAAAGTGTGCAATCGTAGCAAACAGATCAATATTTAATTAATTGTGCTGGTGTTTGAACTATGTAGGTCTATTATTGAGGATTTGCAAAGTCGTCTACTGCAGTGTTTAGATGCAAGGCTGGATTATACAATAGGTCAGTGATTCATATAGAACTATATTTTTTAAACATTATTTAAAGATATGATATTTAATTATTATTTTAATTTGTTTCTAATTAGCCATCTTTGTCCATACGTTTGTAAAAAAAAAAAAAAAGTTTGGAGCACATTGCAGTCAATGGAATATCATTCCCAACCAGTATTATGTTTATTTTTGTTTTGTTTTGTTTTGTTTTGTGCCTTTTCTTCTACTTCCCTTCTCTTCGTTTTGCATTCACATATGATGCAATGACAACTGCATTATCATAAACCTTTCATAAATGTCACATTTTTCGGAAAGCTGTTACAAATATCTACTCTCATTATTCAAATACAGCATTAGCATCTAGTCTCTCACTAATATGTGCTACACTTGTCAAGGCAAGTGAATGAACTTGTCATTGATGGGAGCTAATTTGTTTAAAAAAAAAAAAAAAACATTGCCAGGTGAGGCAGTTCACAGCTGAAGGGCGATAATTCAATCGGCTGTTAAATCAACTATCATTGCTTGACATTGTGCCTGCGTACAATTAGGATTAGTTGGGGATGTGATGTGCTTGCAGAAATCCTCACAAGATACGGCCATGCTAATAAAACAGTCGGCACAACAGGATGGGAGCTGCCAGTGAGAGCTTCACTTAGCATAGTAATCACATATCAGTTCCACAGCATGGACTGAATGCTTATAATGTAAATAGCCTCTGCAGGGACACAACTGGAATGATGCTATGATATTAGCACGGTGGGGCAACCCCCCACCCCCAATTCTCTTATGTAAATGCACACAAAATGTTCACGAATGATGAAAAGCAATGAAATGTCACATGAATCTTTTTTATTTTGATGAGCATCTTTTTTTTTTGGGAGCATTACATTAGTGTGCTGACTTTTCTTGTATATTAAGTACATGCTGTGTACACACAAGTGGGTCTAAAAATCTGGGACAGCACTGACATGTACATTTTGGATTTAAAAACTAGTTTAAAACTGGAATTACTTGAAAATTTTGAAACAGAAATGTGTATTACATGAAATGATGATGATGATGCTAAGAAGTAAAAATCTTAAATAAAGGTCAAAATTCCCTTTTGTTTCACATTAATCTATAGCATCTAAAAAAAATTCAGACACACTTAAAATATAATATGTATGTGTATATATATATATATATATATATATATATATATATATATATATAATATGAAATTATATGAGTGAAATGGAAGCTAGCAATCACAGAACTTTTGTCCCCATTGTATATGTGTATGTATCAATATTCATAATCAGTTCTTTTTGTTTATTCACTGTAGAATAATTTGTAAAATGGCAGCAAGCACCATCACATCACCCCTGTTCAATCCTGTTGTTTCATATTAATTATATTAAATCTTTCTTTGTGGCCCACACTTATGGCTACTACTTAAAAAAAATAAAAAAATCATTTCACAATCAAACTTGATAACCTTCTTCAGTGACAAAGCACATCTTTAATGTATTGCTGCTTGTTTGTGTGCACTTTGTATCTTAAAGATGATTGATTGTTACATGCAGCCCTGTCATATTTAAATTGAAAAATCTCATCAGTTACAGTTTCAGAATGTGTAGTTGAAAGTCAGAGCCTAAATCTCATTGGAGCCCGCACAAGTGGATGTGCCATACAGATGACATGATTTAAATTTACATTCAGGTAGTTCTAGAGAATTAAAATTCAATTCAGTGACTTTGCAGACCGGAAAAGCGTTGATTAGAATTCATTTCTTGCACTCAGTTCACACCCTGAATTGGCAAAAGTGAAAGTCCACACATCCCTGCCTAAACATTTCTGTCGTTTATTGGTTATTTCATAACCGGTATTAGATACTCAGGCTTTAAATAGCATATCTCTGGGCCTCTGCTGTGTATCACTTGCATAGCCTAGACTGATTTTACTTTACTCTCTCTCAGTGCAGAGTCTGAGTATAGGCAAAATAATGAATTAGACAGATTCGTTAATGTCCCAAAACCCTCATGCACCTGGGGAACAGGAGAGCCTGGAAGAAGGTCAGCATTTCACATTCATTGCACATAAAAGGGAGCTCTTAAAAATGACCAAAAGCTCCATACAGGAAACTGCTGAAGAAACCTGAATTAATGATATTTCAAAGATACAATGACTGTTTGTAGGCAAGCTGACACATGGCTCGGTCATCACTGAATATGTTGAAGTGTTAAAAGTTTCATGCAGGATTGCTCGGTGATAACAAAAGGATTGTCAAAGTGGGGTGGTAAGTTTTATGTTTATGCGTGTGGTGAATTATTGAGTGCTACCACAGGCTTTCTATGAATTATTGGTGTAAGACACCAGCTGACAGCACTATGTCAACCACAGAGAATCCGAATGCAGACAGTGCTCTTAAACCCCCTACCACAAAAACACCAACTATGTCATGGCAGGTGTTCTCATCCCACAGTTAACCCACAACAGAGCCTTCAGACATTCTCTCACCCGCTTTCTGAGTTCTTCTGTATACCAAAACACATTTAATTGAATACGTCATACACTTTTAACAAAGTTCCAAGAAATGTCCTAGGGAGTGCTGAATGCTCAAGAATGTAGGAAAGACTTTCACTTCAAGCGAATGTGTATACGATTCTAAATTTATTCAAAGAAACATTCTAGGATTCCAGGCTTGTTGAGTCTAGATGTAGATTCAGTAAATATCTGCGTTCTTGCTCAGTATATTTGAAGTCAGGTGGTGCAGCATGTTCAGGGCCTCAGACAAGGAGTACATTATAGAAATATCGGGCTGTGCATTGACGTAAGCTTGTATCTTATGGATTTGAACACTTTTTTAAAAAACATGACTAATAAAATTTGACCAATCCATTGCATAATAACCTGGAGGTTATATACTTACCAATATTGCTTGAAATACATCAAATTGCTTGAAACACATCAAATTGATCCCTACATCAAACCAAAAGGGACTGTGGAAGAGAGAGAGAGAAAAAAATCCTCTCAAATACAATGCTGAAATCACTTATGTGGCTGCAATTTCAGTAAGAGTAAAGACAAATGTAGGGATGCACAATATTATCGGTACGTTATTGGAATTATCACAATAAAATATTTCATATCAGTCAATATTAATAATTATAATTTAAAATCTTTATTTCTTTCAAGCTTAAAGGCAGATTTTTGCTCCTACTGTAAGTGAAAGTTGTAGAAACTAGGGGTCTCATTTATAAACGTTGCGTACGCACAAAATGGGCATAGAAACATGCGTTTCTTCCACGCACATATCGTGATTTATAAAAAATAAACTTGGCATAAATATGTACGCACTGTACGGACATTTTAGACCAAGTGTACGCACTCCTTTTCCTGGAGTGAGAAAAGTAATTAAGTAAACAGCGATTTTAAACTCACACATTTACATTAAATACTCCACTCGCATTAATGGAGATAAACACTGAAATTACATAATTTTACAAAAAACATAATTACATAATATTATTAACAATAGGCTAAATAATTTTCCTGTGGTATGCTATGTTTTAATGACAGCGAGGAGTGCTATAAGGTACACAATAATTCATCTTTAAACTAAACTACAGATCACATGTTATGAGAAATATTTTAGCAAAAACAATGATCAATGATGCGCACTTAGGCTACTTCGATATTATGGTGGACACTGCTTGATTCAGTGGTCGAACGGTCCATTGTCCGGTATATGACCAATGATACTAGCTTACTGTACAACCGCAGCTGCACGGAGGTGTTGATGTCATGTGAAGGTATCTCAACAACATAATGAAAAATACCACTATGTTTGAAGGATATAACTAGGAGAAAATGGTAAGATTTGCACGTTTTCTTTTTCAAATACTTTATCAGTGACAAGCCGAATCAGACAATTGTATTTACACTGCAATAAATATGGGCCTATCTGTTTCCACTAAAAATAGCTAAAAGATGTTCATCAGCAAAACTGCATACATTTAATTTGATTTGAATTGTTTAAAACAATTGAAATACTATTTGGCCAGTGTAAAAGAATAAGATCAACTCTATTCTAAAATATATCTTAGAACAACTTTAAACCATTTTGTTTTTATGGATATTTTTATATATTTATTATAAAACATAACAAGGATACTTGATAATTTTAAGCAATAAAAATTTATGTGAATGGCACAAATGGCATTATAGTCCCCATCTCATATTTCCTTAATGTCTCAGTGTTAAACATGGTGTCACGTGGTGGGAATATGCATGGAAATGATATGCAGATTATGCATAGTTATAACAAGGCGTTGTAAGCTCCATGTATGGTTATTTCGGGGAGGAGACGAAGTGGAGATGCACGTACGCACAATTTTCCCCTGACTGGGATTTATAAAGGGATTTTTGCGCAGGTTCTGGCATACGTTTGTGCGTAAGCAAAATCTAGCTTTTGTGCCAACGTACACTTTTAGGATGAAATCTACGTAGAGTTTTATAAATGAGACCCCAGATCATTAATTGCTTTTTTAAACTACTCGGTCAGAATTCTTTACACTTTTCCAGTCATTTTTCCTTAAAAAATAAATATCTTAATAGAAAAATCAATTTCTTAATTTCTGCATGTTCTAGTGAGTGATATTGTTTCAAATCATGAAACAGGTTTGTGTTATCAGAGGGGGCTTTCACATTAGCACTTTTGGTGCACAACTGTTCCACTCCACTTTTAGACATGCCCCGTGTCCAAAGACTTTTTAAAATTATATCACGATAATTATCATTATCGTTTTATCGCCCCGCCCTTCTTGCCGATAAGACATATAACTAACGTGCTCAGGGTTTGCTAGTGATTAGATTCACTGCTTTTTATCGCCGCACTATGTCACTAGTGTGTGCAATGCATTATAGCAAAATATTTTTTTTTACACAAATGTTAATTTCAAGGTATTACTGCTAAGCCATACTTTTTAGTTTTTTGTAAAGAACTTAAATCATACCTGGACAATCTCCTTACATCCAGCTACTCTAAAGCACTTAAAACCATCTCACTGTGTCATTCTTATAATATTTTACTGATTTTGTAACTTATAATTGAATATTGAATTCTCAATTGTATTTATCCCTGGCATTGGTTTTGTATGTTATTAGCAATAAAAAACGGATCCTAATGCCTGTCCGGTAAGGCTTTTTTATTTATTTAGGGGGCACCGTTGGCCTGCTTGTAATAAAATGAACGTAAAATACACAAATAACATTAAGATAGTTGTGTTTCTATATAAATAAAGAAATAACTGATGTCATAAAATCACAAGGCTGTTTTGTTTTTTAAAGGTCAGAAGCTATAGCTTATACAAACATAAAAATCACAAACATGACACTTGCAAATTGAATAATTTTATATATACAGATTTATTATTTAATGTGTAATATATATTTTTAAATTGATTATGAAAACTTAAATACAAGGACATTTTTTGCTTTAGACCTTCTACAAATATTAAATCTACAAAAAAAAAAGACAACATAAAAATAATTTGTTTAGAATCTCTGCACAGGACAGACTTGGTGTTGCTTACAACAGCAGCACAAAAAAAACAAAAAAAAGGAAGTATACTGGTATCGGCATTGGCTATCGGCCAGAATGAGTTGAAAAATATCAGCATATCAGATATCGACAAAAATCCAATATCATGCATCCCTAGACATACGAAATATATTTCACTTCCTAGTACCAAATAAGCATTTTTACTTCCCAAGGTTTCTTGTTTTAAGGCAGTTCTTAGTTGCTGAAAAAAAATGTAACACACTGATATTTTACTTAACTTTGTCAACAGTGATTTGGATGGAACTCATTTGAATAGTAGAAGATAGTTGTACTATGTGCAAGTTGTGTGGGGGATCGGCATGATCCAACAATATAGTGTGTGCTGTGGTGTTGGACTCAACAGGCAAGAGAGAAATCCAGGATGGATGATGCTGTTTTCAGCTGCGGGGGAGAGCAAAAGTTGGTTTGAGTACTGCCTATGGCTGAGACTTACTTGTCTTTCCATTCGTATAGTATTCCTCTTATGCTGTTGCTGTAACATATTTACCCACAAGGCACTGGGGCAGTGACTGCCGAACACATCATGTCTGAGATCCCCTTTTCTGTAAGCCTTGTGCAAATTCCTAGAGGTAAATGTTGAGATCTGATATTAGTTGAATAAGAAGATGTATAATACTAATATACTAATATAGCATTTTAACGATGGGATATGAAATTAAATTAGCACTATAATGTGTAACAGCCATTAAAACACATTTTAGGACACTGCGTCTTGTGGAATGATGTTTTGAATATTTGAGTGTAATTTTTCCAACTATTAAGCAGTTATATCACTACTATTTGTGATAGGCACAGAGATGTGATTATATATTTGGTATGGGCATTTATTTGCAAGATTTTTAGTCAGAACTCTACATTTCTTCAATTTTAGTAGTGCAAAAAAAAAAAAAAAAAAAAAAAAAAACCTAATGCCATCAAAAAACCATCCAGCGTGTTGAATATAAATGTTTAATCTGACATTTATTTGCAGTCCAGTGGGTTTCATTTGAATGATGTAAATCTGCTGAAGTGTTTACCCTCAGCCCAAGTTGTCAACAGCCGTTGAATTGTACAATCCGTGAAGGAGAGAAAGCTCTCACCAAATTTTAGAGACAGTTCACACGTGGATCCAGAGGAATACAAGATACATATTAAATACTGTAATAGTCTTACTATCTAATGGCAAATTATTATACTTAACAATCAAATTTGAAATGCTATGTTATTTACCTTTATTCATTTAGAAAGCAATAGTTCTGTGATATTATAGAATTGTTCTTATTTTGTTCATATTTTACCACTTAATTCACACTCTAGCAATTTCCTGGATGGCAAAACCAAAAAGATTTTTTTTTTTTACACGAATATTAAGAATAAATATCTCCTTTGTGGGTTTTTTTATAGCCACAAATGTCATCAGGTCAAACTGAGCTGGCTGAAGACAAAAAAAACCTGAGTTTCCTCACTGTACATTACTGTCATGTGGCCAGCTGAGAATTTCAGAAAGAATAGAGGTGGTTTGCCAGGCAGAACTAACGAAGGGCCAGTGGATAATGCCGACTCCTGAACATGAGAAACGAGGAAGGGCTGATAGCATATAGATTCTTAAGTCTGCTGGAGTATAATTCTCACATATGCTTTGGCAGAAGCCCAACCAGACATAAAGTTCATTTCTCCGCTATGAATAACCTTGATTTGAGCACAGAAAGAATTGGGAATTTCAATAAAGCTTAAGCCATACTTTATTTTCTCTGTTTGAAATGTGTTGACTTGCTGGTCCCTTGTTGGTGTTTTCACAGGCATGCAAGCAATCTTTCGAGTTATTATTTCTTCTTCTGTTTTCCTTGTTACTGTAAGTTTATGAGGATGGTGACCATATATTCCCAAAATGCTTTGCAGAAGGGAAAATAAAACTCACCCCGGTGTAATAAACAATTTGATTTTTAATAAGCGCAGCATGACTCGAACATCGGGATGGTTTTAAACATGTACTGTCACGGTAATGACTATGTTTCATACGGGACAGTTAAAAGGATATTACTGGGAGAGCTGGTGTGGGTTAGTCTCCTTCGTTTTATTGTTCGCTCATATGCAATCGTATTGCTCGCAAAGTATAATCTAACTGCCCTGCAGTTTACCCCTCAGATGAGCAGGAAAATGAATGAAAGCTGATTAAAATACTCAACAACAGTTTTGTCCTTTTCCACAGCCAGAAAATTAAAATACAGAAAATGCATGAGAGTGTGAGATTTTATGATTACTTCAGTAGACTAGAAAAGCAGTGGCTTACCTTTTAGTTGGACTCAGCTTATAGGCCAGGTTTAAAGCTGTACAAGAGAAACATACAAAAAAGGTGAGACCTTTATATTTCCCAGAAGTTTTACCAAACCTTCTCAATAGCATATTCTGTAGATATTTATTTTATTTTTAGTATGTTTATTTGTTTAAGAAATTAGCAACTATGAAATGTACTGCAATAAAACAGTGCATTTCAAATTAAGATAATAAGATATTAAGATTCTTGCCTCAGTTTAATAAAATAAAAAGCGAACAAAATTGATATTAAAAATTAATAATAATAACAACTTACAAATTAAAATGTTCTTAATTTTACAAAGCTTGTCCAAAAGACCAACATTATGAAAGCATATTGTGTAATGAACAGTCTGCATCAGGTGCAGTGCAGGATTGTCCGTTTTAATTCTCATAGACCCAGTGAGGTAATATTGCAATTTCTTTTTTCTTTTACTAAATATGTGTAAAAACTGTATATTACAGTAACTCTCTCAAGTGTATCACAGCTGCAATTTTGCCAGGAAGAAGAAAAAAATACTATTTTATTTAGTATTTAACAATTTTTGCTCTTAATTCCAACAATGTGATTAAAAAAATTGAATCCACCAATATTATAAACATTAAATACATAAATAATAATAATAAAAAATAACAAATAAATAAATAATAATGTTTTTCAATTCTGCATCTGCACCACAGGCCTTTACAATGAGTCAGTGATGTGTAAAATATCCCAGGAACTAAAAACTTAGGAGGGCTGCTCTGACATCATGGTATCTTAATTTCAGCTTCAGAGCCTGCTGGGAAGGATTCTCAAGGCAAACAAGGTCAAGAAAGTCAAAACAAACAAACAAACAAACAAACAAACAAAAACACCCTTAAACATATCAGGCTTGAAGTCACATTACAGTGGCTTCCTAAAAACAATTTTAAAGTGGGCATAAAATGCAAAAAGACAATCAGTGTCAGTGCTGGTTTATCCAGAGTTAAAGATGCACCAGGGTAAACCTGTCACGAGACCCGTGTGTGATGTTCCGGGGTTAAAACAAAGATGCGCACTAGAGAGTCGCTGTTTCCCTCCACAGACACGATGCGCTCTTCCACGCAGTGCACTCGCTCATCCTTGTAGGACCTCAGTCAGCGGTCAGTGTACACACACACTTTGCATCTTCTCCCCGCGGAGGCTGCTCTCCAGCACGCGGCGCGACAACAATTTCCCAACTTCACTTCACGTGCGCTCGAGATGAAGCGCGCGCACACTCACATTCGGCCACATTCATCGACGGTAAGCTCACGCAGGAAAACCTTTCTGACTGACTGTCTCTGAGACGAAGAAGTAGAAAGACAGACAGAGAGAGAAAGCAACGAGCTGCTTAATTTCTCTGTCAAGCGTGTATCATCCGCTGTGTGGTGAAAAGCGCAAACCTGCGTGGGACCGATTTCCCGCCGCTGCAAGGAAGCACCAGCCGTCCTCTGTAAGGTAAAAGTTACCGTACAACTCTTCAATATGATGTCTTTGTAGGTTATGCCTGTTTGTTTTTCTTTGTTTTGTTTTTTTCATTTGTTTACATAAAGACATACATGTATATAAAGTGACAAACTCCTACACAGGGGTGGTGGGTGTGTTTTCAGCGGCTGTTCATGAACACCAGTGTGACATTTATGTTTACGTGCAGAACATACAGTTATATGTGGATAAATTATTAGACAATATAATTAGATAAAATGCATCCCATAATAATCCCATACGTTATTGCTCAGCAGTAGCTCAATTAATTGTCTGATACCTGTTGATGCCCCTCATAACACTATCTGTAGCTTCAGGTCTACTGGTTACAACAAACAAAAAACTTTGCGCATTCCTATAAATGTAGGAATTTATGTTTATGTTTTTAGAATTGACCACCTAGCATATAATTTAGACTAGTGTTATCCTTCTGAAATACACAAGTACAAAGATTTTGCCTTGATAAACTGTGGAAGGAATTTATAGATTTGCTTGCAGTCTAATTGACCATTGTTAAGGTGTTTTATAGCCTTTTGCATTTAAGACAGGACTTATAGATATGTTGAGCACAGAGTAATTATATATATATATATATATATATATATATATATATATATATATATTGTTTAACTTTTTACTTTAACTATGATAACAAATGCGGATTATTGTCAAAGGAATTGACTATACAATAAAAATGACATTAATTATGTATATTCATATGCCAATAATATATTCATATATCAATAATAGCAATAATTGTGTCTCTAAATTATACAGTCTAAATAGTTGTATATCATAATTTCTTTGTTTTGTGTTGTAACTGTAACGCTACGCTTTTCTTACTTGCAAATAATTAGTTGCGACACAAAATGTTTATTAATGTATGCAAACTATACAGTGGTTTTACCTCTTTTTAAAAAACTTTTTTACACCCAATATTGAAAGCTAATGCAAAATTCTGAATATTGGTTAAACCAATTACAGTCTTTCTAAATAGTTTTTATATTATGTTGTGCTATATATTGATAATATTTTTATAAACTATACTGTATCCATACAGTAGCTTTCAATTCTTCATTGTCTCAATTGGCAAAATTCTTGTACTTGTGTATGTCATGCTATTAGAATTTAGCGTCTAAAAAAGTTTACAGTGCGCTTACCAATAAAGAAACATTTATCCTGTACCATCTGTATATTGTATATAGGTTTGTTTGTAGCTGTGAAAAATTTTCATGTGAATATTCAAAGAATTTTTTTTTTGCTGCACGTTGATGTGGCATTTTGAAATCATACATTCTAAGCGATGTTGGAGATTTTCAGTAGTTAGACTTGAGACTGCTAAAAGATAAAAAATTCTGTGTCTATCACAAACCATAGTTTTTCATTCATAATAAAATGCAGGATGACTCCATCTTGAATCTACCATTCCTGGAAGACAAGAATTGAAATGTTCCCCGCACATGCACCTCAGAAACTTAATAGCACTACTCAGAGACCGTGTTTAAATTGAGTTGATCCAAGAAACGCTTTATTGAAATTGCTATACTTCACAGTTATAAATGTGTTATTTCTTAGTAATGGGTAATCATGAGCGCTGTTCCCGCATTCAGATGCATCTGATGTCCTTACAGAGGAGTTTTATTGCAGATGATAGTCTTTGCACTAGTTGAAATACCTGGAAATGGGCCCAGGAACAGGTGCCAAACAACACAATTAAGGATCAATAGGGTGATGAGACAGCTGGGGAGAGAAAGTGAGAGAGAAAGATAGGGTGGGGGGATCAGGTGGTAGAGAGGGGCAGAGAAACCAAAAGAGATGTTGTAATTAAGGCTAAATGGAGGTGAAGAGACACCAGAGAATGCATCCAAGCGGTAATTTGTTTTTTATTGAATATATTTATCAACATTAAATGACTTTTTTATTTTGGAAACAGGAAAGTAACTTTAGCCCGGGTTGGCTGCATACATAAATCTGATGATTCAACATAGCAGCGAGCAGCTGTTGTGCTCATGAGGGCATTTTCTGAGCGCAGGGGTAGTTGATGGATCATGGCCGCACCACACTCATTGAAATTGATTATCAATATGCATCATTTGTTTTCTTTATTGCACCTTTCCTCATTTAGAAAGAAACTCAAGAATTTAATAACATCAGTCACTCACTATGAGTTCTGGGATATATTACAGCTTACAAATAATTACCACTGGAAATTCAGTTTTATTATTACGTTGTTTGTTTAAAATCAGTTGCGCTTTACTTTTCAAGCACAGCTCGTCAGTGTGATTGCTCAACTGCTGCTAAAAGGCATTATAGCAAGTTGGGAAAAAATTAGTTTATTGCTCTTCAAACATTGTAGTCAATATCTGCTGTACCTTATGAAGGCACCAAGCATATTTAGAGTCAGGACACACCATTTTTTTGATTGTACCTGTCAAACATTGAAGCCATGCAGCATGCTGCATGTTACTACAGAATCTGTTCTATAGTAGCGTTTGTATTCTGAGCGTGTGTGAGCAGAGACCCTTTCATGACCCTTGCAGTAGCCATATAAGTTCACAAGAGATAGTGGTCTGATCCCTTCCTCTGAAGTTACAGACAGTTGCACAAATCTCTTGAGTGTTGCTGAAGATTGAAGCTTTATCAACTGCTCAGGTGTGCCAGCCTGCAGGAGGACTTCTGAAATGTTTAATTGCAGCTGGAGATACCTATAAGGCAACGACGGTGTATCACTTTTTCACTCCAGCAGTGTGCTGATTTAGGGGTGTAATTTCTTAATTACACTTCTTTAATTAAGGCACGGAAGGAGGTTATTGCATTGTTCGACTTAATTCTCTGTAAGTCTTTTCATTCAAAATATAACTCAGTTCCTCAGGATGGTGCCTGAGTGTTTTTTTTTTTTTTAACTTGACATTAAATTGCTTTTCTTTCTGATATGATGATACAATAGATATTTTAGGAGGATAACACAATACATCAGTTTTCCACATTCAAGCTGTCTGGATGAAAATGGCAGGTCTCTATCTGATCTGTACCTGGGAGGAAGGTTTTGAGAAAGCAAATCTGCCAGATGCGTTTGACTTTGGTGACCTCACGTTTTCTACAGCCCTTTCATGTTCTATTCTTTGTGTGTGTGTGTGTGTGTGTGTGTGTGAGATAGTTTTTTTTTTTTAATACTGATCTGTATTGATTAAATCCTTTTCTGTAGCCTAGCATTTGGTTCAAACTTTTTAAGGTATGTTCTCTAAATATAACTATTTTTTAGTATGTATGGCTATATTTAGTATAATCAGAATCAATGCTGGACAAAATAAGTGTATAGACACATTTATCGCTAAACTAAAGAAATGTAGATAAAGCTGACCTAAACTAATCAGAACAAGAACAATAGTGTCAAATAGCACATACATATCAGTGGGTTTGATTATTCTATAATTTAAAATATATTTAAAATATTTATCATTAAAGTCACTAATTTTAAGACTTCTTAAAGTCACAGTCCAACATAACAAATTTTAGTTCAGAAGTCCTGTTGAATGGCTTCTCTTGAATGTTTTTTGTAATGTGTTATAGCACACACATCATCAAGCTTACAGACTAATTGTTAATTTTATTAATGTTTTTTATGTCCTATGTGTTTACACACATTCAAGTCAAGGAGAAGAGCCAATCAAAGCGTGATTTTGCAGAACTGAGAAAAAAAGAAAACATTGCGGTTTCATTTCTGTGCCTGAGGTGAAGGGTCTGAGATATGGTGGATGTGGTTCATAAGTGGCTGAAGCATTATGAAGCTGTCTTTTTTTCCCCTTTCTTTTTAAGAATCAAAAGCAGTTGCAAGGTACTGTACTGTGCGCAAGTTCAGACTTGCCAATAGACAAATATGAATATTACGTACACATTCCATTTATTTAAATTAATTGTTCTTGTAAATACAGGATTATATTTCTTGGATTCTTCATGGCCAAAAAAAGAAGAATATTTTTTATTTTTTTTATTTTCTTCTCAACAGAGCCTTTATATTGACAAGTTCACAGGTGTTAAACGTTTCCAAAATGGCAGAGCGTAGGTGGCTAACCTCGGTAAAATGATAAAGAAGGGGGAGTGTGAAATCAAAGTTTAGGTGGCAAAATACTGAGAAGCCCTTATTCCATTAAGAGTCGAACATAGATACGAACCGTAATTCAGCGAAAGGTCGCATAAGATAGTGTCTTGACATTTTTGTGTGCCAGAGGTCACCTTAACTTTATTATCAGTACAATGAAGTGGCCAATGTTTTCGCATTATGCTTGTGACTCCAAAGTCACACTGTAGGTCCCCAGAAGGTGGCTGTGGCCAGACTTGGAGGGCAAGGAGTAAAAAAAAAAAAATGTGTGTAAAAACTGGCTTGTGCAGAAACTTTACTGCAACAGAATACATGGTTTAATTTGAGTCATGCACGTTACTTACATCAACAAGGGTCAGGTTGTCATTCATTTTAAATTAGATGTACTGTATTTAAACCATCTGCTAAAGAAAATTAAAATTGAGTATTTTTATTTATTTATTTATTTATTGTATCTGCGAATTTTAGCCAAGAAATGACAGGATTTTCACGATGAAGGGTAAGATGTCTCTGTTTTGCCGTGTGACCTCTAAGCGATGAGTAGAAACAATGGAGCTGTTACAAGTGTTCTTATCATTCATTTATTGCTTTGTTTTTTCTCTCTGAGCATTCTAAAGGTTTCTGTTGATTTGTATTTGCTCAACTTCTTTTGTAATTACTAGCTGGCTGTACAAATTCAGAAGAGAAAGAGGACATCCTGATTTCTGTGTGTGTGACTGGCATGCCTGCAAACTAAAATCAATACTGGAATGTATTGCTCATCCCCTACTCTTTCCAGAATTTCTAATGGTGGATTTTCTGGCCTTTACTTTATTTTTAACAGCTGCAGAAAACTTCCTTTTATAGCTTTTTAACTTTTATTTATTTATTTTTTATTTTTGTTAGCTTTTTAGAACGAAGAACAGATGACACATTGATTGATGTCTAAATTGATGATTCCCTCCTCGTCCCCTTCACTTAAAATTAAGGACATCAGAAAGAATAAAAGCCAGATAGCCGAAGAGTGGCATCTGTGATGGAACTGGGAAGTGAGAAATGAATGGTAGAGTGAACTGGGATTGACTAGAATGCTCTGAAAGACTGCAGTACTGATTTGAAATGGTCTTTGTTAGTGTTGAAGAACATCTGTGTGTGGTAGCTTTCCATTCATCTTTTCACTAATGCAATTTTCTGTGTATCAAGAAATAGCATTGTACATTTTGATCATTTTAAGTTACTCAAATAGCCGACAGATAAATCTGCCAAATGCTGTGGTGGTGCTTTTTTTTTTTTTTTTTTGTCTCTCACTGTTTTAAGTGTGGGCATCATATCGTGTGACTTGATGTAGCAATCAATATATATTTTTACACACACACACACACACACACACACACACACACACACACACACACACACACACACACACACACACACACACACACACACACACAATATAGGAAGTAGAGAGGTAAGAAAGGACATTGTAGGAAAGTGCGCTTGATACACTTGGTATCTGCTATCACTCTTTATGTGTTTACACGAGTCTGCCAGCACAACAGTGAGTGGGTATTGGCAATGAATTTATGTCATAGACATCATTAATTTTTTATTTTCTTGAGTCTGCTGGCATTACATTCTGCTGCCAGAGTTCATGTGGCAATATTTATGCAGTGAATGCTGTATGTATTATGCATGGTATCGCAACATTTTAACCAGTATGAGAGCATGATATGACACTGATAGAATATTGGTAATTTGTAGGGATACACCAAATTTCTAGGTTCAATTAAATCTAAAATAATGTTTGTTAAATTGATTTTGCTGAGAAATAATATCAGGTTCACTCTCATGAGTTGTGGACCTCTCTGTATGTGAGGTGAAATTAACTTTTGTATGTTTTTTAACTTTGTGTCTTAGTTGTGTGTTAAATGCCCCATTCACAGAAGCAAGTACAGATGAGCTTATGTTACAGATCTGTTTAAGATTGTATTATCTATAGAGATTTGTAATATTCTTTTGTCTAACATAATAACGTTTAGTAAAAAGCAAAACCTCTATTTTGGATATTGATTGTTTAAAATCAGTATTTCATTGTTTGTATAATTGCAGTGATTTAGTTCTTTACAGTTAGAGTATATATATATATATATATATATATATATATATATATATATATATATATATATAGATGTTATATATATATATATATATATATATATATATATATATATATATATATATATATATATAAGATGTTATTTTAGTGATTGTCTGTTAAATTAATAATGTATTGTAACAACTTAGACAAATATTATAAAATTAAATTATTTGCTAAGCAAAAGCTTTTTTAAAATGTTCTATTTCTGTTTTCTGGCCAAAATTTTTTGATTCAGCTTCAGCCCAAAATTTGTAATTTCTGTGCATTGTTATTACAAATAAATATTGTTAAAACATCATATATGTTGTAGAAGCGTCTTTTAGGTTGTAGGTTGTATCTTTCCAAGTTTTGTCATGCTCTCGCAACCGCATTGAACGTCCCCAACAGCAGTCTGTTGCCCATTCTGTGGGGACTACGGAGTTAGTAGGGTGAAAATTGCCCTTTCTCTGGGTGATAATTTGCTGAAAGACTCCCCATTTGACATTATAGGTGGGTATGGAATCAGCACTGGCTCTTTGGGCCTTGTATATTTGTCTCCTGACCTGTGGCAGCAGTGCAGGTTGATGATTTCTCCCCCCAGACACAATGGTTTTTGAGAGAGGTGAAAACCAGCTGTCTGTCACCATCTGCCTTTCTATAAAACCTCAGCCTCTCCCAGCTGTGTGCCATGTGACATTCAAAATGTTTTGGCACCTTTTAATGGGAAGCAGCACAGGAACTATGTGTATGGATTGGAGCTGTCTTCCTTGCTTATTTTTAGGCATATGGGTTCAGAGAGACTTCTTCTAGAGGCTTTGATTGGCTGACACTTGTGTGCCTTCAATAATCAGAACTGGAGAATAGAGAGATTTCTTATTAAGATGAGGGGATGCCAAGCATGCTTTTAAACAATGAACAATTTCAAGACTTGCAGAGGTTTTGTATATTATTCTTTGGAATGAAGTGATTTGAAATATAATAGGTTTTAATTTGACATGTCAGAAAGGAAATTGTGCAGTCAGGCTTCACCACTCTAACAGTATTGAGGTCAAATGAGTATTTGAAATTCAGAAACAATATAGGAGTGATGTATATTAACCTCCTTTGAAAGGTGTGCTGGTTAAAATGTGGCTAAAATGGCTAAAATAAAAAAAAAACGTGTATAGTTTGAAGCTTTTCTGCTTAACAGTTTCAATTCACTCAGAAGGCTTCCTTGTAGGGATGCTCCGATCAGGATGTTTGCCGATACTGAGTACCGATTTCTTGTCATGGTGATTGGCCAATACCAATGCTGATTCTGATGCTTTAAGCAAAGCTTTATAATAGTGCTGCATGACAAGTTGTTAACAAACTACGCAATGTAACATTCATAATCGAAGGCGATTCATCTGTGATTATGAACGCGATATTGGGTAGCTTGTCAGTGATCTATGGCTCTGTGTATTCAGTGCCGCTCCATCTGAAAGCATGTGATGCAGATTTACTACTAATCACAGAACCGCCTTTACTGACGAGATGAACATGATAATGGCATGCGATTTATCGTGAAGCCCTACTTTATATAACATTTGTAATAATGTTATAAATAATCACAAAAAATATTCCTTATACAATGAACATTTTAATATGCCTTAAAAATGGGGTTTATGCATAACATTATGTCAGGATATTTAATATAAAACAAAAATAAATACAAACAAAATGGAGCAGCCTGATGCAACCCACAAGATTTATTTAAACATTATCCAGTAGTAAACTGTGGAGGACAAAATAAACATTTAATCTCATAAAATTGAGAAGTCTTAATTAATCCGCATGTCGGTTAATAAAACATGCATTCTGATTATTTGCGGGTGGATAAAATAAATCATAAATGATGCAAATATTAACTTAATTATTTAAATTTTTTTTTTTTTTTTATCAGGCAGACGATTTCATTTGTGTGTGTGTGTGTGTGTGTGTGTGTGTGTGTGTGTGTGTTTGCATGATTGGGAAGTTCCAGTGACAGAAACGGTTACATTCCAGATAAAGTTTGAAAGGAGTAAAGCTTGTGTTAAGGCTATTGAGTAATGCTATTGAGTAGGCTTATATGGCCAAAGAAGATTTCCGTCCTCCATGCTGTGCCAACTCACAAAAGACTATTTTTAGCCAAGCAGAGCAGAGAGCTGCTTCAGAAACGTGCCACAGCTGGCCGGTATAAACACAAGCATTAACTAGAGCGGCCGTGATCAACTCCGGTTCCCGTGGAGCCGATTGGCAAAGTGTAGTGAGTACCGATCAAGTCATAAAATGTGTTTATCGGCCGATACTGATCTCCGGCCGATTGATCGGAGCATCCCTACTTCCTTGTGGAATAGAATTGTAATTAAGTTTGCTATAGTTAGATATCTAACTATAGCAGCTTTATTTATATATAGTATAAAGCGTTTGAGCTCTCACATCAGTATGTTTGTGAAATAGCAGACACAAATTTTAATCAGAACTCCCTTTATTTAATCCTTGAACTTTTCTATTTGATTGGACATGCACTTGAATGCTGAGTTTGAAAGCTTCACTTGAATTCTGAAAAATTATATATATCCTATAGCATTGATGGAACTGACTGTACTTGGTGTACTGTATTTATTATATGTTTGCCTATCCTTGAGTGAGAATATTCTTTTTTTAATGGTAATTCATTGTCTTTGTCAGTAAACATTTGAGGTTGGCGTTTACCTATGGAACTTAATTTTATGTTGAAACAGACAGAATTTTCATAAAGCTCTTTTATATTTTTTTAATGGAATTGAATGTTTAGTCTGACCGATAGGTGTTCATTCATAGGATACACAAAAAGCTCCCAGCTCAAATTTGTACTTGAAAGTATTTACAAGTTGCCCACAGACCTTGAAATTGATCTGCCATGAATATTTAAACACCTTTCCTTTATTAACCTACAGACACAAAGGTCACATGTGCTTCTAAAGACCAGATTTTAATGAAACACTATCTGTTGCTTTATCATTGAAAAGGCATTAGCTTACATGCATAGCATGGCTTGTAGTTTTTAGCGGTACATTAAAGCATTCCTGGTGTGAGTTTACACAAGCATCGGCAAGGTGGAGATGGCACTGCATCAAAATCACGGAACTGAGGAGCAAGCGCCCATTGGCACTCTGACCCCTATAATTGTATCCTCTCATCTTTCCGATTTGCTTTCCTTTTCCCTCCATTTCTCTCTCCACCCCAAAGCCACTTGTAATAACAGCATCTCTCACTTCTCTCCCCAGCGGCAAATCAGCAAAGTGTACTTATGACAAGGCAGGACTCATCGTGCCATGGGTGACCCTCTAAGCGCCAAAGTCGCAAAAATGCGACAAGACGTCATACTTAATAAAATATACTGTAGTTCCTAATATGGTGTAATATCTCATTTGTATTCCCTACCACTAGATGGCAGACATGTAGTACTTTGATTCTAGACCAACATTATGTCATGTTCCTATTCAAAGTGTTCGAGAAAATAGCAGAGCAATTGAGCTCTCGTGTCTTTGATGCGGAAGCAGTTCATTTCATAGTTTGCGAGTAAATGGTGAGATTTGTGAGAGAAAATCGGCAAATGGCTAATAAAAAGTTGTACCGTGAGGATGTGTTATTCGCCGATTCTGACTCTGAAGGGGAATATTTGCCATTTAGGAAATGACGATTGGTCATCTTATAGTCGCGCTTCTCCCGGTACATCTTTACAGCGCAATGGTGCCGCCGTACAAGGTGAGAGTGTTCACGAAGCACAAACAAGTGATCAATTCAACCCTTTGCCCAACGGAGATGGGGGTGGCAGGGGGTGAACGTGGTCATAGTGTCCATAGGAGAGCTGTTGTTGATCGCGCACGCTCTAAGGGCCACCGGAAGACAGTACAGGTGCAGTCAGTGTGGGTTAGGTGCGCTCTGGGCCATGCAATGAGATGTTGGTACCAGTACCATGCTCTCAAGAACTATAAACTGTGTCACCTAGATACCTGATTGGTTAGATAGCTGTTCAACTGATCAAAAAATAGCAGGCATTTTACTATGGCACAGTAATATAGTAATAATTTACTACTTGTTCCGTTTTTTTTTTTTTTTTTTTTTTTCTGATCATTTGGAATGAGAATAAAAAGACAAAAAGCAAATAAATAAATAAAGACACATGCAAATAAGTTCAAACATCCATTCAATATCTATTATTTCCTGAATATTACTGATGGACTGATCAAAAAGTAAGCTACTGTTCACATGCGTTTTACCACTATATAGTATAGTAATAAAGTAATAATTTAGTGCTTTCTCCTGTTTTATTGTTGGCTTCCTCTTTTCTGATAATTTGGAATGAGGAGAAAAAGACACAAAAAAAAAAAAAAAAAAAAAAAAACAAAAACAACAACAACAACAACAACAAATAAAAACATGCAAATAAGTTCAAACATCAATTCAATATCTACTATTTCCTGAATATTATGAAATTCGAGATGGCCACCCCCTGATGACGTCATAATATGCAAATTAGATAGTATATTTACACCCCACATAAACTTTCAGCCATGCCCAACATTTTTCTAATTTACAGTAGATCTCTATCAAGCTTTTGAAATCTTGATGTCAAAATACAGCATTTTTTCCAAAAAACCCTGGCGCCTAAAGGGTTAAGAGCTGAAGCCTGTTTCTCACACTGTTTAGCGAAGACTGTCAAAATATTACTTCACTGATGGTCTCAACCAGAGGCCCCACTACTTCAAGTTGTCATTGTCAAGTTGTTGTTATGTTAGGCAGATTGACATTTGACTGTTTTTAAATAGAAATTGGCAGGTTAAGACTAACATCAGATGAGAGTCAACCCAAGCTATGACAGATGTTTTATTGATGATGAAAGGAGGTCTAATTGTGACAGTAATTGTTATTATAAAAGCGAGGAAAAACCCCATTAGTCATGATCAAGCATTTGCATTGGGGTTTTAATTCCAATTGGCTAGAATGATGCCCTGCAGCTCTCTTGTGAAAGTGTCATTCATTATCAAGTTGAATTCTCATTGCCCTGTGACTGCCATTTAAGTAAGAGGCTATCTCATTCATATTAGCCATTGAGCCTAATGTTTATAGAGCCGCTAGCTTGCTGAATAAGTTGTGCCACTTCACTTTTCCTTTCTCTTTTTCCTGTTCTACATGTTAAACACATTGCTTACAGATCTTGACCTTAGTAGTATGCATTTATGAAATGAAAAATGTTCAAATGTAATGACATTGTAACACAAGGAAATTCGGAACGATGGAGCTGTAATAGCTGAAATGAGAACCTGAAAATATAGTATGGGCAGACAATGACTGTCCCATTGTTATATCTGTGGTTCCTCTTGACGGCATGTCGTTTTTCTAATTCAGACATGAGTAATTACAGCTGGACTTGCCTAGCTAATAGTGACCTACAAACAGCTGAAATTGGAACAGTATAAATGAAGTGGCCATCTAACTGAGCCCTCAATTATGCTCTCCATAAATAGACGCTTGAATAAATTGATCTTTTTTTATGCTGAAAAGAAGCAGCACATTGCTATGTAAAATGACATTGTTTGAGGTTGTTTTTGACAAAGTAAATTTTTTTATTATTTTTTTGATACAATTTCTTATTTACCTTCAGTTATAGTGATAACTTGTGTTTCTTTTCTTCATGTGTTTTTGACTGTCATTGTGTTTTGTGTAAAGAAGGTTTAGGATCATTATTTCATGTGTGTCCCAAGATGTTGTCTTATTCTTTGTAGATCCTTGTTTTAAACATTGCTCACAGTAACATATCCTCGTTTATACACAGTATTACACTGAAAGCAAATAGGCACAAAAAAGGTCAAATTACACCACCGCCAGCTGTGTGACAATGAGATGTTCTTAAATATTCAAAATAATTCTACTATACATTTTTAACAACCACTTTTTTCAATGTATGTTTTATTCATTACCTCTTCACGTCGATAGTGGCATGTTTACCTAAGGTTTATGGCTTGCTGCACTTTTTTCCTAATCCCCTGATTTTGAATATCTGTCATGTTTTCTTTTTTTCTTTCACAGTAATTTTACTTGATTTGTTATAAACCAGGGAAATAATCACATAATCAATCACCAGACATTTTGCATTTATGTTGTTGTGAAGGACACAGTATGCGTCTTTTGAAATTAGAGCATGTTTTACTAAATGGGCCTTTGGGAATTGATGAGGTTAATATACTCTTCATAATTATCATAAATTCATAAATCACAATTCAAGAAGTGCTATTCTTGCATGGACACTATGGCCTGTTCTTTGTTTTGGATCAGTTAATAATTGCATGGTTAAAGCATTATGTATGATAAATTATGGTCACCTTTGACATAGAAACACTAAAATGTAATATAGTATGAATGAAGTATAAAAAGTGTTAAAGAAAGTATAAAAAATAGTAGTGGCATTGATTACAAGAAATGCTAGAGCTTATTTATTTAGCTAGAACTTGGCATGCAGAACAAGTTTTCTTGCCAACTTCGACACAGTCTAAACATGAATGTAGTGTATGATTTGAACTTCAAAACTTTTTTTTTTATTTGTCTGCACCTCTGATATTAAAAATACCTTAACATTTTTAATAGAAAAAAATAAAGAAAACACAGCTTTCTGTGGTTCATCATGTTCCAAATGCATTCAGGCATGACACACTACATGTGTCATAACCAGCCAAGAAGATTATTGTGCTAAATGAGCGGCATTAACGTCTTTGATAAATTGTTTTTAAATCTGCTTGTAATTTAATTGGCAGTAAATTTCCACAACTCTGAGAGCAGTAATCTATTCCTCAATATCAGCTTACATGACCCCTCCCAACTTGGCTTCTAACTGTGTTAGCTCCTAAACTAAAGTGGTCATTAGGTGTTTTTTTTTCTCTACGGCTTGGCAAGTAATGTTGGTAAAATGCTAATGCTTAATAATGATCCCTTCGTCCATTTCTGGATTACTTTTCAGCTGAATGGCAATGCATCAAAACATAAAGCATTTTGAGGCTCATTAAGGAGGCATTTTACGATGAGGTCTGCGGAGCGGTCACACGGGCCTGGTGATGGATGTGAAAGTGATCCGCTGCTGAAACCCGGTTAGGTCAAATCTCTGCGGTAAAGAGGGCTGCTCTTTGACATGAGAGGGAGGAGAAGGAGGAGGGCCCGCCACCGGCCCCGGCCCATCAGAGCATCATTAGTGTCCACTTTGAGCCAGTGACAGGAATTCCATTCCAGACTGAACTTCAGACCTGAGTGTGGGGCGCTGATAGCTTGCAGAATCACACACATGGGAGTAATAAAGGGCTTTATGCAGTGTTGATGCTGTCTTCCATATATGCAGAAGTATATATTTTCAAAATTGATGAGTTCCCTGAATGCCCTTGTAAAATAGCTGATAAATGCACAGTGACTGCACAGCAAATGCCATATTGATATGCCTGACGGTAACTTTAAAGAATCTTCAGTTATACTGTGCTTAAACCTGACATGAGTGACATGCTGTGATGTGTCAAATCTAATCAATTCCCATTATAATTAACAAATCAGTCTATACTGAAAGCGTGCTCTGCAAAGTCTGCAGAGTACATTATAGTTTGCTGCTTAGTGCCAGATTTCATGCTGCAGATATACCACAGTTTAAAATGTATCTCTACCGGTTAAAATATTTCTACTGTTTCAAAATATATACTACCATATTGCCAGCAGTACTATAATTAGTAAGTGTAATTAATATATTTAAATTTTGGTGTAAACTCAATTTCCAATGTCCTTTAAAATTGCCTCTGGTCACGAAGAGGCCTTACCATCTTCCTCTAGAGACGTTTTGTCTTCTTAACAAACTTGTGTGTTAGTTTCATTGATCAACATTAGAGCCGAATCATCCCATGGACTGCTGCAGGCTTAAAAAACTCTTTGCCAGACACCGCATAATCAGTCCACATGCCTATGACGATTGATTTTATATAATCTTTCCTTAGACTTGTGATTATCTATCTGAGGTTAATGCAGTAACAAACATTAGCATGCTCTTCTGTTGAGTCAGGGTGGTTTGTTTTGGCACAGAAGAAACCCAAGACTGTGCTTTATAAGATATCTGTCAAGGCTCCTCTTTAGTCAGGAGAGCACAGTTGCAGAAATATGCATAATTACTTCGACTCCTTTTTCTCTGACCTCTCAGAAGTCTCTGCTAAAAGCAGACAGTCTCATCCTGAAGTGTCATATCCTGCACTTGCCCCCTTTTAATTTTCAGTGTCAGGGTCATATTGCAACTGTGACACAATATGCTTTTTATTATGTCATGACAGGCCTTCATTGGTCTCTTTCTAGTATCTTAAGTTAGCTATTTATCAACATTGTTGATCTGACAAGTCTGTTGTTTCACATTGTCATGTCTGCCTCATTACCATAATCACTTAATTGATGAATGCTCCCCATATAAGGCATGAAAACCTTTGTTTCGTCTTCAGTTATGAAACAAGTATTAGCTTTAGAAAATGTGTCCATGTCCATGTTGGTATGGCTTTGTGACTGTAGTTTTGTTGTCAGTTTCTGAGTCATGAATGCTGAATTTCTGTGTTTGCAAGTATTGACCCGAAGCTGGCCAATATGGCTCCTTTCTCCATGTATTTGGATCCAACTAATGTCCCTTGTCTCCAATTTTAAGAGCCTGTTTGCTTGTTTATTTCTCCTGGTGTGGGCACACAAGTCTTCATTGCTGGCAGCTATGTCAGTTGAGTGTTAAAGAGAAGACTGGGCTTGGAAGCTGTCGTGAAGAAACACTCCTCTGGAACCCTGCTCACCCGCTTGTTTTATGATGCTTCATAAAAGTGTCATCATTGGTGTCAATGTGATGGTGTTCTCTGCGTCCTCTATCTGCAATTTGTGACAGCTTCTATTGCTCAAAACCACACAGCTTCAATGAAAGCCTCAAGGCCACTGCCCCTTTTGCCCCGTAACTGCTTGTCCTAGGTTTGTTTTTGATTGGTGTGATCAAAATGATTTAAACTCCCAAAATGCCTAACTTGTAAGATAGGGAGTATTAAACCTTCTGTATTTATGGCTGACTACAAAAAGGCATGCATGCTTTCTGTCCAACACCAAGATAAAAATATGCACCTTACTTCCTTTGTTTTCATTTGCTTGGCATCCTCCGGTCATCTTTTGATACAAACCTAATAAAAGCATAACGCTTTTTTTGTGTGTGAGTGAAGCATGTGGATGCAGTCCAAAATATTGATCTACATGATTGTACATGTATTATTAAAGATAGCAGACTGCCTCATTCTTTGACCAGATAACAATGGTTTGTTATTTATGGATTCAGTAGCTTATGAATGCAGTAATGCTGTGCATATGGATGAGAATTTGAGCCAAAAATTGATACTGTAAACCACACTATGCATCTTTAGATGCTTGAGGTAAGGTCTATATTTTCCCTTTAAAGATTTTGAATTTTTCAAAACATGAAAGAAATTGAATAACAATAATTTTGGTTTACTGATGGTGACAAGGCCTCTATTTATGTTTTAATTCGGTTGAAGATTGAATTACATTTAAGACAATTGGTGTCACTTTACAAGAACATATAGCATCCAAATAATAGTGTAGTTGCAGTATGTAGTTGTAGTATGCATGTTTATCAATGTAATTTTGACCTTTTTATAAAAGTTTTTAAAATTATTTAAAACTATTTTTATTTCAAATTTTGACATTTTTATGATGTGCAAATGCAAAAGACAACACAGAACATCATGAGTTCTGAATAACTCAAACAGGTTTTTTTTTTTTTTTTTTTTAAATTAAAAAAGGTTAGCACATCTGAGTCTAGGAAATCATGATCCGCACTCACGAAAACAATCCTCATTTTTGTTTTATTTTACATTCATCGTTGATGGGAAAAGACAAACGTTTCAGCTCAAAGCCTTCCTTGGTGTGTAAAGCAATTCAGTCCCTCCACCCACTTTTCAAATCACTTATTATATTGACGTCATCATTCAATAGCCAATGTTCAATTAATAAAATCATTAAAACATTTCCATTTAAATACTAGACAAAATTTCATGTATATACACACCATAGATCATCACCTCCACTACACCACAGACTATATCCGTGATAAAAACAAATATTATCTAGGATCTAGGATCTTTTACATTAGGCCTACTATAAGGTTACAATTGACAACAGAGCCCAAATTTAAATTTAATTGCTATTTATTTTTAGTTAATATTACAAGCAACACTCAGCTTAAAAATGTATGCAAAACATGTTAATTGCACATAATGCAGTTTTTAAATTATCTTCTAAATTATATAAATATAAATATATAAATATATATATATATATATATATATATATATATATATATATATATATATATATATATATATATATATATATATATTTTGTTGTTGAAATATAATCATTCACACAATGACTCTTATAATTCGTTTCATAACATTTATTTAGCCATTTAATTATTAAGACATCACTGGCAGGCAAAGTTAAATATGAGTATATAGTCTAATATTTATACTCTTCTCTATACTTAATTTATAGCGTTTATATTTCGGGTTAAATCTAGTAGTAAAGAGGAAGGGATGATCGTGCTGCCATTTGAACTGAGGCATTTATACAGTGATTTGTCGCTCCACATCAAAGAGCGCCAAAAACGAATTTATTGTTTGAATTTCCTGAAAAAAGGACATAATTTGAAAGATGAGACTTTGTTTCATATCAAAAGTAACAATATATAAAACTTGAAGTTTTCAGTGAAGTTCCGCTAGTGCGGTGGTTAAAACAATGAATTTGTTTGGTACATTTTGATACGAATATGTGTACCATTACACCTCTAATATATAGAATATATATATATATATATATATATATATATATATATATATATATATATATATATATATATATATATACCCTTTGTTTAAACAATGACAAATCTGACATAGAATTAATGAGAATTTTAAATTCAAAAAGTAAATGAATCAAATACAAACTAATATGATTTTATTTATTGGTTTTTAAAAGCAGTAGTTTGCATTTGAAAATATGGGTTTTGTTAGTGTGTGTTGTTTGCACAGGAGACTGCCTGAATGATGGTCACAAAGATGCAGCTGAACAACAAAAAATAATAAAAAACATTAATAACTATGAAAAATGAAAATATTCATTGATAATATAATAAGATTTAGTGCTTTGTCTCTGTTTCTTATCTATAATTGCATGTGTTTTTCATATGGGCCTATAATGAACAGTGCCTTTTGAAAAGCTTGTAACAGAAGCAGTAATAATTTATTACTATTTTAGTATGTTTATTTCCATAAAATACATATTTTATGTTCCGGATTTTCCTGATGAACTTAAAATAAATTTATTTGGTCTTTTCACATTTCCTTTTTTTTTTATTTTTTTATTTTTTTAACAGTGATCTAATTTAGACAGATGACAAAAATATGACAAAATATTTAATGTGTTAAAATGAAAGATGAACACTGATAAAAATGATTTTGTGGTGAAGTAAATACAACATAAAAACAAATGTCATTTCTACATTAATTTAGTTAAGGCAAGAATAAAAAAATAAAGTAAATTCTATATTAGCACTCAGTTTAAGCTTGTAGAAATTAACGTTTGAATGTTAAAAAGTATATTTTACTTGGAATTGTTTGTTATGTTTACAAGGATTCTTTAAGTAAGTATCATAGTTATGATCCAGTATTTCCCATCATGCACTTGGGCATGAATAATTAAAAAGGTTACATTTTTCACTGTTTTTAAGTTGTGTTTCTCATATTATCTTAAAATGATAACAATCTGTTTACTTGCTTACTTACAGATTTTATTTAATTCAGTACTTAAGTTTTACTTCAAATATATGTGTGCAAAACCTGCAAAAGAAAGAAAAATTAAGTAAATCTTACTTATTGTTTTTATTTTCTGTGCAGTAAATTACTGTTATTTACCCGCACACTTTTTTTTTTTTTTTTTACGGTGATTATCATTACTTAAGTAAAATTTACAAACAAAGAGTCAATAAAATTTACTGCGAATTCCCAAGTAAACTTAACTTAAAAATGTCTATTTAAAGCTACTAATAATAATGTTTAGGCTTTTACTTGTCAACATTTTTGTCTTTTCTGAGTGAAAATTGTTTTCAAGCTTTTTTCAAGTAAATCCTATTCCACATTTTTTTCAGTGAATCTTTGATTAAATTCTCACTTTATTGGAACACTGTTTGGATAAAAAAAAAAAAAAAAAAACACATGTAAAACTTAGATTTGGGTGAGCTTAATGTGGTCACTTTCTCCAAGTCTGCCAAGTGAATTATGTTGTGTAAATTAATTGTGAAAAAAGAGGGTAGCCAAAAGTTTTCACGGTATTTATGTGTGACTGTTTTCAGAAAAGCATGTGTAAAAGACATTTTGCACAACACCTATTTCTTACTATGTGAGAAACACATAGTGCCAACACATTGACGATGCATATGTGGTTTATTCAAACTGCTGTTTAATTGGTTGCCCTTGTCATGAAAACAACATCCTACATGTCTGTGTGCTACACTAATACAGAGATTTACAGATGGTTCAATGCTCTGTTTTGTGACATTGTGTCTTGTCTAGGCAATTTAGAAGTGTAACTGAAGTGACAGAACCAGTAAAAAGGTTCACCGGCAAAGAATTCTCAGCCGTACTGTATCATGTCAGCATCTATTGGAGAGAACAAATCTAATCTCATTCACAGTCTTTATTTGCCTTGACAAATGTGTGATGCTTATCAGTAGTATTCAAGACTTTAAGCTGTTTGCAACAGCAATGCCTTATTCCCATTGGATATTGCCAACCGTATAGATGTCAGGTCAGTTTATTGAACACAAAAGGCAGTAAGCGCTCGTTGCAATCCGTGTCAGTAGGATAACACACAAGGCACTGCTGCTCATGCAGTGTAATACAACAGCCTTTGGGAAACTGGATTGATTTGTCATGAGGCCTAGAGCACAGTCTGTAACCTGTGCATTTATCTCATCATCAGCGAATTGATCAGAGGTCATGGCATTCATGTGGGTCACTGACAGACAGCTTGATCAATGCTGGTGGGCGTCTGAATGGACGTGTGTCTAAATGTTCCTAGTCTGTGAGGACATTTGAATCATTACTAGTGAAGATCGAGATGCTTTACATAGACCTCTAATACTAGTTTGATTTCCCTTTAGATAGAGTGTTGCACTCTGGATTTAAATGTAGTAAAGTCATAGTCAGCCCATATCTATAATATTTCTTTCTATATAATAATTTAATGTTTATATAATACTTTTATTTTTTTATTTTTTTTTCTCTGTCCACATTAGTTCTACATTTGTGTGTGTGTGCTGCTAAATATACTTTAAAAATGTTTTTGGTAGATATATATGCAGTTTACCAATTAGCAAGGTAGGACCACACTGGCTGATACAGAATAATCAACCGAATATAAAATGGATACTGAATGAAAGCTAAAATAGTGCTTTACTATTTAAAACAACAACAAAAAATAAATAAAAAAAAAAAACTGCTCTGAATCATACATTGTAAATGAATAAAAATATTAATATGAAGTATATATTGATCATTAAAATTAGTTTATTGTTCATTAACTAATGTTAACAGAAGCAACATTAAAATTTAGAAATGTATTAGTAAACATTGAAATTAACACTAACAGTGAACAATAATTCTACCGCTTTTATCAACATTATATTTAATGTTACAAATGGAGACTTATTGTAAACTGTTTCCATTTAATTTCAACAGTCATTCTTAAAGATGGCCATTTTTTAATATCTACACAAAGGCCATGTCATTGACATTTACATATGGATATTGTGTGTATACTCTCACACTTTAATTGTTTCTATTTTTAGAACACTTGATTATCTAATCAAAATGACAAAATATGTTAGTCTAATCACACACTGGGCCAAAAGCCCAGCGCTGCGTCTAGGAAAATTCACAGGTATCACACACATACACTGGACACATTGGGCCCTATTTTAACGATCTAAATGCATGGTCTAAAACGAACGGTGCAGGTGCACTCAAGGCGTGTCCAAATCCACTTTTGCTAGTTTAACGACGGGAAAATGGTCGGCGCGCCCAGGCTCATGGTCTAAATGGGTTGTCCCTATTCTCTTAATGAGTAATGGGTGTTTTTTGGGCGTAACATGCAATAAACCAATCAGAGTGTCATCCCCCATTCCCTTAAAAAGGCAGTTGTGCTTGTGCCGTGGTGGATTTGCTATTTACACAGCAGAATTGGCAAGTGCAAAGACAGAATGCGTTTCCAGAGATGAAACGGAGCTGCTCGTGTGCGAGCAAATAGGTAACCTAATTCTAATCTATCACATTATAATTTTTTATTGTTTCATATTTAAAAATGTTTGTGTGCTGCTGCGCGTCCCTCTGTGTAATAAGCAAAGTGAACACAGCATTGTGGACCCGCCCAGAGGTGCATTTTCTACGAATGCGCTCTTTAAATAACAAAAAAAAATTTGCGCCATTGACTTTAGACTTTAGACCAGATTTGAGTTGGTCTATGGCACAGTTTATTTTCAGTTCCTCAAAATAGCAATGTGCCAACAATGCGCCTGAACAAACCTCTTTTTTTGACTAGCACACCCATGAGCGCACAAATGGGCGCAAATGCATTTGCCAACAACGCAGTGCAGGACGGGAAAATGAGAAGTGCGTCTGGCTGAAACTAGCAAAAACACTTGCGTTGCGCCTTGCGCCGCATTGCGCCAGTGTATGATAGGGCCCATTGTGTTCAGTTCAAGCAGCAGTCTAAAACAGTTTATTTAATCACCAAACGGGCAAAAGTTTACTTTAAAAAATGAAGTGGCATAGATGAGTGTGAAGTTTGATGTTTAAAAAAACAAAGCAAATGGAAAGAGAAAGCGTGATCTGCATATATTACAGCTCTCTATATGAAGCATACAGACTTTATTAGAGCCACAGAAAGAAAAATGCACAATACTGTATATGATTTCTGACCACTGTGTGTGTTTTGGTCACATTGTTTTAACCGCTTGAGGTAGGCCTAATACTAATGTTCGCTTCCTCTCAGCCTTGAAAGCTAACTGGTGATGTTTTTCTACTAATGCAACATCTAGTCAACAAATTAATTACATAGTTATGATATGAAAATGCACTATAGTATACTGTATACACACCGTTTCATTGTCTGTTTAAAATCTGCAGCTGAATTGTCTGTGCAGTGCGCAGTGACACGTGTCAAAATAAACAGCACTAGGTGTCAGTGATTTCTGCCTCTAGAGGTCTCGTACTGTATAATGACAGCAGCGCCATCTCAGCAGCTCCATTAATGGACTATCCGCATGGATTTTTGTAGATAGCCGATAGCAATCAACTATCAGTGCAGATTAATCGGCAAAACTGATAAATCGGTTGACCTCTACTATATATCTTTTTAGGTTTTAAATGTATTTATATTTATCATTTTTAGACTTAAAAAAGTAAACAGGAAGATTGTATAACATTAATGCTTTGTGAGCACTTCCTGTACTTGTTAATTGAACATTTCTTTGTGGTTGTTGCTCTCTTGTTATTGGCTAATGTGTTACATTACATGCAGGAAATGTGTATTGAGAGAAGGTGAAAGAAAAACTAAAAGTTATGAAAAAACTGAACAATCCTAACCCTAATGCTTGTAAATAACTACATTATAGCTCCATTGTTTCGTGTCTGATTTAATTGTAGATACTGAACAGTAGCAAAACTACAAATGCTGCTAAACTGGACAGTTGACAGTGCATTTGTTGTAGGAAAGTGACAATAATTTGACAAGGAAGCAACTCTGTAATGTGGTTCTGTGGTGGTTCAGCAAAAAGTTAAATTATTGGGACATTATTTTTTTTATTTGATATTGAGTAGCCCATTGCTTTGGCTACCAAAACTGTCACCATGAATGCTGCCAATTAAAACTTGACAAAGCACTCACAAATTGTTTGTTACCCATGGTTGTTACCACTTGAAGCTGTCAAGCTATAGAAAGAAAAACACCATGTATTTCAAGTCTTTTTATTAAAGTCATTGAATTTAAGTACATGGAAACTCTTCCCTCCACTGCAGTTGTCAAATGTCATTTTTTACTTAGCATTTTCAAACAACATGCCACTTTTGGTTATGACAGTCGGCATGGTAAAACTCTTTCAATGATGAATCTATTTTCCCATTATAATGAATAATCTGTAGATAAAGGTGTGTGCTTTTATTTAAAAGGACTGTATTATTCTGAAGTTTGTTGCTGATTCTGAATGGCAGGGTTATTGCTACCAGGTGTGTGTTAGATTAGAGCCCTGGAGAATATAATAGAATAAAACTTTCCATTCAAAAATAATAACTGGAATATAAAACTTGGATGAAAAAATAGACTAACTGTTCGATAGATTTAATACACTAGGTGTTGCACAAACTATATTTCATGTCTTTTTGTTCTAACTATTATGAACTTCTCTTTGCAGACTGAGACTTGTCTGTGACTCCAAAAAGTGATGTTACTTTAAAGTGCATTATTGTTCCCTTTCAGTCAGTCACTGTCAATGTCACATCAGTTACTGACGAATTGGGAATCTCGCTAGAGATACCAATCTACTTTGAGTGTAAACTAAATGAGCCAGTGCACATTGGCATGTGATGATTGCATCTAGCTGCCGCTGATCACAGGGAACGAGGGTTACAATATGTAAATGAGACATTTTCCTGGGATGCGCATAAGTGCTTTTGTGCATCTGTGCATTCATAACCGATAATTATTTATATATGAAAGCCAAAAAATATGTTAGCTGATAAATCTAAATCCAAATTTTTATATAATTTTTGAGAGCCTGATTACCAAAAAAGTCTCACCATTGAAAGGCATTAAACACTTCAGTATAAATCAAACATAAAGCAGCCTTACAAATAAATAAAATAATGCTTGAATAATGCAAACAAGTCACTAATCAACATTACTTTTGTGTAAAAAAAACAAAACAAAAAAAATCAATAATCATGTGCCATGGATAAATTAAACGGAATAACCTCCGCACTGACAATAATGAAATGATTTTAATTAAACCATATTGTTGATGAAAATAATAAGATACACATGAAAGTGGTGGTGGTGGTTATTAATAATATATCAATGATTTTGAAAAAGAAGCATCTTAAATTAATACCACTGTTTCATATAGCAGCATTTCTGATTGAGCTGCGTGCGCTGTCTAGCTGAAGAGCTGAATGAACACCGATAAACTGAAGCGCTTTGATAGCAGGTTAAATATGCTATATGAGAATCAGATCTTTGTACAATATAAACATAATATGGTAACTTATATATGCCCAAAAAATTGAAAATGCTCTAGTGATCTTGAACTAAGTTACGCACTAGTCAGATGTGTAACTCGTGGACGTGCTCTAGGTTCTTCTCGTAACAACGTGCTGAAACACAACAAATAAACCCAAAGAATTCACAATTTTTTTTATTACGGTAATATTCTCTTTATAATATATTATATTTCCAATTATAGTTATTAATTATGCATTATTTATCGGCTTTAAGATACTGGCCAAATTTTCTTATCGGTTCGATAACAGAAAACTGTACATTTATCGGACAATATCGATATGGTGGCCGACATATTGTGCATCCCTAAATGGTAGTATAGCATACAGTGGGTATAGAATCCTTTTTCCAACTCAGTGAGTCTGTTTATTTGTATTTTTTTTCTGAAATGCTGGTGTTATATCTTTCACTTGAATGTTATAAGTTGCACTGAGTAAATACGGCTAGATAAAACACAAACTGCTGCAAAGCAACAAAATGTGACTATTTCAAAGGGGTGTGATTCTTTTCTATACCCACTAGGGCTGTGCGATATTGAAGAAAAATGAGATCTTGTTAAATAATGTGGTATTCGATATGCGATATGATATTGCGATATGAAGTGTGTAAAAACAATTAAAATTATATTTTAAAATATTTAAAAATGAAAATTATAACCTTTATATATATAATATAACAAATATATTAAAAAACAATCAAAACAACTTCTGAAAGTAACCAGCAGTGTTTTAGCAGTACACAAAAAGTAATGTCACGAATCAGAAAATATAATTTTAACATCAATGTGAACAAACAAACTAAAATTAATGCCTGTTATTTTATATCAACGTAGCTTTGCTTTCTGTTTATTACTTAAAGTATTCTCGCACTCTCAGATATACGTTGCTTTTGCCCAGAGAGTGTGTGCACACTTAAAATGTGTTCCTGTCAGGGGTGGTGGGTGAAGTATTGAGTGAGGACTCAATGATGCAGGAGAATGGACTTTATTAATAATAAAATAAAACAAAACAAAGAACAAAAACTTCTCAGAGGGGGAAAACAGGCATGCAAGGCAGGACATGGCATGGCAATACAAGTCAAGGCAGGACAAGACACATCTGGGGAACATACGACAACGAACTCGCACAGGACTGCAAACACAAGGAGAATAAATAGGGAGCAAATGATGAGGGTTACAAGGGGAAACAGGTGGGGCAAATTAAATAATAATTAGCCACCTGGTGTCCCTAACCAAGAACACCAAAAACAGGACAGGAGCATGACACGACAACACAAGACCGACACATAAGTCAGCAGTAGACAGGAAAATTAAAACACAGAGACAAAGAGGAGAGGACAGGAGGGGAGCCAAGCCAGTGCCAGCAGGAAGGCCCAAAAAGTCATTAGAGGGACCAGGGAGGGACGAAAGGGTTGACCCAGGGAGGCTCAGGCAGTCCAGGAGTCCCGGCAGGGGGCCAGGGCAGAGCCGGAGGGATGAACCAGCAAGGCTCCAGCCAAACAGGACAGATAGCCAGGGTGGGACGGGAAGAATGGACCAGCGAGGCTTCAGCAGTTCGGGAGTCCTGTCTGAAGACCAGAGCGGATCTGACAGGACAGGCAGCAAGGGTGTTGCCTGCATCAAGGACGATGCTGGCAGGGCAAGGAGCTTGAGTGACTCTGGCAGGGCAAGGAACTTGGACTGTGCCGGCAGGGCAAGGAGCTTTGGAGGAGCTGGCAGGGCAAGGAGCTTGGGAGGGGCCGGCAGGACAAGGAACGTGGGTGGCTCTGGGACGGCTTTTGGGCCAGCAGTAGGCTCCTGGACAGCCTCCGGGACATGTGGGATGGAGGAAGCCTTCTTCCTGCTCCCTCGTTTCCGAAAGCGGGGCACTACAATGTTGTCGGCCGCCACTAGTGGTGCTGCAGCGATGTTAGATGGGGGACATGCCAAGAACTCCACAATCCCCCAAACATCAGTTGGTCCAGCCTCCTCATTTTCCACCAGCTGAGGGGCTCATCAAGGGTGTAATTAAAGAGGTCCTTGAGGGCCGCAACTTTAAACCCCAACCCCTCCGCAGCACCGTTAAATTCCAGGGCTTAAATTGGACCATGCACTGGTTGTGGGGGCTGGACAGAGTGGAAGCTGGTAGACGCAAACCATTCTTCCACTGAGTCCTCATGTTGGCGAGTTTGTTCTGTCAGGGGAGGGGGTGAAGGATGGAGTGAGAACTCAATGGTGCAGGTAGTGATGTGACATATGAACTGAGGCATCGGAGCTTGTGTTGAGAATAAATGGACGTGCCAGATGAAGCCTCAATTCAAAGCTTGTGTTGTTAAGAATCACGTGACCAATGTCAAACGTGCGCAATTCACTCTCTGTCCAGTAATGTGCGCAATTCACTTTGCATGTCGAAATGTTCAATCCTCCAGATCTTACTTTACGAATACATTTTAATTCTGACTTATTCAGTTACATTTTAGATACCCAGTCATACAAGTAATATGAAGAATACTAATTATTTCATGGACTATTGCAATGCTCTCTTGGCAGGTCTTCCAGACACTTCTATCAAACCTCTACAATTAATCCAAAATGCCACTGCAAGATTAATCTTTAATGAGCCGAAAAAAACCGCATGTCACACCTTTGTTCAACGATTTGCACTGGCAACCAGTAGCTTCTCGCATAAGATTCAAGGCATTAATGTTTGCCTACAAAACCACCACTGGCTCTGCACCCATTTACCTAAATTCATTATTTCAGAGTTATGTGCCCTCTAGAAGCTTGCGTTCTGCAAGTGAATGGCATATTATTATGCCATCTCAAAGAGGCACAAAATCACTTTCACAGACTTTTTCATTAACTGTTCCCTCCTGGTGGAATGATGTGCCCAACTCAATCTGAGCAGTCCTTAGCCATCTTCAAGAAATGACTAAAAACACATCAGTTCCATCTTTATTCGACCCTCTTACTCTAGCACTTTCTATTCTATTTTAATTCTACTTTATCTATGTATCTCCTTTTTTATTTAAAAAACTAAAAAATAAAACAAACACTAGCTTTCTATTTTTTCTATTCTATATACTTGTTGTTCTTTGTATGTGTGTATAATATACTGTGTGTATATATATATATATATATATATATATATATATATATATATATATACATACAGGTGCTGGTCATATAAATAGAATATCATCGAAAAGTTGATTTATTTCACAAATTCCATTCAAAAAGTGAAACTTGGATATTATATTCATTCATTACACACAGACTGATATAATTCAAATGTTTATTTCTTTTAATTTTGATGATTATAACTGACAACTAAGAAAAATCCCAAATTTAGTATCTCAGAAAATTAGAATATTACTTAAGACCAATACAAAGAAAGGATTTTTAGAAATCTTGGCCAACTGAAAAGTATGAACATGAAAAGTATGAGCATGTACAGCACTCAATACTTAGTTGGGGCTCCTTTTGCCTGAATTACTGCAGCAATGCGGCATGGCATGGAGTCGATCAGTCTGTGGCACTGCTCAAGTGTTATGAGAGCCCGGGTCGCTCTGATAGTGCCCTTCAGATCTTCTGCATTCTTTGGTCTGGCATATTGCATCTTCCTCTTCACAATACCCCATAGATTTTCTATGGGGTTAAGGTCAGGCGAGTTTGCTGGCCAATTAAGAACAGGGATACCATGGTCCTTAAACCAGGTATTGTACTCTTTCCAACTGTGTGCAGGTACCAAGTCCTGTTAGAAAATGAAATCTGCATCTCCATAAAGTTTGTCAGCAGCAGGAAGCATGAAACGCTCTAAAAATTCCTGGTATACGGCTGTGTTGACTTTGGACCTCAGAAAACACAGTGGACCAACACCAGCAGATGACATGGCACCCCAAACCATCACTGACTGTGGAAACTTTACACTGGACCTCAAGCAACGTGGATTGTGTGCCTCTTCTCTCTTCCTCCAGACTCTGGGACCCTGATTTCCAAAGGAAATGCAAAATTTACTTTCATCAGAGAACATAACTTTGGACCACTCAGCAGCAGTCCAGACAAAGACGCTTCTGACGCTGTCTGTTGTTCAAGAGTGGCTTGACACAAGGAATCCGACAGCTGAAACCCATGTCTTGCATACATCTGTGCATAGTGGTTCTTGAAGCACTGACTCCAGCTGCAGTCCACTCTTTGTGAATCTCCCACACATTTTTGAATGGGTTTGTTTCACAATCCTCTCCAGGGTGCGGTTATCCCTATTGCTTGTACACTTTTTTCTACCACATCTTTTCCTTCCCTTCCCCTTTCTATCAATGTGCTTGGACACAAAGCTCTGTGAACAGCCAGCCTCTTTTGCAATGACCTTTTGTGTCTTGCCCACCTTGTGCAAGGTGTCAATGGTCGTCTTTTGGAAAACTGTCAAGTCAGCAGTCTTCCCCATGATTGTGTAGCCTACAGAACTAGACTGAGAGACCATTTAAAGGTCTTTGCAGTTGTTTTGAGTTAATTTGCTGATTAGAGTGTGGCATCAGGTGTCTTCAATATTGAACCTTTTCACAATATTCTAATTTTCTGAGATACTGGATTTGGGATTTTCCTTAGTTGTCAGTTATAATCATCAAAATTAAAAGAAATAAACATTTGAAATATATCAGTCTGTGTGTAATGAATGAATATAATATACAAGTTTCACTTTTTGAATGGAATTAGTAAAATAAATAAACTTTTTGATTCTAATTATATGACCAGCACCTGTACACACACACCTTGCTACGTGTACTGCGTTAGGCTAACCAAGATGTGTCATTTGCACTTATATATTGTTGCTGCTCTTTTGTTAGTTTTTGCTGCTTTTATTGTCCTCATTTGTAAGTCGCTTTGGACAAAAGCTTCTGCTAAATGATGAAATGGAAATGGAAATGTAATATTTGTCATATGAAATTCATGTGTACGTTATTCTTCTATTACATCATATTGATATTTGTACTGGTATTAAATTACACAGTTTAATGGGTAAATTAATTTATGGGTAAATTAATTTATCAGAGACAAAAATTCAACAAAAACAAACACACACAGGCTTTTGTCTGTGCATGTAACTTGAATCGATCTATGGAATGTGTGGTGGATACTTCGTCCTACAGACTCACAGACTTTTGGCTGCTTTATTTTTTACTAACCACCAGATGGCGCTGTTTTCGATACTCTCAGAGCTTTGAATCTTTTCCCGAAACAGTCAGAGGAAAGCTTCGGTGCTTCACGAGGCTTCCTTTTCCCATCACTAGGTGCAAGAGAATGGCCTTTATTAATAATAAAACAAAACAAGCAACAAAAACTACCTTAAGGGGGAGAAACAGGCAAAGGCACATCCGGGGAACATACGACAACTAACTCAGATAGAATTCTTCTTCTTCTTCTTCTTGTATTTATAATGGCGAGTGGCAACTAATGTTTAAGATTCATATCTGCCCCCTACTGTGCTGGAGTGTTGACCAGAAATGTATACTTATTAAGGGAACAAATAAATAAATAAATAATACATATATATAAAACATTTAGGAAACCAATGAATAAATTAATACAAAATACCCCAAGCAGTTAAATTATTTTCATTAAACCAGTTTCTTTCAAAAAAGTAAACAAAGCTTTATATATCTGATCTCCAACTTTAAATAAGTTTTTAAGATTTAATGTGTTCACTACATATTTTTTTTAATTCATCTCTTAATTGTATCCTTTGATTTTCATATTTGACACACTGGCTAATCACATGTTCTGCTGATTCTTCTTCTATTCCACACTCACACATACCTGATGGATGTTTTTTTTCAAAAATGCATTGTTTTATTCAACCCATTATGCCCCAATCGCAACCTTGAAATAATTATATGTTCTCTTGTATGTCTACCTATTGATTTCATTCTCCCTACCACTTGTTTAATATTGTATAAATGACGTCCCTTCTTCCCTTCATCCCATTGTTTCTGCCAGTCCTTCATAATATTATTCCTTATTTTTGCTTTACTTTCAGCTTTACTATATGCTACTTCCATAATTCTATCATGTTTCAGAGCTTGCTTAGCCAACGTGTCTGCAGCTTCATTCCCCTCAATCCCCCTAGGAGCTGGAACCCACATAAATCTGACTTCTATTTTTATATGAAGTCTGAACATAATTTCAAACATTTCATATACAATATCAAGTCTGTTATTAGATGATAAAGACTGTAGAGACATCAGTGAAGATAAACAATCTGAACATATCACAACCATGTCAATTTAATTTTGTTCTACCCACTGTAATGCCGTTAAAATAGCTAACAACTCAACCGTAGACACTTTTAGATGATCAGAAGTTCTTTCTTTAATACTTATCTTCAACTCTGGAATAGTGAATGCAAAACCAGTAAGACCACTCTTAGGATCCTTTGATCCATCGGTGAATACTGCTATAAAAGATTTATATACAGACCTTAGTCTGTCATCTACTATCTCTGCCGAGTTGCCCTTCCCTTTATGTCTTTTTATTTCCATTTGTAAATGTAGATCAACAATTAGTGGTGGAAACAGCCAAGGTGGTGTGATTGGATAAGGGACAGTGGACTGAACTTTCTCTTCTGTAACTCCATTTCAATTACTATTTTACCAGATGACCACTCATATAGAATTGCAAAAACAAGGAGAATAAATAGGGAGCAAATGAGGAGGGTAACGAGGGAAGACAGGTGGGGCTTATTAACCAATAATTAGGTAACAAGATGGGTGGGGTCAAGACAGTTGGCATGAGAACACATAGGAAACAAAGACAAAAGCCACGTGCTCACACAAAACAAAATCACAAGCACATGGCCAGCAAAACAATCACAAGCCATCTACTTGAACAAAACAAGACACGAACACACAGCTAATGAGAATACTCATAAGCCGCGTTCACACAAGACATGACAACATGAAAGCACGCAGCCAATGAAAAACACAAGCTGAATGGTAAACAGCAACACCACAAGACAACAGTAAAGCACATGGCCGAACACGAACCGCGTGCTACACAAAACACAATCCATGTGGACAGAAGAGTGTACAGCCTGAGTAAACTCAAGACCGCACGCTCCCACAACAAGACAGAACATGGAGCGTGAGTGTCCGAACCCCATCACAAAACCGAAACTCAACAAGATGTTAGTGGCGGGATCCGAACTCCACGCTCCAACATGAAACAAGGAAACGGCACGCAGACAAGAGCGCATGGCTCGAGCACACTCAAAGCCGCGCACTCACACATAAACAGGACATGACGGGAGTGTCAGGGCTCTGTCATAAAACCATGAATGACACTAGACCGAAGTGACAGAACCCTGACAGTCTGTGGCAATTGCAAATCTCTTCTCTCGCTCAAAGTGTGCGTGTGTGCACGCTCAAACTGCGTCTAGTGCACTTGCGATAGAAAATAGTTATTTTCGCACCTGGAATAAACGTTGTCAAAAGTTATCAACCAATTAGACTTCCAGGACTGTCTACATGAAATCTAATTGGCTGCAGGGAACTGCACCTGGAAAACAACATACAATCAAACATCTAAATATAACAAATTAACAAATAAAAAAATATTTAGCAATATTAATCAAATGAAATTGCTGGTATTGGGGTGCTTGGATGATTTTTAGAAATAACCTAGTAGTCTATCTGTCTAACTGATTGGTCAAACCCCTCTGAGCGATTTATCTAAAAACAACACATTATATGCAGCCTATATGGCTCTTAAGACACATTGCATATAATAGATAAATGTATTCTTACATTATGTCAGATTGTAACAATAACCCAGTTTTAAGTTCATCATGGTGAAGTTGGACATTCTGGCAGTGATTTTAAGAATGATAAATGCATGTTGGTGTTATAATGTCTTGGATAAATTATGCCTATTTCCGATGTTTGTCTTTCTTTTTGCCATTATCGTGTGTAGACACATTTCATGATAGTAAGTTTAATTTCCTTAATTATAACAATTGCAGCGTTGTTTTTAAAATTGTAGTCAAGCTATAACGTATTTGATATTTATCATGTGTGACTAAAATCATGCAAGGATTAAAAAACAAATTCTGAGCAAAAACTTTAAAGGGTTTTTTTTTTTTTTTTTTTTTTTTTTTTCTGGTAGACTAGTTCATAGTTCATAGTTTTGTTTAACAAAATAAAAATTACTTTATTTATTTATTTAGAAGCAGGGTAATTTAAATTTCATTTTTGTATTGTAATTTTTAAAATTTGTATTTTATTAATCAGAATACAATGCCCACAATATAATATTCAGTGTTGGGCTGCCGAAACTCCGAACGTGTGCATGTTGAGGGGCGAGCTAAGAAGCCTACTAATTTCTTCATCTGTTTGCAACAAAACTTTATAGTTTTGTTGCAAATGAATTAAGAATTTATAGTGCTATATCTCAGCTTAATTAAACATAATTATATTGTATACATTGTTTAAAAAAATCTGTTTAAAAAAATTGTTTAAAAAAATATTGCACTGAAATATGTACTGAAGAAATTTACGTATTTTTAATTATACCTGTCATGTTTGTGGTTTTTCATCATTATCAAGCGTAATCGTTAGTTCTGGCAGGTCACGTTAGTCAAACTCGCAACAGCTGACTCTCAGCTGATCCCCATCTACCTATAGGAATACGACACCTATCTAAGCATTCATATATACAGGTGCTTCTCAATAAATTAGAATGTCGTGGAAAAATTCATTTATTTCAGTAATTTAACTCAAATTATGAAACTCGTGTATTAAATAAATTCAGTGCACACAGACTGAAGTCTTTGGTTCTTTTAATTGTGATGATTTTGGCTCACATTTAACAAAAAAACCAACAATTAACTATCTCAACAAATAAGAATATGGTGATATGCCATCAGCTAATCAACTCAAAACACCTGCAAAGGTTTCCTGAGCCTTCAAAATGGTCTCTCAGTTTGGTTCACTAGGCTTCACAATCATGGGGAAGACTGCTGATCTGACAGTTATCCAGAAGACAACCATACCTTGTCAAAAGGAGGGTAAGCCACAAACATTCATTGCCAAAGAAGCTGGCTGTTCACAGAATGCTGTATCCAAGCATGTTAACAGAAAGTTGAGTGGAAGGAAAAGTCACAAAAAAAAAAGTTGCACAACCAACGGAGAGAACTGCAGACTTATGAGGATTGTCAAGCAAAATCGATTCAAGAATTTGAGTGAACTTCACAAGGAATGGACTGAGGCTAGGGTCAAGGCATCAAGAACCAACATACACCGACGTGTCAAGGAATTTGGCTACAGTTGTCGTATTCCTCTTGTTAAGTCACTCCTGAGGCATCTTACCTGGGCTAAGGAGAAGAAGAACTGGACTGTTGCCCAGTGGTCCAAAGTCCTTTTTTCAGATGAGAGCAAGTTGTATTTCATTTGGAAACCAAGGTCCTAGAGTCTGGAGGAAGGGTGGAGAAGCTCATAGCCCAAGCTGCTTGAAGTCCAGTGTTAAGTTTCCACAGTCAGTGATGATTTGGGGCGCAATGTCATCTGCTGGTGTTGGTCCATTGTGTTTTTTGAAAACCAAAGTCACTGCACCCGTTTACCAAGAAATTTTGGAGCACTTCATGCTTGCTTCTGCTGACGAGCTTTTTGAAGATGCTGATTTCATTTTCCAGCAGGATTTGGCACCTGCCTACTCTGCCAAAAGCACCAAAAGTTGGTTAAATGACCATGGTGTTGGTGTGTTTGACTGCCCAGCAAACTCAACAGTCCTGAACCCCATAGAAAATCTATGAGGTATTGTCAAGAGGAAAAAGAGAAACAAGAGACCAAAAAATTCAGATGAGCAAAATTACTTCACTTGAAGTAATCTGTAATCAATCCGTTCCAGTTTGGGATTTTCATTTACCGCTCCTCACTCACACCCAAAATGCCTCATAGCAGAATATTTGCCTAGATATGCTCTGCTGTAAAGGTTTTCTACTCTGTCTATATATATATATATATATCAGGGGCTGATTGAAGCTTCACACTGTGATTTGTTACTTTTCATGTTTTCAGTCAACAGAGAAAGCATGCAAAAGTTGCCACCAAAAAATGACACCAGAATTAAAAAAAAATAAAAATAAAAAATGTCCCTTATGTGTTTTCATTCAGACATTCAATCAGACATTTTTATTTAGACATTAATCTCATAACATTATTTAGGCAGTTGTAATTGCAGTGTAAATCCATTTATGCCATCTCTGAGTCGCATTGAACTGTCTGTGTAAATATACCTAAATGCCCAATTATGACTTACTGTTCTAATTGAATTTGTTGTTTTAATTATTTTTTTTAAAAACAAACTCATACATTCAAATGTAAGAATTTGACATAAAAGATGACGTGTAATAAGCTTTGAAAAACATTGCCATCAAAGATCAGGGGTATCAGAGTGTTTTACCAAAACAGGGAATTATGTCACAATACTAAGTTATCGATTTTACATGTAGGAGATAACTATCCTACAGACTTATATAGTATTAGTATTTCCAATAACAGCTGAACTTGTGCATGCAAAAGTGCTTCTAATACAAACATGTACTGTAGGTGTCAAAGGTCCACTCAAAACCTTATCTTGTGTACAACAGTAGCTGCTGCTGAGGTATAAACAACAGCTCAGACAATGCCTTTACATTTTTACCATTCATCCCCACTTAAATGTTTAACTCAAATTGAACCACTTAAAATGGCAGCTTGACTGTGGAGGATGTATCATCACTAGTGGATTTGTTGTAGGTTTGTGGATTGTTCATCTGCAGCTGCATATGAATAAATGAGATAAGCAAAGCAAACAGACAGGTGGTACACATGGAGGCCATGTCTGCTGAAATAGGAGGGTAATCTCAGGTAGAGAGAAATGTATCAAGGCTACAAACGTAGACAAACAAAAGCAAAGAAATTAAAGTGGCCTTAAAGACCAAACTTATTGAGCAGTTATCGTATTATTTTCATCACCTGAATGATGTGCATTGCTTCAAGAGCTGTAATGCAAAGAGTGAAGCAGGCATGTCCAGTAAAGAATAAAGTGATTTGTATATGCATTTTATATATTTAAAAAAAACATTCTTCTTCCATACTTTGAAAGGCATTATTTTTCACTATTAATAGCTTCTCTGCAAATTCACTGGAATTATTTTCGTGAAAAGCTTTCATAAAAAAAAAAATATTTACAGGAATATAATTCACTCCAGCTGAGACAAAAATAAAACTGCAAGAAAGACTTGCATTGAGGAAAATATGAAATAGCCATTATTAAGTAAAGAAAGAAGGAAAGCAAATGGGTCCCCTCTAGAACTAGAAGAGAGAGTATAAGTGTATTTGAAGTAGTGAGATATATTGATATGTTTTACTCTCTATGAAGAAGTATCCATTCACATGCACTGTGCTGATCCACCCCCCGCCCCCCAGCTCACCCTTTGAAACACTTGCTTCATGTTGAATCCTAATGTTCATTCACACAAGGCTATGCTTAGAATGCTGACTTTCTGCAACTACATACCTTCCTCTCAAAGGCCAAAACAATTTCTAAACAATACACCCAGAGGCCTTGACACACATGCTTGCCAACTTAATCAGAACCAGTCTCTAAACAGAAACCTTACACTGAAGTAGAGACCACACTGAAACAGTGCTATCAAGTGCAGATCTGCACAAATAATTTTTCTTCAGATATATTACACTGTAAAAATAACACACACACACACACACACACACACACACACACACACACAATCTCATTCTCAAGTAATTATCCCCACACAAACGTGTGCATTGTGGGGTAATCACAGCTTAATGTCTTCAGTGAATATATATTCAGAATTTAACTGAGCATATTTAATTGTGCTCAGTAAGTCCATCAAGTTGAAGTGGAAAATCAGTGTTGGCTTAAGTCGTACATCCAAAAACCTCTATGCGCATGTGCCTGAGAAAACTGTTGGTATGGCGAACTCAAATATGGATGTGCAGAGGAAGCCGAATCAGCCGATGCTGAAGAAAGAAACAGAAATATCATTCCCAAGAGAAGACAGGTATTCATCGTCATAAGTTTCAAGACGTTATGGTGAGTAATGAGAACTGAAATGGTTCTCCAAAGGTTTTGCTTTAGGACACAAGCATATGTGATATTTTTGCAGAATTGTGAGTTCATACATCCTTTGGTTTCATGATCATGTTTTTCCATTAACCCATATGTGTCTTCTGATAGCCTATAGTTTTATTTTACTCATGTCATATATGTGTTAAATATAGTGCTGGGCAACGATACAATTTTTTAATCGTGATTTCTGCGATTAATCATGATTAATCATATTGTTATGCACAACATTCAATGAAATCAAAAGTAGTGTATTGTGCACTTTTAAATTTAAAAGAACTGCTATATGAACGAAAGTGCAATAACATTTGGTTTGCAAACACTTTAACCCTTTAATGCGTACGATCACACCGGTGTGATCAGTCTTGGCTGGTCCCTGAAGCATACGATTACACCCGTGTGATTAGAACTTTCATTGCATCATGTCATCAACTGCTGACTTTAAATCCACTTTCGCACTTTGGCTGGCGCAGAGCCAGATCGGACGCGCTGACCCTTGTCATATTATCACAAATATTCAGTGTTTTCAACCATATAATGCTTATTTTAGGTTTCAGACATTTAAAGTACTAGCAAAACAGTACATTTACAATTTGTAAAATACACGCTGATGTCTATGGACACGGCAATAATGAATCTTACAAATATAATCTGACAATATTTTTTTATTGATATCATATAGAGATTGTGTAGGTAACTATAAAGTTTACTCTGCTCTTCTCCCAGTTTACCGGAGACCTACTTTAATGTGTTTTGGGAGGAGAGGATGAATTTGCGTGTTGTAAATCCCACAGCTCGGATTCAGTGTGAACTAACATGGCGGCGCCCATCACCCGGTATAGATCGACTAAAACGGTTGATATAAAAGTGTTTAAACTTCCAAATATATTTACTTGCACATATTTCAGGATCGGAATATCAGATATTTCATAATATAGTGAGCATGTTTGTGAATATTTTGAATAAAACTAAATAAAAGCGATCCATGTGTCATACAGATCTATTGTGGCTCTGTGGTGTCACATTGACAAGCATGACGTGTCGCCATGGAAACAATGAGGTGATACATTCTAAAATAACGGTCACCTAAAAAAAAACTCACGCTGGGGGCTAGAATATTTTAAACTTACATGCGAAAGGGTTAAACAAATAAGGAGCTTTTTTTTACAGCAGTATTCCTTTTACATAGTAGCAGTTAAAATATTTTTTGTAATAGAGTGAGACAACAGAGTGTAACAGAGAGACAACACTTGATGGTGGGGTAGAGGCTCGTGTGTGCTGGATGCAGGAGAATAAGGGTGTACCCCCACACTAGGCAATCTTAACCATGCCCGAGCACGTTTGACCCCCAAAGCCTGGTTCATTTGACTAGTGTGATTGCTCCGGGCGCGGTTCGTTTAGCCATTCCTAGCTCGATTGGAAGAGGTAGGCCAGAGCGTGGTTCAGTTGGGCTCGGGCACAGGACAAATGTAGTGTGAGTGCTAACCGCGCCAGAGCGCGGAACTTCTGATGTGCAGCATGATTACCTTAACATTTCTGAACAGCAAAAGTGATAGATCTGTAAAGCAATATATTGTGAGAGGGCAATGTGTTACCGCATCCCAGACGACTCAAAATAATAAACCACAAAGTTAACAAAACGATGCACTTCACTGTGCTGAGTGAGAACAGTTCTCTGCTGTCTTGTGAAATCATGAGTGCTTCAAGTGAGCGCTGCTTCAGTCTTAGGCTAACCCCTAATGCTCTCATTGGTTAAGACGTGTAATTACACCGATCCCAAGCCAGTACTGATCAACATCCTACCCCTCCTGTAACCCATGGTTTGTCTGTATGTGTATTCAGAGCCAGTGAGCAACGGAATTTTGTGATAAAAAAACCAACAGTAACATTGTATGATAACGTTCAGTTGTAAGGCATTTATAAGTGATTTGTTAAAACATAACTATGTGTTCATAAATGATTAATAAGTGATATGTTGTTAATATTTTTATCTATGTTTTGTAGATTGAGTTATAAATCATTTACAAGTGATTAGATGATGTTTAACTAATCATTTACAAAACATGACTATACGTTCACAAATGATTAAGTAATATGATAATGATTTACAAATCTGTCATAAGTTATCTTAAAAAATAGCATATCATAAAATAATCAAACATATTCTTAGTAAATGGTTAATAAGTTTCTAGTTTATATATATATATATAATATATATATATATTAATAATAATATATATATTAATAATAATATATATATATATATATATATATATATATATATATATATATATATATATATATATATATATATATATATATATATATATTATTAATCACTTATAAATCATACATTTTAAAAACATACTGTTTTCTGATTGAGCCAATGTAATAGACAGTTGCAACAACTGATTTAGAGAAATACAATTGGACCAACTGAAATATGTAGATGGAGAGGTCTTTAATTTTTTTAATTAAACAAAGCTAAGCAACTTGCAGTTAGACATGGGTAGTGTAAAAATGTAGTAAAAGTAAATGTGGCCCTCACAGTTGTTTTTAATGTATATTTTTAAGTTGGCATGAAATGAAAAGTCCACTTAAAACTGCCCTTTTCTTACAATGGACGTCAAGCTCACATTGAGTCAGTCTGCCCCTATCCAATCCTCACCCAACTTACTGAACTTCAGTCCCCACCCAGGGTTTTATGTTTTATTTTTTGATAATCCTTTTCACTTGGATACACATCACAATACTGAAAAGATCTGTCACTAGTTTAGTTTCATTGCAACTTTAAGTGGTAGACTTCCGTAGACATTTTTTTTCTCAGTTTTATCATTTGCTTTTGTCCTTTTTTATGACAGTTGCTATTGTCATATTCAGTAGCGCAAACCCATTATATGTAGATTGTATTGGTGAGCCTGATGATATGCATAATCCACACGGACCCTCTTTGTCCTTGTCAAGTCAAGAGTTTCTATACAATCAGTGATGACATTTGAATGGATAAATTTGAAGGGGGACTCCTTGCGGTGGTTCAAATCAAATCTCCCACCAGCATATTACATGATTTCTCCTGTTTTACAAAAGTCTATTTTCACTGAAAGGAAGCTTTGAGCGCTCGCTGTTTGTGCTATACAACCTTAAATGAAAGTGAAGCCTAATTTATTATAGAATGAAAGCACTTTGTTGTTTTTATAAAGGGTAATGTAATTACCCCGTACTTCAATTTAAGATTACAGATTGAGGGATAGATCAAAACACTAACATTATAATGGACCCTTCACAGAAGAAACACTCACTGCACCTGTCTGAGCTCTCTTCTTTTCAACGAGCAACTGCTTTTTTCACATTTAAACAAATGACCTGACTTCAGCTGACACTTAACTGGAGGGAACAGTCATTCATTGTTTGTTATGCACAGGAACAACACCTGATTTTAAAAAGGTAGATTTAATAGTAGAATCATTTGGAAGGTACAAACCTTGTTAGAAGCAGTGTCAAGTGCCACATGTGTTTTCAGCTGCCTATAATATATCTCATTATATATTAAGAAGCATTATTATCAGTAATATACAAAAAAGTGCAAGCAAGATCCTCCAGCAATCTTGGCAATATTATAAAAACAATAAAAGACTGTTCATAATATTCTTGGGTGCACTTTACATAGCTTTGGGGCTGTTTCTGTTTATGCACACATGCATGTAAATGACTAATTTTACCACAGGTAGAAAGCACTCTAGCACACTCACCCTGCGCACATGGACCTGAGATAGGCGCTTGCATCATCACATGGGCCACTCTGCTGAGAGCTGTTTGGGGCGAGAGAGCACGATTGTTCATCCTCTTCTTGTTTATCCCGTAATCCTCTCTGGGGTTTCTGTTGCATTGATAAATTTTCTTGTTTCCACCAGCTTTGTGTCTCACTGCTCAATAGTGGTGCAGACAGCCAGGGACCCACCTGCGTCGAGCCATCACAGACTTGGATCAATGCTCACACATGTACACACACATACATACACATCCCTCTCAGCCTCCAAGAAGCAGCATGCATGTCAACTACCTTTTCTATCCAAGATTTCACTCGTCTTCCAGTGCTTTTTTTGCAGAATTTAGTAAACTATTTAAATGATTCGCTAAATGTGTAGAACATGACATTCGGAAACTTTTCCCCCCACCTCTCGATCTGTCACCCAAAGAAGGAAAGAATGGAGACTGTCATTGGTCCTGACCGCAGACCGAGGAGAAATGCTGATTAAGTTGATTTGTGCAGTTTTGTTCTGTTCCAGATGGGCTGTGTTTTATGCGGGGTAAACAGAAGCAGGCAATGCTGTTCAGTCAGAGAATCCTCGTACGTGGCCACTGAGGCCGTGCTAAAGAGCTGGGGCTTAGACACGCACACTGACAGAGTGACTGCATGTCACACATGCTCAGCTCTCCCAAAAAGACACAGACCAACGCTTATCTGCTGTAATTAGGAAAAGCCTAAACTTCCTTCTGTGAGCACTAGAGAGGATTAAGTGGGACTCCTTTATTTGCTGTTACTTTGTTTCACAGAATTTATATCTGTAGGTCAGAGAAAACGAGGCTAAATTAGTGAGATGTTTGATTGTTTGTGGTTGTTAAAACAACACATTCATTGATGGTCTGTAATCTCTAGGGTGTAAGGTCTATTTCAGCATATTGGGCTTTTTAAATAACATGTTTAATTCTCACCCTTCTGTGATACTAAGGCTGTGCGTTCTTGATCTTTAAAAAGGCTGTTACATACATACATATATAGTATTATTATTATTATTATTGTGTGCATTATTTTATATGTAGTATGATAATTATTTATAAATTTAAACTGGTTCTGCAGTTGGCTAGGAAATATCACCTGCATCGATAGAAAAAATAAAATATTGCTCAGGTTTTTAATAACCAACAAATCAGCCCCTTTTTACCAAAAAAGTAATATTAATTAGTATTAATTGACAATGTGTGTAGTTGTACAGTACATACAGTACTATAGAGTTAGGTTGCTTGTAATTATGCATAATTTACATGCACACAAAAGAAAGTGAAAGTGAAAGTGAGGTGACATACAGCCAAGTATGGTGACCCTTACTCAGAATTCGTAAACAGAAGCAGGCATTGCTGTTGAGAGTCAGAGTGCTTGTTGTAAGTGTACTGATAAAACCTTTATGTGTGAAATGACAATGTAACAAGCAAAAATCTGGGTGTCAACTGAGTTTTGCTTTAAAGGGCTTTTTACCATTTTCTAATTAAAAAAAAAAAAAGTTGCGTGACAGGTTGCATTACTGTTGTGTCAGTCTCAATCTCAATACACAGCTTTTTGCTGAACTCTACCATCAAATTGATTTCTTTCAACATTTCTATTTAATTTAACCGACTCTGTATGTACGTGTGTGTTTGTTTGTCCATTACTGCTTCCCAGCGGAACGCAGAAGAGATGTTATCATGGCAATTGATCAAACTCTCCTTGCCTAGCACTGCAGTCATTAATCAAGTGAATGCTAATTGTGATCAGAGCAGGGGGTCCGAGATGGCCTCTCTGTCAGGCCCCACAGCTGGAGTGATGGAATAGTCCGGCCACAGCTCACTGCAGGAAAGCCTGTTAGAGGAAGATGCATTATGCAACTCCTCCTAAGATTGATAGCCAGCATGAAACTCTAGTATTTGTTGTTTTCTTTTGTTTGCAGTAAAGGTCAATCAAATTATACAATGTTTTAGTACATCAGTTCTTGATGGCTGTAACCCTCATGGGCTGACTATTTAAGAAATGGAGCTTCTGTTTTTCTGAATCTCTCTCTCTCTCTCTGCAGCAGTCACACAGGGAGCCTGTACCTCTCATGGATCACAATCTTGAATCTAGACAGATACAATTCAAATTTGGAAGCCTGGAATCTAAAAACACTGTGCACCATAAAAATGCAATTATATTTTAAGTGTATTCACAGTTTCATAGCTTCATATAAGACATTTCTGTAATGCAGTGCATTTGAAGTCTCCAAAATGTATGTATAAGGTATTCCGAATTTAAACATGGAAATCATATTAGTTTTCTTTCTTTCTTTCTTTCTTTCTTTCGTTCCATGGTTTCTCTTTCAAAATTAGGAAATGTTACTACTTTTATAATATTACTGAAGAAAAAAAGAGACACAAGAAAACTGTTTTCCATTGATTTTCTTATTTTCTTTCTCAGCCAAACAAAAGGTTTCAAAAATCAAATCAAATATTGTTAATTGGTAATCATTTCATTTGTTTTTCTGTCCTCATTTTTTCTTCTTCAGTAATATTATAAAAGTGTTGTTTCAAAATCACATGTTATTCCATTGCATAACAATTTCTCACTTTTACTTTAGGAATTGGTGTCATTTATCACAAACATAAGTTTTGTGATCAATTCTGCGGTGCTTTATTGTATTAGTTATTTTAAGGTATTGCAACCAGTGACCTTTATGGTGATTGTAGAGTATTTGATCCTTGTGGTCCAGAGAAGAGGCAGAGGGGGAATTTAGACGTTTGACCACATGATTTCACATGTATATTTATATTTTGTTGTAGTTGTGCATTCTGCAGTTGAGTAGTTGGGAGTCTGAATCTGCTTTGCTAGTCAAACTGCTATAGTCTCTAAATTAAAACTAGAAAAACTGCTCATTTAGGTAGCACTATCCTCTTGACTTTCCAGTTCCTCTCTGTTTCTCTCCACATCTCCCTATTTCCAGTAATAGTACAGAGGTCTCAGGCTCTAATTGTTTGGCTGTAGTTTTCTTTGGCATGTGCCACACAGGAGCGCTAAGGGCAGACACAGTGCTAGAATGCCATTTGCTTATTCTCCTGCTAATTTCTGGAACACTTGGCAGTGGTTGATTATCTCAGGCCTGTGGGTTCTGTGGCAGCAGAAACAGTGCTGGTCATTACATGCCAGACCCTGATCGGCTTGAGCTCATTCTGCTGCTGTAGGGGGTGAAAGGCTGTCCCATCTGTGGCCCAACTGCACTGCCCAAACAACATTTTAAAGTAAGAACCCAAACTTATTTATAAAGCCTAGTAGCTCAAGTTACATTATTCAGAGCTTATTTGTTTTCCATTTGGGATGCTCTAGCATGTTGGAAATATTATATATATTTTTATCACTTCACAGCATTATAGTATCAGTTTTATGTTGGTAAAGGTGTTTTAGAAATGTCAATACATTATATATGAAAAATGTGGCATGTTGAGTAGCATGCATACTCTGATACCAAATGTTCCACTGTGGCACTTACGTGCATGTGCCCCGAATTAGAATTCAGCTTGGACAAGGCTCTACAGTGTGGGCATTACTCTTGCATTTGCAAGTGAAAATTACTGTGTGTGAATGTGGAAAATGATTTGGGCTCACTGGTGCGAGTGACATCTGACATCCGACTGAGGTCATGAATTTCATACCTTCTGAATAAAAGCTCTCTAATGCAACTGACCTTAAGCGTAAATTATGTTTCACGATGTGATTGGATGATTTTAGTTGATTTCCATTCAAACCAACAGAGAATGTGTAAAAATGGGCTAGTGTTTGTGGAAGTGTGCACATAAAACACATTCTACCATTACGTGGTCACTTTTAAATGACTGGTCTGTTTATGCACTGATGTCTTTGGTTGTTTGGTTGTTTTCAGTGTTTGTTTTATTTTTTATTTTTTTTCTTCCCCTCTAATTTTTGAAAGTTAATGTATTTTATGATTTCTGTCAAATTTATGTCAAATTTAAAAGCTGTCTTAGTGCTTTTTTAGTAATAGATGTGACCGAATATCTGTAGTTTCCACAAAGTTTGCAAATTTTCCTAAAATTGGGCCTTATTTTTGATACGAGGGAATACATCAGAGTTTTTTTTTTTTTTTTTTTTGAATGATACAGAATAAGCTTTCTGAAATGTATTTTTGAGCAGGTTATAATGAATAAAACTTGACATACATTTCACGGATTTGGATGACTTCTTCCTCCATCAAATTCTGTCTAGCAGATGTTGACGTTATTTTATAGAACTTTCCAACAGTGTAATATTAAAGTGAAAGGTTTTTAACTTACTCGACGCTGCAAAGATGAATGTAGCAGAACACCTTTCCCTCTGCGATCTCACCCCCTCAGTCAAGCCTTTATCAGGGTCGCTCTGAGCTGCAGAGGATCCCTGATTCTGCCTGCATTCCGAGAGGATGCGGCCGTGTTTGGCGTCTCCGCTGTCATGTCTCATAATTTCACACTTGCCTGAACAAAAGGCTCTAACAGTTCAGCTGGAGCGTGTCAACTGCACTCTGACAAGAGAATCTCACTTCTGCCTATCTGATTGGTCACTCCAACAAGAAAAAAAAAGTCTAAAAAAGAGTGAAAAAAAGAGCGGACCTTTCTGTGTTTTTATCCACTAAATTTGCTCATGTGCCCCTCTTTCTCATCTTTCCATCAGTGAAGGTTAATGAAAGGGAGCGGGACAGTTTGGAGCAAAAACATTGGAAATTTTTGACTGCGTTCATTGCTTTTTGACAAGGTACCGCAAGCCACTTTATGGTCACATAAACTACAGGGCAGACACCATCACCAGGATATATCCCACCATGCCTGCAGTTATGAGAGCTGTTATTTACAGAGGCCTTCAGCAGGTTATGCCTGAGCAACTTTTACACTGGTCTGGATTTGTCCATCCAAACTTCTTTAGGGAGTGTATTGTTGTGAGCGAACAGTGTGACTCCCTGTAAATGAGTTTGGGACAAGGCCGGCAGCCTCTGTTAAATTAACTAAACCTTCGGAGTGCACAGTGATTTCAAGTATTTTAAACGTGATGCATTGAAGTCAACTTCACAATATGAAATCCTAGAAGTTATATGTTAGGAAAATACATTTTGGCAGCAGTGCCATTGTAGGTTATTTTAATTTTTTTTTTCTTACTGTATTGACAACAAGGGTAACATGCAAAATTTAAATCTGTATAAACAACAACAACCAAAACCATTATTAACAAATAGTTGGATATTATTATTATTATTATTATTATTATTATTATTTATGTATTACATGGATGGATGGATGGATAGATAGATAGACCATATTGGGCAATTTAAAGTAAACATTAAATTTAAATACACACAGTGCAGATATTTTAATTTGAATACATAATATTTTCCTATGCCTCCATATGTCAGTGTGGCTTTCCTCACCCCTCAGATTCTCCTTCAGAGAAAACATGCCTTCAAAAACAAGCCCTCTTTTGTCCCATTAAATGTCACCCAATTGCAAGGATCAGGCTTCATCTGTCTATCTGATATTTGCATCATTCTTCTGCTGACCCCATCTTGCTGAGTCAATTATATCAAATTAGCTGACATTAAAAATAGTGTATTTGATAGCGTCCCTTTTTAGTTCTGTTCTGCTGTTTCTATGGGAACCACATGAAAAATCTGGCCGAGGTGAACAACTAGATTCATGTTTCATTGTATGTGTGTTATAGCAACATGTGAGCTGGGTTTATTGGCCCATGTGCATGTCTATAGGGATTCTTAAAAAATAAAAAAGAGAGCGAACACCTTCAGTATGTAAGAGTTTGTTGCGACCCTATCTGCATGAGGCAGGCTGTTTTTCTCATCAGAGTTTCAAGTCATTTCACCTTTGATTCATTCCAATGTCCTCTTTCCTCTAATGCTTAAACTTAAATCAGCCTGTTTACTAGAAGTAGGTTTCTGAGTGAAACAATGTAGTTCAGAGCATGACATGCATGCATATTGTGTTTTGTTATCTGTGTACACTTTAAGAAAAAGCAGTACCCCACTGTTAATTATTTACACCTTATGTTTTACTTTACATTTTTTCGCTTGCTTCCTGCACTTTCTCTCTCTATAACTAACTCATCCCCCCCCCCGCTCTATAAATTTAATTGAACCCAATCAAGCAAGTAAATGATGATTGCACCCCTGTACCTGGCGTTCAGCCAAAAGAAGAAATCACACTTTCGTCAGCGCTTTAGTGCCCGGGCATCATCACTAAGGGATACCTGGCATGATCCAAACCACGGCAAGCATCTGTGCCCATGGCATAATGTCAGAGACTTAGAGCTGCAGAATGTGAGCACACCTCTGCATTGCCTTTTAAACTTGAGCCTGTGGGTTGCATCACCTCCAGAACCAGAACTAAATTTCCCAGTATCACTTTTTTTGTTATTATTGGTAGGATTATTAAAGGTTGGATTACACTACATGACTTTTTAAAATCAGAACAGATTTGAAAACACTAAGCTAGGGATGTCCCGATCGGGTTTCTTGAAGGGCTGGGACAATAAATCGATGCATCGCAAATCGAGAAATGATTCTGCATCGATTCTGAGATTTTTCGAAGGCATCTCGATTCTCTCTTGAATTGATTTTGAGCTTAGTTTTTAACAGCAGATGGCACTGCGTGCTTAAGAAAAGCCGTATTCTGCTTGCTTCCAGTTCCTTACACACGCACCACTTGAATCTAAAATAATCATTCATAAAGTTTGAAAAGGTTGAAGGGAATTACAAGGACTGATGCTCAAGAAGGCAACAGAATGCATTAAGAGCCGGAGGGTGTAAACTTTTTGAATTGGATGATCAGGGTAAATTGTTCTTGTTTTGTATTCTGGGAGCTGGAGGATTTTTCTGAAGAACAGGCTGTTTAACTGTTCAGGACCAACAAGGGACTCATGAACAACTATCACAAAACATAAAAACAGTCATGGATCATCCAGGAAATGACACAACATGTTAATATTTATGGGTATGGACACTTTTGAATGGGGTCATTTTTACAATTCAGTTTATTTGATCTTGTGGAGTATATATAAACATCCTTTATGTGAAATAGCTTATTCCAGACAGTACTAAATAAAACTAACATGCAATTTTCATGATCCCTCTTATTTTGTGAAAATTATTCACATTTTGTATATTCTGCAAGGGGTATGTAAACTTATGAGTACAACTGTATATATTTCAGTGTCAGCAGGCAACAATTTTTTTTTTTTTTTTTTTTTTTTTTTTTTTTTTTTTTTTTTTTTTTTACAGCTACATGAGAGTGTACTGGACCAAAATACAAACAAGTTAAACATTTAATGTGACGGATATATTATTTGAATATGTATGTATGTAATGACCAAATAGTTATATAAGTATACCTCTTGTAAATGATGTAAGTTTACAGTGACATTACAGTACCTTTACATTACTTTACATACAGTACATTTAAAGTAAGATGTGGATATTTTCTAGAAATAAAAAACAGCAAATTTTGAACTTTTGGTATTTGCTTATTCTTTCTTACCAAGTTCTAAAAATATTCCAGCTACAGTCAATCACAATGATTATACAGTTACAAATGATTAAGCATATAAATTGTCAGTTTGTTGTTTTACACAAATGCACACTGACTTTCCTACATGACATAGGCTACTCTTGCATGTTGTGAAATGCATAAGAAATCTTTAGACGCATAACAAAACGACAAATAACAACAAAAGACAATACTATATTTAACCTTTTCTGATACGAAGTGTGCGCTACAAACGTAAGCATTTTTGACCATTGTTTCTGTCCAGTCCACTCATTTTATTGTGTTTAACCACAGCTGTTGTCGTTTTTTGTCTGGCAATGGCAGCAGGTATGCAATAAAATTTCAAATTGGAGCCTGTACTCCGTCGATTCTAGCACCCAACATCAAAACAAGATGATATTTTAAGCTCCTTATATAGACAAATCTGTGCTGGTTTAAATTGACCACCTCCAGTTTTCCCTTTGTTTTGCCTCCAGTTAGCGCTGTGACGTAATTGTGACATATAGGAATGTATTTTTGGTGCACACTTCATGTACATTAAAGTTATTAAAATCAATCCAGTATCAAGTATACAGAGTTGTGCAGAGAGTAAAATAAATATATGTATGATGTATGTTTATGTATAAAAATATGTATAGACATTGTAAACAGACATTGTGGTCACAAATTTGAATATGGGACTACTGATATAAACTTCTTGTATTTTATATGTATAATAAGCAAAATAATTGGAACATAAAGATTAAGATAAGGTTAGAAAGCATGAAGCTTGTGCTGTCAGAATGCCAGTCTGTCAGTCAAGTCCGAATCAAGACGCAACTAATAGCAACGCGTTATGACAACGTCTTAGAAAGTCTGACGGCAGATAAAACTAAATGATGAATGAGTGACTGTAACAAAAGTGTGCATCAAATACACTGAACATGGAAGCTCAAATGTGTGTGACACACTATAACAGACCTCACTGTTTTTCATGCGTCATAGGCATAAAATAAGGGTCAGACTGAAAATTTAGACATACTTGATCTGCTATGTTTTCATTGTCACATGACCTGCCAGAATCAGTTGCATCGCTTCACTGCCATTCACAACTCTTCTCCCGTGGCTTCATGGGAGAGTGAATTGTCCACTGAATGTGCACTCCATAATCTCGGCAGAAATATTAGGTCACCTGGGTGTTTTCTCCTACTGTTTTTTTAATACTGTGAATTTGGACATGCTACTGTTTTCACACATTATTTGTTGCATTCTATGTAGTATGGAAGTAGCCATATTTGGATGCAGCTGATATGTTCTAATTAGGGATGTCGCGATAACTGCAATATCGCAGTTCATTTTAATGAAGTATTTCTAAATGAAGCTCACCGCAGATCAAGGCTGCAGACAGCGCACCTTGTTTGTTTTCTTTATTTTATTAATGCACAAAGTTTTGTTGTTATTATGTGTGGATACAAATAAAAGTAGACCCTTTAAATATTCGATTGATGTATTGCTCTTATCTGTACGATCAAAACTGAAAGTGTAATTTAAGTTCTTTTCAGGGTTATCAGGAGAAGATGCCTCATAACGTGTATACGGGGGATCGACTCCAGAGGGTTAACATTTAAACAATATTGCACTCATGGTCATGCTGTTGTATTGAATATTAGCACACATGAAATGAAAGTGTGATTATTACTTTTATACAAGAGCTAATGTAGAGTAACTATTTGGTGCTGACATTTGACCTCTAAGTTGTGTCTCTGGATTTGTATTAGGTGTCCTGACATGAATATTGCACTGTTTAAAATATTTTAAACAGTAGGGCATTAGCATCGTCCTGCCCTCTCGTGCCCTTGGCTTTCCCAGAGGCCCTGCTCTAGCAGTTGTAATTTGAGATGCATTACATGTTTGGTTATGGAAGAGCAGTTTTATACTCTTGACAGTTTTATATGAATTGTCCTCAGGCATTTCATAAGTGAGCTGAGTGGGTGGCAAGCCTTAACGGTCAACTGTCTGTATCAGGACTGCACGCTTCACAGGGAGCACTTATCTTTTATTAATATCACTTCATTAAAAGTTTTGCTGTTCTGCTTTTCTTCTGCTTCATTCCTTATTTTCCTTCTAAAAAGACAATGTTAATTAATCAACAAAAAAACAAAAACACCATGAGCCAAATGGGAAAAAGTCAGATGGCAAGGTTCAGTGCTCTAAGACTGTTGTAACAGCTAGTGTGAGACAATTAATGCATGCAGCAAACAGCAGGCAATGAACACACCCCAATGTGCTAATTGTAACTCCAGCTGAGGGGCCTTGTGGGTGCGATTGAGTGGGACCTTTTCAGTATTGTCATCCTCCTTCAACGTAGCTTGACCGCCCCCATCTCAGTGCCATTCTGCCCCCTTTCCAATTATCAAACTTTATTAAGATATTTGTTTTCCTGAGATGGCCTTTGCACCTTTTGTTAAGCTCTGGATGGTAGAATGCTATTTTGTATTTGGCTAATTGAATCCTGTTTATTTTAGTGATTAGAATGTCCTTTTGTAGTGAAATGAAGTTCACTTGCATGGTGTTATCTGCCCCTTTGTGACAGGAACAAAGTAAACAGAACAGAAGTGAAGTGCTGAACTATTTCTGTGTGTGAGTATACAGTATATATATGTGTGTGTGTGTGTGTGTGTGTGTGTGTGTGTGTGTATAGTAGTGACAAATTACATACAGTAGCACAAATATACTGTATACAATAGAATAAAGATTCAAATAAAATTAAACAGTGCTTTAACTTTTTCAGGTAGGTCTAGCAGTAGTATTTAGTACAAAACTGAGATACAAAAAGTCATCAAAAGTAAAGTAACAGCTTAGTCTTCACTATATAAATAAATACAGATACATCTATACATTTAAATTTACAAGTCAAGAACAGTGAGTGAATTTCTTTCTTTTGTTGTTTGATTAGCATTTGACTATTTACGTGCAACAGTTGTAAAAAAAAATTACTCAATTTGGTACATGCTGAAGTTTTTTGAACTTAGGCCAATAACTTGCAACATTAATAACATAACAACTGTATACATAAACAACAGTAGACATTATTGTTATTTACCAGCCTAACACATGAAACCAAATCCTTGAACTCATGGCCTCAGCAGTGGACATGAACAAAATATAATGGGTAGTATTTTCCACTCCATCCAAGTTGAGAAGGCAGTTTATTTTGTTATACTGTATCTATTTTGTTATTTTGCATATCTATGCACAATTATATTATTAGTTGAATTTTATTATTGGTAATTAGCATAGTTTTTTCCCCCTCCTGCACCCTGTAAGAACAGACTTGTGAGGACTACTGGTATACATCTGTCTTTTCCACTTTTTCACAAAAAAAAAAATAAATAAATAAATATATATATATATATATATATATATATATATATATATATATATATATATATATATATTCAAAGCTATTAGTTGCAAATGTCTCATCACAGCTCAAAGATCATATTTTAAACTATTTAAAACCTTGCTTCCAAATTGCAGTCAGCTCTGCCATCAAAGCAAGCATCAGGCTGCAGTCTGAGCATCCCTGCCTCGACTCAGTATCTCTAAGCTCTCGGCGAAGCACTGCCTTTAATGTCTCACAGTGTTAAATGGAGAAATGTAAGACTACAGGCAGAAGGAGTGCCAGCTGTAGCCTGCAGCCACGCTTTACAGGTTACCTCCCTAATGGAGCTCCCAGGCCTTGAAGTGCAGTTGGGGAGCGGGAGGGGAAAAAATGTCAAACGTTCATCTGAGACCCATCATTAAGGACTTTCTCTGACTGGAGATGAGGAAAGTGGATGGGTAGCACAAAAGAAGAGACGGCAGTAATTGACTACGTTCGCTGCAATGGGACTAATTCACAATGAAGCACACAGCAGCTAGTCATGTGGAGGAGACCTAAGTGAGTTTCTAAATAATGGGAGTTTGAGAGCTAGTGCTGTTATCCAGGTGACTGAGGATGTACAGGGAGTTGGATTTGTCAAATGTGGCAGATATGCACCAAAAGCGGATTTGGACTGGCTTCTTACTATCAGTGGTTAGGCAAAAGTATAATGTAATCTTGTGCATGTTGTGGCTGTAATATCATAAGCCCTGTTTTTAAACAGCTCAGACCCTGGAGTTTGCATTTTAAGCTGAGCCTCTAGTTCTCATCTTTCCATTCCCTGTTGGCTCACTGCAGTGGTCTGACCTTGGTGTAGGTAGAATTAATCTGCCATGCTCTATTTTCACATGTGAAGATGGCCATCATGGCAAATAATCTCTTTTCATATTTGATTGCGGTATCCACTTCCCCAAGGCCACTCTGTACTGGGTTAATTGAATTTCAGAGACTGTCTTAGGTTGGTCAGCAAAGATTGAAGTGCATGTAATCATAATTTAGGCAAGCACTGCTCTTGTGCGCTTTGCTAAATGAAGGGTGACATCACATTTTTAACATATATATGAAATTGTGATTCAGTTGTGAGCACATGCCAGAGGGTCTGTGCGTTTGTAGTAGGGGTTGCACAGACTTTTTGATTGATTTTAATGCTCTGCTATAACGGTTTAAGCTTACGTTGACTAGTCGCCTGGATAAGAAATCTTTGAAGTCCACATTTACGCTCCATTTCCAAACAGTTAAAGTAAACAAAATGACTTGCATATATGTTGCTTTTGGTGACATGATCTCTGTTGAATATGCATATAGCACGGGATTTGAAGATCGGATTTATAATACTTTTGTGGAAACACATTTATGTGACCAAGTGTAATCAGAACAGTTTTAACAATTCGGATAGCTATCTGATTTGAGAAAACACATGAAGTGACAAGTGTAATTATGCCCTTAGACAGTGTGGACTATTAAATTATGGTAATAGGTACTTAGGCACTGTTTGGGTATTTATCCAGGCTCAGTTCTGGTACGCTATGCCAGAACATTCATGTACTTTTCTCAAGCCAATCATGGTGTAGGATTTACTTTGAAACAGTTTTCACTCAGAAATCACTAGTTAATTTCACAAATAATTACAAAGGAATGACAAGTAACACATTAAATTGAACATGAAATTTTAATGTAGTCTGTAAAATGTACTCCAATAATCTGAGCAGTTTCGTTCTATCTTTTTTTTTTTTGGCGTGTCAATTAAAACTCTTCAACTTTTCAAAACACACAAAAGACCCCTGTGTTCTGTTCTATTTTGTTGTATTTTTGAACAGGAATGTGTCCTGTGTGAATAGGTCGCAGAGGTCATAGCAAGACAAATTCAGTCTTTTTTCATTATTTCAGAGTCTGTCCTTGTCCTTTTGATTACCAGATGTTGCAATACAGAGGTTCCTTTTAAGTTAATGCTATTCATGTATATAAGTATAAAATAAACACTAGTATTGTTATGATTTCTCATTCGACTCAGGCCATAATTCCCCAGCACTGAAGGCTTTGCTACAGATGGTATACACTTGGTGTTAATTTCCACATATTGCCATTCTTCATGTGCTAAATGAACAGTAACTTTCAGTGGAAAGTTGAAATCATCTAATAGTCTTGTATCTTCTTAACTACATCGATCTTCATTCATTACAAGTGGATTAAAAACCATAATTTCTTATAGTATTTCTCCTTATAGTATTTAGAAGGCTAAATAGTATTTAGCAGGCTAATAGTATTCCTCCCCCTAAGTTCTCACATGCCTGTGTTGAGAAGGAATAGATAAATTCAGGAGTGGAATAAATGTCTTATGTCTGGCGTAATACACAAGCTGAGGATTTCATTATGGCAATCCCCTCATGGGATTCTCCAGTCCAGGCTTAACAAGCCTCTCATTCTCAACATTTAACCCAGCCATGTATAATGCATTAGAACAGACCATGAGCCTCCTGCCTTTTTTGAGTAATTGGCTTCTCGATTTCTTATTATTTTTCTTACTAGTGCTAGGCAACAATAAATCGTGATTAATCGCATCCAAAATAAATGTTTTTGTTTACATAGTATGTGTGTACTGTGTGTATTTATTATGTATGTAAGAATACACACACATGCATGTATATATTTAAGAAAAATATATTATGTTTATATATATGAAATATGTTTATATATAATTTAAATTATAGGAATATAAATATATACATGTAAATATTTTCAAAATATATACTGTATGTGTGTGTGTATTTATATATACATAATAAATATACACAGTACACACACACACACACATTATGTAAACAAAAACTTTTATTTTGGATGCGACTAATCATTGCCCAGCACTAATTCTTACAGATGTATAGTTTTTAATTCAAGCTAGAAAGCTATTTATGTTTTTGCTTCATTCCTGGAAAAATAACCAATAAAGCACACAGGGTACTTAGTAACTTGCGATAAAGAACTGATACTATAATCATTATCTTGAAACATGAAGACAGTGGACCAATAGGATTTTCAATAGGATTTGAAAGTAATAACTAACATCTGGCCAGATCTTGTCAAGTGCTATTTTCCTCAAGGAGGCTTTACATAAACTGACTTTCACTTGAATCACAATTGCATATTGTGTTTGTCTGCATCAAGTGCCTGATGTGGAACACCAACATCCAGGGCCTCCTTTGAAAAGTTTGCTCACTCGAGAGGTGAAGTGTAGACCCACCACATCCATCTCCATCTCTACTCAGCTTGTTTCATTCAAGGATGAACAGAATTCAATACCTCCACTAGACCAAGGACTCTGCGTTCTCTGTACTCAGGCAGTGTAGATTTTTTGAGCCAACTAAAGCTGCAATGGAGTTACATTTTTACACCAATTGATTGGCACCTTACAGCTACCACTTCAAAGCAGATTTTCTTTTTTTTTTTTTTTTTTTTTTGTGAGAGGTGAGGCACAGTATTTTATTTCCTCTTTATAGAGCACCTGCTATTCTTGATATATACCTCAAATATCATTTAGCATTTTAAAAATAGAGAGATATTCAAAATATAGTTTGTGGTACATACAGAGACTGCAAAGAAATTATTATTAGGAATACAGTACATACATTCCTTTTGCATATGTGAAAGGAAAGGGGAAAAAATGTTTGCTGTCTTTATCTTAAGTTTGTAATACCTGTGGATACTGGTTTTGAAACAGTTAGACATTATGAGCTTTATTGATTACAAACTGTTTGTCCACTCTAGAAATTCCATAATTTCGGTTCATTGTAGCGAGAAACGCAAATGGAACAATATCAGGATATTTCACAACCACAGTCTTGCCGTTAGGGCAGAAATGTGTGCAATGAATAAAAAATAGCTTCTCACACTAGGAAGCTAGTCTTTGCAGTCTTGCATGATTTTAAGTAATGGGATTCAGTTTCATACAATTTTTTTTTGTTGTTTGTTTGTTTTTTTGGATGCATGCAGTTGTTGATCTGTGCAGCCATCTCTTGTTAGTATGTGTCTGATTATTTTTCAGTTAGAAAATGATTGTAAATGTATGCACTTCATTCTCAAAAAGAACAACAAATCTACTGTAGTAATATATTGTGAATGGTTGTGTATCTCAAGCCATTTAGCAAAGCACATTTACTTCCACAAACTATGCTATGATCCTCTTAGGATTGTGAAATGTTTACTATTAGCTAAATGATCATAATATTTTCAGAGAGCTTTGCTTAAGGCCCTTTGTTATCATGCGCTTAATTATTATTTTGTCATTTGCTCCCCTCAATGTTCATACCTAATCTATTAATTACAATCTCCATTAGCATTTTAATGAGAATTGGGCCAATAATTAAATCAGTCTATTTAAAGCTATAATTGAATGACCCCTGGATCTGCTTTGATGGCTAAAAGTAAGTAGTGTCATGCCTGTGATTGAGAATTAGAGGAAGAGAAACGGAAAACTTAGGTGGAAAAAAAAAGCTTGCCATTTTGATGACTGAAACATAATTCAGAGGTCACTATTTATTTTACAGTTCTCTGATGGCCACAGTTAAGGATTGTGATTACAGGAGCTGTGTAATTATAGGATCACAGCTGAATATGTAGGCTGAAGTTATTAATTACTATAACCTATGTGCCTCAGATGCTTTCCACATTAGCTGACGGCTTGAACTTTGATCCTGGTGGGAGACTGTCTAGTTTGCATTCATATTTCTTAAAGAATATCTGCACAGAAACCGCTCCAGTGCCTGTTCAATGGAGCCTCACTGACTGTACTCGTAACTGTTGCTCTGTGAGCATCGCTGATCTCAACCCTGCAGCTCACAGGCGGGCAGGGAGGCACATGAGGCCATAATGAGAAAAGACAAGCTCTCCCTCTAATAGCTTTTTCTCAAAAACAAAAATGACTCTGACCTCCGCTGCTCCTCGGCTGATGGGAGACTTGGAGTGGTCTACTCTCGGCCGAGTATGCGGGGGTAAGGGCTGACCCGGGACCAGAGACTCAGGGCCAGCTCGGGGCAACAATAATAGCCAGGTTAGTGCTCTCCACTGGCCGTTAATGGCAGCGCAGTGTAAACAGCATCAAGAGAGTGGGACGGGATGATGGGGTCGTGCTCTATCGAAACTTGGCCATATGAACATACAGCGAGTGAATGTGCCTCTAAGGGGGCTCTGATTTAAACAGCCTCTCAGTCTCTTCAGTGAATTTACCTTTAACAATGAGACAGTGTTTACTATCAAATATCTGTTTTTGCGCACTCTTGTTCCTTGTTTTTATGTGTATAAGTAGTTGATATACAGTACTTACACACACACACTTGTGAACCCTTGTGAAAAATACTGATGCATTTTTAAAGTACTAATATGCCATTTAGGGGTAAATAAGGTGCATAGTTGCACCTTTAGCATATATACCAAATTACAAACTTATAAATTACATACTTGTGTATTTGTTAATTTTGTTAAAGGTTTTTAAGGTTTAATGTATAAAATGTTATATTTTTATAGCTGTAATGCTTTTAGATTTAGTTCTTTTAGTTATAGCTGTATTTATTTATTTATTTTTAAATAAAATATAATTTTATTCAAACTGTTCAATTTTATTTGAACTGCATTGTCATATGAACAACCAGTCAGTAATTCTACCCCAAACATGATGATTATAAAAAATTCATTCAGTTAACACTCTGAAAGATTCAGTAAATTCAGTAAGTAAAATAATTATGTTTTGAACTGCTAACCTGTGATTTCATTTGTCTTTCTGAGTGATTAATCAAGCTCTTGACATGCTTTGTATTTGTTTTTGAGTGCAGCCAGTGAAGCGAGGACAATAGAAAGCCAGTTTTATTTCACAAAACATGGGCTTTTTATCTCATTGTTATAAATTTGGGTAAAATATAATTAATTTTGGTAGATTCAGCAGTGGAGTGCCAGAATAGCGATGCATGAATGAGAGTTAGTGTTATACAGACAGAATGACACAACATTACATTGCAGTGGCACATTTTTCGATATGAAAACAGACACACGCAATTAATGAGCTACAGTCTGATTTGCCACACAGTAACAGTGACAGACTGGCAGTTCTCTATCTCACTCACCATTGCAGCTTGGTTTCTCTAACGGCCACTGGCAGCTGTAAATTATACAGTCTCATACAAGTACTAACACACACACGCACCTTCATCTTAAGCAGTTGATGCCGAGCAATCCAATTAACATGCATAATGCACCTGAAGAAAAAAAGAATGAGCGAAAGAGAGAAAAGAAAACCTGCTGTGCAGATAAGCCCAGAACGATCATTTATTTATACACAAATGGAGGATGTGCTCAGTCTTAGCCAGGTCTGGTTGATTCATTGCCTCAACCTCTCCGGTTCAGGTTCAGGTGAGCAGCACATTAGCCCGGTAGTCATGAGGATATTATTGCACCTGTGGCTGCACAGTTTCATTTTATGCACCCATGGGCAATTTGTGCCCCCTCCAAACACCTTCTTTGTGTTCATCACATTTATGCTGCTGTTTTCCCTCTATGCAAGCAGGTCATTGTAAATGAGGATTGCGCTAGTCGCGGCCCACAGCTCTCGGCTCAGGCGAGGGAAAAGAACACATGCTGCCTGGTGAAATGGGGTTATTACTGTAGTCTGTATGCTCTCCCATTGCTCTTGCATTCCCTGCCACACTCTCTCTTTCTCTTTATCTCTGTCTTTCTCTCATAGCATTATTGTGCTCCACATCGCATGTTTGGGTGATGCCTAATGTGGTTCAGTATCCCTCCTGTAGGTTTCATCGTAGCTACTTCCTCGTTCCTTAGCTCATGATGTTGTTGCGAAGGGAAAGCATTCCGCATGACCCTGGCAGGTATGCATTTGCAATCTAATACACAGTAGCGTCTCCCATTGTCTTCTTCCATCTCCCCTATTGGGATGCTTTGATAACAGGAATAGAAGCTCCCAGGTTCTGCGAGGGTTAGAGCAAATTCACAAGCTGCAGAGCTAAGTCACTTTGACATTCAAGGCGTCCTCTGCCTTTCAAGGTCAAGTTGACTTGCTCTGTTCGGTAACGGATGGAAAAAGTCGAGCTGTGCTTGAAAGCAAATGCAGATAAGATGAATCTTGTCAGTAAGTAATTCACTTTGTAGTTATGACTGATTATTTATTTGGGTGAAAGCAGTTCCCTCAGAAATGTCACTGTGTTTACAGGCAGCAATATAACTGTAAAAGCCATCAGCCTAAATGTTGTTAGTGGGGTAGTAGTCTCAGCCTCAGACGTCACGCCCATCGTTGGCTAAATGTCTGATGCATATGGCACACAAAAGTGGAAACACTTCAGGAGTTTCAAATTCGTCTTCAGATTGGTTGAATTCTACAGGATTTCCGGTAGAAGTGTGTGGCGCGTTCTTTAATGTTCTGTTTGGAAACAAAGATGCCGTGACGCCAAACCCCATCGCGAAAGAATAAAGCCGTCGTGTTTACAACTGTGATGAAGAGCGCTTATCAGGATAGCTTATCAACTAAAAGCTGGATTTTCAAAAGTATGTGAAATATATAAAGCTTGCGGCAAATAATCTTTAAATTACGTACAAGAGTTTTACACACCAGACTGTTATTGTGGCGACATTTCCACACCCCAAAACGTGATGCTGAAACGAAATGAACTGTGATTGGTTGTTTGACATGTCGGTCAAATGGCCTTGTGGGCAGGCCTTGGCCAATGAAAGCTGCCATGAATTCCAGACCTTCAGCCATCAGTCCGAAGGTCTGGCTACGCAAAACTAGTGGGGTAGTAACTTGATAGGCTGAAAACCTCCCAATAATTCACAAGGCAGTTAGTAATGAGTTTTTGGATGATTCGTCTCACTTTTTTCCATATCTCGACTGCATTTCCTAGGCAAAGAATTACTGACTGATCCTTTTCGATTGAGAAAGGCTTTGGATGCTCAGAAACCTTTTGTAACCCGGCTTCCACAGCTGACTCAGCCTATTTATCTAAACTGAATGAGCCAAAAACTTTAGGCTTGTTCTCAGTTGAACTTTTTTAGAAATTAAAAGCAGTAGTTGTCATGACATTTGTAATGATTTGTTTTTAAAAAAATTAAAAAAAAAAAATAAAATAAAGTAATAATAATTTTCGAAGTAATAATAACTCAAAGTGAATTCAAATATTGGCAAAAGAATCTTAACAACAGTCTGAATTCCAGCACAGGAATTAAGCAAGTTTTACAGTGATTTCCCCAGATGATTTCCCCCCCTTATTTTTTTTATTTTATTTTTATTTTTTTCCCCCACATGCCCACACAATCTCTCTCTCTCTCACACACACACACACACACACACACACACAAACACACACAAAAAAATCAAGAGAGCCAAGCAGATGCAGGAGTAATTAAAATCATCGTGCTGATGTTAAGTGCCAAATCAGAGAAACAATGGCTTTGACTCTGTGACATCTGTTTACTACAGGTCTCACACGTGTGTCCTCTACAATGTCTCAATGCAGAACTGCCTTCTGAGCATACACGTCCACTGGCATGGAGTGAGGGGGTGTTTCCACTTTGCCAGGTTCGTGCCAGGGATTGTGGGATTGACAATGGTGAGATGCAAGTGGTGTGCGACAAAAATCTGGGAAATGCATATGCAAATGCAAAATCGGCGAGTTGCAGCAGTGCTACACCACAGTGAGGTGAAGACAAGTGAAGGTTGTGACATCTGTCACAAATTGCCAGTTTAGGTTTTTGGTAGATTCAGTGCTTAAATTGTATTATATTATTGTTATCTTACCAGGCCCAAATCCTGGACATTAGTAAACATGCATATATGGCGTTTTATTGATCCTGCATTGAAAGCAATCAATCTATGCAATTTATTGTGTGTTGTGAGAAGTGTGTAGATGAGAGAGGATCATGAGATCTTTAGGGCCCTATGATTTCTGCCATGCCGAAAATGTGGGAAACTATATTTCATAGGCTATTGTAAAAATAAATTTTAATAAATTAAATTATTTTTGTTCATTCAAATAATAAGACATGCATAAACAGAATTTGTTAACAATAAAACAGTGAGAAAAAATAAAACATTTCAGTGGGCCCTTAAGATGTAATTTTTGTTAAAATTTTAATAAATTGATGTTAAATTGTATGTTTCAATGTGAAGCAATTTTGTTTGTCTTACGTTGTTAACATCGCTTCTAAAGACTGCTGTGTCAATTTACATTCATTTAAACCCAATATTAGCCACTCATAACTGATACATTGTCCCTATTATGCTATTTAAAAGGTTCGTAATTGGATTTTGGGAGTCCCCAACAACAGGTTTAAATGCATGCAAGGTCAAAAAACACTTTCATTAGCTTATAATATGCTTTTAAATTTAAGTTATTTCTCAACGACTCTCAAACGATTCGTTGAAGATTTTAAGATTTGCCCATTTACAAATCCCGCATTGAACTTACGGAGATTGGGGAAGCAATTATCAGTAAAATGAGGGGAACAGCAAAAGATTTATGATTATACTGCTGTGGTATCATAGTAAATATTAATTTTAATCACTGATTCTTCAAAGCCTCATCCTTTGGAAGTGAAAATAAACTCACTTTCACAGAGCAGAGCACAGCATCTTCTCAACATTGTGTTATTCACACGAATGAGCTACAGCGTTTGAGGGATGTTTTTGCCGGATGTCCATGCAGAACATAGGCAAGATTTATGTAAATGTATTAACTTGTAATGCATGAACTTCACAGAAATGGGATTCAAATTAAGCAACTCGTTTCAGTGTTTCAGAGTCGACTCTTTCTTTTGAGAAACAGTAACTTTATTTATGACGCACTTTCACCTTTAGAACTTTGCGGACTGTTTCCATTCAAATACAGCTACATTACACACTGCATGAAAGTTAATTTTCAAAAATCCATAATAGGGGCACTTTAAAACATAGTTCTATCTTGTCACGGCCAGATGTCCCTGAATCTGCCCTAAAGAAACCCATACTATTTGTTGCGCCACCACCCACATCCCATGATTCCATCTGCTTTACTTCTCTGGGACTTCAGAGAGCAAGTGTGTCCAGCTGCTGCAGCAGGCTGTGTTTAAGTAGTGGCATGATTGTGTGTGCTTTACCTAATCTGCTCCATTAGTTTAAATAATGCAGGAACGCTAATGAGCCAGCCAGAGAGGGGGAGAGTGAGAGAGGGAGGGTTATTGCAATCCATCTCTAATTAGTCCTATTCCTTTACAACTGAACTCAAATCAACCAGGGCAGTTAGAACATGAGGAATTCGGTATTCCAGCTGGCTTCAGGAAGGCCACTGATTTATGAAAATATCACCAGAGCCACTTAAGGGTCTGAAACAATTGGTACTATCTGTCACACAGACAAACTTATCAAAAGTAGTCTTTTGTAGAGGTGCCCAAACTTTTTTCTTTTCATTTCTTGTCTATCCTATTCTTGAAAAAAAAAAAAAAAAAAATACCTGATTGCTTCGATTTGTTCTCATTTGCAAGTCGCTTTGGATAAAAGTGCCTGCTAAATGATTAAATGTAAATGTAATACAAAAGGCCAAAAATCTAATTTGATTAAGGGCATGTGATCTAAAAATGAAAATTGCATATTATCCAACTACTGTATATTGCATTTTATTCACTTTTATATAAAATATATTATATAAACAACACATTACATTTCTAAATTAGCAAAAAATATTTTTTAATCAAGTTCACTCATTAAATAATATTTAATTATAATAAAATATTAAAATAGAAATGAAGATATGCTTCAATGCCATGTTTTTTCTTTTTTTTTCACTTCTTTTTGTGATTTTGGCAGGCCAAATCAAAGGTAATCAAGGGCCAACTTTGGCCCACAGGCCCCGGTTTGGGCATCTCTGTTCTATCATAATTTATTCCCCCTGTATGTCTATATGACGAGGAACAAGAGGAGTTATTTATACAGTGAAAAAAAAAAAAAAAAAACAAAAAAAAAAAAAAAAATTCCCTTTTCTTGTGAAAAGTGTTATACATATATAATTGACTTGCTTTTATTGTTCTTTTCTGGTCCACATCCACTTGTTTTACTTGGAAAAGAGCAGTGAGAACATTGTTCATAAAGTCTCATTTTGTTTTCGACAGAAGGAAGAAAGTCATGTGAGTTTGGAACAACATGATGGTGAGAAAATAATGACAGGATTGCTATCTTTGGGTGAACTAAATCTAAGTCTAAATCTTTCTAAAAGTTCTAATTAATGCTTAGCATGTGGAGAAGCTTCTGTGGCTCATCAGGACTAGTGCAGTTTCTGCAGAGATTATGTGCAACATCTGAACCAGAGCCAAGCTGTCACCTTTCTTGTGCTGGCACTGTTGGAAGGATTCTTGTGATATTTCAATTTGATTCACATCCAGAAGTGGGGGAACAGATCACCCCACAATGTAGCTGTTTACCAAACATTCTCAATAAACTGATATGTCACTAGTTTGCATGCAAGTATACTTCTGTAGGAGATTATGCAGTATGTGTGTGGGTGCTGCTCTCTTCCTCACACTCCGTCATTCCTCTTTTCCCTTCCTCCTCGATTTGGACAAGTTTAACCACTTCAATCATGCAAAAGGTGATAATTAGTGAGTGCACACTCCACCACAGCAGACCACTGTGTGCAGATGGCTGTGCAAATGAAGTCAGTAAACCATCCTGACAAGCACAAACGTTGCCCATGCAAATAAAACACTCAGGGAAGTTTATAGCCTTTCGCTCTCAAATTGAATATCTCTCCTTTTGCTTTTCACAGCTCTCTTTATTTTTTTAATTTTCCTTTTCTCCAGACTTCCCATCCTGTAGAAATAACTGGCTGATTTGGGAGTCTGTTGACCTCAGTCGGAGCAGCTGGAGTGGGGCAAAGCCATCATATAGCTGCCATGTCCTTGAGACAGCATTTCTCGGATCCTCTTCTTGGTGGCCTTTTGGGGGCTCCCTTTTGATTTTTTTTTCAGGTTCTTTCTGTTGGGTGTCGGGCATAGCTTGCTCTACATCAGATTTAACATGGAGATTTGCAGAGTAAGTGTTAAAACATGCATGCATGAATCTGCCTGTTGAAATTAAACTTTAGTGCTTTCTGAAGTGGCCTCATTTCCTGTTGAAGAGGTTGTGCTGCTGTTTATTAATTACTCCGAGTGGTCAATGCAGTGTGGTTGTGACCTGCACTTTCATAGAGGAAGCTAGTAATTATGCTGCCTCTAGGAGGTAGATTAAAGATAATGTTATTCACCATGCATCTCTGGCTCACAGCACATTGTTCACACCTCCATTAGCATAGGACAAAAGGTTGACATGGCCATGCTACAGGTGTAATGTGCTTCGACTGACCCCTGTATTTGCTCAAGTGGAAGGCCAGAATTGAAGGCAGCATTATAAAAAAATTTGCGAGAGAGGATGACCTGGACCTGCATTTGCCCTAATAAGCCTAAAGCTGGACCATGGCAGCACATGAAATTCATCATGAGAAGACAGAATCATATATAATCTTCAAACAATTAGTTACTTTGACACTAAAAAATGCTCTTACAAAAATCTTTTAACAATTAAAAAACACATTGATTGACATCTCGGTTTGCACTCGGTTTTCATAGTACATCAATCAATCTTTTGCCCTCTTCTTTGTTGCTGGTGTCCACATATTTGGTGATATGTTTATTTCATTTGTAGCACTGTATGTTATACTTGTACATACAGGCAGTTTTTAAAATGTGCATTCAGAATTTGAAATGACTTCACCTGGAGCTTTTTGCAAAGCTTTGAATATTTAAATAACATTTAAATGTTTATACATACAACTATTTGTACATAAATGTTAAAGTATTTTTACATTAGTATTTTACACCTTATTCAAGAACTGTCATTATTCAAATATGGTTATAAGGAGAGGGTGAGTAATCTCATAGGTTCACTCTGCATCTTCCTTGTGTTCGTACACAGTATCTACATGTCAAAACAAAATTGTTCCTATTATAATCAGCAAGGCTGTCTATACTGGAAGCACTCATTGTGTGGAGAATGGTGTGATGTACATTAATTTAACTTGAAAATACCTCAGAGCCACTCAGTGTTCAAATAGCCTAACCATAAACCATTTGTTAATCTTAGTCAATGTTAATGTTTACCATTTACTTATACATTGTATTGTATTATAATACATGGTTGTATCTGATAATATGATTTAACGGACCTGAGCTAGCATATAAAGAGCATATAAAGAGTTAATTAACAATACTTTTTAACTAACATTAGCATAGATTAAGAAATATCACAGATCTATTGCTAATAGTTAGTTAATGGTAGTTATTAATTTCATGTTAACTAATGGAACCTTATTGTAAAGTGTTACCAAATATTCTTTATTTACAAATATTTCTAACACTTTACATTAAGATTCAATTTGTTTACATTAGTAAACAATGAACAATACTCTTACATTTTCTTTATTGATTTAGGTTTGTTAATTTTCACGTGTACAAATATATATAAATTAAAAATCAAACAAAAATTAATTAAAAAAAAAAAAACAAACAAACACCAAAAAAAAAACCAATGTTGTAAATTGACATTTAAAGGGGTCATATAATGCTTTTTTAAAGATCATTATTTTGTGTATTTGGTGTAACAGAATATGTTGGCATGCTTTAATGTTCAAAAAACACATTATTTTTCAAATACTGTACATTATTGTAGGTCCTCTATGCCCCGCCTCTCTCAAGCGTTTCGTTTTCTACAAAGTCCCTCCTTCTGACAAACGCAGTCTGCTCTGATTGGCCAACTGACCCAGTGCATTGTGATTGGTCGAACATCGAAAGCACTCGTCGGAAATGTAAGGCCCCTTTCCATAATCATGAGCTTCATCTTTCAAAATAAATGTAAAGACAGTTAATAATGTCCTCAGTTTTACCATCAGTTCAAGCCAGAAAGGGTAACAGAGTCGCGTGACAGACACAGTGATGATGCTCGTATATATTTGCAGTACGCATGCCATAGACCGTTAAGACAGACAACAAAAACTTAAAACAATATCTCTCTCTCTCTCTCTCACACGCGCAAGCACACACATACGCGCACACACACACGACGTGCAAAACTCCGCATTTGAACAGTCAACAGCAAATACTTAAACTAATAGCAAAACATACTTACAGTAGCTGATTCAGAAGCGCCAGATTGTCATAGCAAAGTCAGAATTTCTTCATGCACCAAGAGCTTTTAACACTCCAAAGAGAAAGAAAAAATTGAAATCGCATAATATGACCCCTTTAACCTATAATAAATATATAATGAATGCTATGAAAAAATAAATGTGGTTAATTGTTAGGACATGATAGCTGAATACATTAACTAATATTAACTAATTGAATCTTACTTTAAAGCATTAGCAAAATATACAAACACAGAAAAAAACAAACAAAACATGAACATAGACAAGTATGGTGACCCATACTTGGATTTTGTGCTTGGTATTTAACCCATACAAGTGCACACACACAGTAGTGAACACACACACCATGAACACACACCCGGAGCAGTGGGCAGCCAATACTGTGGCGCCTTGGGGGAGCAGTTAGGGGCTCGGTGCCTTGCTCAAGGGTCTCACCTCAGTCGTGATATTGAAGGTGGAGAGATCGCTGGTTATTCACTCTCCCCACCTACAATCCCTGCCGGACCTGAGACTCGAACCCGCAACCTTTGGGTTACAATTCCAACTCTCTATCCATTAGTCGTGATTAGTGCCCCACTCATAGCCTTAGTTTACGTGAATTGATTGGTACTGTATTAATTATAATAATACCACAGTTATAACAAAGCCAGATACATCAAATATTTTCTGGCCTTTCTCTTATCTTTATGCAAAATGCTAACTATTACTAGCATGTAATACTGTGTAGCATAATATGTAATATGCAATATTATGTAGTATAACAATAGCATATGTAACCAAAAATAACCCTCACACTTTGAACATTCTGATTGTGATGATGCAGTATTGGTTGATTTAAATGTAGACACGGTTATATGATATTATGGTGTTATAATGCTGTTTTATATACATGAAATTATATACACAATAGCTCCTTAGTACCTTCAGTAAAAAAGAAAAATGCTTCAATGGAGGTACTTAAGCAGTCTTTCAGCATATCAGTGGCTTGTGGGTAAATAGTAATACTCTTCACTAAGAAGTAAGCGGATCTGTTCTTTTAGCCATTTAAGCTAATCATTATTGCTTGCCCTGATCCGTTCAAGCTTCATCATGCATTTAGTTAATTTCAGAATGGCATCTGACACTTTTTTTTTTTTTTTTGAAGCTGACCATCTTACACCTCACTTGAGAAGAAAGTTGAACCCTTTTGTCGATCGATTAGCTCATATAAATCCTTCATCAATACAAAAAAAAAAAAAAAAAAACTGGTCTCCAATAGGCTTAACAGGACAACCTTTGCTGCCATCCCTCTTTCCCATTAAATCCCAGGATTACAGTACTGAGGTTTTGGTGTCTGCCACGAGACCAAATAACACTCACCTCGAGGTTACTAATGCAATTAATGTTTTCTGTGCTCAAAGGGCTTTCAGTGTGGCTACCAATAGCATGGGATTAATTAGACCTGTTCTGGAGCAGTCCTGTTAAAACAGTCCTGTTTCCATGGAAGTGTTGCCACTTTCACATAAAGCTATATTTTTAAGGAACTGCTAATGAAGACTGATGTAAGTGGTGGAGATGACTCATTTCTAATGTTTACCTGCAGGTAATGTTGCTAAGCTGTTCTCTCTATCAACGCACCTGTTTTAATTAACCTAGCACCAGTCATCTACAGTTTCTCACTTCTCAGGAAATAACACAGCCAGATTGGGGTTGCGTTGGAGTAAACTGTTGAAGACAAATCTAAATTCAATGAAACTCTGGAGGGCTCAACATTAAAGGAATAGTTCACCCAAAAATGTAAAATCTGCTTGTTTGCTCACTCTCATGCCATTCCGATCAAGTATTATTTTCTTCTGTGAAACACAAAAAGAGATCTAAGGCAGAATGCAATGAAAATGGAGTCATATATTATTTGCAGTCTTGTTCCAATGTGTAATGCATAGTGCATTTTGCATACTCTTCTAGACAACACAAATATATAGAGCAATGGCAGATACATGTCGAAGAAATATTAGAATTATTATTCTACTCAAGATCTTCTATTGTGTTTTTTATGGATAAAAAAAGAGAAAAAAATCTATTGAAATGGCATGGAGATGTTTCATTTTACATTTTATTTTACTAGCATTGCCAGCATGTTCATTGGCCCCACCAAAAAACAAAAACAAACAAAAATTGTGTTTGCAATTTTTATGTCTATAAATTAATATAATTATATTTTTTGACTATCATACGTCATTCTTGCATGTTAACATTACAAGGTACTGGTGACATATAGTATTTAAATGAACTGTAATTTGTAACAGCATTGTTCAACAGACTACAGAAATCGAAAAGTTTGCAAAGCATAAAAATACATGATCAACTAACATAAGATGTAGTGACAACGCAGTAGTGGCCAAGTGATGATTCTGTCAGCTGGCCCGATTATATCTCACACCGCCAACGGGCCTTGAGCAGTCCTTATTGTTGAGCGTTGCTCCGTTCCAAACTGTTTTCTCACCCGTGCTGTAATAAAACAATGAATCAGGCAGCGAGGAGAGAAGTGTGTGTTCTCACTGAACTCTTGCCCAAATTATCATAAAGACTTTTCTCAGGAGCCCATCTGCCTGGGCAGCCAGCTCTCAAACAAGATTCCTTACTCCCACTTTACAGCGGGTTAATCATTCAGGAAATATCTGTGAAGCATCTCGCTTTGACTCAATTAATCGCAGAGCCAGTTCTGTCAAGCAGCATTCTCATGATGCTCTAATCAGCCTTTGATCTGCAATTTTCTGTCACCATCTCTCTCTCTTTCAGCACAAGCAGACTGCACAAGGTGTTAACCATCCAGTTTGACAAGTTTGTGGCTCAGAAACATCTTTTTATGCATCTATTAAATGATGCAGAGGCAGTGGAATCAAAATAATATGAGCCATTTATCCAGCGAATGTTTTTTGAGTGTTTTGTTTCAGTTTTATGCAAATTTACACAGTATGTCGTGTCTGTGTGTCAATTGCATTTGAACCACAACTAGCTGTGTGAAGGATGCACTTTAGAGTCAGTTACCCCCTCTAGTGGCCAGAGGAGCACAGTGCAGATGCCAAAGGGCCTGGTCAGAACTAGTACCATATCAGCAGCCTCACAGGAACTGAGAGCGTTCATACATAGACCTACAGTGTCAAGAAAAACAAATAGTGAATAGAGTATGCCAGTTATCCTTGCCGAACACAAGTTCTTTTGTTGTGCATGTGTTAAATGCTGCAGTGAATCAATATTATTTTGTCATTGCAATTCTTTTCTTTGTGGTAGAGTCCATTATATTCTTGAATATGTTGTATTGATGCAAGTTTTATGCGGTATAAAAGTGTATAACAATACAAAGCAATTTTGTATTATTGACTTTGACTCTGACCCTGACAAAATCACTCTGAATTTCAAGATGTTCTTCATTTTGTGCGTTCTTTGCACATATGCCTTGCTCTGTGAATATAAATGAATTCACAACATTTCTTGAATTTTCGTCCATGCTAATGTTTGTCGTTACTGGAGCTTTTTGACCTCAAATTCATGCTGTTGGGGAGGATATTCATTCTGCACAGATCATTAACTTTGTAATCAGGCAATGTTATTTTATCACACCACGGTTGCAGCCTCTGCACTGTGTGGAGGTTGATGGGGTTCAATGTCTATTACAAAAATGTCTATTACATGGTTTTCTTATTGGCTTTTATTGTTTAAACCAGTGTTTTTTTTTTTTTTTTTTTTTTTTTTATTAAACCTTTTCGTCTTATTTATTCTTGGCCTTATCAGTAAGGCTAAAGTACACCATTATTGAGAACAAGCCAATAATGTGTTCCTTTTGATTAATTCATATTAGATACTGGATGTCATTTACAATGATCATAATACATAATGCCATTAAAATAGCCATTGCAGGGACTTCATAAGCCGTTTATATGGTTGCAAAACAGACTCACCTTCTCAAACTGAAGAACGTTTTATAAAAAGAACAATTTTAGAATTTATTTTAGAATGACTTTTATTTTAGTATTAGTTACATATCAGTATTAGTGATAGGCTCAGTCAGATGTTCTGTGAAGTTGTATTGACATACATTTTTGGACATATAATAATTATCTTTTTAATTAATGTTTTTAATTATTTAAATAATCAAAAAAAAAAGATATCTATTTAATTAATTAATTTTAAATATCTAAATAAACTAACATCTTTTATTTTTTTATGGAGCTACTCTGATGCTGCATGAACTAGTTTTATAAAATAAGTATACATTTAAAAATTATATTTAATTTTAAAAAGTAAGTTTTTATATTGAATTTCTTTCACTCTTTTTTTTTCTAAATTGGATCAATTAGATCAAATAACCAATGGAATGCGTTTAGTTTTCTGCTTCATTAATCAATTCTATGTTAAATTCATTAGTAAAATAGGCTCTTAAGTTTCCACTGACTATCAGAACATTAAATTGTATGCTTTAATGATAGTTAGACATAGCATAGACATAGGTTTTTCAATACTTTTCATCAAGGCTGTTTTTTCCCCCTAACAATTTTAATTTGAAAAAAAAATGTCACTTTATGAAAAGAATGCCTGCTGCATTTTTTCTCTGCCATTGCCCTCTTCCACTCCTTAAAATTCTGCTGCTCGTTCACACATTCTGGCTTGTCTTTAAGTCGGCAGGCCCTTTCTGCTTGTGCCCCTGGGATAAGGGGAAGCATTGATAATGGTGTCCACAGATGCAGCTCGGGCTTTGACAGGATTGGCTTGGAGTGTCCCGGCTCTCCAGTGGGGGACTCTGTAAAGCAAGTGTCCAGTATCTGCCTGACACCTGAGCGTGGACCCCCGTGAATCATGACTCACACAAGACTTCCTATGAATTGTACTTAAGGCATTCATTCTCAGATGCTTCATTACCCCTCAGCCCTCAGTGTCAGCTGGCCTGACAGTAGTGTGCGAGGCCGGGAATGCTGGACTAATCTCAGGGGCTGAGAATGGTGTGTATGTGTGTGTTTTTGCAGTCTCTCAAATGGACAAACTCATACAGATACAGTTTAGAACTGTGTACAGAAATGGCCTATTTACATGTGACCACATTAAAGTGTCTTTGCGAAACAGTTCGACCTACTATTCTCACATTATATGCAAATAAACAGGTTGGTTTGTAATCCGTACAGATGCGTCGTGGTGACCGAATATAAATACCCCCAACAAAAACTCTATTTTTTTTTTATTTTTTATTCTTTCTCTTTTTAGCTCCTACCTGACACACGCTCTCTGTGCCACTGATGTGTTCACTGTGTGTGTAGTCAGAGGTCGCTCTCTAGCTACAGTCATGCATTTAGCCTCATTGCAGGCTGCTAATGAGTTTCTCTACTCATGGCGAGACTGGCATCAGCAGATATAGCTGCTACCGACCACTGTATATTCAGAAAACATCATTGTAATTGTCTGAGCATGGGTATGCACAGACTTTCCTTGTGTAGATGGAACGTTCTGTATAACACCAAAGACAAGGGAATGAATCAGCATTTCAATAGCCCTTAATGTGACCATAGCATTTGTGGTGATTGCCTCCTCTTTCTCTCTTTATGTGTGTGTTTCTTTTTGCCCCAATCACAGAGTAATTGTAGACCAGTGAAAGTGGTGTTCAGTGATCATCAAATGCAGGACACTCAAAAATGACTTGAATGATTGAGAAAGATTGAAAACATGCATAATGCATGTGGAATCACTTTGGGTGGTCAGTTATGGCAGATTTACATATTGAGACATTTTTACATTTGGAAATATCTCTACTGACAGTCTTGTTATTGGTAGCTTATTATATTTCTAACTAGTCAAAATTATATGTCAAATAAATACAGTTCTTTTGAACTTGCTATTCACCGCAATCCTGAAAAAAGTGGGGAAAAGTATCCCTATATCAAAAAAAAAAAAAAAAACCTGCTTTGGTGAGCATAAAAAATAATAATAATCATACCAATGCCAATTTTCTGAACAACCTTAGCAACAAACTTAGACTATGTTTAAACAGCAGCAAAATACAGGTATCAGTCCTGTTTTACAGTGCTAAAAATAGTTATGTTCACACACAGTTTGGTTATAAATGAGAATGACAAATGCATTTTCTATAATCAAACTGACTTCCTCAAGTTTTCAGGATGCACATTCACATTTTAAAAGTTCTTGGTTCTGGGCTGTGGAATTTCTCTGTGTGTCACATCATACAGTGTATGTTTATGTGCGTTGTGTGTTTTCCAGTTGCTGTCTTTCCACTAGATCTGCTTTCATCAGTTTTATGGTCTGGCTGTGATCTAAATGCTGCACTGTATACTTGCTTAAAAATAAATGCATGGAAAGCCACTGTCAGGTTTGATTTATGAACTTCGATTTGACTCGTTCGCTAAATTGTTACAAGACTTTCCAGTGTTATGAAAGTTGCTATATCTGTCAATTCCCCAAACACTTACTGCAGATAATCTAAGACTCAAATTAGATATAAAGGTGACTTAAATGATGGGGGCAATCTCAGAAATGTTAAACCTGTTCACACTTTGATGCCACAAGACTCATGCTCTGTGTGGGAGTTACATTCCTCGATGTGTGAATTGATGTGAAACTGCCACCTCAAAGATGTTATGACAGCATTATAAGTAGATGATAGATGGTGTATAGAGACCCTCCTCCCCCGCACAGGAACGGCTGTTCCCATGCGATAAAGTTGAACAGGTTTTCTTCACTGTCCAAAATATGTACATTTAACACCCAAATACCTCCCTGTACATCTTCACCCTCAGTAGAACACCAATGTAGCCATCTCTTGCCTATAGTTCTGCATTAGACGGCTGGCCTTGACACTGATGCCTGTGGGTAACAGCAGTATTTACTCTATTCCCAATCCATCATAAGACAGAAATGGGCAAGCGTCGCTATGATGTCCGTAATTTCCAGCGCTCTCACAATGATCAAACCCATTGTATGGCCCATTCCATCACGCAGTACATATAGCTATACACGCCAGCCACTAGCTTTTTTTCATCGCTGATAATGGACTCATGAGCTGGATAAAGAGAGCGAGAAAGAGAGAAAAGATCATTTTGCCAGACCTGAAGCGCAACGCAGGCTCGAGGCTGCCCAAATTCAATAAAGAAACAATCAAGCACGGTAACACGCCATAATGGCTTTTTAAAAAAGATAAATGTTTAGTAAATGACTCTTTTATGTCCAGGAGGGAAGGGAGAGAATGGCTTTCTGCATTAGGTGAAGAAATGCAGCCTCCTGACCCAGCTGATGCTTTCTGATTACCAGCCAAATTGCAGGAGAACCCCCTTTGTCTCGCAGGTAGGCAGGGCCATTCTTTACCCTCCTCTTCATTTCCTGTGTGTGAAATTGTGTGTGGAAGAGAGGGAGTGAGGCTGAGATAAAGGTAGGAGATGCAAGATAAAATTTGCGTCTGCATATATGTGGGGCTTGCGGGAGCACACTTTGCAGTCTCACTGAGGTGTATTTGTCTCCCTTATCTTACTGCCAGCATCACGGCTGCTATTAGAGCAGTTTGATGTGGAGGAACCATGGCCAGATATTGATCTAGACAGCAGTGAAGAATAGAGAATGCTCCTTCATCACCCAGATGTAGCATATGATGACTCTGATATTCATGGAAAACACATTCAGATGTGAGAGTAAACAGAACCACCCTCGAGCTGTTTACTGTTTTTGACAGCATGGAGGTCTACACGTAAGGCAATGTAGTGTATTTGTACTTGTCTGTTTGTGTTATCCACATCTGTGTCATAAATCACAACCTCTTCACTCTGCCCAGTCCTCCATGATGAAATATTCATCGTCCAGTTTAGCCGAGACACCACTTTTCAGTGCCGCTTAATTCCGTCTTCTATGGAACCCAGGTTATTAGTACACACTTCTCTGTATATTAATAATGTATGAAGAATTTTCTATAAATCAGCGTGGAAGACAGTGCTATGTGGAGTTGTAAGTGCTGGAGGATTAGCGATTATGTTTGTTATGCACAGATTTAAGCTTTCAGAAGAAAAAGTCTTTGAGGTTTGCTTTGGTGTAGGCCTATGAGTCTGAAGTTTTTGTTGAGTTAGCATGCTGGCTGTTTAGAGAATGATTCAGAAAACATTCATAATCTGCAGACACATGCAATATGTGGACCTGTGTGGCCTGACGCTCTATGGATGGCATCCAGACTGGCATCTGGTCTAAACAGATTGTTCTTCATTTGGAGGCACAACTAAAAGATTTACTCAGTAGTACATCTGCAACTTTTTTTTTTTTTTTTTTTTTAAATCAAACTCAGTTTATTTCAGCCACTACAGGTGTTTCCCTGCAGTACATTACAGGAATGTTTTATTCAAGTCAAATGCAGCTACACATTCATGCTGAATTGATCTGTGAATTAATTACAGCACTTGCAAGTTGGCAATGTATTGATATTCCTCACACATTCTCATTTAGGGTTTGTACTAAACATTTAACCTTAAATCAGCTTCTGCTTCTTGAAGTACAGACTTTAACCTGAGGTATGTGCAGATAGAAAAATGTTTGAACATTTTGTAACGCTTTATTTTAAGGACCAATTCTCACTATTAAAGTGATAGTTCACCCAAAAATGTTTATCTGCTTTCCCCCAGGGCATCCAAGATGTAGGTGACTTTGTTTCTTCAGTAGAACACAAACTATGATTTTTTGACTTCAGCCGTTGCAGTCTCTCAGTCTACAATGCTTGTCAATGGTCACAGAATCTATGAGAAAAAAAAAAAAAACTTCCACAGAAAAATCCAAATTAAACCCTGCGGCTCGTGGCGATACATTGATTGGTTTGTGCAAGAAACTGAACAGTATTTATATTGTTTTTTCTTTACCTCTGATTCACGCAATGTCCGAACTGTTAGAACTCTTGTGAACGCGCTTCACAGCACCCTGCATCATCTTCTACTTGTGGCTTTATAGCGGATCGCAGTATTATAAGTGCATTACCGCCACCTATCTCTCAAGTTGACCATTGACACTCCCGATTGAGATTGTAGATAGAGTGTTAATGGTCCATTTGAGAGATAGGTGGCTGGTGTACTGTTCAGTTTCTTGCACAGACCGATCGTTTTGTGTCTTTACACATCAATGTATCGTCACGAGCCGCAGGGTTTAATTCGGATTTTTCTGTGCATGTTTTTTTTTTTCTCACATAGATTCTGTGACCATTGACAAGCATTGTAGACTGAGAGATTGCAATGGCAGAAGTTAAAAAATCGTATTTTGTGTTCTAAGAATCAAATCCAACAACAAAATTCAACTACATCTTGGAAACCATATAAACATCAAACATAAAAACATCAAAAATCAATTTAAGATTATCACCTATCCCTTTAAGTAGTTGCTTATTAGCATGCATATTACTAGGACATTGGCAGTTTATTAGTAGTTATAAGCACATATTATCACCTTATTCTGCATGACCATATTTTAGATCCCTTAATCAAACCCCATTCCTAAACTTAACAACTACCTTACTAACTATTAAAAAGAAGCAAAATATGAGTTTATTAAGGCAAAATGTGTACTTAATAGTTCATTAATATTGAAAATTGGACCTTAAAATAAAGTGTGACTGAACATTTTTAAGATCACCTAAAACTTGAGTGCTATTCTATCGCAAGCCCTATTATTTCAGAAAATGCAAAGGCATCAGTAGCAGTATTGGTAATTGTGATACTTGCCTTCATTTGTACTTTGTAAAAAGATACTATTATACAATATTTAAAATATACTTTCTATGTTGTTTCTACATTAATTCGGAGATTCAATGTGAACATTATATTTATGATTACCTTTTTTAATGTTAGGTCTGATTAATCTTAATTAATAACAGTAAAATGTATGATTAAAAAGTTTTTTAATTAAAGAGGTTTTTATTATTATTATTATTATTATTATTATTATTATTATTATTATTATTATTATTTTTATTTTTTTTATTATTGATTGACAGCACTACTAAAAACAAAGGAGCCAAATAGCCAGTTCAAAACCAATGCATTCAAGTTCATATATCATCTGACATCTGTGGTAACACTTTACAATAATGATACTTTATGCATATTAATGTTTGTTAACATTATTTAATAAAATACAGCTGTTCATTGTTACTTCCTGTTAACTCAGGTCAATTAAATAATATTAACAGATGCAGCATTTGCTTGTAAAGAATAAGTACATTAGTAGATGTGGAAAGTAATATTAACTGAAAATAATAAGTGCTTTAGAAGTATTTTGCATTGTTAGTTCTTGTTATCTATTATAGTTAACTAATGCTAACAATTAGAGCCTTATTGTAAAGTGTTACATTTTCTGCCTAATTGACTGCCAGCTAAATACTGGTTGATGTTATTGAACAGTTTGCAGCTCTGTGGTTTGTAAGCAGGTAGTGGATTATTGGCTAGTTTCCTTGTTAAGACAGATAAAGTATTATGTAAATTCAATCAAACAATGAGTAATAAATTGAGAAGTTTGTAGCATCACAATTTGAGTCAGGTTCACTGTATCCTGCTACTCTGTGGACACAGACAGCAGAAGTCCCTTAAACACTGATTACACTGAGCAGATAGAGCCTAGAACAAACACAACTCCCACAGGATGGGCGCATCACATCCTAACACAGCAGCCTGTTATCTCAAGGGTAATCAAGAACAAGAAAGAACGTGTGGTGATCTCATCTGGTGCATTGTCAGACAGAACACGGCTAGGGTCTAGCCATCATTACAGCATAGCATTGTGACAACCAGTTTTATTACCCTACACTGAAATAATTTTTACTGATGTTATCAGCCTGTAGTGAGTACATGATCCTTCTATAGATTTTGGTGAAAAGAGAAAATGGATTTATTTAGAGCTTTGCACTGGCCTCTCAGCCCTTGTTTCTTTGTGCAGTTCTTTGTCACTGTGTTACTGGCTGTAATTAGAGAAAAGGGCATCCAAATTCATAAACCTCTCTTTCCTAGAGGCAAAGAAAAGGTTAAACTTTGTGGGGGTATTTGATTCTGGATGAGAAAAGTGGCACAAAAGAGTCTGCAATCTGACATTAATTACTCTGCCAATCTGGGGCGATGCGGGGGGTGTCAATCATGGGCAGGTGTGCAATAATTCTGCAGCTGAATCACACACCCACAAGCTCTTCAGCTGAGTTTGTTGTTCCTGAAACTAAACTGAAGGCTTCCTGTCAGCAAGAGGGAGTTCAGAGACCTCTCTAACCAATCTGGAAACTCTTTATAATTTGATGATTTTTCATAATTTATTGTATGAAGATAACAAAGGAAGTGTTACTTGAAAATATATATATATACAGGGATGTGATTTTTCCGTATAAATATGGATTTCCGGATAAATATATGGATAAATATATTTTCCGACCTCTGAGGGACGATCCATGTGATTCGCGTAGATTCAAGTTTTTTGTTTTTGTTTTTTTGGGTGGGCGTGGGGGGGGGGGTAGGTTGGTTATTGCATGATGATTGATATCGCGCAAATGGCCTTAAACTATTACCTAAATAAACTGCGAAAAGAAACATCATGGACGGAATGAATGGTCCTGGGAGCGCTGCACAAGCTCACGGCGCCATCTGCAGGACATTTCAAAGCATTCAAATGATTCAAAGCGCCAAACGCGAGCAGAATCGCCGCTGAAACGTATTACTCGACCCGGTGACTTTTTATGAATGGCGGTGAGAATTTGAGATTGGTAGTGCTGTCATAAAATTCACAACGGTTGTCCTGTAATTATATAATAGGCTGTAGTGTGAAGCGCTACATGTCTGCTGTTACAGTAACCTACTGTTTTCAGTTTCGATTCATTGTTAGTGCTGCGCTTGGTTTGAGCCGCTTTAATTTGCATTCGGGAACACAACATTCGTCATTAGAAATGTTTATAAATCTGTTGTTGTTTACAAAGAAGTTTCAGTGTCACATAATCCTTAAGAAATCATTCTAATATGCTGATTTGCTGCTCAATAAACATTTCTCATTATTATAAATTGTAGAAACTGTTTTGCTGCTTATTATTTTTGTGGAAACAATGATACCACTCAAACATTTTTATAAGATTTAAAAAAGAGAGAGAAATAAATAATTGTATTCATTATGCATGAAAGTGACAAAACCGTGACAAGTGCCAATCTCCCTTTTTTGCAGAATGCGAAATATTCGCTCAACCAATCACAGCGCACCATTCCACGCACTATAAACATTAACAACCAATCACAGCGCACCATTCCACGCACTGTAAACATTAACAACCAATCACAGGGCACCATTCCACACACTCTAGACAGTAATGGCGGCGCTTTGAATACACTCCGCATCCTAGTTTTACTCATCTACTTTGTACTTTGTGATCAACAAACAAGGGCTGCTTGATAAATTGCATGTTTTTGTCACCCACATCTCGTCAGTAAAGCCGGTTCTGTGATAAATAGTACCGGTAAATGTCCATCACACGCTTTTAGATGGAGCGACATTTAATACACAGCGGTTGATCACTGACAAGCTACGCTATATCGCGTTCATTAGATGTATCACATTTTATTATGAATGTGATATTGCGTAGCTTGTCAGTGTTAGTGTTTTTATTAATGCCATTTATGTTTTTGTTAATACAGCACATAGCACTAGTTAACTAAATGAATGTAACATGGCAAACAGGGGAAGTCGTGGTAGTGGTTAGAGAGTTTGACTCCTAACCCTAAAGGGTGTGGGTTCGAGTCTCGGGCCGGCAATACCACGACTGAGGTGCCCTTGAGCAAGGCACCAAACCCCCAACTGCTCCCTGGGTGCAGCAGCATAAATAGCTGCCCACTCCTCCAGGTGTGTGTGTTTACGGTTTGTGTGTGTTCACTGCTGTGTTTGTGCACTTTGAATGGGTTAAATGCAGAACACGGTTTCTGAGTATGGGTCACCACACTTGGCTGTATGTCATGTCACTTTCACTTTCAAAGATGAATGCACTTTTGGAAGTTGAATGTAAGGGAAATGCCATTTTGGAATTTCTGTGGTCTAATGTGATATTGTTGTTCATGTTCTTGTTCATGATGTAATTTTCTTTTATTGCTGTAATTAATTCTTGGCATTAACAAGATGACCTGTTAAATTCATTTCGGAAGCGATGACTGATGGATGTATTTTTAGTCCAGTGCCTGTTTATAAGTATTGATTATGATATAATATAATTAGTATTGACCAAGTTCAGAGGCTTTCATATGTGGATCAACTTACTATGTTATGTATTTTCATCAGTTCCAATATGAAAAATAACTTTCAAATTGATTCAATGGATTTATTGCATTTTGAGAAAAAAATAAAATAATTATATATATATATATATATATACATATATATATATATATATATATATATATATATATATCATGGATTTATTTCATTTTGGGAAAAATTTATAACATTTTATAATAAATCTTTGAAAACCAAAACCTGGATTTTAATTTTTAATGTTATTATAACCTAAAGATGCTATGTGAAAGTTTGAAATGGAAAATAGTGGTTTTCATCTTGCTGCTTTCTTGGTAAAGAAAATATATTTTTACTCAAATTAATCAAAATGGATTTATTGCGTTTTGGAACCAAACTCTTCATGTATGTAAAAAAAAAAAAAAAAAAAAAAAAAAGAATGACACTAATTTTATATCATTGTGACTTTGCTTTCCATACACTTTAAGTACTTCTTCATATACCACAGCAAAAACTATAGTCTGAGAAAGTTCAAACGTGATTAAAGGCAAGTGAACAGTCAGTAAAAAAAAAAAAAAAAACAAATAAAAAGTGTGTGGGCGGGGGGGCCAAATACACAATTTACAAGCATAGATAAAATAAACAGTAGTATTCAGGTACAGATATTTAATAATTAATGTAAAATAACACTGCATTGTGTTCACCGTGTGAATTAAATTTAGATTAATCTTTGTTATAGCTGTTTTGTTGTTTGATTAACATAAGTGACATATTCAGCAGTACATGTTTATAGGCTGCTGTCCCTTTAAATCAGACTGCACGGATCCAATATAATGATACACATCTGATTTCTTTCTCAGCTGTTTACATTCATTTTAAACATAACTGACTGCGTTTACGAGAATGATTTTCGAGACTGGTACTATTGACATAATAATGTGTTTTTAAAACATAACTGACTGCGTTTACGAGAATGATTGTCGAGACGGGTACTATTGACATAATAATGTGTGTTTGTGTCTGTTCAAACATGAGGAGATGCGAAAGACGAATCAACTCTGTGTTCGCACGCCATCTGAAATGCATGTGTGTGTGTGTGTGTGTGTGCGCATGCGCGCAGCACGCTTTGCACATGTGCGGCAGAAATGAAGATACGATGTGCGAGATGTGGCTTATGTGCGTGCTTCTGGTGTGAGTCAGACAGCAAGACCAGATGGCAAAGAGTTGTTTTTTGCAACTTACTGCACTTAATAACTCTTTGTAACATCAAGCAATTCTCTGCTGTATGTGACAAACTAAAACTTTGTCACAACAAGGAAACCTATGAAGAATTAATAAATATCGTCACATTAAAAATAACTTTCAAATTTGTGTTTACTGAGCAATGTTTTTCCTGGTTTCCACATCAGTGGTGTTTGTTCTGATATCAGCTTTAACAGAATTCTGCACTGAATTTGAATGCTTCTCACAAGATTTAACAGACATGTTGATTCTGTGACAAATTCAGCTGCTTTCTTCACTGTATCTCCCAGAGCTGTGTATATCAGTGTTACGTGATCGAGAAAATTTGTGAGCTTTTGCGAAAATTGCGGCGTTTGCTTGATTTTGCGATAAATTCAGCAATCGCAAAATCACGAAATCCTGGAGGGACTGTTATCTGACGCTGTTTGCAGTGGCTCTGAGTGACTTGGTTCAGAGTAAATTCTGCTCCACATAAGCTCCATCTCAGCATCTGCTCTGAGTTTGCATCGCTTCTCATACTTGTAATGAGAAACACTTAACAAAAGAGCAACTTTAAGAGTTTACTAGGGTTTCTTATTTAAAATAAAAGTTTGATGGGTTAACGTTTGACAGCCAGAAATATCAGTAATGTAATTTTACAGTTGTAATGTAAAAATAAAACTCAAAGCTCTAGTATGACCCTGGACAACAAAACCAGTCTTGAGTCGCTGGGGTATATTTTTAGCAATAGCCAAAAAAAAAAAAAAAAAACCTTGTATGGTCAAAATTATCAATTTTTCTTTTATGCCAAAAATCATTAGGATATTAATTAAAGATCATGTTCCATGAAGATACATTGTTACGAATTCATTTGGACAAGTTCAAAGGCGATTTTCTCAGTATTTAGATTTTTTTGCACTCTCAGATTTTCAAATAGTTGTATCTCGGCCAAATATTGTCCTAACAAACCATACATCAATGGAGAGCTTATTTATTCAGCTTTCAGGTGATGTATTAATCTAAAAAAAATTAACACTTAAGGCTGGTTTTGTGGTCCATGGTCACATATATATATGAACTGTATTAGGGCTCAGTCTGATACTGGCAGCTGTCAAGTCACGTGTGCACAGCTCGGTCCAGTTTACGACTGCTCTCACCAGAATGTGAAGTTAAATGTGTCAGTATATTGTAGGGCTGCAGTAAAGCCGGTTCGGTAATCAGCGGTAAATCTCCATCACCTGCCCACTTTCACATGGAGCACCATTAACTACACAGGGCCGTTGTTCACTGACAAGCTGCAAAAAATATGATTGTGTTTTTGCGCAGCTTGTCAGTGAACAACGGCTCTGTGTGGTTAATGCTGCTCCATGTGAAAGTGTGCAGGTGATGGAGATTTACCGCTGATTACAGAACCGGCTTTACTGACAAGATGAAAATAAAATAAAACATTCGATAAAACAAACATCCCTAGTATATTGTTAACCATTATTGAGTATAGATTATCTTTGAGAACTTCAGATATTCTTATTTTCTCAAGGAGTAGACTGGCATCTATAATTGTAGACTGCTCTATAATTGGCATACCACTGTCCTCAACATAAGTTTCTGTTTTGAAAGTTAAGAGTATAGCCTGGCTACTTTTCCCCACAGTGGTTCCTCTGTTTGTTATCTACCCATTGGGTCGGAACTGAGCTCTGCCTCCTCTGGTCACTCACCTACAGCTCTGAGCTTTGGCTGAGCCAGTTCCCTACAGCCTGATCCACGGATGAGGTGGATGGGGGGGTCCTCATTGTTAACCCAAAGTTTGAGTGAGAGCTCTGGCGGGAGGGGTGATTCACTCTTCCCCCTGGTGTGTCCTCAAATCTAAGGAAGCCTCCATTGTGGGTTATGTGCCAAGCAAGGCATGAAGAAGCTTCGGAAAGGGGTCTGTTTTAGTTAGGGCAGCTTTGGTCTCCGCAGAATTCATAGTGGAGTTCCTGGCGCCTCACCGGTCCCTTAGCAGTCCAGCTCAAGCTGTCAACCTGCTCCCTGTGCTGGAGATCTCTGGAGATAGTCCTTCACCTCGCTAAAGAACTCCCCCGTCCCCCCTTCCTCTCACTTCTCTCCTCATCAGCACTCTCTTTCTCTTTTGCTCACCTTCCCCTCTGTGTCTGAGACATTGCTTAACCTTCACCCGAGGTTCTCACGGCTAGCTGGGTTCTTGCCTCCCTGCTGTGTCCACACTGAGACCTAATTCATTTTTGTCTCACTGTTTTCTGTCACAAAAGCACCATTTAAACTCCAATAAGAAGAATATTTGATATTAGAGAACTTTTGCCATGATCATAGTGGCACTGTACGCAAGATAACATATGACACTCTTTCTTTTTCCCGTAGATGTTCTGTGGACAGGAACTTGCTGTTCAGTCTTTTGACTCATTATTTCAATTATTATCAGTTCATATTTAAAGGGATAGTTCACCAAAAAATTAAAATTCTGATGCTGGAGCCAGATTTAGGACCAACAAACACTGACACTTAATAGAAGAAATTGTTGAATGAAGTTATTACACATACATCGTAGTTCTCTCATGAATGGCAGCAGAGACTGAACAGAAGAGAAGATATTGTTGAATAAAGTATAATTTGAATAACGTATTCTCGTAGCTTCATAAAATTACACTTGAATCACTGATGTAACATGGACTTTTTTAATTAGGCTATGTCCTTACTACGTTTCTGGGCCTTGAACGTAGTAATTACATTGCTGTCTATGCAGGGTCAGAAAGCTCTTGGATTTCATCTAAAATATCTTAATTTGTGTTCCGAAGATGAACGAAGGTCTTACAGGTTAGGAACGACATGAGGGTGAGTAATTAATGACAGAATTTTAATTTTTGGGTGAACTATCCCTTTGATGTTTCACAGCGTACTCATGTTGGTTACATTGTAGAAAAGTGAAAAAAGTCTCCTGTATGTTTAGCATTTTTTTTATTTTAGTAGACAATTTGACGTTAAACCAAGTGTTCACAGCATGATATTTTGAGTTGAATATATATATATATATATATATATTAAAAAAAAAGTGCATTCATTTCAGTGGAAACACTGAAATCTGACCTTTTGGTTAAATGGGTTAACATGGTCAGTGGATTCTTTTAGATGCACAATGTTACCCCTATTATGCTTAAGTCAACAGTGGGGAAGGTCATGTGGACTACAAATGTCTGTTTAAGTTTTAACATCAAGAGCAGAGAAAACAAGTTTTTTTTGGCCTTTCCTTCAGGCCGTGGAAGCATGAAGTGGGTTTGTATTTTGTCACGCACTGTATTCCACGATGCGTTCCTTTTACTTTTCTTATTTTTTGTTTTATTTAATGACTGATCAACAATAAAAATGAATAAAATTAAGATATAAATCATACAAAACGAAATTGATTAAAAAAAAGGACTTTCCACAAAACAAAATGTATGAATTGGTCAAAATTTGTGTCTGACCTGCTCCATTACTTCCGCCGTATTGCCTTCCAATTCATTATCACACCCTTTATGACGTTTGCAAATTACAAATGTTCTTTCATAATTAACAGATTAAATAAAACAAAACAAATAATATTTAAACATAAATAATAATAATAATAAAAAAAAACTTAAATGGCTACAACAAAAGCTGTTGATTCAAAATCTCATCTCATTTGAAATCTCCTTTCTTTTATATAAGCTCTATATGCTCTCTCTCTCTCTAACAATTATCTTATATCTTGTTAATTATTGTGTGTGTCTTATATCTTCAATTATCTTATATTACTGTGGTTATTTTTTAATTGATTTATGTAAAATTATTATTATTTTTATCATATGAGTTTATTGTGATTTCTGGTTGATTGGTATTCATTAGTTAATATGAGTTCTTTACATAAATCAATTAAAGGACAATTGTGATAATACAAATTAAGACAAATTTCTATTTTCATTGTAGTAAACACAATGTGTGTCACTGTTTTTTCTTAGTGACCTCAAAATAGAATAACTTTATTTGACATTATATGGAATCTGACTAACTACTTTTTAGCTCCAGGTTTAAATAAATAAATAAATAAATAAATAAATAATAATAATAATAATAATAATAATAATTCAAATAAAATTGAAATGTGTGTATTATTGTTTAAATTCCATATTTGGCTTATTTACCAATTTGGAATATGTGCAGAATTTCAAAAAATCTGGTTCATCCTTAAAATTTATGTTCACCTTAGTAAATATGATATGCAAAAATCCCAAATTATTGATTCCATCTTATTCTATAAGGTCAAGTAACTTTTCTTCACCGCACAAGCAATTTACCTTGACTATCTGCAGAACTTTTGACTTTCCACCTTGAAGTCAAATTGTTTGACCCTTAATTTCCCTTCCTTTTATGATCCAACCATTCATTCTTAAGCAACATTTCCAGGAGCTCTGAGTGTAATTCCCCTTTCCTGTGTTTGTGTTGTCCTTACCCCCAGAGAGGGCACCTTGCAGGCTTCCCTCTTAGCCCAGAGGTGAGAAGGTTCTCTCCACTTTTCGGCTGAGTGAGAGGGAGTCCAGGCCCAGTAGATGGGGCTGAAGAGCCACTCCTGACAGAAATAAGTGCCCCATTCACAGCCATTTAATCCTCAAGCAGGCCCAATATGTGCAATTAGACTACTAATGATAAGAGGCATTTTAGCTGACATTTTGCATATAAATTACACATTTGCGTGAAATAGCTTCTTATATTCTTAATTGATAGAATATGAATAGTGTTCAGTGTCCTTCAGATTCAAGAGAAAGCGGTCCAGTGTTACAGCATAAGCATCAGCCTTCAGAGCACGCTTTCCGAGGAATCAAATGCAGACATTAAACTTCTCTCTCACTCTTTGGTGTGAGAGTAGCTTCATCTGACTTGTCCTCCAGTGGCATGCAGTGCGTGTGTGTGTTTTTGTGTCTCTGTGTGTGATGAAACTGAAGCTGCAGAGCTGTATTTGGGCATTGATACACAAGTCTTTATCTTTGAATATCTGTTTTATTCCTCTCTATTTCTCTTCGTAGGCCGCTGCATCCTCACCCTGAAGCATGACCATTCGTTCATGTAAGTGACTTCTTATGTTTACTGATATTAGTGGTACAATAACACATTAAGATCAGGCCATTTAAAAAGTCCTTGATCTGTTAATGTAGCTATGTTATTTCCTTTTTCATTTTTTCTCTTTTTTAAATATAATTTTTTCTCTTTTTTTTTTTGCATTGACACAGATTATCTCCTTCTTTGAGAGAATTGCATCATCTTAACAAAATGTTAAATTTAATTTAATTGCTAGTCGGGTAGCCAGTGGGTATACTGTGTTGCTACAGTTTCTAAACAGTAAAAAGAGATATGAAAGCTGCCCAAACAGCTTCTGGACGATCCTGTCAATCTCCACCTGATGTGCACACACACACACACACACACACACACACACACACACACACACACACACACACACACACACAAACACACACACACACACATCTACCCCCCACACATCTTTGCACCTTCTACACGCAGTGTGGAGTTGTCTCTCTATTTTAGATGTATTGGGACCACCCTAGTCTGGCCTCTCTCTGTCTACCTGCATGCCCATCGATTGACTGATGACCCCTCACATAAACTCATTGTACGCTTCCATCCTCTAGCAAAGCCCTGTGAATTCACTGTTCTCCCTTTGTCATGCCCCCTCACATACACTCCCTCTCTCTCTGTCTTGCTTTCTTGCACATGCAGACTCATGAACACACACTCTTTCTCCTTCTCAACCCCCCCCCCCCCCATTTTCTTTCTTGAAGCCTACTGTTCGCTTTGGTGCAAATGCGCATCTGCACCATGCTGCTTTCCCACAGTTGCTCCACACTGGAGGCCTGCACTTTACCCAGGAGAACTCTCTCTGACAGGCCCAGCTCTGAATGCTGGCTATTATACCACATAAGCACAAAGTAAGGCTTTTAGAGAAGGGCGGGGTGGCGTGTATGCATGCATGCATGCTTATATGTGTGTGTGAATGTCAGGGTCATAGAAACTAACCCACGGTGGATGGATTAAAATTTAGCCAATGCAGTGGAGTTGTTTGCACATTTGAAAAGAGCACATAATTGATGCTATCAGTTGACACTAAGCTCTTTGTATCAGTTAGGAACCATAAAGGCCTGTGCTGCTCAGAGAGACACCACATATAGTTGCGAGGGAATCCCTGGATTACAAAATATGTAGTTTGAACACATTTTGTGGTTTTAAATCATGTTTTTATTTAATTTTATTGTGTATATATATTTATTTTATTTATGTGAATACTGCTCAAAGATTTTTAAAGGGTTGGCTTGCACAAAATCGAGGATAACAGCTGCTGTGAGGAAGCAGTAAAGGTATGTCCAATGGAAAAAATCCAGTTTTTGCCCTTTGTCTCAGATAGATCAGCAATGTCGATTTAAGTTGTTTGAAATATAGGAGTCATTACCTGATTATAAATTCTTCAGCAGTCTTGCAGGCAATTTTAATAAAACACTGTATATGTAATTTGGGGAATTGAAATCTTGTTAAAATGAGATCTTTAATTTCATTATATGTCTAATATAAGGCTTATGGACATATTCTTGATTGTCTATAAATGAAACACTAAAATATTAATTTAATTAAACTTTGCTTAATTCTCTGAAGCACCGTCCACATTACTGTTACTGAAGGAGTATGAAATTTACACCAGCACTGCTCTTTCTAATCTAAAAATTGACAAAGAAAAAACCAATTACTCTTAATTCCCTTTAAACAACTTTAGGCAACAATTAGAGTTGCTCCATTTGAGAGAGTCCAAAGAAGACAACGCAAGAGGAAAATACCCTTCACTGTCAGATTAATTGTCACTTGATTATTGCTAGTTGTGAGTGGACGTGAAGGTTGAGTAGCTTACTATGAATGTTTTTAATTAAAATGGATTTACTTTGATTTAAATTAAGTATAATACCTTGTTCAGTTGCTTATCATCTTTTACAGGCCTTTGGAGAAATTATGCATGTATTAAGGGATTTTTTTTTTTTTTTAATCCTTGATCACCAGTAATAGAAAGTGAAAGTTTTAAAGAATTACTACAAATGCATATGCATCATTCATGTACTTTGCCTATTTTACATCTTATCGATGACCTTCCAAAATTTATAAGGTAAATCTGCTTTTCCTCTTCTTTGTCCTCTCAGACCTACATATTGCTTTTCCTTTATTCTGTTTTCCATGAGAAAGAGGTCTTTGAATATCAGCGTGTTCAAAGATGCTGCACTGGTCGATCTACTCAAAGTTGTTTTGGCCATCTCTAGCGTCCGCCTGATGGAAAGAGAAGGTTTTGTGTGTGGGCGTGAGCCGCAGCACGATGCCTAATGCCCGCGACACTCTCCAATCCTTCTAACTGCCCTTCTGCTCTGCGCAGATAAGGCCTGAGTGGAGTGAGTACACCTGCAGTCTTTACGGCCAGCCACGGCTGATGCTATCGTCGAAAGAATATTTACTTCTGGCTGTGTAATGTGAGCGGATGCTCAGTGGGTGAGCGCTTCTCCTGATGGCAAGCCACAATGTCTCTCAGACCAAACCTTGTCATGTCTGCACTTACTGCTATGCTGCAGCTTTAATGATAGCACTTTTGCCAAACCCAGTTGCGAGATTGAGTTAAAGATGTTTCACACTGCCACTGCCATAGATAGAGTTTGGCCTTTTTGGTCCCATCAGGGTGCCATGGTTAAGCGATCATCCACCTACCAGTCATGTGCTGGTACGTTGGCCTACTGTACGTAACTGTGCTGTTGCTGCTCATTAGTGGCTAACTGTACTAGCTCATGGAGCAGGTATTGTTGTATTTGTGTGTGAAACTAGAGCAAATATGGCTCAGCAGAGTCAATGGTGTCACCTAGTTGGACCACAGTTCATTTAAGATACACAGATCCCAGAGTGTCTACAACCCTTCTATTCCCTTTCAAGCCGCTGTCAGGCAGGCAGCAGCGGACGCTGGATCCCTCTAACCCAATTACAGATCTGAGCGCAGCTGGGTGGCTCAGCGTGTGGAGCTCGCACGTTCTGTGCTACATGGCCCTTGGTATACAGAACCCCACTGTTGCTGAATAATCAGAACCGTCTGTCGTCGATCCTTCCACTGATCATGTGAGGTCAAGCATGATGCAAGATGGCAACGGTAGCCTTTTGTTAGTCTACAAGACAGATGTCAAGTGAAACATTCGTTGTGTCAGAAGACAGATTCATATAAAGAATGCAATTGTGACTCCTGTATGCTGCTGATTGCTTGCTGCATCCGTCCTGAAATGGGTTATGTGTAAAACAATGGAACAAATCTCAAGCAGACATAAATTACAAGAGCCAAATGCAGATGGTTTTTAGTTTTCCATCACTTTATTGCTGCTAAACAATTGAGATGAGAAGAGATGAAGAGGCAGGCGGTGGTATAATGGTAGTGAATGGGGAGATTGTTTTGCAGTGTTAGCAGTCGGCAGCTGTCTGCCTTATGAGGCGGATGCGGTTACGCATATGCGTGGAAGCAGGTTGGGGCTTTACAGATGCGCTGATTAAAATTCATGAAAACAAACAAATTTTGAGAGCTGTGCACACAAGGCAACACAACACCAAGACATCTCCCATTGCCTTAATATCACAAGGAATGATAGAGTAGGTTAATGTGCTACACATGTTTTTAGAGCAGATTTGACAAGAGTATTTTTTAACTTATTTTTATTTAATTTTTAAGTGCCATTATGTCTATTAGCAATAAGAGAAGTTTTTAGCTTTAATCCAAAGTTTAAATGAGCTAGGTAAAATGAATATACTGTGTGATAAACTCTGGGTTCCTGCTGTTTGATTAAAAATGGTACATTGTGGGACTTAATGAGGAAATCTGTTTGGCTCTCACCTTTCTGGTCTGCTGGTTAAAGCCACTTATAAAAGTGGCTTGTGAGGGTGGCAGCATCAGTGCGTGTATTTAAGCTTGTGAAGTTTAAATCAAACTCTATCAATCACTCAGATCATTTGAAGATTACCTCATTTGCAGCCGAAATGGGTGCCTGCAAGGGTGTGAAAATCACAATCTTGGCTCACTTTGATTAACCATATTTGCCTCATACACGCTGTAATTACTCATATCCTTAATCTTTCTGTGATCTCATAATTACAATATTATGTGCCAGTTTCACCAACTAATGCGCCAGGGTAACTTTGCAAAAAAAAAAAAAAAAAAAAAAAGGATTTAAAGATTTATTTTTGCCTAACTCTGCTCAGTGAACTTTAGTTTTGGTTTTTACGGTCATCTGTTTTGAGATGGTTCCTCTTAAAGGGATAGTTCACCCATACTGTAAATTAAAGTTTTGTCATCATTTATTCATCTTTATAACCTTTAGCAAAACACTGAGCGTGAGGTATTTCTTACTTTTAAGAGTGTATATTAGGATTTTAGAGAGTGAGTCTTTAGTTAATTTTCCTAGCTACAAATGTGTTTGCAGAACATACAGGATTGAAAAATTGTTTGCACACAATTTACACTGAATAAGAAGCTGATGTAATGTCAGTGCAACATGGAATGCATAATTTAATAGCATTTTGATTTGTCTTTTTTTGTCAGGCTTTTCGCACAACACATTTGCACAGATTTCAAGACAGGTCTTGAGCCTGTGAGCATGCTTGCAGCTATTGTTAGATAAATGTAAGGTTTTGTATTACAGAGAGGGTCCAGATTGTACTTTTTGCCACCCTTGTCAATGGTTAGCGAATTGAGAAAATTTACCGACCACAAACATTTCTTACAGCCCAAAAATGGTGTTATGTATGTATGTTTGTTGCCATTCAGCTGTTTTATTCTTTGCATGTTAGTGACACACAGCATAAGTCAGTGTGTCAGAAAAAAAGAAAAAGAATACTAGGTTAACTAAAAGTTAAGACCTAAAAGTTGTTGGAAGCTGGGGCATATTTGTCGATGTGTATACACTTGTATGCCTTTAAAATGGTTTGCTTGCATCTCTTACATCACTTTTTTGTCACCTATTGGCACTTTTTCCATTTAATTCAGAAAAGGAATGTATAAAAGTAGAATAATTAAAACAATTTAGAAACAGTTGTCTTTCCTTATTCTCTATAATTTGATTGCTTTCCCTGCTTTAGACATTAGAAACTTTGTAGACCTGGTTTGCAAAAACTCTGTATCATCAATAAAGGCTGTCTCTTTCCATGGTGTTGTTGAAAGTTTGAGAAGAGAATGTTAATAGCTAGACTACTGCTGACTGATGGGTATTGGGAGAATGGTGGTGCTGAGATATGGAATTAAGAGGATGCTGACATAGAATTGCATGACGGGGCTCTGGACTGATCCATACTGAGTCTCAGACCCAAGATGTGCCAGCGTGTCTACCCCTGCCCTTCTCTGCAATTTGTCATCTTCACCGACAGGCCTTAAGTTTTTAAAATGCTGCATGATATGTATTATCTGACAGCCCATCATTTCAGCCCCACTCAGGCGCATAACATTAAATGTTGAAACTTGGCCCAGAAAATTAGGATAGACTTGCACAAACTTAAAAGAGAGAAATATATATTTTCCCACTGCATTTCATGTGGTGTCAATTTTTAATTTTTTTTTTTTACAAAAAAGCTAACAAATTTATTTCTGTTCATTAGTTATTTTTTATTAGTCTTAAGTTTTTAATATCATCAATATGTAACATGCATTTATTTATGTATTTTATAGACAAGTGATATCTACAACTACATACCGTAGGTCAACACCTCCTTTCCATAATCTTTTATGATTCCCAGTCCGCTGATACTTCTGGCCCTTTTGTACTTATAAAATTCACAAAATGGAGCTCACACTCAAAGTGAAGGAGTTGAGCATGGTAATCAAAGGTGCAGGCAGTTTTATGTGCTGATGTGACATTTTCCATAATGGCAAAACCTTATAAAACAAATGGAAGACAATTTGACAGTCTGGTAATAAGATTATTTTACCTCTCTAAATCTCTAGTCTTTGCCAATAGAACTGTAAATCACTGGCCTGAGCCTCACAGAATGTGCACTGTATTAACCCTTATTCTAAAGCATTCAGGGGTGACCAGGGGGTTCGGGTCTCAGCTTATACATGGCTAAAGTTCCCATTTGGACAAGGTCGTCGGTCACAGTGATTTAGCCCTAATTTAGTGTTAAAAGGAGCTAGTTAAATATCCCCTCTAATTCCTCTGACACGATATAAAAATCCCATTCAAAGGCTTGCCCGATTGATATGGCATTAAAAAGCTTTTTCCCCCTCTCAGTCAATCGATGGAGAGGCAGGAGCTGACATTTGCTGAAACTAGGCTGAGAGACTCATCATACTGTATGGTTCTTTCCTTCTACATTTAAAGAGACACTCCACCTCTTTGAAGAAACACTTAACATTAGATTCATTAGATCTATTATGATGCTCCTATTTGAAAAGGTTTTTTTTTTCTTTTCTTTTTTTCATTATCTGTGGCTCATAAGATGAGCAAAAAATAAAAAATAAAACCTCTAAAGAAAACGATTTTGTTAAAAAAAAGAAAGAAAAGCATAGTGAGTGTAATCCAAAGAGAAGTATATGAGAGACAAAAAGCCTCTGAAAACCTTGTTGCTGCCCCCTTTTCTTTCTAAAAGCCTTAGTTTTTTGTGCTTGTGTATTTATGGTTGTGTATTTATTTTATCTACCATTCTAATGTTCCTAAATGACATTGGGAGTCATTTTTTAAGCTGCTTGAAGGTCCGTTCTTTTTTCCTGATTTGCAGACAAATGAGAAATGTTATCAAAGTTATTGTATTCATAAGATTTTAAATAGAATAAATGGAACTAAACTAAAAAACTAAAAAAAACTAAAAAAAAAAAAAAAGTCGGCCCATTTTTAAAGTAATAAATAGACATTCAGATAGTTTTTCAAATTCTTCACACTTTTTACATTTTTTTTTTTAAATATATATATATATATATATATAACACACTATATATATATATATATATATATGTATATATATAAAACTTCCATTATTGATATTTCCCTTCCTCTGGTTTGCAATGTTTGAAACGTCATGTTAACCAGGTCTCAATACACACACACACACACACACACACAAACACACACACACACAAATGTTGAAGAAAGAATGCTGCAGAAAGTGTGTTGTAGACAAAGGCCATGAGATAGGCAAGAGAAAGGGCATGCATCCAGGAGCAGATCCACAATAGGAAATCAATGCTCCTGTGAAAGCATTGCCTGAGCTGGTAAAAAGAGGTTAAATGGGCTTGCGCTACAGAGAAGCCAATTCCCCTGCTGTGACCTTTGGGTTACAACATTAGTTACATACACAAAAGGATGGGAATTAATGGAAGCTCCCTCATTTTGTCCTTTTCTACCTGTGAAAGTTATTAATCAGACTCGACCAAAACCCTCAAACTTCAGTAAGCTTTACAAGATTGATGTGCTGCAAAGTTTAATGCTTCTCACAGCTGTGAATGTGTGTCTTTCTGCCAGACGGCTTTAATATGTTACATGCCATTACTCCAAGTGACTGCCTTTTTTGTAGGAAAGGGAGATTCTACCTGACTTTGTTCATTCACTGAGCAAATTATTTCAACTAGGCTGAACTTGCTGCATTTGCATGTATGCAGCTGACAAGATGTATGCAGCTGGCATCTCCATAGCTTCATACTGACACAACCTCACATCTCATAAGTTACTCATGATCAAACAACTATTCCAATCCAAACTTCTACCGAAAGCTGTAAAACTGGTGATTATGGACATGATAGGAAATACAATTGATTACAGCTGGAGTTTCTAATTTAAAAGCAATACACAAAGAATCTGAATTAATGAATTGCGAGCAGTGAAATAAATAGATTGTACCAGATCTGTAAACAGTCCACTATACTTGCAGCAACTTGGGATTTTATCCCCTTTTCTCCCCAGCCTCTCGGCAGCCATCAGATGAGCTTTTTGTTTGTGTTGTCAGGTACAGCTCCAAGGGAATGCTTCACTTTGTCAATTAGTGAGAGAATTTTTTTTCCATTTTGTCTTCCCACCTCAAATGTTGTCCACAAGGGAAATGTGCGGCTTTAAAGGGTGTATCTAGTACATTAATGCGAAAACTTAATTAAGAGAACAGTAGAAACCCATTATAGGTACACTGGAATTAGCCAGTCAATCTCCAGATCTAAATTGAATTTTTTAGCGGGCAATAGTTCCCAATGAGTCTCGTCTGGAGATCCAACCATGACCTCCTGGGTTCAATTTAGGATGTGGTGAACACACATAAAGATGTACACTTATATTAGCACGATAGAGAAGTCAATTAAGAAACTGCTTCTAGAATCCAATTAAAAGTCTTTAGACAATTTCACCCCCCCAAACCCCTCACCTAGACACCCCACCTCCCCAACCCTTAGTAATGAAGACTGGAAGAAGCACAAGGGGGCTTTAAATGGGCTTTCTAAAGAATTGTTTGTCTTTTTTATTGTCTTAAGAGCATGGAACAAGTATTATTGACTTTCGATTTAAATGAAAAGTTTTTTGCTTTACCCTATTTGCCACAATTCTACCGACATTGGTCTAAAAAAAAAAAAAAAAAAAAAAAAAAAACTGCTGAGTGGGACTATTAGATTAAGCCTGGTAATGGACACCTTGTTAAATCTTATTGTTCTGTATTATTGCGGTCACCAGAGACAAACGCTACTGCGGGACCTGCGCAACGAAGTCCTCACTTCAATTTCCAAAAAGTATTACAAGCTGCTCCATAGCCAAGTCCACTATTTCATAATTACTACTGGTCTCAGTAGATGTAAATGTCAGTACAATACACAGACAAGATATCTAACTTACTGGCTATGGACGATATGGCTGGGTCGTCATTATTACAATAGATCAGAGCCTGAACCAACTTAATTAGACAAGGCTGTCAAGATATCAGCTTAATTTGAGGAGCAGGTAATTCGCTCTGACAGTGCCGAGTGTTGTCCGGGGACTCTCGTGCTGCAGAATGCAGGTGCGTTGAAGGAGCTAATAGGCAGTGTATTTGGCTTTGGCTGTACATACACAAAGAGGCCCAGCTAAAGGTGCCACGATGACGCTTCGCAAACAAACCTTGCACTGCCATCGAGGGGGTTGTGTGATGGAGACCTGATTGAGTTCATTTGTCCATGCATTCCCTCTGTGTAGGTTCCTGGAATCTGACCAGCATTATGAGTGAATGGGGAATATTTAATTAGACCTTATCAAGGCATGAAAGACTACGTGTTTGGTCAGGAAGAAAACTGCAAGGCATCTAAATGTGGCTTATATTCTGCCACTTGCATGGTGTGTGTGTATCGTTCAAGCTTTATTGAGTGCTGCTAGTGTTTCCTTTTGCATTTTAATACTAATGAAAGTTTATTAAGTTGACATTTAAACTACTTGTTTTGACAAAAGAATTTACTGAAAAAATGTTTTGATGCTTATTGTGTTCTTGCTGCATTTTTTCTGTACTTATCACTTGTATTCTGTAAGTTACATGGGTGAATTGAAAAATATGTAATGATGTGCAACACTTTACATATTTTTATTTTTATTTTATTTTATTTGCATGCTTATGCTTTAGGTCATCTGCAAGAGATTGAAAAAATGAGCAAATGAGCAAATGAGTAGCAATATTTTAAATGGTTTGATGCTGAAGAAGTTGAATTACAGTGGCATGGTCATGTTTCTTTTTTAGCATAGTACAACTTTTTTTTGGATTCGTTTTATTGATAGCACAGACTCACTCTTTAATATTTTATTGCAAATTACACTGATTATTATGGGCATGTTGTGTGTCTTTCAAAATAATAATAATAATAATAATAAACATTGCAAAATGATTTGCAAAAATATGCTATGCAGAAAAAAAAATGTCCTAGTCTGGCACTTTAGATGTGTCTTGCTGACATTTTTTTATTCATTCTTTTTCATTCATTCATCAATAGTTTTTATTCATCATATTTTATTTTTAGTAATAACATTTATGTGCCATAGGGGAGGAGAAAAAAAAAAACATTGTTTTAATTTTTTTTATGTTTTGAGTTTGCAATAAATGCTGGACATTTTACAGCTTCAATGTAACTATCTAAGAACTATAAACCATATATATATGACACTAGACACTGTCTGTTGTTGTAGAGAGAGCACTTTGAGTTAATCCATTGCTTTAAAACAAACCAGTCCTGCGATAAAACGATCTCAAAAAGCCTGTCTTACCTAGCAAAGCTCAAGCCGCAATCTTTGAGGAGCCAGTCTGGTGAGCTTACTGATGGAAATCTCATTGCTTACTGTGCAAAATCATTGATATGTAAATACTGACATAAAAGTGAAAAGGGCTTTCTTAAATAGTAGGAAAGAAATCGTAATGCATGTGAAAGTTCAGGCAGGGAGAGAGTGTTTGGGGTTATTTAATAACACAATGCTACCCCTCCTCTCCTCAAGTTGATTCGTCCGCTGAGGCAGTGAAATTACACATTGCAGTATTTGATTGGAGGGAGAGGATGCACAGTCAGATAAGATCCACCCAGACGAGACATGCCCAATCAATAGCACTGGCTTTCATATGGTAATATGTCGCTGCAGGAAGCAATAGGTGAATATATTCCCATTCGATAGTAGCAAATTTGCCAAGCCATGAGACACCCCATCGAATGTATACCAGGAAGATGAAATTGTTGTTTGCATAACAAAGCAGCTTTGGTCTATGAGAGTTCTTTAAACAAATATGTCCCTCCGCGCTTACAAAATGTAATAACAGAGAAGTAAGGGGTCAGTGTAACAGGAAAACATTGCCTCTGCAAAAAACATGCTGTGAATTGAGAGTCGTTAAATCTTGGGCTGTGCGATCAGTAGATTTACAGTTCACCTTGCTATTTTATTATTTTGTGAAAGAGATGCTTAATCTCTCTTCTTTTAAATGTATCAATGGAATTATGTACAGTGCTGAGGTGTAGGAACTGGTTTGTAATTAATGGCTATTATAAACCCCACAAGGGTAAGGAAGGCCGTATTAGATGAAGAGAGTGAGGATGAAAGTAAAACTATAGAAATGTGGTATTTAAACAAATAAATAAAGTTACTTTATGCTCAGGCTACAGACATTTTTAAGTCCCGTTTGTCACAACATTTTGTTAATCTTCTTTTATTCTCCTCTTCTCCCTCTGTCTCCCCAAAATAAAGAGCCAAAAGGATTCCAATTAGATTGAATTCGATAATAAAGACGCTGTAGGCATCCTCAATCTACAGCATGCTTTTTTTCCCTCAATGCACCTCATTGTATTATCAACATGGGTGCTTAAAAAAAAAAAAAAAAAAAAAAAAAAAAACAACCTTCCCACCACAAGGATAGGCTGAGGAGATTGGGTGATGAATTTAATTCTGCAAGTTCAGAGAGTTTTTTTAGTTTGACATGCGCAGCAGGGGGTCTTTGAGAGCTTGGCAATGTCTCCAGCACTGCAGGCTTTGAAAATCTCTCCCCACAGTCAAGCTCCTATCAAAAGCCAATGATAATATTCCCTTCGAGGTAAAAGCAACCTGGTGAAAGAACTTCTAGACCCTTTTATTTATTCATCATGTTTATATCTGAATATATCAGAAGGCTTTGCGATAATGCATGAAAGGGTAATCACAGGCATAGAAAGAGGGAAAGAGTGAAGATGGATTGGTGTGCTTTTTTTCAGGTTTCTTAAATTCCCCACATAATAATTACAGACAGCTTTATTTTGTACATAGAGCTCACTGAGTAATTTTACATGGTATCCCATCCACCCATTTACAATTTTTTTATTGACGTTCCTGAGGACCAGTTTGTTTTAGCAAACAAACATTCTCTGTCTCTGTCTCTCTCTCTCTCTCTCTCTCTCTCTCTCTCTCTCTCTCTCTCTCTCTCTCTCTCTCTCTCTATTTTTTTTTTCTGGACCTCAATTTTACATTGGATATTAAGTCATAACCCAACACAGTGCAGGTTTTGCATAATCAACTAAAAATATTAGGAGTGGTTCTTCTCCATTTTAAATGTATGGATTACATTTGATTATCTGCATTTAGCATTGTTTTCCCCTGCTGTGGGTTGTAATTTATATTTGAGTCACATTGTTCATATTTGGGTCATAGCCCTTTTTATGTCATATATATATATATATATATATATATAATATATATATATATATATATATATATATATATATATATTATGGAAGTGCTAAAAGGGCATGGATTGTGATTATTTTTCTTTCTCGTTATCATAACTTAATTTTCTTGTGTTCTCTACATAACATTTTTTTTTTTTACAATGATTGTTTGATTTTTAAAACTCAATGTGTTGTGTTGATATAGTAACGAACGAATCTTATCAACAGATAAACCATGCAGTCTTATACTGTATGGTATGGATATTTTAGCAAATTTATTAGCTTCTCCTAATAGTAATAGTGTCTACAATATAGGCTAATCAATCATTGTTGATTTATTTTATTTTTTTCAGAGACGGTAAGCCAAACATTTTGTTTGTGTAATTAACATTTAAATGGTCAAAGCAACACCGGCTGAGCCCCTTTAGAAGGATGCAGAGCTATTCTAAAATCTCAGAGAGCTGTTTATATTCAACTCACTTTATTTGCCTTTTTTTTTTTTTTTAATAAAATTCTATATAATCTGTTTGTGAATTTTTATTAGTCATTGAGGATATGCTGTGACTGATATCATGTGCGTTACAAGCTTGGGATGCTATTTGAAAAGAGTGTTTATGTGTGAATGTATGTGTGTGTGGTTTCCTACAAAGAAATGTCGAAAATACAAAAGATTACAACACTGTATAACAATCCTGAATTAAATTAACCTATGCACATTTTTTGCATATATAAATCACATTTCTTATCGATATACATTTAATTATTAACAATAAACATTAAAAATAAGGACAAAGATGCATATTGCAAATACGTCATCGAAGTGCGACAACATCCCCGCATAAAAACACACACACATACACCAAAAATACACAAAAAAAAATATACAAAACAAACAATTAAACCAACCTTTTAATAAACATTTGCTGTAGTAAATCTGTCAGGAGTCATGCATCTAGCAAACTTAACGATAACAGATACACAAAATAGTCATATTGATTCAAGCATTTAACATTTATGAGTTAATTGAATGTCAGTAATAAATAATACTGCGTAAAATAATAGCGATCACAAAAAAGGGTCATATTCTGTCCCAAACTCATACAGTAAGGTGGATATACAGTATAGTATACAACACTCCATTAATTATATGTACAGCTTTCATGGCGAGATCATGAGAAAAATAAGTCTATAATAAGAAAAATAAGTGTGTGTGTGTGTGTGTGTGTGTATATATATAGTATATATATATATATATATATATATATATATATATATATATATATATATATATATATATATATATATATATATATATATATATAGAAAGATCACATACTGTATGAATAATGCAATGACAACACTGGCTTGTTTCAGCACACAAACTCAAGCACCAGAAAGAGCAAGTTGTTTCTGTCAATATCAAGTGTACAGTCAATGAATGTTGAGTGTGATGGATTGTCCTTGTTGCCTCTGGACACAAAGTATTGACTCAATGAGTTATTTACCCGCTCCGAGGTGGTTGCTATCTAAATTTGTGAGTAATATTCATTCAACTCTGAACAGATATAGATTTTTACACACCCATTGGCAGTCATGATTTATTCAGATTAAAGATGTTATGTTTAGGGTTATTTTTTTTGTCATTAGATTATTGGTATTTTTGAAGTAGTTCTAAAATTTACTTGTGAATTATTGAATATATATGAAATATTTTTATTATTAAAACAAAACATAGATGAAGCGTGTTTGCGTGTGTGTGTATTGGACATGTTATGTCCCAACACTTCACCTATGTTTTGTTTTATTGAACTCCAAAAATAAATAAATAAACAGTATATACTATTTCCATTCAAGAAAACAAAGCATAGGTGAAGTGTTGGGTCATAAAATGTACTGAGTTTCTTCACACATCAGTCAATATGTGAGTAATCCTGCATGTGCTGGTGAACATACAGGCATCCAGCAGTGTTGTGTGTTATCAAACCCAGACAGCCTTCCACTCCTTTGTCATGCCTCTAACTAATTTACTTGACACTTGTGCTAATGATGTGATATATAAGTCGCTGCTCATGAAGGGAGATTAACACCATATTTAAGCAACTGAGGAAATGACTGGGCCAGCGTCCTAATAGTTGACGCAAGAGTTTGTATTAAGGTAGATTATACTCATAAATCTCATAACATTATTAAGCTCATAGATTAGTTTAGAGCAGTCAGTATGCATAAAAATCCTTGCTATGTTCTCCTCCTGCTCTTCAGAGACTCTTATTAGCCTTAAACTGCCAGGGCTGTAATACCGCTAGATGTAATCATCTGCTTTGCCCTACAAAACTGCACACTGGCTGCTTGAATTTTTGTGCTACTCATTAAAGAACTTTCAACCAGACATTAAAAGCCTGTTACTATTTCAGAGCTCGTCCTTTAAAATCGTTGTAAAGCACCTGCAGTATTTCTTCCCCCACCACCTTTCACAATCTTGCTTTGTGTTTGGGTCTTTTGCCTTAGGGCTTGGAACATCAGACACATTAAAAGACGGGCTGTGGCAGCAAGCAGGCAAAACAAAAGCGCACCGGCTCTCCTGCCACTAATCGAGCTGGCCCTTTAACAAGTTCATCTCTCTGCGTGAGCTCTTCGATTGAAGGAGTTTCTTACTTCTGCCCAAAGGGCAATCCATCAATGGCAGCCATCTTGCGCGTACTCATTTTCTAGCGCTGTCCCTTTCCTGCCCTTCTGTTAGCATCAAACAGTCCTCTGCTTCATCGCAATGGATGTCTCTTGTAATAAACCGATATCAGCGGTATTAGAAGCCAGTTGTCAGTTTGTTGCCGCTCGTGCTATCTCATATACAAAATGGGAGGTTGTTCTCACACTTACAGAAGGTCAAATCCACAAACAAGGCTAACTGGCAAAACTTCAAACCAAGATATGTGATGCATTAAATCCTTTTACTCTGCCTCATTACAGTGGTATTGCAGCATTTCAAGCCCTTTTTATTTATATACATTTTTTAGACTGTAGCATCCAGCTGGCAGTGTGAACTTGAAGTTTCTTATTTCTTTGTTTTTTACCTCCTTTTCTCAGCTAACATATGTTCAAATTAAGATGGACATGGAGAACATCAGGCAGAAAGAAAGTTGTTTATGATTAAAAATCCTTCCATTAGGTTGGGCCAATCATATTACTGCTGTTCCAAGAAATGAGGAATGTTTGTGCCAGACATGTGGTGGACATGTAGCTTGTTTCCCAGAATCAACCATAAGGTTTATGGACTGGGATGGTTCTCTTTCTCTTGGCAATTTTGTTGAGAACTGATACACAGATGGAATAGTTCTGAATTTTGTTATGAATGATGTAATGTACATTTTAAATGCAGAAAACAATCAGCTCTTTTAGATTTCAGCATTAGACATCAGTAAAGGCAATTGCAGTGAGATACAAACATCTTCATAATATTTTTACTGATATGTATATATTGTGTATATTACTATGTAAAGCTTTTAAAAGACAAAAGTATAACAGTATATTGACGTTTTAGTGCATTATTTAAACAATAATGCATAAAAAAGTTACACAGTATTTTATATATTAATTTACTAAATAGTACATTAATAATACAAATTGTTTCTTGAGCACCAAAATTAGACTGATTCCTGAAGGATCATTGTGACATGATTAATGGAGCAATGGCTGCTGAAATTTTTGCTTTGTCATCAAAGGAATAAATGAAATGATAAAATATATTCAAATAGAAAACAGTTCTTTTAAATTCCAAAAATATTTCACAATATTACAGTGTTTACTAGGGATGCACGATATTGGATTTTTGCTGATATCTGATATGCCGATATTTTTCAACTCATTTTGGCTGATAGCCGATTCCGATACCGATAGATTCCTTTTGTTTGGAACACCAAGTTTCTCCTGTACAGAGATTATAAACAAATAATTTTTTTTTTCATTTTGGTTAGTTTTGAACAAAAACTTACCTTTGAGAATTAAATAAACAATTAAGTTCTTTTATAATGAGCGTACATTGAAATCTTTGAAAATAACTACAGTATAAAGCAACTATAAAGCAATTTTATTTGAATATTTAACATTTGTAGATGGTCTAAAGCAAAAGAGTTGTACAGATTCTGAAAATATTTTAGAGCTCCTTAAGTTTTCATAATCCGTAAAAAAAAAAAAAAAAAACATATTACACATTAATAAATATATCTGTAGATATATAAATTATTTAATTTGCAAGTGTCTTGTGTGTGATTTTTATCCATGTAAGCTATAGCTTCTGACCTTTAAATCAAACCATACTCTTGATTTTATAACATCAATTACTGCTTTATTTAATCAGAAACGCAATCTTAATGTTATTTGTGTATTTTACTTTCATTTTATTACAAGTAGGCCAACAGCGCCCCCTAAGTAAATAAAATGCCTTACCGGATGGGCATTAGGACCCGGGGGGAGGCTGTTGGTGCTACTGTTGCATGCGCTAGTAATTGTTGACTCTTCTGTACTGGCATTCTCAAATTAAATGCTCAAAACAGTGACTTTAATCATCATTCAAAAAAAAAAGATGGCTTCAAGAATGACCACGCTGCTGAAGTGATCTTATCGCTATCACATCCTGTGCACATGTGAATTGCTCATCTTATCGGTGAGGCATATCGCCATATTTTTTCATATTGGCCAATGCCGATATTTGCATTTTAAGCCATTATCAGCCAATTTCGATAATGTTCCTATTAGGAATTCAGTAATTAGTGTTTACTATATTTTGCTCAAATAAATGCTGCCTTGGTGAGCAAAAGAGACTTATTTCAAAAACATACATGTAAAAAAAAAAAAACTTTAGACCCCAACCTTTTAAAAGGTAGATATGTTTTTTTTCTTTTCTTGTTACATTCAACTCAGACTGCCTGCTCACAGATTTGAGTCTGTAGATTTAATAGTAACTATATAATGATGCAAGAAACACAGATGCTTACCTACCTGTGGATATACACTTTATGTAGTGTATTGCATGATTTCTTCTGTATTGTGGTTGCTAGATTTAAATTGAAAGTTTTTCCCCCCATGTTTTGTTGTTGGCATTTACTATAGATTGTCTTTATGCATACAAACCTACATTACAAAACTGCACATCGATTTATGTATGAAGCTGAAGTGTACAGTATATTCACATCATTATAGTTTATGTGTACCATGCCATCATGTTCTAAATCACATATTATTGGGAAGAGTGACCTGGATTTTCTGGAATAATACACTTTAATGACTTGCTGCAGTATCTCTTTATGCAATGGTTGGATGTGTGTCAACTTAAGTCAGCTTGTAGATTTAGACTGTTGTGTTATGCCTGACTTTGGGTCAGGAACAAATTGCCTCCTTTTTCCAATAATCTCAGGCTGGATATTGAGTAATGTGTGTGTTTGCTTTCTGGTTTGATGATATTTGTTCTCTCTCCATGTGTCTGTCTGCGACCATGATGCGCTTAAGCGGTTCTGGGAGCAGTTTGTGCACTGTAGGTGTGGCAGTAGGTGCCTAGCCGGATCCTCATATGAATGTGGTGGGGATACTGATATACATCGGCAGCTGAAAAGAAGAGAGGGCCTGTCTTGCTGATAAGGTGGAGCAATGGCAGCCTGTGGCAGGGTCATCTGCCCCCTCCCATCTTTCTAGCCACTATGTGCCAGAATAGTTTGAGGAGAAGTGGTCCACTTATTTTTCTCCATTCCGGCATATGTATCAGTTTTTCAGCTGCCAGCTGCAAGCAGAGAGTTTGCCCTTCCGTCCGGCGGAGATAGACTTTAGCCAACTGGCCTCTCTCTGCCACTCCGAGATCTTTTGACTCTCCACTTGACACTCTTCAAGTGAGCTCAACTTTGTCAAAACGTGCTAAAAAGCATCTATGCAACATGCATGTGTATTTATAGAGGAGTCCAGGGCTGGTTGTCACACTTTAAAATTGTGCAAATATTTTTCAGTTGTTTTATTTGTGATGATAATAATGATAATAATAATAATAATAATAATAATAATAATAATAATAATAATAATAATAATAATACATTTATGTATAGTCACATCTTAAAGTTGCTAATAATATTTTAAAGTTAATACTAATAATTATTATTTGATAAATTTGATCATGAACATATTTAAATGAAAAAAGTTAAATTGTTCAGTGAACTATAATATAACAATTTATTATATTATATAATTTATTATACATAATTATATAATTTAACTTTTTGAAATACTACTACTAATAATAATAATTTGATAGATTCACTATTATTATGGTTAACCAAAACTAAAACCATAAATATTTTTGTTACTCGAAAAACAATTTATGTTAACTGAAATAAAATGTAATCAATTAATAAAATAAAAATTAATGTAATCTATGTAGACGTGTGTGTGTGTGTGTATATATATATATATATAAAAACAGAATGTATAGCAAAAACTATAATCGTCTCAGTGATACTAAAACAACACAGGGTAGGTTTGGCATTTTAATGAAAAATTAATATAATTCATATTTTCTAGGGGGAAGTCGTGGCCTAATGGTTAGAGAGTTTGACTCCTAACCCTAAGGTTGTGGGTTCGAGTCTTGGGCCGGCAATACCACAACTGAGGTGCCCTTGAGCAAGGCACTGAACCCCTAACTGCTCCCCGGGCGCAGCAGCATAAATGTCTGCCCACTGCTCTGGGTGCGTGTTCACGGTGTGTGTGTGTTCACTGCTGTGTGTGTGCACTTTGGATGGGTTAAATAAAGAGCACAAATTCTGAGTATGGGTCACCATACTTGGCTGTACGTCACGTCACTTTTTTTTTTCTTTTTTCTTTCACTTTCATATATATAGCCATCACTGTGGCAGATCTCCTTTTAAATGGCTCTAAAATAATGTTTTGAAGTGTTTTCTGTAAAGGAAAACAGAGTGCCAATTAATCTGTCTCAGTTCATGGCCAATTCTCTGTAATGATTTAGACCAGTGAAGCTGTTGGGATGTGTGATATATTGCTGGTAGTAAAGCTGATATGCAGGCCTTTGTTACAGCAGGCAAGGGAGTACAGGTTTTGCTTTTGCCCACCAATAAAACACATCAGAGATCAAAGGTCTCAGACTTTATAGGGAGCCTAGTCATGCTGTTAGGCATGGTGAAGTATACTTCAGGGTATGTGCTCACACACCTAGAGGCCAGAAGGGCTATTAAAGTGGCAGCGTTTCACAGTAATTTGGAAGTCTGGAGACTGGGTGCTACATAACGCAGGGAAAATGCACACACCCAGACACTCTCACCAGTTTTTCCTCTCACTATTTCTCACTTATCCTCCTTGTGTATGGTCATTTGATGAAACCTACATAGGCCAGCCCTCAAAGGGTCAGTCGAGGTGCTGACAAGAAACAGCAAACACAAAGAAAACACCTTACTGGATTAATCAAACACCTCAGCTCTTCCCACAGCAACATTGATCTCCTCACTCGATAAGATGAGAATGGAGGATGATGCCTAGACTTGTTTTTAAGATATTACCTCTTTTTACCATATACTGCACGTCTTTCTTGTGAATGCATTTGTCAAAGTGATCGTTTATTTTTGGAATTTGACATTAAACATTAATCATAATTTTTAATCATAAAATTCACAGAATTTTACAAACATACTCAAAAACTTTTCCCCCATAGATTATTTAGAACCATTGTACCATAAAGAAGATTTTATAATCTTTTATGGTTTTCATTGTGGATCAAATTTGACTAAGGATGGGAGATGGTTGTCTTGCAATTACTAAATCAGTAATACTAACTCTGTATTGTGGCATTTCTTATCTGAACTAAGCCAAGAAACACGGTTGATCGATGAATGTTTGCCATAGATTTGTTGGAGGGTGGATGACTCAGGGGACAGTGTTAGAAGAACCATTAGCCTACATGTTGGGGATTCATTTTCTGTTGTCGTCGGTCAGATAAATGATTAAGTGTCTCAGGTGATGAGTGGAGTGTGTTTTAGAGCAGTGGCGCATCACTAGTGAAGAAATGTCAATCACCCCACTTCATTAGTTTGTCACATTAAGCTAGACTGATGGCGATGGGCGTTTCTACGTGTGTGAGCGAGTAGATTTGCATGAGTGAGGGAAAATAACTGCTTTCAAATGGCATGTTTGTCATCTTGCTGTCATCACTGGACACACTTTTGATACAAGTGCTTCCCTGAACACAGCACTCTTCACTACAACATGATGAAAAGACCTTTCAAATCCTACGATGAGTCAGGATGTTTTTTATAACTTTTGACTCATCCATAAAATATATTCACTTGTGTTCAATTGCTTTAATTTTTGTGGTTGACCAGTATGGATTTTTTTATTGCTTGATGCTGATAGTAATATCTAGAGAAATAACCAAGAAATACCAAGACAGGTACAGTTCTGAATATTATGTTCTAGGTCTATGTTCCAAATCCAAGTTCTATTTGTAAAAAATCGACTAAATGAGTGTAAAAGAGCTCCCCACAAAATCATCCTCATATTTGGGAAAGATTCCTGGCTCCATCTCCTAGGAAACAAGGAAGGATCTAGTAATTGCTTTCATTTTTGGAGAGGAGGAAAAGGACTCCCTTATACTTTTGTAAATTGAATTGGCACAGATGAGCAACCGGGGTTACTCTTTCTCTATCTTTCAGGTAATTTACCAAATTACTCAAGCCACTTTCTCCAGAAGATCAAGACAATGTCATTCCTCATCTTTCACGTCCTTGGGAAAATAATTCATTCTTTTTTCACACTGAATAGAGTGAAAAAAAAAAAAAAAAAGGAAAGAGACTTTTGCCACATTGGCCCATAGCCAGAGCAACCTTTTCAAAATTGACATTTTCCTAAATCTTTCTCTGCATAGATCAAAGTCCAAGCTATAATTCAAGCTATAATTTTTATGTTCGTACAATTTATAAAACGAGATTGGAGAAGGAAAGGTTGGCGTTCAACTCAGACCTAGTTTTCCTCTGTTTAAGGGGGAAGACCTTTTAAATGGAGTGAGTTTAGTGACTAATTTACATTGTGACTGAATTTATGCATTGCATTGTGTTGTGTTTGTAAATGTCCATAATGTACTGGTAATTTTCTTCCAGGATATTATCTATCAATTTTTTGCCTCTAAACGAGGAATAGTGTAGACTTGTTTTTACGTAAAACTAACTATAATAACCTCTGATTAATCTAACTTTTATCCTGCTCTTGTATTTATTTATTTACCTATCGTCTATCTTTTATCTATTTATCTCCAATGAGAATTTCCTGAATTGTTCTCAAACGGAGGACAGATATAGCGCATTTCTGGAGACAGATTTGTCCCCGCGCTATGGTTACATAAATCCACCCACACACTTTTGGCCTCTGTATATTTCTCTCTTCCAAGAGCCCCTCTCCCAGTTTCTTATTGCAGGGGGCAGCAGCCTCCTGTTCTGACCCTTTTTTGTGCCTATTTTAATTGATTGGCTATATTTATTTCCCTCTTTTGACTATCAATCAGAAATTCATCTCTAAATTCAGAAAGTGTTGTGAGTTCAATTCTGGCTGTAGGTTTTGGTGACATAATTAACATGTTCCAAGAGCAGATATTCAAGTGATGTTGAAAGTGAGACAGGGACATCTGATTCTACTTTCATATTAGTAACTCAATAAAATCTGCTCAGATACTAAAAAAATAAAATAAAATAAAAAATAAGAAAATTGTTTTTAAATGAGTTTTTGTAATAGTCTATTTTCTCAGTCCCCCCCCACCCCACATTATACGTGGAGTCTCATGGTGATGCTTTGGATTGAAGTGATTTTTTTTTTCCTCATACAGAACCCCCTTTCATTTTGACCCACCAAAAGTGCCATTTGACCATGCTTTTTTCTTGCTTTTGTCTCTAAGGTAGGTTTCATTGAAGGTGTTCCACTGAAGAAATTAATTTGTTCTAATCTCATCCCCCACTCACCCCTTTGGGGACCCCCATCACCTCCCTTTTTTGGCGGTTTGCTTTGTGTGGCAGTGCAGACAAAAGCACTGTCATGCAACACAAAGATTTAGCGAGATGGACCGAATGTAACGCAAACGGTGCTAAGGGCCTAAACCATGCCTGTCATATAGATAGCGCACTGGAACAAGAACACAAGGACAGGTTCACAATTACTAAATACACACACAAACCTGTGAATGAGACCCATTTAATGTCCTCATCACAATTCAGTTCAAAGCCACAAAGTAATGAAGAAACAGCCACTGTGGGCTTGTGTTTGTGCAGTGTAAATCACAAGCTGCCTGTTGCCATGGTAATTCATAAAGCCAAGACTAGTATGAAGGTGCTTTGTGATTGCAGTATTGAAAACACAAGAAATATAAAATACTGGAGCAGAATTGCTTGTGTAAGTACAATGTATGCATCAGTTTTGCTTTGTTTTTTTTTGCTTTTTTGTTTTTTTTTTAGGAACTCAGTGTATTAGAAATTACATTTATAACATTAAATTTCTATAGCATATATTTATATAAACTTTATGCAATTTTATTTTATTTTAATTGTATTTTCTGTTTAATGCTAAAGTACAATATTATATGCATATTTTAACGAAGAAGTGTGTGATTTTAGAATTTAAACACTTGTTATATTGTCAATACAGTATACAGTAAAACAAATCAAATATAAATGTGTAAACAATAGAGTTTACAATAGTCATCAAATGTAGTATTATTATTTATAAATATTGTACAGTAATATTGTAAACTCTATTTGTTTACATGTTCATGTACTAAATGATTATCATTAGTAGTAGCAGCAGTAGTAGTATCCATCACTTTATTAAAACTCATAGGGTTGCTATAAATTCTGGTATTTTACATATAATTATGTATTTTAATTATTATTATTATTTTTTTTAACTATCTGCACCACGTACACAAACCTTCTGTTGTGCAAAATGGAAATAAACCCACTCTCACCCAGGTTGAGACAGTATTGAAACGAGAGATAGAAAACCTCATGAAGATATAAAATAACCCTTTCTAAAGATATGACAACATATCACTTTCTGCTAAAGTTTTGAAAGGTCAAAGCTGAAATGCTTTTGCTAGATATGAATTGGATATGTTTTGGAGAGTTTATTAAAAAATGTCAAAAGAATTAGATTATATGTACAGAGCAATGCACTGGGAGCAGGAGAGGGGCTGAGAAAAATCATCAGTGCTTATGAGAATTGACAAGACTTTCAACCCTATCTTTGAAGCAGTTTCAATTTCAGTGTAGCAGCAGGCTATTTCTATTTAATACAGTTTCTTTTCCAGAATGTGTAAAAATGACCTCTTATTTGGAAAACTAAGCTCTGCTTCTCAGTTCAGGGAAGTCTTGGGCAGATGTCAGCGGTTGTTATTTCTAGCAGTGTTACTTTGAAACGGCATATTTTACATGACACAACGTCCTTTGTTCCTGCTGAATAGGATTGTTAGGGTTGGTGCTCTGGACTACTTTAATAGAATGATCACTTTTTTTTTTTTCTTTTACCCCCATGGCTTTTTAGAAAAGCTGGGGTTTATACTGTAAACCTTGCATTACATTATAGCTTAAGTTGCATTTTTGGTGTCCAGAATCCCCAAACAGCAGTAAAACAAAGTAAAATTGCTGACATTTTTGTGTATTCTTACTCAGTCGTTTATCCTTTTTTGTTCTTTCTTGCTAGTATATTTGTGGAATTTGGTCTGGTGTGACTTATGAGAGGTGATAAATTATTTATCAGCGCCACAACCTGTCTCCCATCATATGTTCCGCCACATCTTTTGATCGCAGTGAGCTACTTTGAGAGGTCTAACATACTCTGCTACAATCAGCAGGGAGGTGTGGTGGCTCAGATAAGCCCATCCGTTTTTTTTTTTTTTTCTTTTTTTTCTTTTTTTTTTTATTCTGCATGGTCAGGCCATTTCATTTTGTCACTCTGTCAGCTGACACAAATCATACCTCAGGCACTGTTTGAGATACTGATTTATTGTTGACCTTTAGTTTTTAAATGTCTCCATTCTCTTTTGAAAGCACTTGGAAGCGTCGGCCACTACAATTACCAATAATAAACTGCGTGAGATATGTCTCGTTTAATTCGCCATCGTGTGTGATGAATTGTGTACCAGGGTTGGGATGTTGTTATCAGATTGCAGCTTGATAAACATTTGATTAGGCATAGAAGCTACTGCCACATATAAGCTGGATTCACTCACAGTCATCTGGATGTGTGCAGGCTTGAGGCGTGCTCGTGACAGATGTGGCCTCTGTTCCTGATCGGATGTCTCAGCCATGCAATGTCTGAAAGATGGCTGTCAAAAAAATGGGCAGATTATCGTCCTGAATGTGTTGGAAATCTCTGTGAGGGTGCTTAAAAAGGCAATCCTAATCACCTAAGCCCCAAATTCAATTATTCCAGATGGAAGACATTTTGCAATCTCTGATGGCTCAAATTGACTTTTGGGCAATTTCCTCAGTGGACGGTGTCGTGATGTGGCATTAAACCAAAGGCTTAGGTCCACTGTATACATTTCTATCCCCCCCAAAACAGGAGGAAAGACCCATACCTATCATCCTCATATGATGTTCCCCATTGAGGATGTATCTGTTCAAGCACACACTCCACAGATTTTTAAACACAGTCTTACCTGAAGATTTTCATAACACATTCGTTTTTTTTTTCCTCAGAGACATGACTTGTACTCTCTCTTTTTTTTCTTTATGCAAGCATTAAAAAGAGGTTTCCTCTCCAGCAGTCATTGATATGCATGGACTGAACTTCCTTACTCTGGGCATGTGATTTGCACATTCCCCAAAGACAATGCCCCAAACCTGTCCTTCAAAGATGGCATTTACATCACACGTATTCAGAGCTCTGGCTTCACTTGTATTGTTCTCTCCTGTCTTCACTGTGCTTTGTGTCTGAGCCTCTATCCTGCTATCCGAATGTGACTATGCCTGTCATATTATATGACTGTTAGGACTGCCAATTTATGCTTATTTTGTACAATTAATATAATGAACAGAGAAAAAATAAATAACACACATTCTTTAACAACCCCTATAACAGCCCCTTCTATAACATTTTATAACAACCCCTTTGTAATGTATTTTCAATGGTTTTGTTTGCTATAATAATGTAACATCTTTTTATTATTATTTAAATGATTTTTTAATTATTATTAGAATCTTTGAAGTTGATACATTTGATTGGAATTTTATGTAATTCATTCATTTTTTTTAACCGATTGATTCTAAATAATGTGCATCAAACATGAGGTGAAAATAAGAATTAAATAGTATCCATTCAAAAGAATACAAGTGTCAACTTTAAAATCATGATGTTGTTGCTCTTTGTTTAAAAGGATAGTTCACCCCAAAATGAAAATTTTGTTATTATTCACTCACCTTCATGTCTTTCCAAACCTGTATGACTCACAGAGGAGAAAGTCATACAGGTTTGAAATGACATGATGGTGAGTAAATGTTAAGGAAATTACAGTTTTTGGGGAGTGAACTATCCATTTAAGATCTGGAGAGTAGACTTTTTTTTTTAAATCTTTTTTTTTTTCTTCATGGAACTGTTATTCTGGAACACCTTCTGTTTTTCATATTCTCTGTTCACCCAGACAGGACAAACCTAATCTTTAAAATGTCTTTAGATGAAAATCTGAACATTTCTCTTTCCTAATGGGATCTGTGGAACCCTCTCTTGTAATTATGAGTCTTGAATGCATATGTGTGGTCTGTATTTTCAGCAGAGTAAACCTACTGTTGCCAGTTTCCAGCTAAAGTTTCTGTGTAGGTGTGCGTCTGGCAGTCTGCATCACCTTGAGGATTCACCAACACTGAGATTTAATCTACATATCCGCCCTCACTTTAGAAGACGGTTCATGAGAAGTTCATGAGTACACAATTTCCTCATTTCTTTTTTTTTTTTCATATGCAGGTTGAAAGGCTAGTGCTCTAAGTTGTGAGTACATGTTGTTCCATGTCATATTTATATATATTTTTTGGTAAAAATGCCATTTTGAGTTAAGAACAGCTCAGATGTGCTCGGACTGGAAAGTTCAAGTAGACACTGAACCCCTGATGCCCTCTAGTCTTTCAGAGTACGAACAATGACAGAACTCCAGAGACTATAACAGCTCCTCAGGAGCTGCCATCTTGGATGGGTGTGAAAATCTAATAGTGGAGTGCTGTGCCTTGCAGGGTTGTGTGCGCGAGTGTGTGCCTAATGTTTGCACGTCTGTTTGTTTGCATACCCGCTGTACTCCTGTGACCTAGATGAAGCAACAGCTTGTCATCTTTCTGTCACAGAGCAGAGCTTTTTTTGGCCAGAATAAAAAGCAGAGCTTGGTGGGACGTCTAGGCACTGCCACCAGTAGACAGGCAAACGGAGCGGCGGTTTGTGAGCATTCTGCATGTTGCGGGCATGCATTGAGAGCAGGCATAATGGGACGGTAGGTGGGCGTTTGGCACTTGAACTCCCACGGTGTCTGGGTTGCATGTGGCGCTTCGTTAAACCCATTAAAAGGGCGATGATGACCAGCTTTGCTGCTGCCTTTGCTCATAACAACTGAGACTCACTTCAACATTTTTCAACTCATTCTGAGTGATTCCTTCACTTACATTATGTAAAATAACCCCTTGTGTCAAAGAGCAAGAGAAATAGGAATTGAGTTTTGAATTCTCTGTTAAAACAATCCTTTGAATTCTGCCCGTTTGAAATATCTACGTTGCACCCTATTGCTTCTGAATGATTCCTTCTAACCGATCCACAGTGGACCGTTGGGTCAGAGAAGAGAATTTATCATCTAACTTGAGTCACTGTGCAGTAATTATGAGCTATTTTACTGGATAATGTGAAGTTTTAAGGAAGACAGTGGTGAGGTGAGTTTTTGTGGAGTGACCATTAAGCGTTCTAAAAAAACACACACACACACACACACACACACAAATGTCAATGTGAGAGGTGCTTGCCTATGTAGCACTTGCCACGGCAATGCTTGAGTGGATGTTAGCATATTGGTATGTGGTTGCTAGGGTGTTCAGGGTGATTGCAAGAGAATGGTTATTGTGTTCTGCATGGTTAGTGGTTATTTTGTGTAGGCATGGGCCAGTATGAGATTTTGACGGTATGATAACCTTAAGCAAAAAAATCAGGTTTCACGGTATCATGGAATTGTTGTTACAGCTCTAAATTATGTTCTAAATTTTTTCTTCTTTTTTTTTTTTTTTATCCAAAGACATTTCAATATAACACTTTTTTTTTTCACTGAACATAATACATCTTATTTTTGAGCAACATAATATTTGGAACAGTAGTGTTTTTTTCTTTGATTTGTTTCTGAAATGTTTGCTGAATTGTAGGCTGTCCTGCAGCTTTTGATGTGGATGGTTGATTTGGTGCTATAGCTACTGCTGCCCAAAAAAGAAGAAAAATAAAGACTGACATGTTTATTTAACCTAAATATAGAATTACAGTTATTTAATTTTAGTTATATAATTTATTTACATATAATTTATATAATTTTCTATAATTTAGTTTCATATGCATAATTTGATTTAATAATAACCCAATTCGTAACAAAACAGAATGTTCTGACTAGCTTTGTGAAATTATACTACATACTGTACCTGAACGAAACAAAGACCAGACGGGCTGAATGAGACGCAGATTCACTCTCTGACAGCAGGAGGCGCTTATGGAACAGCAGATACAGCGTTTCCTTGGTTACCGCTGTAAACAAAGCAGCTGTGTTGAAACATTGCTTCAATATGAATTATACAGAGACGAGATGAAAAGAAAATACCATCTAAACTTTTCTGAAGACAGTCATTTTCCCTCAGAAACACATTCATATATTCCAGCTCCTTCTGCCGTCATACATACACGTAACTGACTGCTCGCACCAACAGGAGGGGAGAAGTCGTGTTACTCTCTACACTGCACTCAACCTGAGGGATTCCTACACTTTCAGTCTTTGCAGAGACATACCGCAGGAACGGTATAATGGAAAATGTTAGTAGTTTTGAAACCATGAAATTTTCAAATCGCGGTATACCTTGAAACCGGTGATCAGCCCATGCCTAAATATGCGGTTATCATAATCTCCATCGTATTCTCATCCCACAGTATGACTCAAGATCCTCTTTCACTGTAGGTCTATGGTATGTATGTATGTATGCATCCATTTATTTATTCATTTGTTTGTTTGTTTGTTTGTCATGTTCTAACATCTGTCTGATGAAAATAATTCAGTAGTTTATTAAAGTAATTTCTCTCTTTTCTGTGGTTGTCATGTTAGAATTTGTCACTTATTTACTGGCGTAGAGCTGCAATTTGTTGTATAAACTTGCAAATTATGTGAGCAAATATGAAGCTGGATTTTCTGATAATGGTTTCAGTGGCAAGTTGGTGTGGATTCCACGAAATTGATGCCAATGAACACAAGATGTGAATTTTTAAATCCTACCTTGGTGCATATTAATCGTGTTATCATGATTAATATACACAATCCACCACCAGCCCAAACACTTGCCACCCCCACTATAGTCCCATGCACCACTTTTTACGAGACAAAGTGCATTATGAAACATGAAAATGGAGAAAAGAAAATTATGTTAGCGGATGCTTCCTGTCCAATGATTAAGCCATATTTATGTCAACCTGAAAAACAGACAAAGAATTTAAATATAAATTTACTTTAAAAGCTTGTGTCTTAAGCCTTAAGTACACCCATAGGAATAATTTCTTCACTTCCAACTGATAGAAATGCTGCACATGACAGGGCCTCAGTTATTATGGGATGCTTTGATCTTCAGCCCAAGGTTTAGCTCAATCTGGGTCTGCACGGGGTCCGACCCTCATCATTCAAATGTCTGTCTTTATTCTATGATGTACTGCCCACATGAACGTCATTGAAGGCCACTCAATTTTTGTCTCTGATGTACATTCTTTTTTGACATTTGAGTCAATTAATTTAGAATGAGGCTCAGTACGGGGCAATGATTCTTCATTGGTAGCACTTGACATTTTCCTGGATATGGGTAACATTTCATGTTGCTCAGGTTTCTGAATTCTCTTTGATTCTCAATTATTATTGCATTCTTTCCCCTTCTGCTGAGCCATAAGGATGTTGCTTCTCCTATAGCTTTTAATGCCTGGGCATAGGCCATTTTCCATGTGATTTCTCATCAAGTTTATTCAAAAAGTGAGAGAAAAACAGCATGTATTACTGAGGCTTCAACCTCACAGCTCTTGCTTATTTTCAGCAGACATTTTCACCTTCACCTTCACCTTCACCACATTTTTCACCCTGTACCTTCCACCCAAACCACTTGTCTGACCTGAAATGCTCTTTGGAGAACTTTGGTTCGTTGTATAAGTACCCATGATGTCACATGTCAGCCTAGCACTACCACTAGCATATGCACAGATGCAGCTGCTTGAAGAGAAGGCTAGCAATTAGGAGCAAATGGTGAGGCACTTTAATGGGAAACGTCATTATCGCTGACAAAAACTGCAGTAATTGGGGTAATTAGTTCAATGAAATTTGGATCAATAAATATTGCACAGATTTGAATGCAGAGCTCCAAGAGCAGATGGTATGCCCAGTCATGCACACAGTGCAGCTGGGTGTTGAAGCTGCAACCTTTCCTTGCTTGTAAGGAGCGGTATATTTATCATGCACAGTGATGAGCTTCTTTCTTTACAAAGGAATTAATCGGTGGGACTTGATTTACTTCCACCTGTAGTAAAATTAACACATTAACGGAGGCATAATTTAAGCAGATTGCCAAATAAAAAACAAGTAAAACCATTTGACTTCAAGAATGTAGTTAGCTGCTTCAAAACCTCCCACTGCGAAAATGATTCAGAAGAGCCTTCTTTGCTCGACAAGTTAATAATATATTGCAATTTGTTAATTAAGGGCAAAATGCATGGGAGTTTGGGTGTTTTCCCAACACAAATTAATCATTGAAATGAACAGAGAGAGGCCTCACGCTCGTTTGCGCCAGCCATAATGAAATAAAGGAGGCCTGCTGTTTGATGGGCTGTTTTGGGAGAGTGTCTGTGCCGAAAGAAGAAATCAATAGCTGGTTGGGCGGTGATGCCCTGACTCCTCTGTCAAGCGCTCCACATGCTCTATCCTTTCACGTGAGCTGGCTTTCCACTCTACACCTCCCAACTGTTTTGGGCAATGATAATATTTCTTTTTCTAGCATCTGAACGTGTCCTCTGGTTCCTTGGACACCAGACTGATTTGTGAGTGCTGGCCACATCATAGAAGCGTGTCTCACAAACTGGGAATGGCATGGAGGATTCAGACTCATTATAGATAGTGAACGTTCTTTTTCCACTTCTTTCATAAGGTTCATCTCTTTCTTCTACCGAGAGAGAGGGAGAGAAAGAGGGTGCGAGAGAGAGATTTTCAAAGTGGGAGTGATGCGAGGCCCATGCTGGGTTAGCCAGCAGGAGGCGGTCTCTGAGCTCACAGCCAGTGAGAACTGATAAACACTTCTCAAAGACTGTTTTTGACCAGACCAAACTTTTGGGTTTCAGGAATAAAAGAAAGGGAGAGAGCAAATGACAGAAGAAAGAGAAAATGTCCTCTGTGTAAAAGAAAGCACTAATGACGTGTGAGTGCTCATGAGCATTCGTAATGAGATCCACAGTGTAATGCCACACCCCATCTCGAGTCTGTTTTTTACATCTCTACTCAATGGTTTATAAGACGTTTATATTTTGTAATGCTAAACTTAGTCTGTCCAACTCATCTTACTTTATAGGCTTGCTTATATGTATAATGCATGATTTTCAGTCAGTATTGACCTACATTTAGTTTTGTCTGTCACACAAAGCGTATGGGGTTAGAGGACTTAAGTTATATATTAGAATTCCAAAGTTTGAGTTTGGTAAGAATTAATATATATATATAAACAGTAATTATGTAAAATATTATTGCAATTTTAAATGACTGTTTTGTATTTTAATATAATCAAATGAAATGTGAATTTATTCCTATGATGGCTGAATTTTATAAAGCAGAATTTTCAGAAGCCAGTACTCCAGTCATCATGATCCTTCAAAAATCATTCTAACATGCTGGTTTTGTGCTCAACAAACATTTCTTATTATTATCATTAGTATATTATTATGGTTTAAAAATATTATTGTGGATTTTTTTTTTCAGGATTCTTCAATATGCTTTATAGAAAGTTTAAAAGAATAGTATTTATTTGATATAGTAATTTTTTGTAACATGTCTTTACTGTCACTTCTGATCAACTAAAATAATAATAATAATAATAATATAATAATAAAGTCTTACTGACTGTCATTGTATGGAAAAAAGCAGGCAGTACTATGATGAAATTGAATTTGGTCATCACAAAATTATAACCTACAGTTACATAGACATTAATTTTAATATTTGCTGAAGATTACATTTTATAGTGTTGTGTTTGCCAAGTATTCAGCGTTTAGTAGGCTGACATCCAAGGGGAAGAAACTGTTCCTGAGTCTGCTGGCGCGACAACAAAGACTCCTATGGGAGAAGAGTAAACAGTCCGTGGCTGGGGTGAAAGGTATCTTTGATAATGCATCTCACCCTTTTCAGGCAATGTTTGAGGTTTGGTCTTTGATGGAGGGTAGCTGAACACCAGGGATGTGTTGGGCCATTTTAACAAACCGTTGGAGGGCCTTCTGATCTGAGACAGTGCAGTTGCCATAACATGGCATTCTCAGTTGACCTGTTGTGTTTGTTGGCGAACTGAAATGGGTCCAGTGTTGGGGGCAGGCACGTTTTCAGATGGGAGAGTACCAGCCTCTCAAAACATTTTGCTATGATTGGCATGAGAGGGACAGGGCGGAAGTCATTAGGGGCCACTGCAGCACCATGCAGCACCATGTTTTGGTACTGGCAGAATGGTGGTTGTGTTGAAGCAGGTAGGGACAATGGCCTGGGCCAGGGAGAGGTTGAAAATGTTAGTAAATATGTCAGCCAGCTGTACTGCACAGGCCCCGAGCACTCGGCCATGAATGGCATCAGGGCCAGCCACTTTGTATGCATTCACACGTCACTGATGGAGAGTGTGAGCGCCAGGTCGTCAGGTGGGAGCATGTGATATATATATATTTCAATTAGATAATGAAAATAGTAAATTTTTACTATTTTAAAATATGAGCTTAATTGTTTTTTGTTTTTTTTCCCCCTCTAATTCCATGTTGTTGTTGTTGTTGTTGTTGTTTTTTCTCTATTTATTTTATCCAGTGCTGTTTGAACTCCTGGATTTCTTCCTTGACCATCTGACCTTTCAGCACACTCCCTTCATCAGAGACTACAGTGGGCTTTTTTGTACTAGTGCCTTTGCCTTGTAGCAGACCCTGTAGGCAGACCCTCTGTTCACATTCTCCCCTTCTTTCTCCTTTTAAATGAGGCACTTGACCTGGTCCAAGTAGTGCCCTATAATGGAGAGAGAGCATGTGTCAGCCTTGGAGAATCACTAAAGCACCTGACACTTTGTCTGCAGAAGACTTGACACTTTTATTCAAAATGTCCAGTATGTCTTTTGAGTGTCCAGTAAACCATGACACAAGACCCCATGTTTAGAGCACAGCTCATGTTATAGTCTGATTTTTCACTTTCTGAATACAGCCTCATTCTGACAAGAACTGATGAGTAAAGAAGTTACAGTTGTCAGCGTCTTTGTTGATGGCTCGGATTCACCATTTGTTTCAAGGGTTCTATATCTATAATTACCTTAACAGACAAGAACAGGAAAACAGTGCCACTCCAATCCATGACAAAGACATAAGCCGCAAGCTCTTACAGGGGCCAATATCACCAGAGTAAGTTTCTTCAGTGTGTGGCTTATTTAATGCCCAAGCCCAATCAATTTTATTGATTGGAGCAGGAATCTTTTTTTTATCAGATGGGCTGTTTACACATACCCAACACTGCCGTTTGTCATAAATTTACAGCTAGTTAATGATGGCCTCCTGTCATACTTTTACAGGGCATTGATTAAAACATTACATCTCTAATTGAGTATGTGAATCGATCGACTCTTTGTCCTATGAAGCCACAGCTCATCCATGATGAAAAAGAAGTGCTCTCTCTCCCTCTCTCTCTCACGCACTTCCTGAAGTAGTGTTGTTTGTCCAAACCTTTGGATTAGGGCTATAGGAAGATGAAGAAATATCAGGGATGAGGAGAGAAGATGGCATGGCAGTGCAATTCACCAAAATGAATCATTGGTTTTCTTAATTTATAATACCAGATACATGTTTGAACACACTTGACTGAATGCAAGTTTCTCATCATACTGTATTTCTTTTAATTTAAAGGTTACAAAACTAGCATTTGAATTTTAATTAAGTTGGACCAGATAGTAAGGAAAAGCAGCCAACATGTACTCAGCGTAATGTGTATGGGAACTTCAATACTATTTACAAAGCATCCCTTGATGCTCCTCTTAAAGTTAGTTTGAGAGAATGCCCAGATTGTGCAGAGCCATAATATATACAAAAAATTCAAACTAAGAACAATCTTAAACTCAACTTATTATAATTAATAATATCAAAATTTAATCAAATTACATTTTTATCACTATAGGGTCATTCCGTGTCAACTCAGGTCCCCGGCTTAAATTTTTGATTTTGTTAATACTTTTTTCTGGTGAAAGAAATACCTAAATGAAGAAGAAAGCCAAAATATTAAATGTCATCTATATTTTTATATATTTACTGAGTAATCCACTTTTGTAGAGAAGGGTCAAAATGACAATTTTCACCTGCGATTCAGAGCCAAATTACAGGGTGTTAAAAATGACTTCAGAAAGATGGCAGCATCATTATGTTATTTTTACACAGAGGATCTTATATCAAAACCTAAAAACTGTTTTACCAAACCAATCCATTACATTACAATCCAAACCATACCAATCAAAAATATTGAAAAAGCAAGTGTTCAATAATATAAATATGGAGCTGCACTGAGATACCCATATCTCTGGGACTAAATGATATTGGGCAGGGGTCACCAAACTCTGTCCTGGCGGGCTGGTGTCCTTAGAGTTTAGCTCCAGCCCTAATCAAACACAAATAAACCAAACTAATAATCATTTTAACTAGATACGACTAGGCCCACCAAGGACAAATTTTTAAAAATACAAAAAAAAAAATTTTATTTTGAGAAATACTTTTGGTGACCCCCGCCCAATATCATTCAGTCCCAGAGATATGGGTATCTCAAAAAGAAAAATTTATTAATAAATATAATCTAAAATCATATTGAGATATATTTAATACGTCTTGAGTTACAGGCACACAAACTTAAAAAGAAGATTTATGGCACTCAGACAGGTATGGTAAATGTAGCTGTTTTGACAGGAGGAAACAAAATACATTTCTAATTTCTAATTCCTGTTCAAAAGAAAAGAAGTGTCCTCTTTATTCAAAGTTACCCACATTTGGTTTTTGACCAACAAAAATGTGTAAAAATTAACAATTTACCAACATTGTCATAAAGCCATGACATGTCATGGAATTCCAGTATTTCTGGAACTGAACCATGTAGGGTCTTAAAAATGAAGTTACCCAATACCAATATCTAAAAGGGCATTAAGATATCCTTAGTACTTTTTGAGTTACAGGCATGCAAACTTTGGATAAAACTAACAAACAAACAAAAAATCTTGAAAAGGGCTTTCCCCATCTTTGAACGGTTACCACTGGCACATAATGAAACAAATATTGCAAAAGTCAACAGATTTAGTAAATACAGCTATCAATCTCTGTGTACAAATAATATACAGAGGCTGTCATCTTTCTGAAGTAACTTTTAACCCCCTGCAATTTGGGTCTGAATCGCTTTAGAACTCCTATGTTAAAAGGATTTACACCAATGTTATGCAGGCTAAGCAGGGTTGGTTAGAAGCATGTCATTCTCTCAGACTTACTGTGTTAAGCAGCTGCTCATCCCAGCACTCCATGGGCCACCAATTACAGACACTGAGGGCTGGACACCTGCAGCTTTTATGGCTGCCTTTCAATTAAGAGCTGATTTAGGCCAGCAATAACCCTGTTACTCTCTTTCCAATGTACATAACTGCCTCAATTAAATAATTAAGGGCCAGGGGGATGTCTGAGACATCTTAGACATTACCTTATGTCTCTTGTGACCAGCTGTGGGCATCACTGGTGTCTATAGTATCTATAGGCCACATATTAAATGTGTTACATTTGTGAGTGCGAACCCATAGGTTCACGTTCGTTAGAGAACACACAGGTTATTAGGTTCTTTAGAACAAAAACTTTCCTTGTTTCCAGAAATCCAGTATCCGGTATCCGCAGTAGCAATTCAGGTTTTGATAGTGCTTTTAAAAATAACCAGTTGAAAACTGGAAAATAATGATCATAATGATAGATAATTTCCATCCACTTTGTTGATTTTGCTTTATTCATCTTTATTGCTTGTATGACCTGAAGGTTAAGAAAGTCTAATCACTGAAGTTCATTAATATGAGACCAGGGTGGATACCATGGACTGAAAGTTCTTAGCCTTCTAAATCAAGGGAGCAAGAATCCCCTGCTTACTTTCCATCCCAAACCGTTTAGGCTTTGCTTCACACATTACAGCTTTCACAACATAAAATATTTCACTAGTTAAGCAAATGCCCTACATCGTGGTGGAGAGTGCACTGGGGATGTATGGGTAAGAAATTGATCTAATTATCTCATCAGATCTCAGACTTAACAGATATTTATTTGACCTAGCACTACGGTGAAATGACTGCACATCAGCTAGTAGGAAAGCATATGTTAGGTCTGCTAATCAAATCAAAATCTGCCTTTGTGGCTCTTGAGCTTTCCATCTAACAGAAGTAGGTGACTCCCCTTTTACAAAATGGGATACATTTGGATACATTTATGGACTTGTTTGCATGTGTGCAGGCAATGGCGTGTCTGAGCTAGGACTGTGACGGTCGCCGTGACAACTGCGTCACCACCGCGGTTGTCTACTGCCACCAGCGGTAAGCATGTGATGCCATGCACACTATAGCAAGCATAATACGAAGTTTTGTATGCAAGTGTAATAACACTAGTAGTTGTAAATTGTTTTATTTAGACTATAAGTTTATGATAATTCACAAATTACCTTACACAGCGTTTTCTTTAGACTGGCAGGTTTGAGCGCAGGAAAATACAGTTTATTCTGCATTCAGCAAATTATTTTGTGTTGGTCGATGGACCTTGTTGGGAAACCAAATACTACATCGCCGATCTGGAAACACCTCCATTCATGTCACCCATCCGCCTTTGTACAAATGTCTTCAAGTTCCGCATGATCGCAAATGCCCAGCTGGTCAGTTTTGGTGAGGCTTTCTCCAAACTGGCCGAATACAAACGAGACCGCGTTAAGTGAAAGATGTTAACAAGAAATGTGGCAACGATTCCTATTTCAAAGAGAGCGTGTGCAGATGAAAAGTTAATGCGCCACTTGCTTGGCGGTGGAACAGTGAACTGTGTCTACACTGGATGCGACAACGCTGATCATCACTGATTATAATGAATTATATAGCCTAGTATTTTGCCGTGACGTGCCGCGTGGCTCGTATCATCGCCTCCTCGCCTCCTGTACACAGGTTGTATTCAACTTTCTTATTTAGGCTACTTTCTTGTTTAACTGTATTATTTCTTTGATATTTATTTTAGTGTTTTGCAGGCTGTGTGTTTACTGACGGAAGTGCTAAAATAAACACACACATTTGTTAATACATGATTGAGCTTTGGATGATTGATTTATTACTATTTGCGTTTCGAAATTATTTATATATATAGATATATATATATATATATATATATATATATATATATATATATATATATATATAATATTATTGAGGCTGATCCTTAAGAAAGAGATTTTTCTTCTTCTTCTTTTTCTTCTTCTTCTTCTTCTTCTCTCTCTCTCTCTCTCTCTCTCTCTCTTTCTCTCTTTTTTGGGGTCCCCCTCCTCTCCCCTTCCCATTAAAAAGTAAAGAATAGAGAATAGATTTGGCTGCAGCATCCTGGTGAGATGAAAGTCCAATTATCTCCACAAATGAAAGGAGAAGCCTTAATTAGGACTGAACCAAATCAGCATGAGGGGAATGTGTGCAACCATAGAGATGGACAGCCAGGCGCTCTCCTTAGTGACTGAAGGCAAAAAGAACGAGGGAGGACTAGAAAGGAGGTGCAGAGGAAGGAGATAGAATGGTCCCTGCTCTGTGCTGTGTACGTCGGTGACTTGAATCCCCTGCCCAGTTGCTGAGGCCCTGAGATTACCCAATGCAACGCATCCCCTATTTTCAGCATTAGCTTTGATCTTTGTTCTGCCAGCAGGGGGCCGCTAACCAAACAAGCTTTTAATGTTCTCCCTGACTACACACTCTATCTCTCCTCTCCAGACTTTAGCACTCTTCACCAGCTTCATAATGTATAGCAAATTAACGCGTTGCCCAACTGTATTGTGCAAGAGCACATTTGTTTCACGACCAGAAGGTATTCTGGTCACTGCACTAACCGTAAGACACAAAGAAAGTGAGAGAGGGTTCCAGTATTGTCGAAGCCTCCATCCAACAACTTTCATACAACACTTTTCTCAGAAGCCTACATGGTATTTCTCACCACCAGCCATTTTCTCCACCTCTAAGGTTGTATAAAACAATTTCCTTCACCTACTCCAGGGGAAAATCACACCTCTGTAATTAAATTTACTCTCTCATATCTGCTTATATACAGTAGATGGCTTGTGTGACAGTCAGTCCTTCCCAGATGTCTATACATTAGTGCATTTTAGGGCTGCCCCCTAATAGTCAACTAACCGTTAGTCGACCCGAAGAAGCTTGGTCGATCAAAATTTTATTAGTCGCTTAGTCGCAAAAAAAAAAAATCCCCGGGCGAAATCACACAGTACGTGATGAACAGATCGTTCACCGCTGGTGTATGTGGTAATATAGGATAGTTACATTGGGCAGGACATCCAAATGCTCACCTATCATTCATTGACCTCAAATATGGCTTATCATCAAAAAAGAAAAATGTACTCTACACAACCGCTCATTCTAATTCAGGATTGGCCACCCCTGCTCCTGGCGATCGACTGTCCTGCTTGTTTAGCTTCAACCCTAATCAAACACACCTGCCTTTAATTTTTAAGTGAGCCTGAAGACCTTAATTAGTTGCTTCAGGTGTGTTTGATTAGGGTTGGAGCTGAACTTTGTAGGACAGTCGATCGCCAGGAGCAGGGTTGGCCACCCCTGGTCTAATGGTAACCTAGTGAAATGTGCGCTTTTCAAGTGTGTGTGCGGAGTGTGGAAGCTGAACATTAGCGCTTACTGCAGGACAGATGGAGGCACTGGTGCACTCACTTACTCCTAAAATACTCCCTTATTTTTGGTCATACATATAAGAAAAATACATCTTTCGAATCTGTAAAGACTCTACTTTTATTTGTGTGCACGCACAATAACAACACATTGCACTTTTGTAAAATAATGACACGCTTTCTGCCGTCTGTCTCTGTGAACTTGAGCATGAAATTCCATGTATATATTTGCCTTAGTGAAATGTCTACTTTCAAATGAAGCAATTCAAATGGAAAACAGATATTCTCCGATTATGTAATCTGTATGAAACATACATACAGGTGCATCACAACTGCGGAGATAACGAGTCAGTGTCGCCGAATTCATCTCTTAAACCAAAAACAAAAAAACACTAGTTTATTAATGAATTATTAAAATGTTAATGCAGCCTCCTTACTGTATTTCCCTGACATATTCATAATCATTACTTCTGCTGGTGTGCTGTGGCAAACATTATGTGTGTGCGCTTGAGTGCTTATTAGGCTATAAAGGCTATTAAAGACTTGGTATTATGACTTAAATGGTTTATTAATAAATGTCCGATTAGTCGACTAATGCTTAAAATGAATGACTACTAGTCGACCAGAAAAATCTTTCATGGGGGACAGCCCTAGTTTATGAAGTTTGCTTATTTGCTTATGAAGTATTTTTTATGGAACTATAGTGTAGTTTTGGACTGTGTAATCATCTCGTTTCATCACTCATAGACTCCATTTTGCTCTCATATGTGGCGGACAGTCAGGGGACGGAATGGAACGTAGCATGCCTTCCATCCCAAGCAGAGGATTAAGGCAAACCCCCGAGCTTACCTGTGGCTTTCAAATGCACCTCTAATATCAAACAGCCTGCAGTCTCACTTCATCTGAATAATACAGGCCTGCTGGCTTTACAACACTGCGGTTTATTGTGTAGTCACTTGTCACAGCTGAATTTTCATCCATATGTGGCAGCCAGTAAATAGAAAAGCAGATATGGAAGCATGTTCCTTTACTGTATCAGATAAATGGTTTGTTGATGTGTCACTTCAGAGAAATTAATGTTTATTGGCTGCAAAGAATCAGCCTGAAAGGAAACATGTCGCTTTGAGTATTTATATCACTTTACAACAAGGTTACATTTGTTAACATTAGTTAACTACATTAGTTAACATACTAACAATGAAAACGCTTCTATTAATGTTAATGTTAATTTCAACATTTAATACACTGTTAAAATCAAAAGTCGTATCTGTTAATATTAATGGACCCGAGATAGCATGAACTAACAATTAGGTTGTATTTTTATTAATTAACCATAACAAAGATTGATAAATACTGTAGCAAATGTATTGTTAGTTAATGCATTAATGTTAATGGTAACACTTTATAATATAAATACATTAGGTAATGTTAGTTAATGTATGAACTAACATGAACAAACAATGAACAATACATGTATTATTTACTACTTATTAATCTTTGCTAATGGAAATACTGTTTTCATTTTTAGTTCATGTTAATTCACAGTGCATTAAATAATGTTAACAAGCACAACTTTTGATTTTAGTAATCATTAATAAATGTTGAAATTAACATTAACTAAGATTAATGAATGCTGTAGCACTATTGTTCATGCTTTGTTCATGTAAACTAAAGTAGTTAACTAATGTTAACTAAGGGGACCTTATTGTAAAGCGTTAAACATTTAACTTCTCTCTCTCCCCTCAAACTTTATTTTATTTATTTATTTATTTATTTATTTATTTATTTGTTTGTTTGTTTACTTATTTTTTTATTTAAAGAAGTGGGATTCAAGGTAAAATCTGCTGAACACATTAACATTTAACACATTAACATTAAACATGTTAATGTGTTAAATGGAAGTAAATGTTAAATGGAATGGAAATAAACAATAAGACAAAATATTTAATAAGCAAACTTGTAAGGAGTAGGATATTTGAAGGATTTTATGAATTACTTGTTTTCCAGTTTTTCTTGTGCCTTCATGGAGAGTATTTATTAGATATATTTTATATGTAACTTATAATCAAATGTTCAGTGTTTCTAATTGTTACACAATTATATTGTGTATCAGTAATAAACAATGGTTGAAAAATAGTGATTTAAAGTTACATTGTTTCAGGAATAAAATGGAAGTTTGAATCACTAGGTACAAGGAAGACAAAAAGAACACCCAGGAACTGTGGTTGAATTCATGGTGAGGTGCAAGGAGAGAAACCACTTTTTTTCCTCTCGCTCCACAGCTTTTTTTGAATGTGACAGCACAATGCCACCTACCGCTGTGACAGTGCATTTTAAAGCGTGTGTGGCATCAATAAATAATGCGCCGTGTGTTGGAGTGCAGCGCGTAATCAGCCCCAGTGCGCTGCTGCGCCAAAACAACAGCATCCTCTGCTTGATCTGCCATCCAACTAACGCACCACTTAAAGGACCACAATTACCTCCAACAATCGGCCCCATAACTTCAGCTGTGTGGCTACCTGCTTCACATGCTGTGTGGAACAGATCTATAATGTGGACAGCCGTTTTAGCTAGCTACATTTGCTAATTGGTGCTGTTGTCTTGCCTTGAATTTTGTATTCTTGTTTTATTACTTGATATATAGAGGTGGTTATATCCCCTTAACTTTGTTCAGATGACAGCAGTTCAGTATTTATTTGTTGGTTTGTATCACCCAGAGATATGCCTTCGGCATCTCCCCTAAATACATGAAAAGGCTGTACTTCTAGTAAAAAACTGTTCTGTGACAAAAAATCTGATGCTGTGGCCTCTGAAAGCATGCCGAAACTTGTGGATATGTTACAGTTGTCAGAACATTTTCAAATGTCAAAATACATTAAATATGTTTTGTTGTAAATCTAAATAGACATAATAGAAATAAAATAATATAATAGAAATATGCCTATTTAGTTTATCCAACTGCATTTTTATTGTTTTTATTCATATCTGCTGTGTGATTGTCAGAAAACGCTTTACTCTCCGTCTCGTGATTATCTTTAATCACACGAAGGGAATACAGCTTTTTCCTCTCTTAACCCTTTAACATGTACGGCTGGTCCCTGGAGCATACGATCACACCAGTGTGATTAGGTCGTTTAATGCGTCACATGATCAACTACTGAATTCAAATCTGCTTTCCCGCTGAGCGATTGTCATATAACGGCTATTTAGTGTTTTCAACCACATAATGCTTATTTTAGGTTTTAGAAATCTAAATACACATAAGTACTAGCAAACCAATACATGTATAGTTTGTAAAATACACACCAATGTCTAAGGAAGCGGCAATAATAATCCATTCAATTATAATTTGACTGATATTACATACACATTGTGTAGGTAACTAATAGTTGAGTCTACTCTTCTCATAGTTTACCTTAAACTTACTTTAATGTCTTTTGGGAGGAGAGAATGAATTTACGTGTTGTAAATTCCACAGCTCGGATTCAGCGTGAACTAACATGGCGGCGCCCATCACTCTTTATAGATCAACTAACATGGTCATTATAAAGGTGTATTTACTTACATGTATTTGAGAATCTGAATATCAGATATTTCATAATATAGTGAACATGTTAGTGAATATTTTGAATAACAAAGGAAAAAGTAAATAAAAGTGATGCATGTGTCATTCAGCGCGATTGTGGCTGGGGTGTGTCACGTGACAAACATGATGCGTCTCTATAAAATAACAGTCACCTAAAAACTCAAGCTGGGCGCTCAGCTAGTATGTTTTAAACTCATGTGTGAAAAGTATATTTGTTTGTTTTATAATGCCACAGAGCATCTACTTGACATGTACAGCAGGTTACATCCCCTTTAAGTTTGTTTACATGACAGCCAATCAGTACATACCTATTGTTCTTTATCTACTGAGATGTTTCTCAGCATGAGATGTTATGTAAGTACCTCTTGTCTTCTCCTCTAAATACATGAAAAGGCTCTATTTTTGGTGCAATATTATGTAATAGCCGGAAACTTGGGTACATTCTTCAGTCAAAACTCTGAACAAATTTTAGCATCAAAACAGTGTCATTCCTTTGTGATGAATCTGAATAGACACTCAAGGTAAAGACTGTGATCAAGTGGCATATTCTGTGAAGCACAGATTCAGTCAGCCTATTTACTCTATCTATCTGTATTTGCATCGTTTATTCATATCTCCAGAGCGATTGCCAGTGAACGCTTCCTCAAGATACTACCCATCCGTCTTGCAGCTATGTCAATATCTTTTCATCACCTGAAGAATCATTTCCTCTTCCTCCCCCAAGTATATGTGGTGTTCATATTCCTCTCCTTTATGTCAGATGGTTAAATCGATGCTTTTAGATTTAACTAAACTTTGCAGCAGAAGAGTTGACGTGAGCATTGGGTTCTCTATCCCTGGAGAAACAGTGGCGGCTACAAGCTGTCTGAGCTGTGAATTCAGGGCTGAGGTAGTTCCTGCAGTAGACCCCATGTGTGTGGACACTGGTTAATGGACTTGGTATTTAGACGCACATAATGGGCTCAGTCTTAAGGAAGTGCTGTGTTCAAACCAACTCTCATCATCGTCTCTGAGGACCCAGGCTTCGCCGTCTTGTCTTCCTTTCTCATCTCCAGGGCCTTGATCCTGACCTCCGGCTGCATTACCTCTTCTTTGAATCCGCTGAGGGGCTGCTCCCATCATCCATTCCTCCTGCTATCTGTCCTGCTCATTAGCATAACATCCTTTTTAAAGTAATTAACTTAGATCCAACAGCTGGACAGGTAAAGTCCTTTAAGCTTGTTTTTCTGTACTTTCTTTTCTTTCTTTTTTCTTTAGCACACACTTTAAGCATGTGATTTATGATTACCCAACACAGTGGAAAAGTTTAATTAGGTCAGCTCTCGAGTCAAAGACCCTCTGGGGTCATGATGAGCTGGTCTACATATTATTTATCCATGTATAATGATAGGTCAAAGGGCCAATTAATTCAAAGGTGATTTGGCCTACATAGCATGGGGAGGTGGAAGGCAGCGAACTGCCCCTGGTTCTTGCTTCTTACTCATCCTGGATCATTAGCGAGTGGACGGCTTGTTGCAGATCAGGCTGCTGGAATGCAGGGGGTCAAGCTGCTTCATGCCACACTCACAGCAGGATTACCCCTCATCCAGGCTTCTCACCGAACCCCTGCGTGGCTTATTTGTGTTCAACAACACAAATGAAGAATTACTGATTCTAAAACCTTGCCCAATTTGATGCAATTTTGCTCACTACATCACTTTAAACATGCGGAGCACGTTTGTTCTTGAAAGGAGCTTTTCCTTGTTGATTCCTAATGAACACTGAGATTTAGAGCATATGTATGATGTATTTTTGTCCATTTACATTTCTCTACTCCATTCATTTTTGATGGGATCCACCCTCCATGCAGTACAACTGGCATTATTATGGTCACTGAAGTGTAAAGGTGAAGAAATCCCTTTATTTCAGAGCTGGAGCGAGAGGGTTACCACTAATCATTATCCCCATCCACTAAACAGTAGGTCACTTCAAACGACTGTCTGAGCTTTTGGCCGATATCCCTTTGTGTGACTTTCAAAATGCTGAATCCTCACAAGTGCACAAAGCAACATGAAAACCCACATAGATCTCAGTGTTTTTTCTTCTAATGAGCACCAGCGTATCAACTAAACGCGAGAATGAATCAAAAATACAACATTAGAGTTTGCGGTCTCTTGCTATTTCTTCTCTGTCTGACTTCCCTTTTTAAGCTTTTCACAACTGTATGGGACTTGAGTTGCTCATTAATGGCCAAAACTTTCTGCATCACACAGCTCTTACAGCTATGGATGTAGTGAAACTATTTGTAGTTATAGATTCTACCATATTCAATTCAGTATTTCTGACCATTCAACAAGTGCTACTGTTCATTACTGAATGGGACTACGATGCATTTGAAAATAATCCTTGAGATTGAAAATGCCGGAAATGGAATACAGGCAAAAACAAGCAGGCAGACAGCGCTGAATCAATTTTATCGATGATGTGCTTATAGCTCTGTGACCGTATTTAGCCACATGTATTTGGCCTTGCTGTTTTGGCTACATGATGCTTTCATCAATAGCACTCGGAGGGTTGCACTGTGTTTACAGTAAACGAGAAATCTCCAAGTTTTTCTGTTTCAGCTTTTTTTCTTTCTCTCTGCTGGTTAACCTTTACACAGAGTGGCTATTAGATTCTTTATTTTCAATGAGGCTGTTAATGTCCCTGAAGTCAAAAACTGATGATAAAGCAGCAGGACTGAGCCATTAATCTCAAGTGTTTTCTGTAGAAACCGTGGCACATTTGGAAACATTTCATATTGAATATGTTCCTTTTTGAGAGTTCTAATGTAGCATTAATCACAATATCCTTTGATATGAAGGAGGGGCCATAATTTCTATTGTTCTCAACACTTTTTCTCTCATATTTCCTTAGGTATGAGATGCAGACGTCATAGTCTGTGCTGTTTGCTAATGAAAATGTGACCTAAGAGGGCTTTTGTTGCAAGTCAGACAAACGATACGAAATGTCTTAAGGGATTTGATGGTACTTTTGATACAGTCAGTTTTCACAGCAAAATACTGAAGACATTAAAGAAAATAGTTAGCCAAGGCTTTCCAAGGTGACTTTTAGACTTATATCTTACTTGGATGGCGACATCTGTGGCAGCAAATTTGTGTCACTAATAATTTATGCTACACAACTGTCTGTGCATGATTTATTCAGGACAGGGATTAATTAATACATTCAATCAATGAAGCTAATTAAGAACACAGTGGGAGTTTTGCACAGCCACAACAGCCAGCATGACCAGGCAGAGCTGCTGTATGAGGTGTGTGTGTGTGTGTGTGTGTGTGTGTGTGTGTGTGTGTGTGTGTGTGCACAAATGAAACACACAAGGGAGAAAATAAGAGAAAATGGTGAGCATTTTCATTTTGATTGCCCCCTGCAGCACACACACACTTCACAAATAAAGGGGTCATGGGCGTGTTGAAGAGCAGAGTGGACAGGCCTGGTGCTTCGCTTGGCAGATTCACTCAGCACTGTCACTTCTACCCATTTATCACTTGGAATGTCATCCTCCCTCTTTCAGTTTTCCTTACTCTCTGCTCTTGCTCTCCAGACCCCTCCTTTTTTGCTCCATACGCACAATGTCTCCATCCGCAGGGACACGCTGACACTTAAGCATATGAACAAATGTGTGACACTGTGCTAGTCGTCTCAACGGAGAGCCATTTCCCAAGCAGCCCGAGCTCCGGCAGGTCGCTCAGAAAAGAAGACAACGAAGAAACAAAGAATCAGGAAAAAGTAGTTCCCCTTCTGTCATTAAAGTGGAACTTTTTTTTCACACTCACTTGCACTGTGAAAATAGCACACTGAAGCTGCTTCTGTCCCTCCCTGCCTATTCCTTTCTTTGTTTCATTCTGTCTGCAGTTGAAAAGGGGAAAAATCAGTTACTCATTTTATGGTGGAGCTGTGCTCCTTGCCTTTAATGTAATCTGTTTTTGGGCTCATCTAGGCACTAATTGGAAAGTCTGATTAGTGAAGCCGCATGGGTTTCCATGGCATGCTGAGTGGACTACACAGGAGGAGTTAGTTTGAAGATCAGCTTCACTCTTAGTCATACATCCCTCTTTGTATCCCCTCATCTTTTTTGTGTCCTTCTGTGCCATGTAATCTTCCTGTGCCTTGAATGCATGAAAAGGCTATATATCATCCCCAAAATTTAAGTTTGAAATTAAGTTGTTTTATTATTTAAAAATAATTTTATTATTATTATTATTTATTTATGTATTAATTTATTTATTTATTGTATCGGATCTTATTTCTTGACCATTATGCATATCCCTCCTCCACATTCTCATAACCACAGTACTTTAAAATGAAATGTCATCACTTAAATAGACTACATATAAACAACAGCAACAAATAATAATAATATCAAATTAAACAGTTTTTTTTTTTTTTTTTGCCTATGCTTGGCTTCATTATTTTTAAGCCAAATATCACTTCTTATTTCTTTTTTTGATGCTTCTAGACATGTTCTTGGGATGTTTCTTGAGATTCACCACCACATTGTTTTGCTTTTCTATGTAGTTCCATAGTTGATGTCAGTTGTGAAGTGTTGTCTTTTCCACAGTGATTTTGTGTGATTTGCCACATTAATTTGAGATTTACTATGTCTTCTATTCCAATACCAACACTTTGCTTCTCAGTGCTATGAAATGACAGTTGGATTGTATTATACGATTACAGCATGGTATTTTATTCTAAACCCAGACTCTTTGGGACGAGAGATGATGGAGAGGGGTATTTCCACACTAATCTTTTTCCTTCTGACCCCATATTATTTGTTGAAAACCCTGACACTAAGGCATTTAAGTGGCGCTCCAATGGAATTCACACCCTTACTGTATGTACAGCTCTGAAGACAAATGAACGGGCCTCCCTGGCAGTAACTCAAACACCAATGGAGACACACACCCTGTTCTTCCACACTGTGTATCCCATTAATGAATAGCTGAGCTTCCCAACAGTTTGCACCAGTTTGCTTCAGGTGAGGATTAGCCTGGTCAGCTCCCTCCCTTCCACTCCTCCATCCCAGCTTCCCCCTTTCTTCCTCCCTCTTTCCTTAGGCCCTCTCTTATCTTAAAAGGAATTCCCTCTCTGTCTCTTCCACTAAGCTTTTGCCAAACAAGGTTTGCTACCCATGGTTAGGGCCCTCCTGAAATTTCTAACCAATGGAATGCTCCCATCCTGATGATGCGATGCACTGTTTGTGTACAGCATGGCGATAAGCATGTCAAGGCATGACCTATTTTTGTTTCGGCTTACTATGAAACATGCCCGTCCCATTCACAAGTGTGTCCAAACCCTCCAGTGTACTCTTATTTCAACACACAACAAAGAGATCCAGCAATTTGTCAGCCATATTAAATGTTGGAGGCTACAAACAGAATAAATAATGTAAGCCTACCTTTACTACAACTGTTCAATCAAAAATGCTCTGGGAGTGAGTGGTGTATTAAGGGTTATTGGTCAAAGGAAGGTGTAGATGCATGGAGTAACACATTTTAATTTACTATTTGTCAGAATATTCTCTCAGATAAGTGAAAAAACACAGTAATGCTTTGCAGGTGCCTTCCTAGCATGCGAGTGTTACTGTGGCAACCATTTGTGCAATTGTGGCTGGATGCTGGTGTTTTTTTTTGTTTTTTTTTTTGCCTTACTTTCAAGATGTGAACTGGCATGCAATCATCTGTGTCTAATTACATCTATTTAAATTTAGAACTAAGTCTCATCAGGTGATCATTTATGTTAGATGAAGAAGTCAAATGATCTATTACAGAAGGGTTACTATCAAAATATGACTTTGTTCCTTCTGATTTAACATATATTGGAAGATGGCACATTTTCTTTTAATTTCTTGGAAAATAGAACATCTCCCACTGTGGTCTGTGTTTGTTGCTGGATCAGCTAGATACTTAGCTATACCACCGTTCATCTCAATTATTTGTTATTAGCTTCTTTCAGCAAAACCTGCAAAGAGTGTTGTACAGTTTCTTCCCCATATTTGATGAAAATGTTTTTGGATTCAGACCTTACATTCTCTCTGTGTCATCCACACTTTTATATACAAATCATTTCATTTGGATCTGTTCAAGTGTTATGCTAAACTAACTTCTCATCATAAAAGCAGTATGTCAGATATGCAGTATTCGAGAAACTAGTTAAATGAGAGGTTTAACTAGACTTGTCTATCCCAAAAAGCCATGGTTGCCATTAGATTTAAAATGCTGTGATGTAAAGAAATGCAGAAAACTGTATTTTCAGCAAGAATTGTTACAGGTATCAAGAAAGTTGTTGTTTGGTAGTTATTGTATGTTATAGGTAAAAAATCGTATGGGTAAAATAACAATGACATCATGGCAGCTATGATATAGCTGAATATTGTAAACTTTTTCTGAATGTTAGTGCAGTCACGAAAATTGCAAAACCAACATGACAAACCATCTAAATGTTGATGTCATGCAGAAAGCAAAACAGCAAAAACTGTCTCTTGTCTTTGCGAGAGTTGAGATAGCATTTTCTCAGACATTGTATAAGATGAATGGTGACAGGATTGAAAGTGCAGTAAGTGCTGTTTAAGCAAACAAACATTCAACATCAGTCTCTGGCATTAGGAACTAAATTATCCCAGTCTCTTGATCGCTGGACTCCCATGGTGCAGCATTGAAAGCAGGTGTGCCTTTCTCCCCATGGTGTCCTCATTCTCCTGCCTGAGAAACTCTTTTTAAAAACACATTTTGAGTAATTTTCCTAAGAGCTCAGCTCCTTCCAGCTGTCGGAAATAGCCTGCAAACTGCCAGGCAAATGCTGGTGATGCCACAAATGCTGTTATCCTTTTATATCATGGCCCATGACTGAAAAAAATCCCCTATGGTCCTTTTTAGTCAGACTAATGTGTAGTATTAGCAGTGGAAACTGACACACATATGAAAGTTAGTATATCTGAAATACCGGACATTGTCATGCATGCTCTCACCCGAAGCACTTGTGTTCAGTCTTCAAGCTGTTCATCAAACAGTGCCGTTTCATATGTTCCAGATATGCATACCCAAAACAGCTCTTCTCACATCTAAAACATAAATGCAGCCATGCAGTGCCAGCATGTTTCTCCATTCCTTTAAAGTCATTATCTTGTTAACATTTGAATGCCTCTGGGGTAGACACAGAGAAACCCTCTGCTTGGGGTTCCTGCCACTACTGGGAATGCAGATGTGCTAGAAATTCACCAGAAGCCCTCCGAAGATTACAAAGCCTTCCAGATGAAAAAGTAACCCTGTCCAACACTTTTCAAGGACTAGCCCTTCTCCACGTTTGATCTGCTTATGTCGTATGTGCACAATGTTAGGGAACCCAAATCATTTCTCAAGTCTTTGTTTGGTTCTCACTAATTTCTACTACCAAAAAAAAGAAGAAAAAAAAAAAGAAAATGGATCTACACAGGAACCGAATCTGTGTGTGAGAAAGAAGCTAGGCTTCCATCTCCATTACAACACAGGACAAAGGAAAGACACTCAAAGGGAGTGTGTGTGTGAAAGTGAGTGGACGACACGCTCACTGCACAAATGAAAGAGGGAAGAGGTGCTGACAAAAAGCATCAACCAACACTCTCCACAAACCACATGCTCACTAGGCAGGACGACAGGAAGCAATAGAGGAACATCAATGTGCTCAAAAGCAGAACTCACCCAACAGCCCTCACCGCAGGGAAGAAGGCACCTCCAACATGAGTTTAAGATGGGTTTGAAAAAGGAAGAATTGAGGTACATAATGAAACTAGTGAATAGATTGCAAACACTTGATATGCAGATGCATAGCATCTCAATGTATATTTCATGTATACATATATACATATATTTCACACAATTTTGTACCTCCTTTTTGTACCACATTTTGTCACACATGCCAATGGCCGGTGATATATATTTAATTATATATTAACATATTTTTTATTATTAAAAAAAAAATGATAAAAAATATGGGATATATATATATATATATCTCCCCAAAAAAAAAAATTTTTTGCTTTCAAACATTAAACCATAGAGCTTTTATTTTGGTGAAAAACTACTGGGGAACACTTTTGAAATGCTTCACTTTTGTTGACAACAGATTTATATACCTTTCTCATTACAAACTCGAGTAGTTATCATGAGCATCTCACGTGAAAAGATGCAACGCATCAGATTGCAAACTTATATAATTACAATGCAATCTTTGTGATTTGATAATCTTTTCAGTGCACTATATTCTTTTGGACTTGTTCATTGAATATACATTTCAAATTTTACTGAAGATTGTGAAAACAGATTTTTCACTTTGACATCCACCCAGCTTCTTTGTTCAGCACTGCTCTATAAAGCTGTGTAAATCTAAAGAGAGTGCTTTAAAAGTGTTATGAAACAGTCCTATATTTTTTTTTTCCTTTTGATGCTAACTCGGTCTCTTCCACTGCGTGGGAACAGTAATGACAGAGGTGATCTCTTAATATGTGTACTAAGTGCTCCCCTACCCTTGAATACATGCATTTCCTCTTTAGGTGATTGCAGGAGTTTATCCGGAGTCCCTTAGTTTATATAGCTGGTCCCCTATGTATTTATTTATCTGTTTCCCACAGTGCTGTATTACCTGTCCAATTCTGTGGCCAGCTCATCCATCACTACTGCAGGCTGGGTCGGGCCTCTACGTGAGAGCACCCGGTCATGCAACACACACACACACATGCTGCCAGCCACTCATGAATACATTTTTCACTACTATGCTCCTGCATTATGCCCAGCCCCATGTTCTGTCATTTTCCTTTTGTCCCATCACTGTTTCCTGCTGTCCTACAACTGTAGAAAAAAAGAAATTAAGAATGAGGTGTACTTGAATGCACACATGTGCTTACACATACTGTACCAAACAGAGATATCCAGCAAGGGTTCCAAATGGAATAAAGTTTTTTTTCCTCAGCTGAATTGAGAGAATGTACTTGGCATCAAAATTTCTTACCATATTTCGTTGCATTATATATCACATAAATATGAGTAACTCCTTTTTATTTACTCTCCATTTTTTTCTCTCATTTGGTGCTTGGCGAGTTTATTCTCTTCCCACTGTCTGCTCCAGCGTTGTGAAACATCCATAGTTTCACTATTGTCTTTTTTAATTATGCATTGTTATGAAGTTATTTATTCTCTTATTTATATTAGCCTTTTATTTGCCTCATGCTTGCTGCCAGTAATGCAAAGCCTGAAATAGGTTTGCTGCAGCAGCACACAGATGCGGAAATGTGAAAATCAATTTCCCCCACTTCATTGTCGGGGAGAAGAGGAAAAATAGTTTATTTGGCGACTCCTTTAAGGTAGCGATATTATTATTATGCAAATACCTGCAGAGCAGAGAGTCATTATTTTTGATTGAGTTTGCTTTTCTAGATGAGCAAATCAGTGGTAATTGTGTACTCAGGCTTGGCACACAACAGGTCTATCACAGGCAGTGTCACAAGTTCACATTACCATGATGTATGGTGAAAAAGACTTACAAATACACACATGGGATTGTCACCACACAAATTTCATCTGTGATTCTGGAAGTCCTCATGCTGTGAATTCTAGTTTAATGACGGAGAGGGATTCATTTAGCTTATCGAGAATAAATACCGCCTGAAGTCAAGACGACTCATCTGTAGTCTTTATTATTTGCTATTACTACATCTCTTTTCAGAGCCCTTTTCGACCACACATACACACACTCCTAAATATTTGTGTCTCAGCCAAGCCTTTGGATCTTGAATTTCAATAGCAAACATTTTTTCATTTTTGCTTTTTTCTCTTGCTATCGAAGCAAGTCTGATTGGACCCCTGCTAAGGAGGTCTGACAATGCTGCAACGTGCAGATATGATATTAATTAATGCTGCAACATGTGCAGATGCGATATTAATTAATGAGGAATGCATAAAAAAAAATAAAAAAATCTGTGGTTACACTTTATTTTAAGGCGTCCGTTTCAGTGCAAATTACATGTATGGAGTAATAGTATTTATCATGTACTTACTATAGGTTTAGGGCTACTTACATGTAATTATGTGTAATTGTACTGTTACTCCTATAGTAAGTACTTGTAACATATAACATGAACATGTAAAATAAAGTGTTTCCAAATTTATTCAACTAATTGCATGTTTATTATAGTACAGAAAAGGGGGCACATATTCTAAGTATTACCTATTGTTTGGCTAATGTCAGGAAACAAAAGAAAGGACTGGAGTAACTCCATTTACTAGACTGTAATTATCTGTAATAGCTGGGAGTTTGGAGCTGACTTATTAGTGTTTAGAGATTTGCAGCTTTGCTCTGACATACAGAATAACAGAGATGACTCTGGCCTTTAAATAATATTGTGTGTAAGGCAGAGAGGGAGTATTTTTTTTCTCTTTTTTTTTCAGAGTAACACCAGGGATTCTCTGTCTCGAGTTGTTCTTGGGGGTATTTTTTTTTCTTCTCTTTTTGCGCTCTGATGGTACCCCCACCCGACCTCTCTAACAGCCAATCAACAGCTTCACTCCTTCTGCCGCTTATTTAATATTTTCACCCTAGCAACAGTCTGGCAAGGCTTTTAATGCTCTTACATATTTCTAACTTTTCATATTTCTCTCTCTCTTTTTTTACACCCCTCCTATTTCTATGTATCTTTCATTGACGTTTTCTTTCCTGTTTACTCAATTTCTTTAGGTTATCAATGTTATTTTCTCATTCAGGTATCAATCACTTAAGAAAATCACTCTTTTTTTAAGCACTCTATTAATAGCAGAAAGATTCATGTTCATCCCATACTGCTCGATTTGCCTCATGGATCATGGTATTGTGTGCGTTTTGACTGATTTGGTTGTGACAGGAGTATTATCGACAGCAACAGGAGGAATGAGCATATAAGATCCTGTTCCATCAGGGAGGTGACTAAAGCCAAGACTCCAGTGGCCATATGGTTTTTCTTTTCCATTTAACAACATTTTTTCACAAATAAGGCAAACACTTTTTTGAACTTGTCCTATGATGTTTATTTGATATATATGGAATTTGAAACTCTGTAAAGTTGCTTTGAAACAATGTGTATTGTGAAAAGAGTTATACAAATAAATTGACTTGAATTTGGTGTGTATTATCTAGAGACTATCTCCTTTGAGATATAATCCAATGAATTGCACAAATTGGACTTTCTGAGAACAGTCTAAATTTGGTCAAATTCTGTCTATAGGGGATGCTACAGAAATAAAATAAAATAAAATAAAAAAAGTTTAGTATAGGGACCAGTTCACACTGCTAATCAGTTGTTTATTAGCATGCATATTATTACCATATTGGCTGTTTATTAGTACTTATAAAACACTTATTCTGGATGAATAATCCTACAAAATACCCAAATTTAACAATAAGCAGCAAATTAGGAGTGTACTGAGACAAAAGTTGTAGTTAATGGTTTGTTAATAGTGAGAATTGGACCTTAAAATAAAATGTGACAAATCAAATTAAATCAAGTCAAATCTCCAAAGCAATTTGTTTGCTCTTTTCTTTTCTTTTCTTTTCTTTTCTTTTCTTTTCTTTTCTTTTCTTTTCTTTTCTTTTCTTTTCTTTTCTTTTTGTTCCTTTCCTTTCCTTTTTTTATTTTTACATTTAATAGGCTAAACACACTAAATGCTAATTAAATTTAAGTAACTTTTCTCATCAATATAATCTTGGGCATATAGAAGTAAATACTAATTGTATCTAGAGGATCTGTTGTTTCACATTTCACAATTTTGATTATATTCCCCCTTTCCTATGTGTTTGGATCTTTATGAATGTTGTTTATAGCTAAATTAAATAATACACTTTAGTGTTTATGGGACCTATATTAACAGCAGACAACATATTTGGATATGTACTGTAATTATATTTTTTTATTACGACTATAATCTAAAATGTCATCCTTTTACTGAATTTGAATTAGAATATTATGATCCAAAACCAGTCAAACTGAAAAAAAAGAAAAAAAAACCCTGTATAGATACAGACCACATTTTACAATAAAATAATATGATACTATATATTTAATTCAGGTCCTCAAAGCCCGCTGGCCAGTTCACAAGTCAAAGAAACCCAGATACATATAGTAATTTAAACATATTTCAGCATGAATACCTATTTTCTCATATTTTTCATGCTTGGAGGTTGATTTAGTGCTCGCAGATAGACATCCCCCTGTGAAACATTTAATTGTCATCATTCATCTTTATAAAAATTAAATATACCCCCCTTTTATCTGCTTCTGAGATTATGACACCAAGTAATAAATATGAATCCCTACCTACTTGCTGTTTAAGGCTTATTTAACTTGGCTCAACTATTCTGGCTAGATGGTTGAAAAATCATATTTAGGTTGGCTCATTTTGCCTTACATTTAAGCAATTGGCACACAATAAAAATTTAATGTTGTGTGCAATGTGCCGTTTATTACTCAAAACAAAAAGACTTTTGTTTGTGAGACAATAAATCATACCGGATTCTCTAAATGAGCATGTAGGCTGTGTTTTCCTGTGCTATTGTTTTAATAATGTGGTGGATAAAAAGAAGGAAGGCAAATATGGAGGAGTGTGAAGTCTCAGAAGTATAGAGTACTTACGTCAACAGCTGTCTCGAGATGGTGCTTGATAGCTTTAGTCAGACTTAAAGCTTTGAGCCAAGAATCTAGTAGAGTAACAGAAAGTTGAACACAGGGACACATAAAAGATATGTCTCTCTGCTCTTTGATGCTTTTTAAAATCACCCCTTTTTTAAATGTCTTTTTCAATGCGTGGATAAAACCTTTTTAAAAGGTAAATTGCCAGTTGCGTTACTGAAGAATATCACCTATATGACAGAAAGCTACATTTACAGCATCGCCCTGAAGCTTTGAGGCATTTAAACTCTTAGCGTAGTGCATAGTAGAAATTCTCAAATCTTGATGTAGTAAAGCACAACCTTCAGTTAATAACCAAGTAGTGGCCTGGGACCAAAAGAAGGCCGCCCCTCTCTTAAGAATGTACATGAAATGCTGTTCCAAGTCACAGCCAAACCCTAATTCTAAGGAACAAAGTTTCATTGTCATGGGAAACCAATTCCGACTCAATTATCTCCCTGCTGCTTATTCCCTCTTTTGTGGTCGATTAAGTAGCCCTATGAGGTCTCTCTCATCTGAAGTGGGGGGGGGGGTTGGGGGCGATAATAATTGCATATATATATATATATATATATATATAAGTATGACTATATGGTACAGTATATGCTCAATTCACACCACCTGCACTATGGGTGAGGCTGTTCTACCAGCTGGATTTAATTTTCATGTTCTCATTGTCAGTGATCTCTAGCCTCCTGAAGGTCAAAGTGTGGCTTCAGAAAAAGAGCATAAGAAAAGGGAAGTTACCTAAGCTGGTCACTAATAAAATTAAAGTACACTGTAGGTGTCATCAGCAGTTATGTCCAGGTCTTACTTACATTGTTGGGTCTCTGTCGCCTGTGTCAGTTAATTAAGCACACCTTGAAAAAGTCAGGGAAAAATTCTCCTGTTCATGAGCATGCAAAGAGCCTAGACTTATTCTGTCATGCCAAAAAAGAATATGTTGGGGTAGACCGTTAAGCAGCTGGAAACATATGACAAACTAGTCACTCTTGACAGAAGTGAGGTAGCATGTAAGTGGAGTCCTCATTGTGTTGCAGTCATCGCTGTTTCCCAGTTTCAAGGTTTCAAGGTTAAAATTGAAATTTGCATTGTATTTCAGTGCTCTCAATTTCTCTTACTGTGGAAATTATCTCACATACCAGCGGCAACTGTATTTACTTGGCCCAGTCAAAAAAAAAAAAAAAAGTACAATATGTCTTATGTACTAGCTTCTTCGTTATTATATTTTGGGCAGAAGATAATGTTCTTTTGTCTCATAATAATCTCTGGTTAAGTGGTAATTGCTCTATTGATGGCATTAATACACGACTTTGACACATCATTACTCACTTAACTACTTGACCTGGAACAAATGTTCCTAAAGCAATTATTGCTGAAAATGCCACAAACTATATGTGATATCAACAAGAAATATTTGACTGATTTTATTGCTGTTATCTTGTTTTGCTTGTCTGTTCATTTTGAGTGTACATTTAACTTGAAAAAATCTGTCATATCTTCATATCTATATTTTATATATTCAGATTTTTGTTGTTGTTTATCCAAAATTTCAAGTAGGTTTTGCAGCTATAATTTATTCATTAATTTCCCAACTTCCTTCCTCGTAGGAGGGGAAAGCTGAAGGAGTTCACACTGTCAGACTCAGAACTCTCACTCTCTAAGATCAAATTTAACCAGCGCATATGTCACCGCTGTTGGTTTTTGCCGAGTGGCTGGCCAGGACCCTAGGGAGGATAGCGCTTCTCTAAGGAGACCTGAACAAGCGAGGTTAAACCGTGTCATCCACCCCTCGCCTCATTCGCTCTGACAGTGGATGAGGGGTGCCGGCTGACCCGACCAGTGCCACATTAATTATGGCAATAATCACTCAGTGAGCCAGCTATCCTCAAATGCAGCCCTGCCAGACTTTGTGACTTGTTGCCAGTAAACCCAAAATATTTGCATACTGTACAATGCCTAAGATTGCCATAGTGTCTTGATTTATTTACCTTAATTTACCCCCGATTCTTCTACGCACAGTAAAATCTCTCTAGATTGACAAATGGAACCATAAATTTTGTTTTTGTGCCCGTACACAAACCCAGACACAATCTTAGCATTTAGACCAAGAATTATTTTTTAAAGATCATGCAAGCGGTACCTTTAATTTTCATGGGACATGCGATGAGGTTAGGGCAGAACAACCATTTAATTCCTTTCTGTTTTTCATTTCTTGAATTATGACATGAGCAAAGACATGAGTTGAGTGGAGCTCTGACCATTGGTCTTTGTATTGTTCTCTACAAAAACCTATTATTGTGTCCATTTATTCAGAAGCTGTAGTCACACCCATGCACATACCTCAGCACAGAACTTGTGCTCGGATACCCTTTTTCATTGACTTTATGTAATAGACTAAGCAGTATAAATAGCCTCTGACATTTGCAGAAATTGTGGTCAAATTAGTAGTGCTTGACTACACTAGTGAGTGCTGATGTTCTTGATGCTTTTTGCATTGAGGACTTTTAGTAGATGTCCTACAGTATAGTTTTATCATCCCCTATTGGCACCTTTTTAAAAGGCACACTTGCAGCAAAAAGAAAAAAAAGTACAGTTCCTCACATAATAGACTGAGATGCCAAGAACTCAGGAACACATTTGTTCCAGTGCTTTAAAATTCAACTCAAGTGTTCAGTCATCAATTCTCTCCTCTCTGCTTAAATGAATAGAAGAAAAACGAGATGTGTATAATATAAGAAGGGGAAAAAAAGTATAAATAAATAAATTGAGGTGAAGTCAGTGGCTGAAGCCCCAGGATGTAACCCTGAGTGTGTGTATGCATTATAGCAGTGAGGCCAGTGAATTTAGATGAGGCGTTTATTTCTCTGACGCTGGAGGGCTCACTCAGTCCATATCAATAATGCAGTGCTCTTTTGAAATGGATTGTTGTAACATACATTTATTACCACAAACCGAATAATGCAGTTTTCTCACTCAGTGTTTGCCATAGAGTTTGTGAGTTTAGTCGGACATCACCCCTTTGTTTCCTTTCAAACCACAATGTCAGATTTTTGGCACTACATGTTGGTGAAGAGATGATAGGTTACTGTCGTGAATGTGAAAGATGAATTTGCTCAACCACATTAGTCAATGAATGAACTCTTAATAGACTTTCTATTTTCCTCTCTCGTCAGTCTTTCTATAAAACCTTGCCATTCTGTTCACCTTTGTTGCCTGCCAAATGCTTTAAGGTCCATTTTCTTGGGCATTGGAGTGGACGTTGTACCATCAGAAGGCGTGTAACCTAAGGGTCAACAATTTAAATTTTAATAAATAAATAAATAAATAAATTTGTTTATAGGCTTGCTGTGCCTCCTTCTGTGAATGTAGTTTCCAAAGGTAGTGACACTATTTGCATTGTACTGGCCCTTGACATTTCATCACTTCACACTTGTAACGAATGTTGATAGATAGCAACATCTTAATCAAAATGAAATCAGACAGTTTTAATGAGCACAAGAATTTATTTTAATAATAATAATATTAATAATAATAGTAATAAAACTAAACTAAGGACAATTAACAAATAACACGGATTTCTTTATGATATTAGTGAGTAAGAAAGAATAAATAAATAAATCAATAAAACACTTGGCTTTAATAAGCTGGGGTTTGAGAGGGAAGTGCGGGGAGTTGATGAAAAGCTAATAATTTATTAAATCAATTTTTAAAAATAAAGTAAATAAATATATTTAAAATAAAAATGACACTACAAAAAATAATTAAATAAATAAAAATGTTTTCCTACATGTTATGTGACCATTAACCAACATTAGAGAACTGTGAACATTGTTAACAAACATAATAATAATAATAATAATAATAATAATAATAATAATAATAATAATAATAATAAAAAAAAGAAATCAACATCAATATTTTAGGTTAAACATGTATAAGAATGCATAATAGGAAGGGAGTATTTGGGTAGTGTTTTTTAACAAAGTTATTCATAATGTGTAAAATTTCTGAAGCGTAAATAATAAAGTACAAATATTTCTTATAGTCTGTCAATTACTATGAGTTAATTACTGTACATGCATAATAAATATAAAAGAACTGGCAAAAAATAAAAAAATAAATACATATATATATATATATATATATATATATATATATATATATATATATATATATATATATATATATATATATATATATATATATATATATAGCATAGCATGTATATATAAAGTATAGCATGTCTCACCACAGGACCTGTCGACTTCCCAAAAACCTATGCTAGCTACACTTATCCCTGGATATCTTGTTAGGGATTCAACATCATTACTAAGAACTGAATAACTAGCATGTCAAACAAAATAATTGATTGTAGTGTACTGTACCTGATGCAAGCCTTTGCAATGGGGACTCGATTTTTCTTTTTGAGGAGTTACAGTGAAATGTTTTATAATAATACCTCACAGATATTGCTCCCAGCCTCTTGAAACACCTGAAATATGCTGTATCAGTGAGACCATCTGTAATGATTCAAGTTGGTAGTGATGGTGCGTTTGTGGCAGGCTTCGACGATTCTCTTACTGGGGTCAGCTGTCTAATATTGATTCTCTCATAACGAACAAACAAACAAACACACACACACACACACACACACACACACACACACACAAAATGCTAATACTTTGCAAAAACAAGAACAGCCTCCTTTTTCTGTCCCTAACTTGCTCTCTCACTCTTTCTCCCATAAACACAAGCTCACATTAATACACTCTAAAGCACAATAATACACTTAGTGACACACATTTATGCATTCATGCACATAAACACATACACACAGACACACACACACACACACACACACCGGTAAGTGATGGTGACATCTGGAGTGTTTCTGCCTGACTGGTACTAGATTCCCAGCGTGACTGACTCTGTAAGCGCTTGTCTTCACTCCTTCATCCTGTCTATCAGTAAAATAAATATATAATAAACACCTCACTTTCCGTGCATTAGACCAACTGCGTGTGATAATCCCATGTAACGCTTAGGTAAGTGAACCCTTTAATAGGTCGACCTGATTAAGGCACAAGCTGTTGACTAGACAAATGCCGTGTCACCTTCAATTACATGGGTGTGGGTGAACTGTACTGGCGTCCTGCTTTTGTGTGATTGTGTGTGTTACAAAGGGACTTGGTATTATCATGACACTTCTGCCTCTATGAATGGTCTCTTTGTGTTTTTAATAGTGCTTATGCATTAACAGCCTTGGGTTAAGAGGACCACATTTAGCTATTACCTTTAGTCACATCTGCTAGGGCAATGTGACTGCATATTATGTGAGAAATGCAATTTCCATCTGCTTTGGAGTAGTTTGGAGAAATTTCTTATTGTCGTGATATTCCACTGTTGGTATTTTGCTCTTTTACTTGTTTAGCCTTTGACCTCATGAACCACTTCTATAAGTTGAGTATGAAACAAATGACTTATCTTTGTTGTATTGTATTGCTGAGAGTCTGATTGGTTATTATATGTCGTCTCAGCAACAACGCCTGAGAGGAATGAAAATGGGATCTTTTCAAAATGTCATTAAAAAATCATTATTGGCTTACTTTGACCTTTATTTGAGTAACCATGCCTCTGTGCTTAATTTGGCATACATAATTGATGGACTCTCAATCTCTGTCAGTCACTTACATGTGAAACAAATGCAAGACGGACACATTGTTGTTTAATTCTTTCACAATAATTGGGATTATTAACCTCTATGTTTTGATGTTTAATAATTTTGTTTTCTGATTCTGATTTCAGGATGTGTAAAAACTAATTTTTGTCTCACAGAAAATGCATCTCATTATATTTGTTATATAATTATTGTTTCTATGAAAGTTACCTCAACTTTTGTAATGTAATACAGAGAGGATTGGAGCAGAAAGTCTAGTTCATTTATGCATCTTTCATCAAAATTCTTCTTGGAGGTCAGTTGTCTTTAGATTTTTAGAATACTTCAGTAAATTTAATTTCTTCCACTTCTAATCAAATCTCACATCAAAACATACAGTATAGACATAAAGATCAGTTCTTTTTTGTTTTTGTTTTCTTGTTCATATGATCTTATAATAATAATAATAAATCTGTTATCAAAATGTCACAAGCCTTTTTTAATAAATTTCCCTCAGCTGATTTATCTAGATTATAAAAAAATATATAAATGTCAATTTTCTAGATCAATTTCTATATCATTTTAGAATAAATTTATTACCACAACATTCCGCAATAATTACAAACAAATTTCAATAAAATTTTCCATAATACATGCACATTTAAAAAAAACATATAAAATCACAGAACATATATAAAATATATAATAAAAAAAATGTATTTTTCACATCACAGAACCATTTAAAATTTTAAATGAAATTGAAAATATAAACCTTGCCTTGTGTACATTATAACACAAAAAAATTGTGAAGTAAAAAAACAATACAGAGTGATATATATTATGTCATCTACCAATTTATTAAAATTATTTAAGTTTCTATTACCGTGATACACGTCTTCATCATCATTATTATTATTATTATTATTATTATTATTATTATTATTATTATTATTATTTCCTATATCTATTAAAGAAAACTATATTTACTATATTAGTATATATTACTATATTTATTAAAGTTTTTTGTTGTTGTGAAATTGTGTATATTGTGCTGTAATGTTCTGTAGCAATTACTGCAAGGTAAACCAAAACTAGTAAGTGCCCTGTACTGCTGAGTCACAATTAAAACTATTTAATGGAGAAAATAAGAGGAGAAAAACGAAACATGGCTAGATTAGTGGAGCTAAATCAGCATTATGGTCAACATAGACTGAGACTCCCCCCTCATTAGAGACACGGCAGCACTTAGACGCCAGTAAAGTAGGTATGCCATAACCATGTCTCCCAACTTTCTTCTAATTGAGATATCAATAATTAACACAGTAATATACTATCTGAATAAATCATGTGAAATGCCGCCCCAAAACTCTTGCAAGAAAGTCTTACAAATATTTATTCCTCTGACTGGCAGAACGAACATGGTACACAATCCAAAATGAACTGTTTCTCTTTTCTTAACGTTTTCTTTTGTTTCAACGAATGTGTTCTTAAAGGCTTAGCAATCATCAAATGGTGTTGCAAGGGAACAGATTGGTTGTTTTTTTTTTGTTTTTTTTTTTACCCACAAACTGTGAGTATTTTTCATCTTTTTTCCAAATAACTCTTTACTCAGCATTGCAATCAGTCTTAAGAGCAATCATGTATAAGAGCTTTTCTCACTGTACTCAAATCTCTACAAAGAGTGTTTTTTTTTCTCTCTAGTGGGACATTGTGAAAACTGTGATAAAATCACTCTCTACTTGATACTGTCTACTATATACTGTGATAAAATCTCTCTATGACAAACTATTTTTTTTTTGTTATTAAAATGACAAAATGCATTGTTGTTTGTGTGTATAATAATAAGAATAATAATAGGAAGAAATTGGGTTTAATGATAGTTTAATGTTATTTACAATTGCATTGTATGGTATAATATCTATAATATTATTTTAGTAAAACATGCATTTTTTTCTGAGAATATTAATGTCCCTGACATTTTGACACACTTACAAACACATTATTGATGATGGCATCTTGCAATATATTGTAAGTGTTCTTCCCTTATTCTTATTTTATTGCTTTTTCAGTGCACGCAACTAATTAAATTATTTCCCATACACTACAAAATATTAGACCCAGAATTTTAGCATCACATTTACAACTTCACCCCCTGCATGCATCTAATTTCCTCAAACTTCATATATCTACATTAATTTGCAGTAGGAGGTCGTCTTAATAAGTGGCTAAAAGCAGTGCTTGATTATAGAATTAGGATAGATGAGTTTGAATCAGTCCATTGATTTGCCTCCTAACGATTGTTGCAAAGCTAGAACTTATAATTGTAAAGAAATTACCGTATAACAGATTTGTCATTTTATCATTAGTTTTTCATTATGATGCTTAAATATGAATTTAAACCTTGTTCATCAGAAATATTACAGTTAGAAATGTGTATGCTAAATGAATAAAAACAAATAAACACATCAAACACAAAAACAACTTTATACAAATTAAATAAAATTACTTTATTTTTAATAAAATTATCATACAGAACAGAATTTATATTATTAAAAAGCAGATGTGGATTCCATCAGTTGTGAGATGACTATTGTTAATGTTTAATGAACTGTACATATAGATTTGAGTTTAGACCTTTTTACTGGTTGACCCTTTTTTTCACACTTTTGATTTGAAGGATAGGAGAGTTTTCAGACAAGCTTATTTCCACTATGCCAAAATTTAACAAATCCCAAAGTTTATTTTAACCATCTCTGGAAACATTTAAGAAGTTCCCAATGATGTCCCCTTTAATTATTTTTTTTTGTCTCCTCCTTGCCCGATGTCATCCCTTCATAGCTTGTTCCAAATGTCAAGTGCTTTGTCTCCTGCTGCCTTGATGACAGCAGCAATTAGTCTATTCATGCTTCATTAACACTCCATTTTTAATCAGAATTAAAAATGTGAGGGGAGAAAACACACACACACACACACACACACACACATGCATGTGCACACACATACTTTGCATGCATAAACTACAAACACACACATTTTAAAAGCGTACCCCATGCTGTTCCTTAACCTCTCTGTGCTCACACCTATCGAGTTAGGCAGCTATTCGTGTGTCCAGCAAAGTGGCTATTTGATTTCTTCTTCTTTTTTTTCTTTTTTTTTTTAATAAATAATTAAATAATATAATTAATCACTTTGAGATTCACTTCTCAATAATGATTCAAATGCAAGTCATTGAGTTTGACTTAGAAGGGTGTGATTTTATTGTTGGGCAGCTTTCTCTGCCGTTGTGAGGGAGCAAGAAAACGGAGAGGGAAAGAGATTGAAGAGGAGAAGAAGGAGAACATGAATAGCACTCAACTGTGGCTTTGACCTTGTTAAAAGGGAACAAGGATTTTTGGGTGCACTCCATCGTAGCAACACACTCACCAAAGAGACGCGAATGGAAAGACTATCTGGCTTTGTCACTTTTCATTAACCTGATGCCCTTCCCTCAACTGGAGGTAGACACACACTTTTCTCCTCCTCTCCCTCTATCCTTTTATTTCCTTATGTTTTTCTTTCTGTTACCTGCACACCAAACACTCATCCGCAGGGTCACGCTGTTTTGTAGGGAATTCTTTAAAGTAGCTCATGCATTATGCTCTTTAGCGTGGGATGTCTAAAGAAATCTTCACGCTGATCATGTGACACTACAAGGCAAGCTGCTGTAAGTCAACCTAAATATACTTCATTGATCTATAATCAGTGTTTGTCAACTTCAATGATGTAGTCTTCTGGCTCAAAAAAACAAAATAAAAAAAAAAGTCTCACCATTTACAGATAGATAAATCTTGATCATATTGTGGTAAACAGAGAGAAGGAGGATTTATTTACTTTTTTAAAGCTATGCTTATATAATTTAAAATTTACAGAACAAAAATAATGAGATGAGAAGCTTACGTAATTTTTAAATAATTAGAAATTCGATTATTGGTTCATGTCTTTTAGAATATCAAGTACTTCAGCATTTAATAAATGTATGCTAAACATATTTTTCTTTAATGGGTCTATAAAATTCCTGCATCTACAGTGTAGCAGTCTATAACAGCCCTTTCCTTTGTTTGACTGAAATTTTATGTAGCCATATCCCTTTGTCCTTTAAACAATTTCTTTTTCTTTCTTTCTTTCTTTTTCTTTCTTTCTTTCTTTCTTTCTTTCTTTCTTTCTTTCTTTCTTTCTTTCTTTCTTTCTTTCTGTTAAAATTTATAAAATAATATTTTAGGTAATATGCAGATTAGTCAACTTAACACATGGTAACTAATTCAAAATAATAATAAATAAATAATTGATAAAAACATATTTTTGTAATTATCAACACAATTATTTAAATATAAATTAAAAGGCATGCTTTTTCAAATTAGTTTTATAGCTGGTAAGTCAGTTATTCCTACTACTACACACAATGTGATTTAATGACACCACTCTTATCAAAAAAGACAGTTGTTTATACTGTTTTTTTTTTTTTTTTAAGCACCAGATGCAGGTGTCTCAAAACTACTTTGTTAATTTGTCAAAAAAAAAAGTTATTGTTAATTTGACATTGTCTGAAAACATGGTGCGAGACAAAAGACGTCAGGCTGGCTCAAGGACAAACAATTAAAAAAGATAACACAAAATGAATGCGAGAACACATTCTGTGTGAATGGCCCCTAGGTGAACAATATGTAAGGGATAATGCACAATCATTTGGTCATTATCGCAGAATAAACCCCGGTAGGGTGATTAAATGCAAAGCCAATCACAATCAGATATTCAAGAGAGCTGTGTAATAAAGAGGCTGTATACTCTACTGGTTCATAAAGTCACTTTTTGTATGTCTTTTTCAAAGCTTTACACATTACTCACAGTAAGTAGATAAATAAGTAAATAAATACATAAATAAACAATATTACTATTTGTGATTAATTTGAACCCTGATGAAAAAAGGGATAAGTTAATTGTACCCTTTATGCAGGGAATTGTAGATTTGTGCATGACTTCTGTGCATCTGCGGTCTGAGCATCTGTCTGTGTCACCAGTATGTGACCCCGCGTTACAGACATTTCTTGAGAGTGAGCTTTCGCTCTTAATGAAATTTGAATGAAATTTCATGTAAATGACTGTGCTAATGATGTTAGCACAGGCGCTATGCATCCCTTCTGCAATTTCATCTCTCTAGACAGACATTGATGCAGCCCACTCTCCCCGTTTAATGATAGAGCACAGAGCAAATATAATCACACATGCCCCAACACCCCGCAAACATATGAGCGCCGCTGACAAACTTTATATGGCCTGGAACCTTTCCGGTGACTGAGGTTGTTTGTGGGGTAACGTGATATATTTTTTCTAATTTACTGGCTCCTGTTTCTTCTTATTTAGGCTGCATCAAATCACACACTCTCCTGGCGAGAGGCAGAGGTTTGCTGTGAGTTGTTGTGGCATCCTGCTGCTTTTATGATAAAAAAGACATCGTTTCGAATGAGCTTCCCCCCACAGTGCATTGAACAGGGTGTTTAGACTGGCACTGTGTTTCTAGCCACATGTTTTGACGGACTGCGTACAAGGTGGGCCGCGGCAAATACAATCAGAGACAGGATCCCATTCCCATCCCCAGCTGAAATTAAGCTGCAGAATGAGTGTGAAACAGCTAAAATATCCCAGAACAAACACGATCACAGTAAAACCCATTGACAGGTAGTGAACAATGTGAGCAGATGAAAAGGAATACATGAAAGCCTTATCTTTTATTGCTTTCAAAAAACATTTTTTTGATTTCTCTTTCATATGCTCGTGTTGCATCATAGGGTCGGCTATTAACCCATGTCATGAGCTTAAGGGAATTATATTTTTTTTCTTTTTTCTTTTTTTGCTTTTAGTGTACCTAAGTTTATTTCACAGGACATACAAATTCTCAAAAATGAAAGTGCACAATCAGATGTTCCTAATAACATCCGCATTGTCCAAGCTTGACTAATGGTTCCTTTTTCGGACATGAGCTGGTCTCCCCCTCTCCCTTTGTCTCTTCTGCTCATTAGAGCTTCATTATGTCATTAGGGGCTTTGGAAATGGGTTTGAAAACAGAGCACATGAGTAAGAGGAGTCCTTAGAAAAATAATCAAACTGGTAATAACAATGAGGCCAATTTGATCTCTCCATTATCCCATTTTCAGGCATGTGGATGAATAATGAAAGAGAGATGAAGGATGTTCTCCGTGAAGGGAGGCCCTGGACCATGTCCAATTGTCAAGCAGAAGCCATATGTGAAATAAAAAAAAGTCTTTCTCAAACAGACCCTGATGAAGATGCATTTGAGGAACGTGCCCTCTCTCGTACATGCATGCACATTATTTGACTCACTCAAAACATCCATAATTCACTCTCTTCCGTTTTTGCTTCAATCACCCTCTTCATTTCCCTGTTTTTAGTTTGTCTGTCTTGTAAACACAGTAAACAAATTTAAATTTTGCAGTCATATTTTTAATTTTCTTTACAATGCAACTACTTCTTTCTTAGATCTGATCCACATCACCTTGCACAAGGAAAGCACACGTACAAGCATCAGATTTAATAAGGTTGTTATTTTTTTTGTCCAGCACAGTCAAGCCAGTGTATGAGAACATCAGCATGTGTGTCAGCAGGTCAGATCATGGTGTGTCAAATAAATTCTGCTTCTGGTATATTTCCATTAGGTAGATGAGGCAATCCTCAGTACACCAATGCTATTGCAAAACAAAATATTTGGTGTTTCTTATCCTCATTTTTCGCTTTTCACTCTATTAGCATGCCCATTCTCTCTCTCCCCACCCACTTCCCCTTCTAGTTTACCTCTGCTCACCTCTCTCTACCTGTGGGTGGGTTTGCATTTGCCTTGATTCAAAGCAAAGCCCCTACTGTGCCCTTGAAGTGGAAGGCTAAGATTATTTTCAGGAGAAAAATCCATAAAGTTCTCTTCTCTCTCTTCACTCCCTCTCTCTCTCATTTTCAAAGGAAAAGACCTTTACAGTTTGTCCCTATGTCCTTTACTGAAAATCATGCAAACACCGCACACATGAGGAACACTTGGTTTGTACAGTTTGACAGCTTTTACTAAATATATCGGATTTTTTTCTTCCATATAATTTACATTATCATCCAGTGATTTCTTTTTAGTGAATTGTGGACTAGTTAACATGATCTCCTTTGTATATGTAGTTTTTGTACATACAGTGTGCTTCTAGCATTTTAAATGATAATGATACATACAATATCAACAAATTGGCATGTTCTAAAATGTAAACCTTTCTAATGATAATTAAAAAGTTACCTTTTTAGATTGATTTGTAATTTAATTTAAATGTAATTTATTTATTATATATAAACAAAAACATACACATTCTCCTTGCATAAAAATGCTAACTCTTTCTGGAATATAATTTTTATAGGTAATATTAGGTATTCATTTAATTTGAATGTAAATAAGTTGTAGAACAATGTAATTTATAAATAATACTGCTTACTACTGTTTCATAGTAGGATATTATAGTACAAATGTAGTGAGGCAAATACATAACATGAAGCATTGCAGTTGAAATTATGGAGACATAATGGCAGTGACCTTCATGAGAATCAACACAAATCCAATACCCCTCTCTTCTCTCTCTTTCTTCCTTGATTTCTCTTACACTTTTGTACCAAGCTGCTCAGTCATTTATAAACAAATCTTTCAATCTCTTTCCTAACTCACTTTCATCCCCTTTCCATCTTTTCAGCCAATTGGTTGAGGAGCGTAAAAAATGGCCTTGTTAATCATGAATATTGAACACACATTTTCCCTCCCTTTCATGCACGTTTGTTCTCTCCAGGTAGTCCGGCGTGGCTTGATTAACTTAGACTTACATCAGGCACTCATCGTGAAGACCATGCCACTGTGCTGCGGAATACCGCTCGCGATAAGTGCCTGCTGTTTGACGTCCTGTCAGGAAATGACACAGAGCGAGTGCTGCACATATTATGGCCCCCCGTGACTGCACTAAGGGACTGGCAGTACTCTAGAGTGGTTGGGATGTGTCTGATATCTGGCGTCAGTACTGATCTGTCCTCTTCCCTTTGTGACATTGCCTCATTCCTTCCCCTCTTGGGCCCTGTTAAACATTTCAGTTTCGGCTGAATACAGTTGTTATGCCCGCTGAGTCAAACCTTAATTGGGTACTAGCAGTTCAGAGAGCAATGCATTTAGCCTGGAGTGGATGTATAAAGTGTATAATGTACCATTAAGGTCATTAAGGTAATTTTTAGTCTTGGGTGCCTCATCTGTACACTTACTGTATATTAAACTTGACAGCAGGTGTCTCTAAAATCTGGCAGAGATCGAAGTGTTAAATGTTTATGCTTAAATCCAGCCTACAAATCAGTTTGTCCTTCAATTGTATTCTCTCTTAAGAATCTTTAAAATTTATACAGATATTTATACCTTGTTGTTTAAAAGTTTGGGGTCAGTATGATTTCATATTAATTCAGTGAGGATGCATTACATTGATTAAAAGTGGCAGTAAATACTTTTAGTATTACAAAATATTTCTATTAAAAGTAAACACTGTCCCTTTTGAACTTTCTGTTCATTAAAGAACTCTGAATCAGTTAAATAAACCATCTGCCTACCTGCTTGCATCCATCAAAAAAAAATTATTACACATGTCTACACTGGGAACTTTTTGATGGCTTCCATTTATAATCAGCTGAGCTGTCAACACTGGGAGCCCCTGTTGAACCAATGTGTCTTCAGTTGATGTGCACCCCATTTTTTATTTATTTATTCTTGATGAGCTACAGCTACTCCAGCCACTTTTTTGACCTGTCTGATATTAAATGGTTAAATATATATATATATATTTTTAGTCCTGTAAAAATTTTAATAACTTCTGATCTTTACATCAAAGCCAGATCATGATGTGTCTGATTTCTGAATGGGACTGCTACCCTTAATTTGAATACTCCACTAATCATTCAGAGCAGCTTTGAGGGTGAGATCAATCAAAAACTGCATAACTGTGCTGTTGACTGTACAGTATATAGCTCCAGTTTGTGGCTGTCAAGACACTTTATTTACATATTATTAGTAGTACAAGTTTATCTCATTCTCTGTGGAGAACAGTAGTGGGTCTTGAGCACAGTTCTCAATTGTACTGTTATTATTAGGCTTTTTTTGTTTTTCATGGTTTCCAAACACGTAAATAAAACAGTAGGCTTGATTCGTACTTTTTTATGTACAATATATATATATAATATTATTTTTTCACTGAATTGAGTGGAGGGAACCATGATTTGAAACATCCATTTTGTCGTAAACAGGATGGAGCTCCATTTTCAGTAGACAAACTCCCTGTTAGCGATCAGTAAATGGCAGTGGGAATTCTTTCATTGAAAATTCACAGCAAATGAATTGGCTGAAGACCACACGAGGCACAAGCGGCTCTGAATTAGACTGATTGAACACTTGACTAAGTGAGATGACTACTTCAAAGATCAATTTACACATCTCACTGTGTATTGATCAAACTATTTGCAAGCCCAGCATCGCACAGTGAGCATTTCAATTAACTGTACATGAATGTAGGAGTTGGATCACTACCATTTGCTTGCCTGGGTGGAAGGCAAAACATAGAATTTAGGCTCTGTTTTTGCTATACAACAATTTGGGAAAGGCCTGCCTTAGTGTAGAATTCAGTGAATTAATTCATCAGAAGTGTCATATGAAAAATATGAATTTACCAGTGTTTATTCGGACATCAGTATTTTCATTGGAGTCTCTGAAGATACTTTGAGTTCAATAAACTCTGAGTGTTAGTTCACAACTTGTTTGTCTAAAATAAACGCTCCCAGCAGGGGGGAAAAAGGTTAAATGTTTCCATGTGGCCACTAAAAATCCTTAACAGCTTTGTGGCCTCTCCTTAAAAGTGACAATAAAGTGAAGTTATAGTGCAGTTTTTCATAGGTACACCAGACATGGGTCAATAGCTATTGTTTTAGCTAGTGCATTATGAAGGAACAGCAGAAGAATGCACATAAGCCAGATCAATCAACCAATCAGACGAAGCATTCTTCTGGAGTCATTAAACAGTGTAGCTAATGACCTAAGCATGATCATTATCCTCACCAGCAATTTCCCTTTTTTCAGTTCTGGGAAACATTTGGTCGTCTTGAAACATAATGACGATTCAGCTAAAGATGTTAACTCTGAGTGATTTTAGTCTCGTGTAGCCAGACTGTTGACTTGCAAGAAAGTCTTGCCCTCTACTTATTCTGTCCAAGTCCTGCCCACTTATACAGAAAGAGACCATCTGACTGACACAAAAAGCAACCATTAACCAGTTCACTTTTACAGCATGCCATTAGGGACAGGTTAGAATCATACATCAATAAAATTACCTAGTGGCACAGCAGTTTCCATGTGCTGTGCTGTACAGAAAACACAATGAAATACACTCTTAAAATAAAGATTGTTAATTGGCATCTAAAGTTCCATGAAGAATCGTCAACAAAATCAAAACATTTCAATTTCGCCAAAAGGTCCCTTTAGTGGAAAGGTTTTTTTTTTTCTTTTTTTTTTTCTCTTAGTTCTTCACACTAAGAAAAAAACCTTTTCAGAAATGTTCTTTGGGGAACAAAACATGGTTCTTCTATGGTAACCACTCTTTTGGTACTTTACATTTTTAAGAGTGTAGTGAAATGTGTATAGATCTGAATTTGTGTCCAAAAAAAGGGCAGAACAAACATATATAATATACAGTTCAGCTCATGGATATCTAGTTTGTTGTTATTTTGGAAAGTTTGGATCTTGTGTGCAACATGCATCAGCTGGTCAGTGAACAGATTTTGATTTAAGCTGTAACACTGTAACATGGCGTTTTATTCAAAGATGTGGTTGCAACCGTTTTTTGTCTCTTTTTTTGCCATCCACATGAGAGAATCAATGCTAAGGGTAAGTTTTCGAGATGTAGGGATAATAGCCTTCTGACAGGCATGAGAGCAAGTAAAAGAAAGTCTCATAAAGTGGAGTCAGGCCTCTGCTTTCCTGTTTCTGGCATGTTCCACAAACCAAGTAATGAGGTCAAGCAGCTAGGTGCTGTTAGCGCAGAGCACAGGAGCTCACGGCTAGAAGTTGATGCGCTATAGACACTCATGTTTTAATCTCTCTCATGGCTTCCTCCTTCACTCATTATCAGATTGACAGTTTTTATGGTTCAAGCAGGCAGCCTGGCTCTCACAGTTCTGATATATATGCAGGCATTCCCTCCTGACCTTGAAAGATAGCTCAGCTAAATTTTTTGACTCCTTTCAATGACAGATTCTGCTTTCCAGAGTGGATGTATTTCACTTGCTCGACTATTTGTTGAACATGTTATACTACTGATATAATGAGCACTGCTTTGGTAGTGATTGGCAAAAGAGTGTTGATGTGAATACAACAAATTTAAAACCTTTTTTATTTTATTGATATCCACCATGTGTACTACCAAACTCTCTGTACTATATCACAACATGCTTATATTAAAAGCAAATACCAAAATTAATATAATAAAACTTTCAAATTATTTTAAGTTATTCTATCAAATCCTGTCATAAGCAGTCCACTAATAAAGCAATCTACCTTTGGTTTAAAATGTATGGTTTATTTATTATGTATTGTTTTGTATTATTTATTCATTTTTTTCATTCATTCATTTATTCAAACTTTTTCCCTGTGTTAAAAAATGAAACTTGTTGCATTAAAACAAACATTTTTATTTTTATTTTTTTTTTTGCCAATTTCACTGACCTTGTTTGAGCACATAATTGTGTTTTTCTTGTGTAAAGTATTTAATAGATGTAAAAGATGTTCTGTTGAAAAACAAGTGAAAGGAATGTCACAATTCTCACATGTCATGAACAAAGAGAACCAAATACCTGAATACGCATTTTTCTCATGCCTTATGCAAGATAAAAACTCCCAGGTAAATATTGCTTTGAAGGCTTGTACAATCTTTCTGCCCTATCACAGCCAACAGCTCTCGCCTATCATCATCATCATCATCATCATCATCATCATCATCATCATCATCATCAGTCTTGTTAATTATAATCATTTTGCTTGTGTCAAAGGGATCCAGCCCCAGAACTGTTTGCCCTGTTCCACACAGAAACGTAATTGTAGTTTCTCCCTCTCTCTTTCTCATCTCGTCATCGTAATGAAATGTGAAATATGATGTTCTGTCAGCAAAAAGCATTGTTTTCTTTAGGGTTTATGATAGCCGAGAGGCTGTGTTCAGACAAAAACTCGCTCAGGGCTTTTTGACTAACTTGATGGAATAGATGGTCTGTCCAACTGCTTGCCCACATCAATAGGTATTCTGATGCTCAAGGTCCTGTAAATGCTTTAGCACAAAAGCCATTAAAATCCTACTTCTGCTGTGGGAGAAAGTTTTTTTTTTTTTTTTTTCTTGTACTCAGGGCCCTCGTCGCTTTCCCAAGCCCTTTTTTTTTTTTTTCTGTGTGTGCATGTTTTTTCGCCACATTGAGTTGCTTTTACACTGCAACATTAATGACGTTGAACTACGTTTGAACTCTGTGTTCTGCTCTGACATTTTTCCCAAGTCCTGCAACCCAGACTGTTTGCATAAAGTGCCTTCAGTGTCATATTTCAAATAGACAGAGTGTCTATCATTAAATAATTCATCTATGTGCAGATGTCTTGACATGGCAATTAATATTTATTGAATTAAAAACCCTGCAAGAGCAGCCGTCCGAGTCTCCCCCCACTTTTTTTGGAAAGAAAAGCAGAGGCGAAGAAATAGTTTGTGAAATCTAATAATTTGTTTTATATGTCATGCTTCATTTTTCCTCTCAAAGCACACATTCTATGTTTTAACGTCAACACTGTGGTGTTTGGTATGTTATGTTATGTCTGATCAAGATTACAGCTGTTTTCTTTTATGTAGTTTTACACCTTACATTTGAGAACAATTTCACCTCTGTTGCTTCACTTGCTCATCTGGTTTCAATTAGTGACTTCTAGAAGGTCCTGGGAGGGGCTAATAGCTCAATTACAAAAAAATAAAAGAGAATGAAATCACATATTACTTCTAACCAACCCCTGCTGTGTTTTCATAACCTAAGTTGAAAACAGACACAATATGCTCTTTCTTAATGCTTAAATTTCACTTCTTAGAGGAAACTCTTTAGGATTTAAGTACTGGACAGATCGTAAAACTGTAAAATCTGACTGGTTTTGAAAAAAATTACAGATACAAAATTATGTTATTTTTATAGACGGGAAATTGTAATAGTAAGTTATTGTAATAGTGTTTAATGATTAATAATAATAATATCTGGAAATAAATACACAATTACATGCAAAAGGAAAAGTAACAGTAAAAAAGTCTTGCATATATATTTTTCACTATTGTCCTCTAAAGAATAATGAGCAATTATAATAATGTGTTACACACTGGATGTGCAAATGAGTGCAGATATTTGATGTATTAATGCAAGATGGAATAATCAAGATAATATTATCGAGATTTGATTCAGCATTTGAGTGAAATATCTGACTTGATGTTGATGATTATTTTATATCTCTATCTCCTGCCATTTGCCAAGTAAATTTGGTACTAGTGGTTGTCATGGCAACAATAACAGTGATTTATTGTAGTGGTAATATATGTAATATTTGTAATTCATGCTTGCATTATAATTATAATGATGACAAGGAAGAGAACAACATCAACTGTTGTAAATGCATTACACAAGATTAAAAAATCTTCCTGACCACAGGGAACTGCACTTTTGAATTTCAAAATCATGTCATATCTACTAAAGTAGTAAAATAATAATAATAATAATAATAATAATAATAGGATAATTCATTGCAATATGTAAATGCAAAGTAACCACACCCTTACCTATCAGTTTGTCCATTTGGCACTTTAATTCTAATTAGCCCTTTAAGGGAGAACCAAGTTCATAAGGTCGTAAGCTATTTTTATAGTAAAGTGCTTTGAAAGAAGCGTTTTTTTCCCTTATCCCTCCTGTCTAATATGACAGAGCGTCTTCCGCATCATTACATCCCCCAGACAGTCATCAGCGCAGGGAGTAAGAGTTGGCTGTGGGGAAATTAGATTGCAAAGCTCCCTCTCCTCCCGCTTCCCGGGCCTTTTTTGGGCTAAATACCTGATTATCCCACATTTAGGAGTGTGGGGAAAAAGAAAAAAAAAAAACAGCAGCTGGATTGTAATCAATCCTTTTAAAAAGTGCAGCTTGCACGGCACTTCTCTCCAGCAGGATAAATGTGACACAGAGGCCTCCGATTCCGCTCCCCTGATGAATCGCTCCCCGCTTAATGATTACGGGAATTGTCATCGACTGATCATCAGTCTCCATTTATTTCAAATCAACGTCAGGAGTTTGTAGGGCCCCGAACAAGAATGTGTGTGTGTATGTGAGTGTGAGTGTGTTTTCTCTAGATTGCCTCTTCTCATCTGCACTGCTCCATAAGGAGCGTCAGAGCGGGGTCATGTATCATACCAGTGTGTGTGTGTGAGTGTGCTTGTGGTGGGATGGTAGAGTGCAGACCCCCCTAGTGTCCTTGGCTCCCTGAGTGGTGCTGTTTTAGGAGCCCCACTGAACATCTCATCTCCGCCTTCTCAACAGTAATGGTTCATTTGACACAGGCTCTAATATTCTAGCTACTTTTACAAACACAAGTGTTACATACTGTACTTTCTTGGGTGGATTTGTACACTTTAGCTATAAAAATTAAATGTCTGTAGCAATCTGTCCTTTTTTTTCCCCTACTGTGATCTCTATTAGTTGCAATTTGCATTTAAAAAAGTACATATGTGCATTTTTGTATATTATATTATATTATATTATATTATATTATATTATATTATATTATATTATATTATATTATATTATATTATATTATATTATATTTACATTAAATTGTATTGTATTATATTGCATTAAGCAGACACTTTTATCCAAAGTGACGTATAATAGAGGAGCATTAGTTGTTCAACGATAGCAGCCAACAATGGTACAATCAATGGTACAATGCTACTTTTATTAGAAAGCTAGATTAGGAAACAAGCTAGGACAAACAAGAAATGCAGAGATGATGAAGAAAAATATTTTTTGTTGTTGTTTTTTTTGTTTTGTTTTTTGCATGCATTGGTTTAGGTTTTATAATAATATATTATGATTCCTGACAACTGATGAAGAGATTTTGTCTATAAAATACCTAATTTATTTACTAACTGAAATGCATGATAAATGAAATACAAGAAACCTAAAAACATATTACCTCAAAGCATATGTAAACATTTGAATGGTTCTAACATTGTTTGTCCATTAAAGCGTTTACATTTTGGATGTGAAGTATGTTTTTATTTTACATTTAAATATGTAAACATACAAAAATATGCATGTACTAGAACCCACTATACAAATATCTACGGATACTAATGAGTGTCACATTGATGTATATGATTTTAGCTATAAGTATTAGGTGACAGCCAATCAGTGTTAGATAATCTCCTACTTTCTCATTGACACACTGACAGACTAATAGTTAATCACCTGGTGTCTATGGCTGTGACACTTTCCTGTCTGCTGTTGGCTTTCTTCTTTTATAGCTAGGCTGAAGTTAATACCTGGTGCTCGGTCCAAAGAACTGACATTAAGCAGACTCCAGTCTGTGTTCCAGGGTTAAGCTAGATTAAAGAAAAGAGCCCTTTCTACACAGCTTTGTGTTCCAGATTTTCTCCATTAGCCTGCAGGGCTTTCACCTCAAGGCCTCATGTGAGAGCTGTGTCACCTGAATATTTGATCTATAGGCCAAAAAACCCTCATGCAAGGAATTAAGCAATGTGTTTAAACTTCTGCAATATAATAAATGTGTTAAAAGTCAATCCTTTAAGACCCTTTTACACCAAATTCAAATACCTGTCTATTCTGACTATTCTGAAACACATGATTTCATATTTGAATTCAGACCAGTAACATTTACTGCTTCAAAGAAAAAAATTATTAAAACTTACATGTTCAACACCGTTACTACTATATATATAACATTATTAATATAAAAAACAAGATTAATGCTTGTCAAGATGTGGAGAAATAGTTTGGGATAGGTTGTAAATATTTGAAGGATAGAAAAAAATAAACTCTGTATGTCTAACAGAGGTTAAATGTGTGAATTCATGCATTTAATTACTGAATTCTTGACTTTAATTATGTATTTCTATGATTTCTGATTTGGGCTCAGAAATGTGTGGTGAAAGAAAACAACTGCAGCTTCAGATCCTTGCTGTTTAACGTTGGTTGGCAAAACGTATTCAGTGTATTGGCACAGCTAAATATGTATGCTTGAAGTGTCTCCGGACATGACTGAAAGTTCAAATTTATTGCCAATTTATTATTTTTTTTTATTATTATTTCTTTTTATTTTTTGTTATGCAAGCAAAGAATGTGACAATATTTACATGTGCCAAATACAAAATAACAAGGAAAAACATTTATGCTAACAGCCAACATTACAAGTCCATTCTGATAACTCCTGCGTGTGTATTCATGTGTCTGTGTGCATATGTGTGTTCGTGTGTGTGTGTGTGTGTGTGTGTGTGCACATGTTGTTGGCACATTTTTATTGGCAGGGAATATTAGACACACTAACAGGGAAAAGAAAAAAAAATGGTTTGTTGTTGGGCAAATATCTGTTCCCGTTGTGAATGGATTCATAGAATTGCAAAGTTTCTGCTCAAAATCTTGTTTACGTTTAGCCTGAATATTTGCAGTTTACTTTCAGCTCAAGACACAACCAGAGCCTGATTGTGGTGTTAATGGTTGGTGTTTTTTCAAGTGTACTTGTAACAAAGCACACAGTATTATCTGATGCCCTTGCTGCTGTTTTAGAATTCATTTCAAAATCTTAAGTTACTCTGCTGCAATTAATGTATAAAATATCTGTTGGATTGTTACTATTCAGAGCCACTTCACTCAAGCCAAATCAAACAGGCTCAACTAGGATCATATTCATACTGAGACCATTCATGCGTACAGTATGAGACATGAGTAGTAATTCATAATTCTCAGCCATGTCTCAGCAGAATTTCTACAAGCTCCATGATGGGCTAGGTGTCAGTGAAGTCTGTCGTACCCTGGTTTCTGTGACGTTCTGACTTAAGGCTCTCCATCTCGTGACATGTTACGTCAGGAGAGCGCAGAGGCACCTGAGATAGTAAGCCTCACAAGTTAATGTAGTCTTTGACGCAGGCAAATTAGCGCAACAAAAATAGACCAATTGACCCCATTAATTTCTTCTTCCACAATTATCCCAAGGGCCAGAGGAAGGAGGCAAAACAATAAATCACAATTAAGCCTAAGTCAGCTGTGTTCATTAAGCTTTGTAAGGACTAAATCTGCACTCTTCATTCTGGGAGATTTGCAATCAGAGGTATGGGTCACTTAGATGCAGAAGTAGTTGGTGGATTGATTAAGATGGTCTGGAGTAGTGTGTGGATTGATTAGTGTTTATTAGACTTTAAAGAGACTTCTAAAGTGGACATTTGGCACAGGTTGAAATGACTCTTCCTAGATTTGGTAGGTGTCTTGAATTGGATTTTTTTTTTTTTTTTTTGCAAGTATCTCTCTCTCTCTCTCTCTCTCTCTCTCTCTCTCTCTCTTATTTTTATATTTTTATTTCTTTATTTCTTTTTATTTCTTTAACATAAAGCCCAGGAGAATTTTATGTATGTATGTATGTATGTATGTATGTATTTATTAAATCTCAAATGATGTTCCAACACTGGCAGCAAAAAAAGTGAATATGAGATCTTTTTTTTTCTCAGAATCAAAGCAATTTCTGTAAGTCTTTGAAAGTACAACCCTCTTAAACAGCATACGCAAAATATACAACTTTTTTCTTGCTTCTCAGATTAAGAGCAGCTGTTTGCCTTTGATGGAAAAGGAATAATTAAATAGAATAAGTAGTTTTGTCAGTTTCCCTGGTGTTCATTCAATTAACACTGAATTAATTGATAACAGACTTTGTTGTGGACAACCCTGCAGAGATTCTTCCATAAGCTCAATACCCTGTGTACATTTAATCATTTTCTCCAGAACATAGAGTCAACACTTTTAAAGATGACAAAAAATTGCTCTTTGACTCTTTGACAAAACCTCTAGAGATACATGTCTGTTGCTGTAATATTGCGGTTCGATTGCTGTTTCCCACCACACATCACAAAGTTATACAATCTCTGTTAAAGAAATATAATTTCTGGTCAAGAATTGGTTCTGAAAATTGGTAAAAACTGCTGTGATCCACTCAAAGTGTAAAAGTAATACAAATGTATGTTTAGATGAAAATCAGTTTGTGATTCCATGTAGCCCAGTAGTTCATTGTAAGATTTTTGAAGTTAAATGATTGCATGTCCTGTTATGCTTATAATAGCAGCATAAAGAAAGAAAATCAATTATAAATAAAACATGATGTTATCAGACAGGATTTGATTATTAATATGGTCATCAATTGCATATGAACATTACACAATTTATCTTCCTAGTGCTATCTCTTCACTCATTACTAAAGGAAGTACTAGTTTTCAGGAAGCTATATTCAGTTTGCAGCTACATTTGGACCTCTCGAGAAAATGTTCTGGTGGTTTCACTTATTCACCGACATCTTCAATTCACATTTTGACCAAAGCATCAAGAAATGAAAATTACCACCACCCGTCGTGTCTAATGCCTTTTCTCATCCCATAATTCTCTAAACCCTTTCAACATGCATTCAGTTGTTCTCTGACGGCAGGAGCAGTGGCGCCTGTTCGTTTAGAGGAATAAAAAAAAGGAGGGATGAGTGGAAAGGAACCCACCTCAATCAAGAGGTCCATTCATAATTGAGGAGGGGAGAGATCTGTGCAGCAGGTCAAAAAACTCTGCTGCATAATTGAGGAGCAGCTAAAGCTGGAGTGGCTCCATGGTGGCACTCTGCAGCCATAAAAAAAAGTTCCTGGGAGGCAGTGCGTGTGTATGTTTGTGCATGCATTTCTGTGTGTATGTGTGTGTGTGTGTGTGTGTGTTTCTCTGTGTGTGTATGTGTGTGCGTTTGGTTGAACCTTGCCATGTCTGTGACCCAGCTATCTTGAATGCACAGTGTAGATTCTTTTAAACGGCATGTTATAGAGATCTTTCAAGCATTATATTATTACATATTATTTACGTGCACAAACTGACACTGATTATGCTTAATAGCCCAACAATGTCATGTAAGTGCATTAAATGGTGTTCTTTTACCAGGTAAACGTCATAAACGGTTTGAACGAACCCGATTTAGTTAACAGAGTCAACTATCAAAAGCTCTGACAAAAGCAAGAAAACACTATTTACATTAGATTTTGAAATCAACAGATTAATAGATTTTGAAAGAAAGTTTAAATAAAATCAGTGCCAGTTGGGGTTTGTTCAAACCGTTTATGACATTTACCTATTAATGCTAACCTAAGAATTGTTCTTCAAATGGTAACAACTAAATGAATAAGTTAATTGGTTTTATCTTAATTAATATTGTTTGTCAAATTATTGTTATTATTATTATTGTTGTTGTTGTGGTTATCATAATCATCTAAATAAATTGCTACACACCAAAATAAATAAATTAACAAAAAATGTATATATATTTTAAATGGAAGTTACCTTTTTTACCATCATGTAAATTCTAAGTTGGGTTAAAATATGTATAATGTATTTTGTGTGTGTAGAAAGCAAGAAAGAAACAAATAAGTCATGATCATGATGGATAGTTAGTTATTTAGTTTCTTTAAGTACGACACAACTTAGCATTTTACTGCACCATTTATTTCTCAGTTGGCAAGAATGATTTCAAATGCCAAATCTGTCTTCTGAGCAGATGCTCTTTTGGAAGATGCCATTTCTCATGACTGCAGAGATGTTTTTCTGGGAGCTGGTGGATGCCCTGTATTTGACCCTGAAGGGTTGAGTCATGTCTGTTGGTCCTCTTCATCTGAAAGGCTTGGAAAGCCTCCCTCACCCTTTCACAGCAATGTCACCTGTGCTTGAGAAAGTGAAAGTTCAGCTTGTGCTACAAACAGTGAGTCAGTTTCCCTGACACCTTCACCGTACTGTTAAATTATGGATTTGCATTTCTCTTCCTCAGATGCCTAAGTGACTCTGCACCAGCAAGTCAGTAAATACATCTCCAGTTCTGGGAGTTTCTGCCAAAAAAGAGAGGCAAGGAAAGTTGTCAAGAGGTGGAGGTGAATTTCCATACAGAGCAATTGGATGTCAGAATTGGCTGTCAGCTCTTTTTTTTTATTTTTTTTCCCCATTCCCTTCTTTCTTCCAGAGTTGAACCCAGTCGCACATTTGCTGAGGGTTAACTCGACGGAGAACTCTTTGGATGCAGTTCCTGAAAGGTTTCTGTCATGCATATGTAGTCATGACAGGGATGATATGCGAATATTTGTGTGTGTGTGTGTGTGTGTGTGTGTGTGTGTGAGGGGGGCACATGTGTTTGCTGGTGTGTGACTGCAGTCAGGCCACTCTCTTTGCTGACATGTCCCTGTTGCCTCACACTGCAGTAGTGCATATTTATACATATGTTAAAATCAGGAGTGAAGCTAGTCTTCAGCAATAAGCCACAGGAGTTAGCACTCTCAGTCTCCTTAGGGAACCGCTAGTGTCCTGTCCTGTCCTGTCTGTCTTTACATGTCCACTCAGATCAGTCTGAGCACTACTTTGCAAACATATTTGCAAAACTCTGCCAATTCTCCAGTTATACTGAAGTTTTAGTTGCCCTGTTGATTCTGTGGTAGCTCTGGAATAAATGCAAGACTAAACTAGAAACCTGGACTATGAAATCCTCTTGCCGACCATATACAAAGAATGGCGGTGTTTACGTTTTTTTTTTTTTTTTTTTTTTTTTTTTTTTTTGAAGTAGAAAATATTTAATTATTTAGACATTTAGAGCACAAGATAGTACTGTTAGTATTACATATTAAAACATCTTCATTAAGACACGGAGAAAAATCGAAGAATTTATTTTTGACATATTAGAGGGGATTTTGGATATCTCTTTTTATAATTCCATAAATCAGAAAATACTGTCAATAGTCAAAAGAAAGAAGGAAAGAAAGAAAAGAAAGCAAAGCAAAGAAAAGAAAGATGGAATGGAAGCAAAATAGCCCAAATTGTCAAAACCAACCAGTGCATGAAATAAAAACAATTGTTTTGCCTGTAGTGTCATGCCTTAATTAATATAGGCCTATTTTATTGTATTATATTTTTATATCTTTACTCTGCTCCAAAAATATTTCATCATATATATGTTCTTCTTTGTGACCCACAAGCTCAAGGTCTTATTGAAGACATGTATTCATTAATAAGAAAAACTGTTTAAATAATTTTAATTTATACCTGACCTACAATTGAAAACTCTATGGAATAGTATGATTTAAAGAGGAAAATATATATATATCAGCGTACTGAGTAGTCATGGACGACTGGAAAAGGTCATGGATATCCTCCATGGGATAGTCCTTTTTTTATTTCTTTTTAAACTATAAATAGTTTAACATGGGGGGTGGGTTGTGATTTCCATGAGCAAATCACAAGCAGTCAGTTCTTTGAGTCATGAGGCATGTTGCTCATAATGTTCCATGACTAATTAGAAAATCACATACAGTATGTACATTTACACAAATAACACTGTCTGATCCTGGGAATGAGGAAAGAAAGTGTACAACTGTCATGACGACTCAAATCTGCTTTGTCTCCTTCTGGCCCACAGAACTTTCTAAGAAGCATCTAATGCTTAAATGGGGTCAGGAGAAGGTTAAAAAGTGCTACATGAGCACAGTCATGAATATTTGAACTGCTGACTTGAAAAGACTTGCAGTGTTCATGAGGGAGGTGGCTCGTGTCACATCCTTTTCTCTTTCCCACCGCTGAGCAGCACTTGCCCTCACAACCACAGGATTTTAGCCTCTGTGTTGGGTGGATATGAATACCCCCCTCAACACACGACTGTCTCTGTAGCGTAATGCTCACAGCAAATGTTCTATTCAGAGGCTAGTTACCATAAAGTCTGCCCAAAGCCTTCCCAGACACATGCTGAAAATGTGCAGGATTTGAGTTTATGGTTTAGTGCCGCTGCTGATGATGATGATGACTGTTATCAATTGCAGATGTAGTACAAGAAGGTTGACAACTAATATCTTTTATTATTATTGTTATTATTGTCACTCTGTAGCTTTTTACAACAGCACCATTTTCCTTTTCCACAGAAGATGAATTGAATGATAGGCATGTATTCTGAAATTCATTTAAAAAAAATGTGGAATAAAAAAAATGTTTGTCTTGCTAAGGCTAATTTAATATATAACATTTTATATGTCCACAATTAAATATACATTATTATTATTATTATTATTATTATTATTATTATTATTGGGGATAGATTTGTCTACAAATTGGTAAATTATTATCCCAAAATATATTGAATATATGGTTATTTCACTTTTATGTTATAATTGTTATTATTATATAAATGTATATATCTATATTTTTATAGTAGGATTATATATTTTACATTTTTAAAGTCTAAAACAATACAATCGGTAGTATGCATAAAATATATTTAAAATTAGCAAATGATAATAATAATAATAAAAACATACTATATACTGTATATTGCCCACAGTTCTTGTACAGTTTTTTTCATTTAAATTAATAATTGAAGGTATTATATAGTATGTCATTCCGTAAATTCGGCAATCAAAGTGCATTTTTTCTGGTAAATGAGTTTTACATGTGATAAGTGCCTTAAGTGCCTCAGTGAATATGGAAAATAGCTCCATTAATCAGCAAAAGGTTATTCTTGCCATTTTTCAATGTCTATAAATTAATTAATATAAAACTTCACAAGAAACACTTTTAATATTGTCTTTAAAACATTCTCTAAAGGCATATACTGATCCTAGTATGCTCTTTGTTCAATTTTTGTGCTTGTATGTGTCCTTGTATTTATGTTACTTTAAACAGAGAGGTTTTTTTTTTTTTTTTTTTTTTTGCGCTGCAATGACTGCATCCTAAATCGGTCTCTAAAGAAAATCTGGGTTCCGCTCAATTGTTTGCTCTTGGTGCGATTCATAGTGAATTTCCTAACAATAGCTTCAGCGCTCCAAACTTCTCTTTCCCTGTCCGTCACAGTTTCTAAACATGCACATCTGGTCCAGCCAGAGGAGCAACAAACATACAACCGACAAGCACAGGGACAAGCGATGAAGAAGCTGTTAGTCATGGTGTATCCCACAATAGCCCACAGCTCTATCCTTACTGTCCCGGCTGCTCCACATCATTATGTACACATCTAACAAGAGACTAAAATAAATGTCAGGTGACATTTTATAGGAATATTACATTAATTAGAAACACCTATGTTTTGCAATTCAAATATGAATTGCAATATGCAGATTCAGGGTAAGAATCACTCCCTATACATTTCTTTCAACTTCTAACCTGTCTATAGTTTGTTTGCTTCAGTCATGGTGTTTTATTTTGCTTGTTTATTTATTTCAATATTGTACACTAACATACAAATTTCTGTTTGCCTTTTTTCCTAATGAAGTCCGTTTTGTTGAAGTCAGGGCATTCTAGTCTTCTACTATGTTGACTATGCATATAGATGATGACTAAAAGTATTTTGAAGAAAATTAGTTTGAACTCTCTGACTGCCTCACAATCTATTTTATGCTCTCGTTGCATATCCTCTTTGATGTGAGACTTTTTATTTCACAAACAAGATATACAGACATGCACTTGTATTTATTATACAAGCTCTTATCATAGCCACATTGACTTTAAATGTAGAAAGAAAAAAATAAATTAATGTTAAATACTTTTTTGTTCTTTATGAGTAATTATCAAAAATATCTTACAAGGGGTAAAAGCAATTCTGCAAATGTTTTGGACATAACACAAATTAGCATTAATTTTGTAAGCTATTCAAATAGCTCAAGTTAAACAAATGGCATTTTGTTTATTTTGCATTCATTTTTGTAAAACGACAGGTTAATACAAAAATTTTATTCAGTTAACAGAAAATTATGAATCAGAAATGGAAACATTTAAAAGAATATGCAGCACTTTAAACTGATTTATTTTAATGATGGGGAAAATTTGACAATATTCGATAATCACAATGCTTGACTATGTATAGATAATAGCCAGTCATTTCCTCTTTTTCTCTCACTCATATTTTATTTGCTTTCAAGAACATTAAAGAGTACTGCTAAATACAATAAGCATTAACATGCTTTACGATTAACATTCTTGTATATGATAGAAATTAGATTCTCAGTAAGTTTGAATGCCATCAGCATTTGAGTGTGCAGTATGTTTTTTTGTAGAAAGAGAAAATTCGTTTTAATTATTTTGGAAGAATGAGCCAAATGACCCAAGTCAGATTTATAATGCAAAATGGGTCATAAAAAATAACTCCCTTACAAAGTAACTTTTTTATAGTAGGGAATAAGTGAAATTTATCATCATTGTACCATTAAAATAGAGAATAGGATGAGTCCTTTCTAGATAACTCGGAGAATCAAATTGCAGTAAAAGTCCCAAAAGAGGCATGTTTTGAAGAATCCTAAGTGCATAACTTCCTAAAAGCTGTTCCCAGACCTGTGCAGACGGGCGCATCTTTCATCAGCAGGGGATAATAACCAGACTGGTGCGAGACGGCGTCCCTCTGGAGAGCCCACACTGATTGATTCAGGAAAATGTTTAAACAGATGATACCTGAGGGGACGCAAATAAATTGTGGTGTGGGTTCTTATTTGTGGAAGGGATCAATACCATTCGAAATGAGTTTGGGACCCTGTGTGCCTTGTCTAGTGGTTTAATATAAAGGAGGTGAAGTGTCTTCATCGGAGTCGGACAGACAGAGAGAGAGAGATAGAAAGTGCACTCAGACCCATCCTAAAGGGCACTAATCAAATCTGTGTTTTACAGCGAGTCAATCATCACCCATGCTTTTATTTGAGACCATAAGCTGAAGCCAATTATTTGAAGTTGAGGTATCAAAACTTTGTTCTCCTCTTAGGTGTAATCTGCTGCGATTTATGAACACACAGGTTTCTGGCTGGTCAGAGTTCCTGCAATTTATATATATTTATATATATACACTCCTCTGAGATTATGCCTGAAACTGTGTTTATGTGTGTTTTTCTGCTGAAAGATAGGACAGTAATGGATCAGATTACATCTTGCTGAAGTGGGCCAGCTGTTTTTATTTGCTTTGGCAAACAGCTAACATCTGCTATCCGTGTGTCCAGTTGAGTTTTTTTTTTTTTTCTCTCTGCTTCTGTTCTGTATTTGCTAAGAAATTTCCATAAATGTATAATTAAAAGACAACTAAAAGGCATTCAAATATGGTTGCAGATGAAATCTTTGAACAAACATAACAAAAGTGGCTTTAGAAGTCAATGTATTATTTCAGTTTGCATTTTTTAATCATTGTTTCTTACACATGCACATTTTATTTGTTTTCAAGAACATTAAAGAGTACATTTGAATATAATAAGTATAACTATGTTTTACTGTTAACATTGTTGTACCATGATAGAAATGAGATGCTCAGTAGTGACAAAATGCTATCAGCACTTGGGCGACTCTGGAGTATGGTTGTTTTGAGATTCGTTTTAATTATTTTGGAAAATATGTCTTTGGCCATTGATTATATTTGTATTTCAGTGTCTCATATTTAAGTGGCACATTTAAAAAATGAAATACACTAATTTACTTTTTATTTTACAGTTGACTAATTGTTTTGCACTCTTTATTTGTTCATTACAGAAATGCATCTCTGTTTGTCAACCCAGCATTCTGACCATTAAGCGCAGCCTGAGAGTAAATGCAAAAGAGGTGAGCACTCATTCTTACAAAACCTTGAAGACCTACTTGTTTTTGTTTTTTATTGTTAATTATTTTTTTTCTAATACCACTTTAATGGTCTGAAGTAACCTGCATGTTGTCAAACAAATAAAGAAATAGTGCTGATTTTTTTATAACTAGATGTTATCCTTTCCTCAATTAGAAGTGGGCCAAAGTTTAGTAGAAAAGTTGGTGTCAAATTTTGTGATTTAGGTTGTCTTCAGTGCTTACAGTGCGCTCCAGGGTTGTTCCCTCTCTCACACACATTCAGACATGATGATTATCAATAATTCATAGGGACTCATGCTGACCCTGCCTGTTGTGACCTCTGTCATGTCCTGCCTGCTGCTACTTTATAAATAAACATCTGTTCATGCCGGGCTTTCGACTGTCGCTCATACAGGATGTGTGTGCACACGCACATATGTGTGCGTGCATACAGCAGCCTCTCGTTTGAAAGCCCACCATATTCCCTTTACAGTGCACTTTTGTTTCAGCTGAGCTTAACAAAGAGCTTTCATAACTTCAACTTGCAAGGTAATATTCGAATTGTCTTTGATCTTTAAAAAAAAAAAAAAAAAATTGATTTCAGGATATTCCAAGTTTCGGATCTGCAAAAACAGCTAGGAAAACATTGACATCCTCATTTAGTATTCTACAATTACTACACTATCACTACAAGGTCACACTTTCAATAAATCTCATTCTCACTGGTGCCTATGTGCTTTTTAAATTTATGTCCAATCTAAAGTGTTCTCTCATATTCCTTAATGACATACAATGTCATTTGTACAGTATGATGCAAATGAACACATGGCCAGAGTACTATGTAAGCTCACAGCCAATCAGAGTTGTTTTCTATAAAACAACAGTTTTAATTGCAATTATAATTAAGTGTAATCTAAGACTCGGGTAGGGGGGAGTAAAGTTAATGTTAAGTAAGCACACCTGCAACACATAAAAAAAAATATACAAAAAATAAATAAATGAAATTCTAGACCTGAACATGTGTGCTCTGTTGCCAGACAGTTCAGTTCTCAGTTTTCCTAAGCCTTATTTTAATTGCTTGTTTACTGATAGAGCGAAGTTGCACAAAAATATGTTAAAAGATGTTTGTGTGTGTATAAAAGGCAGTTTTATTTAGTATCTTCTTCTTTGGTCAAACTTTACAAAGCACTTCATCTAATGAAAGTTTACAGTCTAATTTTCACTTAATTATTCGTAATTATTCTATCAAGAAATTAATTCAATAAAATGAACAGAAAGAAATTGATAAATTAAATAATTAAATTAAATTAATTCATTTTGAAAACAATTCCACATCTGCAGTTTTTTTTTTTTTTTTTTTTTTTTTTTTTTTTAGACCTCTACACACCATAGTTCTTTAAAAGCTTGTAAAATCTCCATACATCCTCAATGTTCTGTGAGAAGAGTTAATCAAAGCTCGTAAATCACGTCCACAGGCACTTAGAACATTAGGCATGCCTAGGCAGTCACCCTTGTGCAATTAATGGCAATTAAAGTTATACTTTTATGATGTCTTCTACTTGCACTACAAAGGAGTAATTGCTTTTTACAGCTTTTAAGTCGCCAGCTGTCTTTTACATTGACCGACTAGTTATGAGGGATTCCCAAAAAACACAGGGGTCTACATGCACATTACTGTAATGGATTAATAACCAGTGTTTGGTCAGCAGCCAAATGGCTTTCCTTTCTTCAGCTTTTTATTTTTATTCATTTCTTTTCAGAGGAATTCCTCACAATGGTTTAGGTTTCCCTGCGTACACCTCTAACTGAGCTTTCTAAATGTACTGAGAAGAGTCAGTACTGCCTATAAAAGACGAGACTCAGCACTGGACTTGCGTTTGAGGATCTGTTTTTTAATTAGAAATACCGTGTCTGCTCTCTGGAGCCTTTTTGTACTTTAAGGCCTGTTGATTTGATGTTAATTTAATGTGATTCATTTTTAAAATGCAATTAATCGTGCCCTCTGACCCATGTATAAAATATATGATAAGGGATTTTCTCCAGATCGAAGTACTCTGTTAATGTTTTTGTAGGTACACAATCAGCACAGCCCACAGACACAGCAAACTATTAAAGATTGCAGGCTTTAACCTTGATGTTTCCTCTCATTCTTACACTGGACTTTCTCTTCCTTTCATCACTCTCATAAGGTGACTCCAGAACTAATGTCCGTTCATACCTTTTCATTCACTGTTTCTCCATAGACAGGGTTTTATTTTCCATCCACAATTTTATTCTCTTCTTAGCACTCTGTGGATTATTATTTTCATTGACACTTTTAATAAGTACGTTAAAAAAGCTTGCAGAAGTTTAATTAAATTTGTAATTTTGAGCTGAACATTTAATATTAAAAATTACAAATAAATAGACAACATTCACAAAACTGTTAATGAATGAAATACATAAAACAATAAATAAATAAATTGTATTACAAAATGGTAACACGGTTAAAAAAAAAAACCAAAACAAAAGTAATAACAAATTATGAATAACAAATTAATAATTAAAAAAATAAAATTACAAAAAAAAAACAAACATTATATTATATTATATTATATTATATTATTATATTATATTATATTATATTATATTATATTATATTATATTATATTATATTATATTATATTATATTATATTATATTATATTATATTATAATAACTGTCCAAGCAGCCTTAATAAAATACTTATTTTCTGGTTTCCTCAGGTTCTTTTTACCATAATTATTCTGGCAGCTCCATAACACCATTTCAAATTTGTTTGTTTTGATAGTCAGTGGAACAATTACAGAAGGGTCTGGAAGTTAGTGTTTCCTAACTCATTCTCTCTCTATTTTTGCCTGTTTCTTTCATTTGGATTGAGGCAGCCTCCACCTCTTTTAGTCACGCAAATATAGTGAATCAAATGAATTAGGATGAGGCAGCTGGGCTTCCATGTGTGTGACCAGCTACCTGAATTGAGACATCTGCTTTGGAGACAGTTTGATGGGAGATGAAACACATAGCAATAGGTGCTTGAACGTGACAGTGCTTTTCATTTAAAAAAGCTACTCACACAAGAAATGCAGCACAGTAAGTTTTTTTTTTTTTTTTTTTTTTTTTTTGCTTTTTTGTGTTTACAGTATATATTCTTAAAACAAAGAGCTGTTATTTTTGATTGAATACAAATATGTCACTAAAAAGCAAAGTATACTTCAGCATACCATTTTGTCTGTGCGTGTATGAATGTACATTTGCAAAGTCTTTTTTTTCTTTACATCGTGCTGACAGTGCAGTTCTGTGTTGGTGGAGAGTTTATTGTTGCAGACTATTGAACAGACACACCGTTTTAGGGAAGGAGAATTGCTCAGCTCTTCCCCTGAGAGGAGTGAGAAATACAAAGAGATGGACAGAGTGAGTACGAAGTGAAATATAATAGACTTTGGCCAGCGGTTCCTTCTTAGGTTGAGTATGTTAAACGTGTTCCAAGCAAGGACACATGTTGCTATAAGCTTACTGCTTCAATAAAGATACCCTGCAAACAATCACAATCATTTCACACTTTCTACAGACATTTGTCTCGTTTAAAAACACTGTGTTGGGGATTGAGACACAATATTCCTGAATTCATCACAAATCGCTTGCTGACAGTCACATATAGTTTTATTAGCAATAGGAGGGCAGGTGCTGGTGTGTGAACAGTTTCATCTCCTATCCAAAAACACTTTCAGCCCCTTTAAATGATGTGCGCTGTCAGCAGCCTATTGATTTTATATTGCAGATATGAAGTCTTCAGGTGTTCAAGGTTGACAAGGACGACTGTGAGCTGCCAAGTTCAATATTAGTCAACACATCATCAGAGGGTGTGCTGCCTCATCAGCCAATCACAGTGCTGTTTCAGGAGGCACTTTGCAGGAGTGAAATAAAATACATCTTTAAAAGTTTCAAATTTTAGTTCCGGGCAAAATACATTCCCAGTAATTTCAGAGAGAGAGGAAGCAATGACACTCAAGCTGGTGAAAAACTGTTTTTGGCGTAAGCATATAAAATTGGCATCTATTGTATATGTCAGTGGTCGAGTGGAAAAATTTAAAAAGCTTCAAGAAAATGGCTGGTTTGTCAGAGACAGTTTAGAGTGGCGCCTGTAAAAAGGTGAAACAAATATCGTCCTTGACATAATTCACACAATCATTCCTGTAAACTCAGTGTCACACCGAGCACCAATTCTGAAGCATATAGCACTGACATTTGCACAGACTTAAAATTGTGTTATACCACTCTTGCTTTTCTCTGGATTTATATTAATTTTTGACTTTTTTGAGCTGAGAAGAAAAAAAAAAAAAAGAAACAGCACCTCTGCTGAAGTGGAGTTAGGTTTTGATCACTATTGCTACATGTACAGAAGAGGAAAAAAGAAATGTGAAAAACAACAACAGTTGTGCGCAAAAGTCATGAATGCACAGTCGAAGAATGTCAGTATCCTTGTGAGGGACTTGACTTTGTTTTTGACGTTTCACATGTTTTTTTTCTGCAGATTATTGAATGAACGCATGGGTATGTTCGACAAGATGACAAGATGTAATGAGTCCTACGTGTACGATGTGGAAAGAAAGGTGCAACAAACAGGCAAAGTGGGTTCGTTAGCAGCCTGGGTTTTGTCACAGGGTGGGTGCTGACAGCGTGTCTGGGTTGCGTGGCTGAATTGACGATGGTGACGCATCATTAGCTTAGTGGGGTGAAATAATAGCGTGCACCGCTGTTCCTTCAGCTTTGTTTAGCGCAGCGTCCTAGCCTCCCGGGATGCAACATGGAGAAATAGGTGTTTCTCTCTCTACCGAACGGATGTTTGCAGTCCTAACAAGACACCCAGGAATAGGAGTTTTATACGCAGCACAAGCCAAGCACATTCCAGGGGCCCAGAGAGCTTCAGCGGTTCATACTTGCTCCCCTGACACTGCGATTGATGCTCCAGTTACTTTCTTTTGCTTGAAACCTCTTACAGGAACAGCTGTCCCTGTATGAGCTTTATTTGCTTAAAACTAGTTCAAAAACATGTTACCTTAAACCTTAAATCATTTAAATAGCCTTAAATTGCTACCAAACAAGTTTGTTTGACACTCATTCGCTTTATTCATAGTGAAATAATCAATTATAATGGCTCTGGATATGAAACTAGGCTTAAGCTGGGAATATAGTATGTGCACAAAAGGCCTGTATTTGTTGCTTTTTATGTATTCAATTTGCAGCACAGGCTCACTGGAAATACGTGCCTGTGGTAACATATCTGCAAAATGATATTACATTCCTGTCAGTATGTTTGCTACACTTTCAAAGTGAAATGTCTAGCACAAAAAGCTTGTTCAGTTTTATCTTAAACGGATGAATGCAAATTTGGCAATGTTTAACGTTGGTTATTATGCAACATTGCATTTCAGAAATGAAATGTCTGATGAGTGACACTGAAAGGTTAGTGCTCTATCGTGTTTGAAGATAAATACCATCTACTTTAGACCCTAACTTAAACCTAACCGGTAGTGATAACAAAAGTAAACATGAGATAAAACACAAATGTGACTCATGTTTCACTCATACCTGAGTGCGCTACATCAGCGTTTCCCAACATTTATTTATTTTTTTATTTTTTTCAGTCACGGCACCCTTTCATATTTTTCTAAAATGTGTGGCACCGTGCACAAATACTACTTCTCTACAGGCCCTACAGTCTACCTGCTCTGGACTGCTACATGAGGATTAAGCTGGTGGTCCAGAAGCATCTAAAGAACACTGCATGTACTTATTTGATTGCACAGTAAAAATTATAGCTTAACTAATAAAGTAGAAACATTATAACAGACAAGTGAACAGTCAGTAATAAAATAAGAACAAACACAAACATTTCAAGCTTAGATAAATACAACAGAACAAAGTTAATAAAATAAGGTCTAACAGTAGTATTCGGTTACAGAAATGTAATAAAAAATAACACTGCATAGTGTTCACTGTATAAAAAAAAAATAGATTAAGTTTTGTTAAAGTTGTGTATTGTTGTTTGATTAACATTGACACAGACAGAGGCAGGTTTTATAGGCTGCTGTCCCTTTAAGACCGGATCACTATAATAATACACATTTGACTTCTTTCTGTTTATGTTCACTTTACTTAAGACATATCCAACTGTGTTAACGAGAATACTTGCTGAAACGGGTATTTTAAGATAATTTTGTGTGGGTGTCCTTTCGAGCACAACAAGTGAACTGATTTGATCTGATCTGATTTTTGATCTGAAACCAGATTGTGTTATCTTTCGCCTCTTCTTATGCTTGAATGGTAAGACTTAGAAACATGGGCAAAGTCAGACCTATTTGGGTCATCTGACATTTCATACAGTTGACTGATGACAAATATGAGGCAGGGCAACAACTCACTCCATGATGGAGCCTAGAGAACGTATTCAAGATATGGGGCAAAAATATTCCTGTTTGAGTTTTTCTCATATTTCATCATATAGTTAAAAAATATCACACAAGCAATAGGCTAAGTGCAATATCACACAAGTGCAAATGTGATACTGATCTTATATAACAGTTCAGTAAGTACGATTTTAATATTGTGTTATTTTAGCAAAAAGTGTTGTCTATTTTGCTCAATTTTGCTAAAAAAAATATAACGACAAAGCAGAACTGTTCGTCTCCGAGCAACACACAGTGGCATTTCATTTCTTAATGCACATTTTGAATGAATAGTGGCGCTTCACAGACCGATCGGTGTATGACATCAAAGTACCACTAGAGTAATTCAAAAGCATAAGGAGCCTCTGCTCTCTATACAGTAGGTGGACAGTCAAAATGGGTAATAACGCCGGGTGTACTGCCGCCACGGCGTTAATTGCAAGTCAGTTGTGTGTTAAAGTTATTCGCGAAACTACCGCCAGGTGGTGCAAAGGCATGGGTTGCAAACTGACTGTAATTGAAAAATTTTGGTTTGTAAACGGAGATGAAACGACGAAGTAAAACAACAATAACATTATAATATAACATTGCAACATACATAAAAACCATTAGAAAATTTACAGTGAGTTAATTTCAAAACGTGGGATAGTCTTAGGCTACAGTCTACGCATCAAAAATGTAAAGAAAGACCTTTGTCATATGACCTTTGTAAAGAAAGACATAAACAAAGGCTCTTACTGGATGCTATTGTTATTAAACAGTCATTGTATATATATATATATGTATATATATATGTATATATATATATATATATATATATATATATATATATATATATATATATATATATATATATATATGTATATATATATGTATAACACTCGAAACTGGATATATATAAACGCTGGAAACTGTGTAGTTTTTTCATTATCATTTTTTTTTTTATTGGAAATAATAATATCACTAATCATTAATTATTTTCCTCCAAGACAACCTCTTACTCACAAAGGTTCAAACACTGTGAGATACAATTATATGCACTTCCTAGTTATAGAGAAGTATAGAGAACCAGTTTGAACAGATACTGTGCTTTGAGATGTTTAAGGTGAGAGCTAATCTGTGAGTGAGTGTGTGTGTGTGTGTGCGTGTCCGTGTTGACAGTGTCACTGTCAGCTGAGGGATGATTCCACTGCAGCTGTAGAGAAGGAATCTCCATATCTCCATCTTTGTGACATCTCTGGTTCAACATCAGTCACATCTGTGTAGCACAAGCACTCACTGACAGATACACGCCATGACACAAATCATGTATTTTTATGATTTCCCTCTGCACATAGACTATTTGAGGCAAATTCATTAAACTGATCCACCAGTTCCGCTTTAGTCACTAACCACAACATTTTCTAACAATTTTGGCAGCAGTAATTTATCATATATTGATCAAATGATGGAGAAGAGCAGACATATATCAAAACACATGGACATAGATAAGTTATGTTTCTGTACGTTAGTCTTTATTCAGATGTCTGGCTTGTAGTGGTGGAGAAAGTTTGTACGTTCTCAAATTATGCTTGATCATGACAGTCTGCTGCATCATCTGCAACCTAGCACTCAGAACTGGCCGATGAGATGGCAATTGCATTGTAAAATTGCAATCAGCGCTATTTGACAGTTTGCAACATAACGCTTCTAGGTAATGTATGTAACCCTAGTTCCCAGAAGGAACGAGACACTGGGTCGAGACGCTTTGGGAATGCCTTCGGTGTTACCATGCTCTGAATCAAGTTTGTAATCAGTACAATGGACAGGTGTGATGTCATGGACAGGGTGACGTAGTGACCAGGAAGCTATAAATGCATGTGCGGTGGAAACAGCAGCAGTTGGGACCACGCCGCCAGACTTTCAAGTTCCTGCGTAGTGTGTATGTACACAGCACAACTACAGTAAAAGGACGGAGGAACTAGGAGCGGTACGAATGTCAAGGTCATAGAACCTGATGAAGGTGAGCGGCGTAGACCAACCAGCAGCGTTACAAATATCCTGCATAGCCACACCTGACAGGAAGGCCTTAGAGGCCGCCACACCTTGGGTGGAGTGAGCTTTGACCCCCAAGGGCGAGGGGAGACCAGAGAACTCATATGACAAAGAAATTGCATCAACGATCCACCGACTGAGGGTCTGCTTAGTAGCAGGCAAACCCCTATTGGAAGGATGATAACAGACAAATAACTGGTCAGGCTTCCTCCACATGGCAGCTTTGTGGACGTATGCATTCAGTGCTCGCAGTGGGCACATACAGTTAAGCTTCTGCTGGTCAGGTTCCCAAAAGGAAGGAGGACAGAAGGCCTGTAGTATGATGGGGCATGGTACTGAGGAGGGCACTTCAGGGACGTACCCTGGCTTCGGGTACAGAAAAGCTTTGGCCAAGCCAGGAGCAAAGTCTAGAAAGGAGGCGGCCACTGACAAGGCCTGCAAATCTCTGACTCTCTTCAGAGATGTGATGGTTAAAAGCAAGAAAGTCTTAAGTGTCAGAACTTGACCTGAAACCTCCTCAAATGGTTCAAACGGAGGTTTACAGAGAGCCTCCAGGACCATGGCGAGGTCCCATGGGGGAACACGAGATTGTACAGGAGGCCTCAGCCTCAGCACACCGCGGAGGAAATGTGTAACCAGGGGGTGCTCCCAGAGACTGACCACCAAGAGGGGTGTGGTAAGCAGCTATGGCCGCCACATACACCTTCAGGGTGGAGTGGGTCAACCCTGCAGAGAACCGAGCCTGCAAGAACTCCAACTGGGCAGTTAACCCTCTGGAGTCGATTAATGCGTATACGCGTTTTGGGGTATTTTCTCCTGATAACCCCGAAAAGAACTTAAATTACACTTTCAGTTTTGATCGTACAGATAAGAGCAATACATCAATCGAATCTGTAAAGGGCCTACTTTTTTTTGTATACAGACATAATAACAACAAAACTTTGTGCACTTATAAAATAAAGATAACAAACAAGGAGTGCTGTCTGCAGCCTTTGTCTGCGCTGATCTTCAGTTACAAATGCGTCATTAAAATGAACTGTAACTCAGTGAATACTCAACGAAGAGACATGAGAGAGATATCTATAGAAAGCCTGACATGTCTACTTTTAAACTAAACAAGTGCTGCTGGAAAACAAATATTATGTGATAAAGTAATCCATATGAAAACAACGCGATGTCCGTTTTTCACGTCTCCCTTCATTATCTTCTAATGCGACCACGCCCCCCGCGCTGAACGCGCTTTTGAGATTCAAATGTTTCACTGAAGCGCGCGGCTTTTGAATACGCCCACACAACAGAAGACAACGCAGCGAGACTGTTCTTCAAGTTATTATTATTTTACTGTTTGCTTCGCGATGAGAGGAATAAGACATAATTCACCCCAAAAAAATGTGATGTGGTTGAGGATTTGAGTTTTGGATTTGCTCAGAAAAAAAGAATGAAGCACTTTATTCAGCAGAGATCATAAACATGAGTAAGTCTCTTTTTATTTATTTATATACTTGTACTAGTTTTTCACATAACGTGTAAACATTTTACTAGTTAGACTTTTTCCAAAGACTTTTTCCAAACTATAATTCCTGACTAAATGTATAATAAAGTGAAATATTATGAAGTTTCAATAACAATATACACTACTATACCATTCAAAAGCTTGATGTAAATAATATAAATGTAACAATAAATGTAACTGTAACAAATGTAACAATCATTGCTGTTCTTTCAATTTATCCCCCCTAAAAAACCTTAAAAAATATTCTCAGCTCTTTTCAACATTAATAATAATAATAATAATAATAATAATAATGATGATAATAATAACAATAAATGTTTTTTTTTGTAGAAAATAAGATTGTTAAAAGGATTTCTGAAGGATTGTGTGACTGGAGTAATGATGCAAAAAATTCAGTTTGAAAGTCAGCTTTGATTTTTCCTAATAAACTGCACTCACAAGTGAATATTAAATTATGTTGTGGGATAATTAAATATATTCTAAATAAACTACAAACATAAAATTATATACATTTATTTTGTCCTCACATTCTTTCTTGTAACTCATCACTCTCAGTGACACAGCTGACTGAATGGCTCATTATGCAGCTCATTATGCAGGCCTTTGTCTTCTCAGGTGTGAATTCATGATAGTTGACGCCTACTCGCATATGACTTTTACCAACAAAAAGTGTCTTACAAAAAACAATATATTGATTTAAATTTTCTAAGTGAGTAAACAAGATGATTTTCACATCATTTAGAAAAAAAAAAATTCTAGTCTACAAGCTCCAGTTCTCAAAATTCCTGGGAACCAATGTTCTGTATGTGTTTTATTGCCTTATTCAAGTGATTTAACATTTTTAGATTTTTCACTAACCACGCATAACATTTTTTTTTCTCAAAAACACAATCATGTACATACATGCTGCTCACATATTATTATAGCCCAGTTTATGCTGATTACAGTGAGATTAGACTTTAGCCATTTAGATATTTATAAGAAACTGAAAAAAGCACAAATGTCAGGGCATGACAAAACTTCTCCAGGCCCCAAAAATACCCTTAGACTCTTGAGGGTTAACTGGGTCAGTTTCCACTTCAGGTCATACAGTTTCCTCATTGAGGTAGCTCTGGATTGGAGGTTGGTCTCAACAACCTTTGGTTGAAAGACCAGAAGCTACGAGTTGTGGCCCCTCAGGTCCACAACCACAACTTCCACAACTCCTGGCAGGGGTGAAAGATTGTGCCCTCCACCTGTGAGAGGAGATCCCTTTTGATGGGAATCTCCAATGGAGAGTCGTCGAAAAGGTAAATCAGGCCCGAGAACCATACTTAGCCCGGCCAGAATGGGGCTACTAGCACCAGACTGACCCTATCCCCAAGTATCCTCTCCAGAAGCAGAGTGATCGGAGGAAAGGCGTACAGACGCAGCCTCGGTCAAGTCTGTACCATAGCGTCCAGTCCGAGAGGAGCTGGATGAGTCAGAGAGAACCAGAGAGGACAGTGTGATGTCTCCAGAGTTGCAAACGTATCCACCTGAGCCTGACCAAACATTCTCCAAATCTGACACACCACATCTGGGTGGAGTCTCCAAGGATCTGGTGCGCTAGCTTGTTCAAGGGGTGTGACTGCAGACCTCCCTGGTGGTTGATGTACAAGACCACTGCTGTGTTGTCGGTGTGCACCAACACATGATGACCTCTGAGTTCTGGGAGGAAGTGTTTCAGTGCTCGAAACACAGCCAACATCTCCAGGCAGTTGATGTGCCACGTGAGGTGGTGGCCGCTCCACAGACCGCGGGCAGGGTTTGTCTTGAGCCATCACTGTAGGGGTCTCATGTACAGCAGGCCAAAATGTATCACAGTTTAAAAACTGCTTTACAGTGAGTGACCGGCCTTCTCTGACTCTCGCGACTGCAGTGAGGATTGACTCAATCCAAGCAGGAGATAGTTGTGCCTGCATCGTGGTCAAATCCTACACCACGCCCAGATAAGTGGTCCTCTGTAATAGAGACTGCACACTATTCTTGGCGTTTAGTCTTAACCCCAACTCTTTCATATGGGTGAGAGCGACATTTTGATGCCTTGATGATCTGCTCCGATTGAGCAGGAATCAATCATTGATATACAGTGCCCTCCATAAGTATTGGAACAGTAAAGACAAAATTGTTAAAAGCAGGGAATGTGTCTAATCAGTTTATCTATTGCTTCTGCATTCTAAGTATTGCAGTACTTGCATTCGATGATGACACACACAAACCAGGATGAAGACGAGGAAGCCAACTCTGAAAGAAAAGCAAGCAATTTAGATGCTAAAAGAAAAGAGGAAGTCAATTAGAACTATAGGAAAAACAAAGGGCATGGAGAAATCAAGAGTTTGGAAGCTACAGGTGACATCAGCAACCAACGACGACCTGATCGGCTAAGAAAAAACAGTAGTTGATAACAGACAAATCATAAAAGCTGTGAAAATGAACTCTAAAATACATGTCTGTAAAATCACCAACAACTTAATTTTAATGATGACTTGATTAATGATGAATTTGGAAGGGTACAAAATCATCTTGGCTACCAATATTCAAGCAAATGCCACCAAACTCATTAGAAAGCACTTCATATTGGATCAGGACAATGACCCAAAACACCCTAACAATTCAGTCAAGGACTTTATCAGGGCAAAGAAATGTAAAGTCTTAGATTGCCCTAATCAATCTCCAGATTTAAATCCGATTGAACATTAATTTCACCAGCTTAAGAGGAGACTAAAGAAACTCCCCAAAACAAGCAACAGTTGGAATTGGCTGCATTAAAGGCTGGGGAAAAGCATTTCAAAGCATAAAACCAAGTGTCTGGTGATGTCTATGGGATGCACACTGCACTGCTCTGATTGCATGCAAGGGACCTGCAATTAAATATTAACTTTTAATCTTTTACATCTGCTTTAAATTGAACCGTTCCAATACTTATGCTCACATCAAATAGTGGGATGAACTCTAAAAGTGCCGTCCTTTTTATTTGGTAAAACATTTATGTGTCGAAAGACCTAATTATAAAATCTGACATTCTGTAGTTTTGTTGCATATTCATCTTTTAATCATATTTGCAAATGTCTTGACTCCACAGCAGAAAAAGCAATTATGTCTTTACTGTTCCAGTACTTATGGAGGGCACTGTAATTGAGTATGTGGATGCCCTGGAGTTGCAGTGGAGCCAGAGCAGCATCCACACACTTTATGAAAGTTCAGGTGAGAGTGCAAGGCCAAACGGAAGAACCCAAGATTAGTAAGCTACGCCCCTGAAAGCAAACCTCAGGAACTTCCTGTGTTGAGCAAGGATGGAGACATGGAAGTATGCATATTTTAGATCGACTGTGACAAACCAGTCCACAGACCTGATCTGAGACACCACTTGCTTGAATGTGAGCATCCTGAACTTCAGTCGCATGACTGAGCGGTGCAATTGATGCAGATCTAAAATGGTACGCAATCTCCCGTCCTTCTTCGGAACAATAAAGTACCGGCTATAGAACCCCGACTCTCTGTTGAGAGGAGGGACCACTTCAGTGGCCTTCTTCCTCAAAAGAGTGTTTACTTCTTGTTTTAACACTGGAGCCTGCTCGGGACCCACCACAGTGGAAACGATCCTGTTGAAACGAGGCGGAGGAGAACCAAACTGAATTCTGTAACCCCTTTCTACAGTCGGCAGGACCCATCGGGAGATATTTGGCAGAAGCTTCCACGCTGCCAGAAAATCTACTAAGGGAATCAGTCTCTGTGATAGGAGACCTCCTTAGAGGTAGGGAGCCTCAACTTCTGTTCCTCTCAGTATGAGGAGCGGGCACATGGCTGGGACTGCTCCTGTCTAGCAGCCCCATGAGCTAGAGAGTGGCGAGGGAGGAACCTCTGACATGCCGCCGCTTGTTTATGGGCCTCCTGTGACCTGTCAATGATGGAACTGACGGCGTCACCGAACAGGCCAGAAGGCCATTGAGAAGAAAGACCCTCTCTTTCCCTTTAGTGTCGAACAGGGTCAACCACAGATGCCTTTCTGCGGCCACTAAGACTGCCATAGATTGCCCGATAGCTTTGGCAGTCTCTTTCATGGCGTGGAGAGACAAGTCAGTGGCTCGCCGGAGTTCGCTAATATCATCGGCTTTTCAACCGCTTGCTCGGAGCGTGCTTCTGAACCCTGGGTCTGGTGGTTGAGTGGTACTCAACCCTAACTCAGCATGCTTTGCCCCCCAAGCAAACAACACAAAGGCTGTGTGTATCCCCGCCCGTGATGTAACGATGGCAGGGAGGAACCCGCAGCCTAAACTGCTGTTTGCTTTTATCTTTCTTTTGCTTGTGGCATTGCTGAATTATTGGAAATAGTGACAGACAACAGTAAATAAGACATACACACCGAATGCTTCTCTGAATGACAGAAGCTGCAGCTGTTTCCACCACATGTGCATTTATAGCTTCATGGTCACTACATCACCCCGTTTGTGATGTTGCGCCCTTCCATTCGACTGATTACACTTGATTCAGAGCATGGTCACACTGAAGGCGTTCCCAAAGTGTCTCGATGCAGCTTGAGTTCCTGAAGGGGAACCTTGTTTTCCTAATTTCTTATTCATACTGTGTGAATCCCCTCTCAGTATCTCTCACACTTGTGCAGTCACTAAGGCCCCATTTACCCCATTTCTAAATTGCCCTGTTGGATCATGGACTGACTAAGATGCATTTATGATACACTTGAAACTGATTGTTCAAACCTCAATAGAGGTGGTCTTGAGACATATTATTGATAAGTTAGTCAAGAGGAAATTTTCTTCAGGCAATGTCAATTTCAGAAACATTACAATGTCTTTCTATCAGCTACATATTTTGCTTGTGAGACCTACTCATGCTCCACATGCTCTTAGGCATCCCCTGTCATTTATTTTATCTGCATACACATTTTGTCCCTAAAATAAAAATGTATCTTATGTACAAGTTCATGAATTCAACATGGACACATTCTCAGCATAAATAATTATAATTAACAAATATTTATTTATTTATTTATTTATTTATTTATTTATATCTATTGGTCAGTCGGTCTATGAAATGCAGTGAGTTCTTTGCCTGATGGTCTAACTAGGAACAATAAATTTTTTTAGATTTTTGAATGAAGACCTTGATTTAAAGGCTCAACTGAGATCAATCTTAAAAAATTCAGAGTGTTCCTTTTAAATACCAAAACAATTTTGATTGGCTCCAAGATTAAGATTAATCTATTATTTATTTTTTTCCTTATAATATGTCAAATAAAAAAATAGCTTAATCTCACTGTCTTTTTCATCTGTGTAATTCTGTCTCTCTGGAATCACTCTCTCTCTATATGGATGTCATTGTTGATCCCCCAGGGTTTGTGGGGTTAAAATAGCAACATAGCACAGTACAGATTTCTTTGGGTCATCTTGTGCTGGTGAATAACAGCCTGTCTGTTGATTGATGCTTACAGGAGCATGTAATGATGAATAGGTTGGCTAAGTGAGCCATTTTCACAAATAAGAAGTTTATTTTCAGCTGTTGACCTTGCCTTGTTGAATAATGCATAGCCAGGCAGGCTGATATGTTTGAATGTGTGACAGGCTACTGAGAGGAGTTAATTTGTATTAAACGCAAAAGGCCTGGGCTGTATTTAGTGAGTCCAGTGATGTGCCATCATCTGGAAATAAAGCCTTGACACCTCCAGTCATTACAACCCAAGTATACCGATAATTACTCCCCCTCTTCTCCTTCCTGGCCGCAACTTTCAGCTCACATTTTGCACGGTTTTGAGAGGTTTAATCACACAAGTCTGCCTTTCAAATTTATGCCATGTTTAAACATCCTGTCATTAGCCATACCAGAGCTACACGGCAGTCTCCAAGGCCCTGCTGTATAGTAACCATGGCAGCGTCCAGCCTTCTTAAGAAGGTACCCCATTGGTTCTCATTCAAACCCTGTCCCAGCATGCCTCTCTCAAGAGCTATGCAGAGCAATCGGAGGTATGATTAGCTCTCTGTGTGCTAGCGATGGAAACACAAGTTTGCGACAATTACTCAGCTTCAAGATAAGTCTTTCTCTTTGGGTTCCAGCACACTGTGTCCTTCACAAATGTTGATTGATGGCTATGAGAATTTAGTCACATTTCACTGCTGGTTATATATGCTCTATATAATCGTGTATGTGACAAATAAAAATCTTGAATGAGAAGCGGAAGCAGAGGAAATTACTGTATGCCAAATTTATCCACTGGCACTTATTTGTACTGTGTTTTGCAGTGGTTTGTGAAGCAGGTTGCAGTTTAAACTTTTCAGCTGTTTTTTTTTTTTTTTTTTTTTTTTTTTTTTTAATGTTGAGTGCTAGTTTGTGGTTGTTACGAAAATCGGTTTGTTATTGAAGGCTAGTTAAATTTACCTCAGTACTGACAGGAAACACTTTAGTCAATTTGAGCTTCAATAAACACCTTGCTCAAGGGTCTCAACTCATTTGTGGTACTGATGGTGGAAGAGAGCGCTGTACATTCACTCCCCCCACCTACAATCCCTGCCTGCACCAAGACTCAAACCAACAACCTTTGGACTGACTCTCTAACTGTTAGGCCACGACTGCCCCTGGTTTCACTTCTATGAAGGATTGTTTTTACTTTTAAGAATTTTAATGGAGTGCATGTTTTTTGCCTCTTGGTTTGATCTCTCTACCCTGTAAATCACATCTTTCTATCCAGTCAAAGCAGACAAACCAAAATGTCTTATGGTACATCCATAACTTCAACACTGAATTGTATTGGCCACAACACACAGGACATTGACTTGGCGTTTTAATCAGCATGACAGGAAGAGTAAATGCTATTCAAGGAAATTCAGCAAAGGTAAAGCTTTGTGGAAAACAAATTATTCTTCCACCACGGTTTAAAATAAAAAGTTCCTATAGGAAGAGTCTATCATTGTTCTGTCATTCTATCAGTCTCTGTATCAATAAGACTTTAACCTTCTTACAACTTTCAAACAAGTCTTTTGTCAAGCTTCAGGCTTTGAATTCCAAAGTTCAAGGCTATCTTGACAAACTTTTCAAGTTAAAAACCACAGTTCTGAAAATGTATTTCTTACCTTCAGTTTGAAATCATATATCCAATTCAAATTAAATTCAATAGTTTGGACATTCTCCATTTACCTCTGAATTTGGTTTAGACTACACTGTACAGTATATATATATATGTGTGTGTGTGTGTGTGTGTGTGTGTGTGTGTGTGTGTGTGTGTGTGTGTGTGTGTGTGTGTGTGCACGTTTTTGCTTCTTGGATTCCTTTCTTTCTAATTCTCTATACCTTACACAGAAAAGTAAATTGCCACCATAAAGTCACAGTTGAGAGACCTAAAGTGTTGCGATATTGGATTTGCACAAGCTTAACTAGCTCCAGTTCGTTACATGAAGTTTGGTTAGGAACTGGAGTGTTGTCTCATATGAGATGGTATCAAGCAAGGTGACATGGCCGGACCATGTCAGGGGTGTATGAGAACTGCTTTCAAAGTGGGTCATGAAATCTTATACAGAAAGTGTGGTTTGCAGAGGATAGAGATCAGACGTGTTAATTGTTGAATGGATGCACAATAAATTTTCCTAGAATTTCATAAAAATGTATAATGCGCACACCAGTCTTTTCTTCAAAGACTACTGAACTGAAAACAAAAGAAAACCAAAGATTTACATCTAAAGTAATTTATTTAAACTAAAAAAGAATAATAATTTGGACCTTGCTGGAGATGATTCTTTGTGATGCCTGATAGAAGGCAATAGATTGAAGGCGTGATGGGGCAATTTGTATTACAAGGGTATAGGTCATATGATCAGCATGTCAAAGTCCTCACTGTCCTCTGAATGGGATTTTGCCCTGCACAAATGAGTTCAACTACTCTATGGTCAGTAGGGAAGAGAGACAATGTAACATTAATGACTCATGAAAATGAATTAGTAGGGCAAAGAAAAAGGAATAACGCCAGAGAAAATAATTAAAATAATTTGCCTGTTTAAAAGGGCAGAAGGGAATGTAAAAATCGAGACACTATGAAAAAAAAAAATTGAAGCTCTGGCCAAGATGAGCAATGTGAGGTTGCCGTAAAAAGGGAAGATGATGACATACAGTGAGGGAGAGAAAATTGCAAACAGAAAGCTTTGTGTTCAGAGGGACCTTTGCCACTTGTTGCAGGTTCTTCTATCTGAAGAGATGGCAAAATCTGGGGGAAGAGCGGAAGGCTGCGGGTCACTTAGGAAATGGAAGGCTGAAATAAGAGCAACATTAATAGTCCAGGGTTGAGACAGAGAGGAGAAAAAGTAAAGTGGGAGGGAATACACACTGAAGTAGAGACTAATGGGACGGGATCTGAAGTGGATGTGAACCTGTTTCTCAGCTCTACTTTAGACCTCCTCAAAATCTGCCCGCATGATGGTAACCAAACACAGCAAGCTTTCATCAGGCATGATTTAAATTGAGCACCCTCCCTACAAGAGTGGCCATTCTCAAAGCTTACTGTCCTTATGTTCAATATCTAATAAAAATAGCCCGCATCCCAGAAAAAAAGAGAGGGAGAGAAACGTATTCAGGGTCTGTTTCTTTTTGAGTATTGATTTTGTCCTTTTCTTACTTCCCTTGAACACCATCAGGGTCATTTTAAGCAAAGAAAAACACAAATGTCAGAGGGTTAGAAAGGAAAGGAGGTGAAGGATGAAGAATAGCATGCAAGCATGGAAAGCATACATGTTGGGGCTTGTAATTACAACAATGTGACATGCAATCAGTGTGGATTAGAATGCATCGTCCACATTGAGTGTGCATCTATTATGAGCTTTAATCAGAAAAGGACAAATGTAAGAATGAGAAAAATGGAAGTTTTCTAAATCAACTAGTGGAGTTTAATTGTAGTTCTACATTTTTAATATACAGTATGTCAGGGGATGACTGGGAAAATGTGATCTGTGTCGGATGTGTTTAAAGAGCACTTTTATGGATAGGAGGAATACTGATCTTAAATCAGCACTCCCTGAGATTTTCAGTACAGCTTATCAGACATGCACAACAGAACAATTTCAGTCTGCCACAAGAGACAGAACATAAATAATTACATTTAAATTACTTTACAAATATTATTATTATTCCACTTTTATTTCAAACATGTTTGTTGTTGTTGCTGTCAATGAATTATTATTTATCAAATCTTACTAAAATATATATTTTCATTCCATTTTAATTCTACTTCTTTGAAGACAGATTTAAGTTATGCATTCCGTTTGCTGCGGCAATTACAGTCTGTGGAGAAATGTAAAAGGCAATCTCAGTTCAGCTCTGCAAAGTGCACAGTCTTTTTCAGATTGCTTTGTTTTCAGCCGGTGGTCTAAAACCTTGCCCACTGCATTTTGTTGTTGTTGTTTGTGTTGATATTGTTGCTGTTGTTTGTAGTCATGCATACAGTATCAAGAACTAGTAAAGGGATAGTTCACCCAAAAATGCAAATTTGCTGTTAAAATTACTCACCCTCAGGCCATTCAAAATGTAGAATACTTTTTTCTTCAGTAGAAAAGTAAGGAAGATGTTTAGCTGAAACCATGGTCCTTGGTGGTTCATAAAATGCAAGTCAACGCCAAAATGTTTCCTCAGTTCAGTGCACTGTTGGAGGAAGTGGAACACTGAATGTGTCGGCAAAAACCAGCATCATAGGATCAGCATGACTGTATATTGGCTCTTTCCGAGTCATCTCCAAAAATTAGTTTTGATTAAGTTAGCTTTAGATCTGTGCTGCTTGAGCTGCGAACTGTTTCAGACAGTTCAGTCTGATTAAGTGAACTGGTTTATCCAGGTCATGATGTAAATAATGGTCAGTTTCCTATAGGGCCCTATGATTTACGCGATGCAGAAAAAACGGACGGAATCGCAGAATAAATACAGAATTTACTGAATAATACAGAATGTCACAGAATTTGTCAAATTTTAATGAATAAATCAAAAGTAGGTCAATATACTTAATTCAAACCACTATATGGACTAGTATCTATAAATATTAATCTGCAAAAAATACAATTTAAAAATGAATCCTGCATGTTCTGTTTGGCTCCTTTCTCTGTGTGTGTGTGTGTGTGTGTGTGTGTGTGTGTGTGTGTGTGTGTGTGTGTGTGTCTGTGTGTGTGTGTGTGTGTGTGTGTGTGTGTGTGTGTGTGTGTGTGTGTGTGTGTGAATGGCAGCATGTGTGACACTTGCGGTGATTTCAGCATCTTTCGTCTCACTAAATTTTAAGAATACGTTTTTTTTTTATTTTTTTTTATTAATAAAATTTAATTTAACCATTAAAAAGGAGTCCTGAAAAATTAAAACGGAAAGGAACCTAATTCGAAAAATTCAAACAGGAATAATGGAATTTTAAAAAAAAATTAACGGAATTTGGGAAAAAATAAAACATATTTCCTAGGACCCTACATATACCAAACGTTTCACTTAATAAGACTTCTTTATAGTGTCAGGAACCATTGGTATTTGTATTGTGTTGCCTGAACATTTTTTTTTTTTCTAAACATAGAACTTGACTTGCCTTTTATGAGTCAACAAGCACTAACAATCTTTTTGCACTAAAATAGAACTACTGTTTCTATTAAAGAAAAAAAAAACCTACATCTTGCATGGCCTGAGGGTGAGTAAATTAACAGCAAATTTTCATAACTATCTCTTTAAGGTTCCTCCTGACATGTGTCTTTGTCTGGTCAAGTGCCATAATCAGTGACTCAGCTTATAAAAGCAGTTGCTGACGTGAGTTGCGCTCAACTAGCAGTGACAACTACCTGTAATCACCACAGCAAGATGTGGAAGACCATTTAAAATGAAAGGTAAACTTTTAGCAAAGATCAAGACGATGTTTTGGTTAAATAGTGAGAGAAGAAGGTAAGGTATGGGAAGGGAGAGAGAAGGTGCTGGTGGGCCTTCACAGGAAGATGGGTTTGTGAACATGCTGGCATATGCACATTTCCTTGCTCATCTGTCTCTGTCTCTCTCCCCTTACTGATGGGCTTGTGGTATCCATCTCTCCCCTGCTATCCATCTTGAGCGAAACAGGATGTCACAGAAACCATCTGCGGACCATGTTATTTTTATTTTCCATTCTCCATTCCTTTCTTTTCCCTCTATTTTTGTCAGAGCGGAGCTGTTTGTGATTAGCCCCATCTACCTGTCTAATTAAAAAGGCTGGCAGGCTGACTTGAAGATGGAGGAAGCACTGGTGTCACTTCCTACTTATGTACCTGCTTTTGAAAAGAGCATAATGTGTCAGGGCTCATCTGAATCTCCTACGCACAGGTATTTCTCCCCCTTACTGAACAGGTGGCCAGATGCACTGTTATTATGTACAGCAGCACTTGTGTGATGTGGAGGCACTGGATGCTGCTAACAGAGTATTTTGTTTATTTATTTTTTAAATAAAATAAGTTGAGTCCTCTACTGATACTGTGCAAATTTATCACAACTATTATGAGAAAGGACATTCAATGCAATGCAAAAAATAAATAGCATGTATATATTCTTATTAAAATGTTGTATAGGGTGGTGCAGGTATGATGTCAGAACCCGGACTACGTATTCACCGCTGGTTCCTTCAAGAGTTTCCTATAGGGTTCTATAATTGTATTTTTCAATTTATGAGTAAAATAAAGCCTGTGGTAAACATAACTTGATGATACTTTGAGGTTTTGTTATACAAAACTGCACACACTGACATCCCAAACCATCTTCTCTAGTTACTTATTAAAACATACGTTTTCAAAAATAAACAACTGGTTCAAACTCTGTTTTCCACATGGGTGTGTACACTCAACATTGTAGAATAAAACGTCAAAGTATTATCAAGTGATTTTTACCACAGGTATTATTTTACACAAAAAATGAAAAATCCCATTATTCTTCCAGGTTCTGAGATCATACCTGCACAGAGGCGGACAATGTACACAACTTCATTACTTAAGTCAGCAGTTCTCAATTCCAGTCCTCGTGCCCCCCAGCTCTGCATATTTTGCATGTCTTTCTTTGTTAACACACCTGATTCAGATAATCAGCTCGTTAGAAGTGAGCTCCGTGCATGAACTGAGTTCCCATTGACATGGTTCCTACACAGTGTTCATTGCTCCCTACTCCCTGATCAGGGGAAATCTGTTGAAGTTTACCTCACTTCTGAACATTCATTCACGGATTAGTGTTTCATGCTTTTAAAAATAAATAAGTATCAAGAGTAAAAAGTAAATGCATTGTTTTATTGTCATTGTTGTATACTTATAATACCTTATGCCACTAATGCAACCTACTGAATACACTGATTATTGGAATTAAGAGCTTTTATGTTACCAAACCTATTTTTTATTTAACACTCCTACAGCTACATTGAACTAATTTGAATACTTGATTAAAAGTATTCAAATTTGAATACTTGATACAAAGTTCTTTTTCAAAGAGATATTGAAGGCTATGATATGGTTCATTTTAGGCAAACAAAGCAAACATTGAAAAGAAAACAAATCTATAGTATTTTGGAACATAACTGGAACATACTCTCTCAGTATGGCCATGGGTATGCACGTTGTGCAGATGAACCGTCTTTTTGAAATTCGCCATCAACTGATCAATGTTCATAAAATCAATGCTCATAAATCAGTGAACTTCACCACATGTGGTTGGGTATTGTTTGAATTGTATCCATTCCGATTCTGATTCTGCTTACTAATTTCAATTCTTATCGATTCCAACTTTAGGTTCAAAATTTGTAAAAAGTGAAGTAAAACATTTTGACCTGTGTGATCATTTTACCTACTTATTGATCATTAGTTTGCAAAAAAAAATATGTATTTATGTACAGTGTTTTAAAATAATATTCAAATTTATATACTTCCATGACCAGCAATTTAATAGACCTGAGTAGTAAGGTTTTTCATATATGGTAATAGCAGCCATTTTTGACGGATATATTAGTCTACCATTTATACTAGTTTAGCTACAAATATTAAACTATAACAAAACCATGTTAAATTTGTGGTTACTGTAGTTTTACTGCAAATAGCATAATTATGGTTACTATAGTGAGAGAATAGTAAATTTGTAGATACTGTGATTTTACCTCAAATAGTTGAACTAGTTACTATATTAAAAACATAGTTAATTTAATGAGTTAAGACATACACATGCAAATTCACACAAAATAAAAACTATACATTTTCTTTGTCATGTAGATCAAGGTGTAGGTAATTCTTATTTACCTTATGCCGATCATTATCTTCTGTGATCTTTGATCGTAGCACTCGGCCTACGTAAGGCATCACATACAGTTGTCTCTTTAAAATCAATGTGGTGAACACACAGATGAGCATGCCACATTATAATTTTATGCATTTTTCTTCTTTTATTGTCTTATTTGCCTTTTTAGAGCACTTTTAGCTGTGCAGTAGCGCAGACATTTACATTTGTTTAGCGTGGAAGGTCCCGAGCTTGCCAGATTTGCGTAAGCAAATCAGCCAAATATCCATTCAAAGCTAGACGGAAAACTGTAGACTTAGAAATACTGTAAGACTTGGCAACACTGGAAAGTTCCTGGCAGATCGCAGGCTGGATTTTCGCAGAAAAAAATGGTTCAGTGAATCTGAAAATGTACACACTGGAAAAACTGCTACATATAACGAGTTTCTACTTGGGGACCTTGATATAAATGTAGTGGAGTAAAAAGTATGATATTTTTCTTTTAAATGTAGTGAAGCTGAAGTAGCAAGTTTCCAGAAAAAATCTAAAAGATACTCAAAAAGTGTACTTAAGTACAGTACTCAGGTAAATGTACTTCGTTACTGTCCACCTCTGTACCTGCACCACTTTATTCAAGTGAGGCTGCAGGTAGCATTCCTTCATCCAGTTGAAGATAGAAGGCGATAAAGGCAGGCAGATACGTGTGAAGAGAGCGTGGGGTTGTTAGAAGGAAGAAAAAAAAAACTGCCTATTGGCTCTAAAGCCAGTGGTACTGGGCTGATTCAAACACTCTCTGAACACTCTTCTCCTCAGTGAAAACATGGTTTCGCCAATGGGATACTGTAGGACTCAAACCAGTAGTGAGCACTTTCAATGATGCTCAGTTTTAAAGGGTTGATAGCATCAGCACCATTAAAAGCACCATTAAAAATATGTGTGTGACTGAGGGTGGGAGAAAGAGATTTTTTTTCTTACTGGAGACATGACTGGAGCCAAGCTGCTCAGTGTGAGGCCATGTTCCACAGAGTCAGAGCACAGCCTTATCAACAGGTTTTAAACACACACAATGTTGTCTAGACCTTGTCTCTAATGCTCTAGCATCCCTGTATACCACATCAGTTTTGCATTACAGCATTGACTTTATAGTTTATATACTGTTAGGTCATTAATTAGGTATGTGCATGTCTATGGTGGAGTCCTTGTGGCCTTTTAATGCCATCATTTAAAGACTGATTTATGTCCCTTTGTGTTACATAAGGCTTTTTTTAATGACCATGCTGTCTTTCATGTCCTTGAGTTTAGAAATTGGTAGATTGACTCATTAGAGTCATGTGACCTTCATTCCATTCAGATACAGTTCAAACAAACTTCAAAATGTAAAT